>NC_090650.1:293570033-294184533 GCF_040937935.1 Hyperolius riggenbachi
AAGTCCTTCTGAGGTGTTGCCCACTTCAGTAGGCATTGCTGTTGTGCTGACTACCTTTGCAGCTCTGGTGGAGCTTCACTCATATGTAGTCAATGATGATATTACAGTCACAGAAAATTCTGAATTTATGTCTGAGTCTTCTTTTGAAAGACCAGTACCTGTGACCTCCACCATGATGATTCTCTGCCCGGTACTGGTTTTGGTCTTGTGCCGGACTCTGAGGTTCACAGTTCCCCGACATGTCCTGAGGTTTCTCCTGTGTTGGTGTACCCCAGTGTGCTCTGTGACCCAGAAAGCCCAAGTGTGCCTCGGTTACCAGCGTACTCAGATGCTTCCTCGGTGGAGACATGTTCTGATTTAGCCTGCCTGCTTGCATGCCCAGAAGTGGTCCCTGAAAGTCTTGATCTTGATGGGTGTCCTCATAATTCTGAGTCTGGAATTGTCATTGGTTCCATAGGGGTTCTTGATAGTTCTCCATGTGAGCCTGGTGATTGTTCTGCCCTCTTGGGATCTCTGTGGAGCTTCAAAAGGTTCTGGGAGATTCCGGGAGAAATTTTGCTTGGTACCCTGGATAAGATCAACGGTGGCTTTTGTGTTGTAAGGGACACTTCAAACAGGTTTTGTGGCAGATTCGGTATTTTCGGACGCTCCTTGGAAGGTGGTGGGTATTGTCTGGAGGGTGTCGATGGCTTCTTCTCTGGTATCCACAGTCCTGATGGGTGTTACGCTGAGACTTGTAGTGCTGATGGGCATGTTTCGGTGGCTTGTGTTTCCGATGAGGTCGGTTTCGGGTGGACTGACTCTGGAATTGGACCTTGTCGGGCTGTCCCGACCTTCATGAGTCTTCGGTTGGAGTCTTTTGCTAATAGCAGTTTTGAGGGTCGTCTGGAATTCGACCCTGGAGGGGGGGGGGGGGGGGGGGGGGCGGTACTGTGATGATCTGCTCGGCTGCCTGTGCAGGCAGGCAGTTTTTTGACCATTGTTTAGGTTTGCATGCTGCAGGATTCTGGAAAGAAGAGCTTCTGTCAGTTTTGCAGCTTGTGCTTGCAGAGGAATTTGCATACGTTGTCATGCAAATTGCCTGGCCACATTCATTGGAGGCGTGTACTATAAGTACTATGTCTTTCCCACAATGCTTCGCTGGTCATAAGGAGTCTTCCTGTGAAACACTCTGGAGAGTGTCAGCCATGCTCTTTGTTTGAAGATCAGCTTAGAGTAATTCCTGGAAACTGTGCTAGTGCAGTTAGGATTGTTTATCTGTTTTGTTTGTCTGTTGCGGTTGTCCTGTCCCAATGGTGGTCGACAAGAAATCGTTCTGATCTCTGTTCTTGGAGTACAGCTGGTGCAGCGGTTGCTACCAGCTATCTCTTCTGTTCTGTCTCCTTGGATCGCGCTAGCCACTTTGCGCTAGCGCTGTGGATCCTTCTGTTCTGTCTCCTTGGAACGCGCTAGCAACTTTGCGCTAGCGCTGTGGATCCTTCTGTTCTGTCTCCTTGGATCGCGCTAGCCACTTTGCGCTAGCGCTGTGGATCCTTCTGTTCTAAAAACCAGAAATTTCCGCTGCCTCACAGTCCACTAATAGCAAGGAATAACCCAAAGGAAAGTTCTTGGCCTCGTAGCCACCACCGGCGTAGCTGATCGTCTTCAGTCAACCTCAGACAGAAGAAAGACAAGAAAAAAATTCATCGCATAGCCTATCAGTTCAAACTTGATCCTCCACCAGCTAGGGCCCGTGTGATATTTAGAGGGTAACACCTTCTTCCTGTGTTCCACCACCCGCAGGGATTGCCCTCACCTTTGGCTGTAGCTGCCCAGACCTCACAGACAGCAATCAGCACATATAGGTATCACCAAGGCCTGGCTTCTCCTCGTTTCAGACCAGTAGGATTACTCCCGATTCCAGGTTTAAAACAATAAAAGACATATCATTGCGTAGGCTGCTACTGCAGTTCTTCAGACGGGATCAGACCCAATAGCCACTATGTCACCGTGCCTAGGTATCTATAGGGGCCACCTCTATACCACACAGGTGTGCTACCACCCAGCAGGACCGTGCTCACCTTTGATCTATGCTGCCCCAGTCATAGACAGCCACATAGTATTTTTTGGTAAGCGGTCCTCCACAGAAATGCTGGCTAGTATATGTTCCCTCCACGCATGGATATAATGCAGTCCACTGCAACTAAACAATCTTGATATGGTGTAAAATCATTTATTAAGAACAGCATAAAAAAGAGTACTACTCACAAGCATCAAAAAGAATCAGGCATATCATAAAAGATCATGAGGACGTCTCCTCCGTGCACTGCGACCTCCTGTCCGTTTATTAATTTTGGATCCTTCTGTTCTGTCTCCTTGGATCGCGCTAGCCACTTTCCGCTAGTGCTGTGGATCCTTCTGTTCTGCTACTCTGTACGTGGATCGCGCTAGCCATTTTCGCTGGTGCTGTGGATCCTATCTCTCGCTTGTCCCTGTTTTCGTGTGTCTGTCTTGTCTGCTACGAACGCTTTCTGGAGGCTCGGTGAGGTAACCGTTAAGCAAGCGCTCACGTCCTCTGTTTCATGTTTGTCTGTCAATGGTTAGTTAGGCGTGCTTGTCTCTATTGTGCTTATCACGTGGAGACCGCACACGAACGCGTGCACTGTTGCGAATGAGTGCGGTGTTCGCGTTCAGTTAGCGTTTGTTATTTTCCTTGTTATTCTCATTGTATTATTTGCTATGCCTTTGCTAACCTCGTATTCTGTTCTGATCTGCCTTGTGTCACGTCTGGCGATCGCACCTCTCGCGATCGCGTTCCTATTTCATATCTGCTGTTGTGTGTGCACTGTCGCGGCGGGGTGGCGACTAGGTTGGCGCACACACATACAACCTGTCCCTTTGCTCGTTCTCATTCGCAATCGCCTCTCTTGCGATTGCGTTCTGCGCTTCGTACAATTCCTGTCTGGCATTTGTGGAGGTACAGAGGATTGGTTCCTCTGCACTCCCCAGCGCCATCTGCCGACAGGAATTTTCCTCTACGGGTGCGTAGCACCTTTTGCTGGGTGCCTGCAATTATACGCTTGTGGAGGATTTCCGCCGTATCAGCGCACGCGTTGTGCGCTGATCACGGAGAAAGTTCCACAATCTTTACAAGTACGTACTCTTAGCAGTTTCCTGTGTGTGAACCTTGCTGCATTGTGGGAAATAGCTGTTTACAGCTGTTTACAACTGCCAAAAAAACATGCAGCAGCTACATCACCTGCCAACAGTAAAAACGTCACCATGTAATAAATGTCAGAATGTAAATCAGGGATTTAAAAGATTTTACAATGGGCAAACACTGACTAAATAATTTATACATAATTACTGTAATAATGAAGCACTTTTTTTTATTACATAGTTCCTTTAAGTAGTAGTAGTCATCAGTTTGAAGGAGCTAGTAGCGCACATTTAACGATTTCTTTTTTTTTTTCCCCAAACTATGAAAGTAGTATTTTTTTATTTAGCATTGAAACTGCCCATAAATCTCTTTTTGTGGAAACAGTTTTAGTTGTATACCCATACAGTACATTAATTCACTCACTGTGAACAATGCTTCCCAGGAGGTTCTGATGGAGTTGAAGGATCTAGTTCTTGTGAGGATTTATGTTTTCACAATGCATCTAGGTACGTATATGGGATGTTTGTACATCAGAGCCAGAGTTTTGCTTCATAAGATATTTGATGCTGTAATAGATGGAGTCAGGTTCTGTCTTGACATCACTTTTAACTTTGCCATTGTACATCAAGGAGTTCTTAATGTATGCCATAGCTGTGTTCAAGGACAGGGGTATATAATTCCCTCTAAACATGATAGCAATAATAAAACCTATGGATGTGTTCCAAGTGTTTTTAGTTTTCAGCCTTAATAAAATATAAATTAAACCATGAGGCATAATAGATTATCTAATCTATTATTAATTATATTTATCTAAAAATAGAACAATCTTGCAACTGAGATGGGCCAGAGACAACAAAAGGCTGGAAAGTTGTATAGTGTTAAAAAAAAAAAAAACTGGTGGAGCATGTCACAAAAATTAGATTAATCAACAAGTCAATAACATGACTGTAAATATAAGTAGGCACAGGTGATACACAGCGCTCACACTCAAATATTCAGTGTGAGACGAAAAACCTGTTAATACTAAGAATGTATATAAAAGTCTATTCCAGTGTCTGCAGCAATACAAGCTATTTCTTGGACACATATACAGGTTGCCTTAGACTAAATGCATCATATGCAGTCCTCAGTCCTCATCAGGGGTCCCTGATGAGTTGCCAAGGCGACAAAATGCATTGGGCGGATCTACGTAGTGACATCATTAGCGTGTGACGTTAGGGTGGACCCAGCTTGTCTGACACACACTGGACTGTATTTGATTCGGATAGTGGCTGCATACGAGCGGTGAGAGGCTATCAGCCAGTGGCTGTTTCACACTTAAGCCCCGCTCTGCATACTAGTTTCGTGCAGCTGCTTGGTGCAATCCCTGGGATCCGCATTATAGCCCACTCAGAGGGAGTTGCTGTGGCCGATTAATCATTTTATTTTATTTTAAAGTTTTTGTATTAATACTATACATTTTTTATGCCTGTGAATAAAAAGTTGAAATGCTTTTATGCAATGGGAGTTTTTTGTTTCTACGCATAGAAAACGGAGTGTGATAGAGAAAACGGAGTGTGATAGAGAGGCATTGGGGTAGCCTATATCCCAGAAGCTCTGATAAGACCTTAATGGCCACAGCATCTGATGAGTCCCTAAATGAAGTGGGGACTCGATGTGCAGGGCAATTTTGTACACTTCAGACAACTGTATAATTGAACTCCATCCCTCCTCCCCTGTCCTTCCCTCAGGGTCTGCTCCATTCTTCGCCCTTACACCCAGCACTTAGCCTGGCAAGGGGAGGGGCGGGATCGGATGGTATTGTCCGGACCCTGGCCCTGCCCGCTTTGTTGCCAGGCTACCGGCCGGAACGGCGCGATGTACGCATTGGGCATGCGTGCGCACGTCAGTTCCGGACGGACCACACTGGAGCGCAGAAGCCGCGCCCACGGAAGTCACGCGGCTTGGGCCTCCTCGACGTAAACGCCATTTAAGGCGTATGGAGACCGCTCCTGACATACACACTTGGCGGTCTGTGTCCTGATGAGCCGAATCTTTCGGCGAAACCGGTAGACAAGGTGTGGGCGGCTTGGGGATGCCTCTACTGCAGCACTACTCACGATCCTTTATGGAGGTTGGCACTCGGCATCTATACAAGGTCATGTAAGCTTGCAATAGCACCATAAACTTCTTTTATCATATGTGTTGAGACCCACGTTATTGCCTCACATTGGGACTTTTACAAACTACTCATATTGAGCTATTATTGATCCCATGGATGCCTTATTCTTTCTACATGATGCAATGAATATGATATGTGCCACTGTACATTAATGGTGGATACTGTTGAATTATCCAAACCAACTATATTATCTACATCAGTTGCCTGCTTCTGGACAGGAACTCTGGATTGCCTTCTTATTGCCACAATACTGTTTTTCCAAGATACAGTGCTTCATTATCACACCTTGAGATCTTTTAGATATACAGTTGCCTGCTTCTGGACAGGAACTTTGAGCTGAACCTTTGCTGCCATGACGCTAACTCACCATAAATTTGGGCTCCATCACGGCCTATAGGCAATCCCTGATCCTCCAAAACCATCAACTGCCTGCTGGTGGACAGGAATTCTATATACAACCAGTTGCCTGCTTGTGGACAGGAACTTTACAGTATCATCAGTTGCCTGCTTCTGGTCAGGAACCTTGTGCTAACCAATTGCTGCTATTATACTTCCTTGCATCTTAGCATCCTTACATCAAGGACTCTGTAGCCATATGGGTTATCCTCTAATATCTGGGGTACATTGCTACTTTTCCTTGTTTTAAATCATGCTCTATTGCTGTATACTTGCTGCTGTATAATGACATATTTTTCCCTCAGCTGCCCAGACACTCACATCACCTAAAATTGTATGATTAATATTAACGTTTTTAAGTGTATTAATAAATGGTATTTTTATTCATATATACCCCTGGTGTCTATGACTCATTGAAGTGAGACTTGGGTGCAGATGGGTTCTGCTTCTTTTCTCTGAGCATTCAAGAGAGCCTGAGTCACTCAAAACTAAAGATCAGTGGGGTACACAACTCTGTGGAACACTGCATGGATAAATACTGCAACAATTTGAAGCATATCTGAATATAGCACTAGCCATACTAAGATATTGTCTGATGTTCCTTTCTAGTTTCTAGTACAGGGTTAGTACAGAGTTAAAAAACTGGAGTTGTTATCTATGTAAATAAATGTGTCTAACAGCTTATCAAATTAAGTTGTTTCCTGAAATGTAAATAAAAGCCAAAACAGCTCAGAAACATTGAGATAAGGCTTCAGCTACCCATCAGGTCCATTCTTCTAAGGACCGTTGGTCAGAGGGTGGCACGTTCAAAGATGTAACTAACAGCATTTTAAAAAGAGGCAACCTATGAAGTGGCTCTGTGGGAGGATACCTGTATGTTTTTGCTAGGTCTCCCATAAGAAGGTGGCTTGTAAAATGGAAGATGCCTGGAACAGCAGGCTGTAGCAGCCATACAGCATTTAACCACTTTACCCCCGCCCGTACGAATTTCTCCATCCCTTTTTCCATCCTTTAACCCCCAGGGACGGAGAAATCCGTACTTTCTGCGCTCCCGCCGCTGCCCGCGCTCCCGCTCGCTCTAGCGCGCACTCCCGCCGGTAAACACGCCGCCCGCCGATCGCCCGGAGATCAATGAACGGGAAAATCCATTCTTGTAATTCAAGCTTGTAATTAGGGATGGACGCAAAAATGAAAAAAATGCACCTTTATTTCCAATTAAAATAGTGGCGCCAAACATTGTGATAGGGACATACATTAAACGGTTTTATAACCGGGACAAATAGGCAAATACATTTAATGGGTTTTAATTACAGTAGCATGCATTATTTAAAAACTATAATGGCCGAAAACTGAAAAATAATAAAAAATTTTCCCACACTTTTTCCTACTTTCCCATTAAAACACATTTAGAATAAAATAATTCTTGGCATAATGTCCCACCTAAAGAAAGCCTAATTGGTGGCGAAAAGAACAAGATATAGTTCATTTCATTGCGATAAGTAATGATAAAGTTATAGACGAATGAATGGAAGGAGCGCTGAAAGGTGAAAATTGCTCTGGTGGTCAAGGGGTAAAACCCCTCAGTTGGGAAGTGGTTAAAGTTTTTTCAATAAAATTGTTTTGTAGTACTAGTGCGGGTCAACTATCAGTTTATGGCCTTATAGACTGTTGGTAAACAGAGTAGCTCATTGCACAATTCCTTCTTTTTTCTCATGAATGCTGCTTCTAATCTTTTAAAATGTGACTGGGTTTTATTTACGGTAGTAATATTTATTCTAAAACTATAGGGACATTGAACTGGAGAAATAGTGTATTTTTTCATTTACTCCCTTGTTTTTCTCTTTAACCACTTAAGTCTGCTGCCACTGTGCCGTGCACGCAATCGTGCGTGCTCCTGCATGTGCTCCCACCGCCTGCCATAGCTCGAGATAAATGAATGGGAATATAGTTCCCATTCATTGATCTAAGTCCCCAGCAGAAAAACCAACGACCTCTTATTAGAGGCCGCGGTCTTTCAGCAGAAGAAAAAGTTTCCTGTCCTCCTAAAGCTTCCTGGAAGTGAGATCGTTCGTTTCCAGGACTTTTTGACTATGGCCATCTTGTGGCCAAATAGTAAAACTAAACCCCCATACATTTTTTATTAAATACATTACATTACATTTAACCATTTCACTACCACCGGATTGTGTATTTACGCCCCCCTGCACACTGCTTCACAACCAGGGGCATAAATACACGTACCCGCGTTGTTTACCTCGCCGCTCAGAATCGCCGCACTGCCGCCACTCATTTCCGCCGCTAAGTTGATCAGGGACTGGGAACAGCTTGTTCCCGTCACAATCGCTGTTCCCGCGATGAATGAAAAGCTGGCATCACGCTGACGCCGGCATTTCATTCACGTAAACCACAGGTGTCAAACTCCAGGCCTGGAGGGTCAGATCCATACCAGTATTTAGGATGGACTGAGAAAGAGAGGAATGTGTTCTACCTGATGGACCACACGTTTCCTGATTCAGACCCATCAATTCATTTGAGCTGTATCAAAAATGTGTGAGGATCTTGGCCCTCGTAGGACCGATTTGACATCCTTGACGTAAACAGATACACTAACTACTTCCGAGTACTGTTTACGTACTCTGAAGTTAAGTGCAGTGCCATCTTGTGGCCAAAAAGTAAAATGCACTCAAACATACACACACATACACCCACATACACTTTATATATAGTTATACATACATTTTATTACATTTTAACTCATTACATTCCTACCCTATAGTTACCCAAATAAAACACTTATAAAAAAAATTAAAAAGACAATTTAAAAATAATAATGATAATAAAAAAACGGGTCGTAATTAAAAATTTCCTTCATTTTCACTCAGGGTGACTGATACAAATTGCAACAAGAGGAAGTTGCTGACCTTTGAACCGGATCTAGTTTGACACACATGCCCAGTAGCTTAGTGCCACCACTATGACTGTGCTTCCAGTGTTTTCATGATAGCAATATGACAGCTGAGGTACTGGGCATGTTTGGCCGGTTAGACTCAGTTCAAAGGTCGGTGACTTCCTCTAGTCAGGGCCTGTACCAGAATAATTTGCATGCAAGACAAACAGACACCACGGCAAGTGTCTGCAACAATGCTCTCACTTATTTATGAGCTCTGATTTCCCGCAGTTTTTCATCTTGGATATCTATTAAAAAAAACTCTATGGTATCCATAAAGGCTCACTGTGAAACACATAATTGAATTTGAGCAGAAACATTTTATTAATCAGCTTAGATCTACCAATTAGGAGGATAGGCCTTGCACCCTCTAGGCAAGTTTCTGAAACTTTGTAGGTGCATTCATTTACCATTGTAATTCCATTGTAGCTTTCCCACCTATGTGTTGCAATGCAGCATGATTTATAAACATACTGTTGCACGCGTTTGTGTGGGCTAATGCATGTACAGTATTTAATGGTATCAATAAAGTATTAAAACTCAAGATCACTATAGAGTGCATATGCACATTGCACCTGGCACTAAGTCACGGGGGAAGGGAATCCCATACTGTACTCTTGTCTGAGTTGTCTCAAAACTTTTTGTATGTTAGGTAATGAATTAAGAAGGATGAACTGTTTTATATGTTTAGTGACAAGTGACATTAGTGATGAGATACTTTAAAGGAAACCAGAGACCAATTACAAAAAGTTTTATACATACCTGGGTCTTCCTGCAGCCCCATGGACACGGATTGCTCCCATGCCGCCGTCCTCCGCTGCCTGCAGCTCCGGTATCGGGTCCTGTTAGTTTTGCCAGTCGCGGCCAGTCTGTGCAAGAGAAGTGCGCCCACTACGTATCTCTCCAGTGGTCACCGGAGAGATACATAGAGAGCACACTTCCTCTTGCGCAGACTGGCAGAACTAATGGGACCCGATACTGAAGCTGCAGGCAACGGAGGACGGCAGCATGGGAGCCAGGGATGAGCTCTGGATCAAATTCGCACCTGAGTGGGTGTGTGCGGGGGGACGGTGGGGGGTAAACTTATCCAGCAGCCTTCTTCTTTAATCCGTCACGCCACGTCACGTGACTATTACGCTTCCTCCTTCAAACCGGACGGAGGAAGTCAGTCACGTGACACGGCTTGGAACGCAGTGTGGGACGCGCCGTGGGATGCATTAAAGAAGAAGGCTGCTGGGTAAGAGTTTACCCCCCCCCCCCCACACACACACACACACACACACACACATACACACCCTCTCAGGTGCACTAATTAGGAGGATGAAATCCGAATGAAAACCATTCGGATTTCATCCGCAGCTCATCACTGGTGGGAGCGATCCGTGCGTATGGGGCTGGAGAAAGACGCAGGTATGTATAAAACTTTTTTTTTAAATTGGTCTCTGGTACACTTTAACTAATCCACCCAAATGAATAGAGTTTCTGCATGGGCCCTTAGTCTGTATGGTGTCTAATAGAAAGACTAGGGACTTATCCCAGTTAACCAGGAACCCTAAATTTCAACAAAATCTCTAATTATTATGAACACAGCCACCAAGAAGTGGATACACTGCCCAGATAAAAGACATCATTTATATAAAGCATTTTTTTAACATCAGCGCGACTTAGAGCCGCTCGCACAGGCGCAGTGGGTATCTTGCGCCGGAGGGGACCCCGGGCCACGGCTGGCAGGGGCTGGAGAAAGCCCCAGGTAAGTAGATTTTTTTTTTTTATTTTCAAGATCTCAGATGTGTCCTTAGGGCCCGTTTCCACTTGTGCGAATCTGCATGCGTTTCCTGCATGCAGATTCGCATAGACAGTACAAGTGGATGGGCCTGTTTCCACTTGTCAGGATTTCTGAGCGTTTTTCTGTGCAGAAAAAATCTGCACGGCAGAGCCATCAGAATTCGCATACCGCTATGCGATTCGCATACAAAGTATTTAATAGGGAATTCGCATGCGATTTAGGTATGCAAATTTTCATGTGAATTCGCATGGAATCAATGGAAAAGCACACAGGCACTACCATGGTTAAATTCGCATACATCGTCATCCATGCGAATTCGCATGCGAAATTCGCATCCGCATTCGAATTTTTACCGCGACGATTCGCACCGCACAAGTGGAAACGGGCCCTTAAAGGGAAGGTTCAGGGAGGGGATTAAAAAAATAAAAATAAATTTCCACTTACCTGGGGCTTCCTCCAGCCCGTGGCAGGCAGGAGGTGCCCTCGCCGCCGCTCCGCAGGCTCCCGGTGGTCTCTGGTGCCCGACCCGACCTGGCCAGGCTGGCTGCCAGGTCGGGCTCTTCTGCGCTCCATTTCCTGGTATTTCTGCGTCCCACGCCGGCGCGCTGACGTCATCGGACGTCCGCCGGGCTGTACTGTGCAGGCGCAGTAGTTCTGCGCATGCGCAGTACAGCCCGGCGGATGTCCGATGACGTCAGCATGCCGGCGTGGGACGCAGAAGTGCCAGGAAATGAAGCGCAGAAGAGCCCGACCTGGCAGCCGGCCTGGCCAGGTCGGGTCGGGCACCGGAGACCACCGGGAGCCTGTGGAGCGGCGGCCAGGGCACCTCCTGCCTGCCACGGGCTGGAGGAAGCCCCAGGTAAGTGGAAATTTATTTTTATTTTTTTAATCCCCTCCCTGAACCTTCCCTTTAATCTCAAGCGGTGTTGCTAATATTTGATGTTTGTCTAATACTATTAATCATTAATCATGTTTCTGGCATGCATCCTAATGGGTGGATTGAAAATGATTTACATCTTGCATCTTGTATTAGTTGGAAAAGGAGTTGGAGATACTGCTACACTCAAGCAGGATACAGAGCTGGACCATGGACACCCAGACCAACATTGACTGTGTAAAGAAAGGGGGTCCGCTTCAATGTATCCAGTGTATCCAATATTTATTAGGGACTTATCCCAAAACAGCAGGACAGACACAAAGCTGACATGTTTCGGACCTAATTTGGTCCTTAGTCATAGCATTGCTATGTACCAACTTCTATGTTTTATGGCACCTTTTTGTTGTAAGTCTGCACACCGCCGCGTTGGATAATGGCACTTCCTAAATCTATGATAACTAAATTAGATACTTTATTCTGATGTCAAAATGTTTGCTGAGTATATATTTTTTACTTTTATGTAGCCTTATTTGCAGTGTTTGTAGCCTTATTTGCAGTGATTATGATTGAAATATGCTGTATTTTTATTTGCATGTTTTTAATTTTACATTATTTTGGTTTGCCTTCCAAAGTGATTACAAAATGTGGGGATTTATATCTGGAACCAGCCTTGTTTTCTGTACGGTCAAAAATTCACACAGGAACCAAATTTAGGCACTTTTACCTCATGTATGGTGGAGAAGCAAAATTCCCTCCGGAAGTCTCAGTTGAATTCCCGATACTTTTGATTTATTTAGAGTAATTTATTTTATAACTTTTTTTTTTAAATAGGAAATTGAAATTATTTTTTTTTATTAAAATAATGTACATTGATTACTCATATTACACAAATCTGTGGTTGGGTAGGTACATTTCTAAATAAGCTATAAGTGAAATTTAATAAAGTGAGCTTTTGTGTCTAAGTGAAGAAACTAGCTAGATCAGTTCCTGGTTTATTCTCAAGTTTGAAAATAATCCATCTTAGTTTGCTGATATACTTTGCTAAATGTCACTCTAGTCTAGTACATGACCAAAAAATGCCGGTACATGCAAGATCACTATGAATCATCAAGAAACGCAACAATCAGGGAGCTGAGTGAGAAGGTAACATAATCAGTGAAAATTACCAGTGAAAAGGGGTAATCTTCAGGCAGGGAACAACTATTTACTGAGCACCTGCATCTGAATGTGGGATCCCCTTACATATTAGTAAAATGAATTATACTCTCTGGCCCAATAAGTCACGTTCTCCCCATGCACTAGTGTGAGGTTCAGGTAGCTAACCTTTGCAATACATATTCATGTGACATCACAATGTGGCTCTGTGGGAAGCTCAATTTTTGCAACAATTCCTTAAAGAGAACCAGAGGTGGGTTTCTGCAATCAATATTAGGACACAGAGGCACATTCTGCATACTATCACCAGCCTCTCCCAGTGCTCTGCTGTCCCCCTTATAACAACCGCCAGCCTAGCGACACACAGATTGTCGCTAGTCGGCTGTTTACATTCAGGCTGCCACTCACCGCCGCTCCCCCACCTCCTGTAAGCTTCATCCAATCGGCTTACAGAGGCGGGGAGGGAAGGGACGCAGGCGGGGAGCCACGCTATACAGGTGATGGGAGAGCGCCAGTGAGTGGCAGCCTGGCTAGCGACAATCTGTGTGTCACTAGCCTGGCGGTTTTTTATAATGGGGGGCAGCAGAGCACGGGGGGAGCCTGGGGCACACTATAAGGACACAGAGGCTGGTGATAGTATGCAGAATGTGCATCTGTGTCCTAATATTGATTGCAGAAACCCACCCTGGGTTCTCTTTAAGCAGCTTTATGCCTTCTTACAGTTTCACATCATGCAGTATAATGAACTGCTTGAATAAGATCCCAGGAAAGAGTAAAGAGGCTATAAACATGGCAGTTAATGTCCAGGAAAGTTTGTTTTAGATTTCACCGGGTAATTTTCATCCCATTTCAGAAGTGCATAATGTTTCCAACCACTTGAATATTATTCAAGTATGACAGAATATTTATTAACACACAGGAACTCTTTATTCTCAAGCAAGTGGTTACTATGTTTTTTTTTCTTTGCCAGTACGGTCAAATAGTTCACATTTGGCAATACCTAAATATACAGCTGAAACATATTCTAGTCTCATTTACTAAGCCTTAAGGTGGCCACGCACCATACAATTTAAATATCTGTTCAATTTAAGAATTGCAATCAATTTTTCTGACTGATTGTAACATTTCAAAAATCTGACCAATGTACCACACACCTATGTTAAATTTTTCCCCAATTATGATAAAAATGATTGGATACTCTGACAAAATTGCTACGGTGTGTATATTAAGAAATTGGCAATCTAACACACACCATACAATCTTTAGAAAGATTGAAGAAAAATATCTGGCATTCCGGATCAATAAAAAATCAAAGAAAACGGGAAATCCGTTTGGATTTTTCACTCGAATGAAAAAAAATGATTTTGATTTTTTCGGGAGATCCTTAGGTGGCCAGACACGATACAATGAAATGATCCGATTATACAGCAATTCGATAAAAACCATTGTATCTCCCAAAAAAAAATCGAAAGCTTTTTTTTCATTCGACTGAAAAATCTGATCGGATTTCTCGTTTTTTTTCGATTTATAGCGATCCGGGATGCCAGATATTTATTTTTTTTAAAGATTGTATGGTGTGTGTTAGATTGTCAATTTATTAATATACACACCCTAGCAATTTTCTCAGAGTTTCCAATCAGTTTTATCATAATTGGGGAAAAATTTAACATAGGTGTGTGGTACATTGGTCAGATTTTAGAAATGTTACAATCAGTCAGAAAAATTGATTGCAATTCTTAAATTGAACAGATATTTAACAAATTGTATGGTGTGTGGCCACCTTTAGGGTTGCAATTAGCTATCCATTTGCTTACATCAGAGGTGCCCACACGTTTTCAGCTTGCAAGCTACTTCAGGAATTAAAGGATAAATGAAGTAAGAGATATATTCAGGCTGCTATATGTATTTTCTTTTAACCAATGCCAGTTGTCTAGCTGTCCTGCTGATCCTCTGCCTCTAATACTTTCAGCCATAGACCCTGAACAAGCATGCAGCAGATCAGGTGTATCTGACATTATTGTCAGATCTGACAAAATTAGCTGCATGCTTGTTTCTGGTGTGATTCAGACACTACTGTAGCAAAACAGACGAGCAGGGCTGCCAGGCAACTGATATGGCTTAAAAGGAAATAAAAATGGGAGCCTCCATATACCTTTCACTTCAGTTGTCCTTTAAAATTGATGTACCAGGTAGAATCTAGCTACAGATGCAACACATGCACAGCGGCGGTCCATCAGTGATTACCTCGAGCTGCTAATCAAGTTAATGTTAACTTTTCTTTTTAAACACAAACGCATCGCTAACGAATCAAAAAGCACTCTGCAGTGTGTCTCAGGCCCAAGGCTCTTCATATGTCAGAAGCCACAGTCACACCCATTTTGATGTGTAGGGAGTCATGTACCCGCTTGTTTCCTTTATGCTGGGAACACACGGTACCGCTCGATCGAGCCATTAGATGGCTTGATTGATCATTTCCGACACGTCCGATCACCCGCTGGATCGATTCCGCGCTCGATACCGCGGGTGGGACAATGGAAAAAGATAAGAAAAACGAGCAGAAGAGAATAGACCGCGGGGAATCGATCCAGCGGCATAATCGAGCAGTACAAACCGTACCGTGTATTCCCGGCATTACATACATCAAGCATTATCTTAGTATGTTTACAATAGTCACTGCTTCATTTGGGCAATCACTGATATCCTAGATCAGCTCTGCAGTGCTTCATGCTTCATGAGGGTGGCTTGAGGGCCCAAAGTCCTGTAGTGGGTACTGTGCTCACTGCCCAGCACCATGAAGCTCTATTTCCATTTGCCATAGAATACCAGAATTGGCATGAGAGTAGGCTCACTCTGAGCACATGTGATAGATATGAAAGGGGCCAGAGAAGAAATGGAGAATGTTTTGCTCATTCAGCATGACCGGTTTGGTCTTGGGTCAGTGAAGGTCTCGTCAAGCATATCCATAGAGGGATGCATAGACCTCTACAGGCTAGACCAGGCATGGGCAAACTTGGCCCTCCAGCTGTTGAGGAACTACAAGTCCCACAATGCATTGCAGGAATCTGACAGCCACAGTTATGACTCATAAAGGCAAATGCATTGTGGGATTTGTAGTTCCTTAACAGCTGGAGGGCCAAGTTTGCCCATGCCTGGGCTAGACAATTGCACCATGGCTACCATTAGGTATCAGGATGAAATCCTTGGACCCATTGTCAGACCCTACACTGGTGCAGTGAGTCCTAGTTTCCTCTTGGTGCCTGATAATGCCTCACTTCATGTGGCAAGAGTATACAGGCAGTTCCTGAAAGATGAAGGAATTGATACCATTATGTCTCGACCTACCCTGCCAGGTTTCCCCAAACTATCCAGAAGCTCAGTGATGCTCTGCTCCTCATCTGGGAGGTGAACCTTCAGGACACCATCCTTCATCTCATGAGGAGCATACCCTGACATTGTAAGGCATGCATACAAGCCCATGAGGGTCATACAAACTACTGAGTACAATTTTGATTTGCTGCAATGAGAGTTTGTCAAAATGTACAAGTTGCCACATCACTTTTTCATTTTGATTTTCTGGGTGTCTTTGAATTTAGCCCTCTGTAGGTTGATCATTCTTATTTCCACCAAACAATGTGGCATCCTTTTGTTCTTAGCACAATATCCATTCCAAATCAGTACAGATATACAGCATGATTTTATTTTTCACTGTGGCATCTGATGTGTTTTCAAAGTGTCCCTTTAATTTATTTGAGCAGTTATTGAATGAAACAGCTGTTTGTGATTGTCTCATCTACAAATTTGGCATGAGTGGGTGCAGGTGCCCCAAGATGTCATTGGCTTTCCCGTTAGGGCAATCCAGCAAAGTAGACTATTCTCACCCACCTGCTATTGTAATTCCTTAATTTTCCATTGTCCTTCCTGCTCCCTTTAGAGCAGAACACAACGTTCGCCCGAAGCCAAACAATAAGTGTGTAAAGCGTAATTTATGCTGCCCCAAATGAAAACTAACAATGGTTTTGGGTGACAATTAATTATAGTGTGTAAATAGCTTCAAGTGAACTGAGGTGAGAGACATATGAGTCTGCCATATTTATTTCCTTTTAAACAATACCAGTTGCCTGGCTGTCCTCATCTTTCTGGTCAGTAGTGTTTAAATTACACACCTGAAACATGCATGCAGCTAATCCAGTCAGACTTCAGTCAGAGCACCTGATCTGCATGCTTGTTCAGGGTCTGTGGCTAAAAGTATAACAGGCAGAGGATCATCAGGATAGCCAGGCACCTGCATTGTTTAAATGAAAATAAATATGGCAGCCTCCACATCCCTCTCACCTTGGGCTCCTTTTAAATCTCCCCTTTACAGAAAATCTAGTAAATCTGCATGAAAATTTGAATGCAAATTATATGCAGCTTGGAAATGATCTAATCAAATTTAGGAGGAAGTGAATTTGAGTGACCAGTACCAAGCTGCATACAATTTGCATGCAAGCTGTAATTATCAGCACATCACTGGCCATCTCTTCTTCCCTTTCAAGTGATTTGACAATACTGATTTGTAGAGTTGCTCTATGAGTGGTTTAGAAAGGATTAATGCCAGAGGACTAAAATTACAACAGGAAATAGACATTTACAGAAGGTAGTCGGCTATATTTCTCTTATAACAGGAGCAATTAAGGTTTTTGTTATTATAAGTCACAGATATTTTTGCACTTTCAAAGGATCTTGGCAAAAGTAAAGCAGGCTTAGCTGAATTAATGCCACAGATGGTACAGTTCTGCCAGCTATAGAATCTAAATAATTTTTATTTACTAACCATTATCTGCATCTATTTTTCCACTTGTAAAAGGACAACCATGTCTGAAATCAAAATCTACTGTATATGTCAGTTTGCGAGCTAGTGCCAGTTCAGTTAGGGGCAAGCTGAAGTAGACAGATTTAACACTGATATAGCGCGAGAAGATGAAGTATCTTGACAATGAGAGCCCAGATAGCTTAGTATATTAACAGATACTGGAAAACTGTGTACTCACCTTGGGTAGTTTTCCTTTCCTAGTGTTTGTCCATGTCAGCGTACTGCTGGGCAAAGCCCCGCCTCCCTTTGCCCTGATAGGACAATAAATTAATAAAGCCCCTTAGACACCCCATACTGCCATTCCGTATTACTAGATCGAGCCGACAGCATAGGGCGGGGCCGTACGCTGACATGGACAAACACTAGGAAAGGAAAACTACCCAAGGTGAGTACACAGTTTTCCAGTTTCCCTAGTGTTTGCCATGTCAGCGTACTGCTGGGCAATAACTAGACAAAATCAGGGTGGGTATGCTGAACAGAAATTTAATATACTAAACATAGAACTGAAATCAAACAGCATTATTCGTTGCAGAGGAAATAACTTTCTTTCCAAAATCAACAGTTGATAGAGAGGCTGGCTCAACACAATAATGCTTTATAAAAGTGTGATCAGTTGCCCAGTTTGCAGCTTTACATACAGTTAGTAGTGATACTTTGTTCAATGCTGCCCACGAAGAAGATATACTTCTTGTTGAATGGGCGTTAATGTCCTGCGGTGGCTCTAAGTCTCTTGACTTATATGCCATCTGTATTAACTTTACAACCCAACAGGCCAAGGTCCTTGTGGACGCCATTTTTCCCTTTCTGTATCCTGTTGGGATAATGAATAGTCTGTCAGATTCCCTAATTTGACTTGTTGCTTCCAAATATGCCTTAATAGTCGATGGGATGTCCAGAGAATGAGGCTTCGAGGGATCGTCCTGCGAAGCAAATGATGGGAGTGTCCACTCTTGATTAAAGTGAAAAAGAGAAGAACACTTTGGAAGAAACGTCTGTACAGGAAATAATACCACTCTATCCTGAAAGAATATTAAATAAGGCTCCTTGCATGACAATGCTTGCAGCTCCGATATTCTTCTTCCAGAAGTAATGGCTATTAGGAATACTGTCTTCCATGATAGGTTTTGTATTGTTGCTTTATCATTCTGGAAGTCAGCAGATGAAGACAGGAAGTCTAAAATTAATGGCAAATCCCACTTCGGAAACCTTGGTTTAATAGGAGGCCTCAATTTAATCGCAGCCTTAAAAAATTGTTTAACTAATGGTTCGGCAGCCCACGATATTCCTGATACTGAAGAAATGGCCGATACTTGTCTCCTAAGAGTTGAGTATGACAGATTCAGATTCAAACCCTTTTGCAAAAATAACAATAGGTCGCATGGTTTTATATTGTCTGATGATAGTCCCTGTTCGTTGGAAAAGGTCTGAAAGGCTTTCCATACTCTGTTGTATGAGGTCGTCGTTGACGGCTTCTTGGCCCTGAGCAGCGTCTCCACCACCTCCACTGTACAACCTGTACTTAGTAGCCTAGCCCTCTCAAATTCCAGGCCATTAGCTGTAGATGTTTCAGATTGCCATGATGAACTTGTCCTTGTGACAAAAGATCCCTGATCATTGGCAGTGGTAATGGATCCTCCTTGGACATCTGGAGAAGTAGTGGGAACCAAGGCCTGGCTGGCCAACATGGCAGTACTGCTATCACTTCCATTTTGAGGTAACTCAACTTCTGCAGGAATCTGAAGATCAACGGAGTCGGCGGGAAGGCATAGGCCCTGCTGAACCTCCAATTGTGTGTCAACGCATCCACTCCCAGGGCCTGCTGGTCTGGATACCTTGAATAATACAGGGGCGTCTTGTGATTTTTCCGTGAGGCAAACAAATCTATCTGGGGTAACCCCCATTTGCGCACCAGTTGGAGAAAAATTTTCGGATGCAGAGACCACTCGTTGTTGTCTAGATGGTGACGAGACAGAAAATCCGCCTGCTGGTTCTGTGGTCCTGGCAGATAGATAGCCGAAATGTCCCTGAAATACTTCTGAGCCAGTTGCATAATCGGACCAACCTCCATCATTAGGGTTTCGCTGTGCGTCCCCCCTTGTCTCTTCACATATGAGACTGCCGATACATTGTCCATTCTTAGAAGGACTGAATGACCTTTCAACTCTGGCAGAAAATGACATAGAGCTTGATGGGCTGCTCTGAGTTCCAGTACATTGGAGACGGCTTGATGACAATCTTCCTTCCAAACCCCCTGAGCTGGTTGGGATTCTAGCACTGCCCCCCATCCCACAATACTGGCATCTGTCGTAACAATTTTCCAATCTGGAGGGAATAAGCTGCGACAATTCATCAAATTGTGACTGCTCAACCACCATTTCAGAGAGTTCTTTACTGACCCCGGAATCTCTATCCACTGTTTCATACTCTCTGTGTCCCATTGTTTCAGAAAGTTCAACTGGAATGGCCTCAAATGCCAATGGGCCCATGACACCATGAGAATAGTTGAGGACATGAGGCCTAACAGACTCTGACACTCCCTTGCTCGAACCACTCGCTTTGTTATCACCTTCTGAACTGATGTTTGAATTTTCATCATCTTTTCCTCCGGTAGAGAGATAGAGCGATGTACCGTGTCTATTATCGCCCCCAGAAATAGCATCCTTTGTGAGGGTCGAAGATGACTTTTCTCTAGGTTTATTATCCAACCATAATCTGATAATGTCTCTATTACTACTGCCTGGTGCTGAAGCAGAATTTGTTCTGATGAGGCCAGGAGAATGATGTCGTCCAAGTAATGAAGGACGCGTATTCCCCGAAGACGTAACAATGAAATTACCGCAAGAAGCACCTTTGAAAACGTTCGAGGAGAAGTGGCGAGACCAAATGGAAGACAAACGAATTGCAGGTGCAGATCTCCTATCGCAAACCGAAGAAACTTCTGAAATTTTGGATGCACCGGGACGTGAAAATACGCGTCCTTCAAATCTATGGACGACATCCAATCTCCTGGCCCCATACACATCATTATGGATGACAGAGTCTCCATTTTGAATCTTGGAATTTGAATGAATTTGTTTAATTTCTTTAAATCCAACACGGGTCTTAGGCTTCCTGACTTCTTCTTTATGAGAAATATTGGAGAATAGTAACCTGTACCTTCTTCTGAAGGCGGAACTGGACAAACCGCCTCTTGATCTAACATTTTCGACACATATTCTTTTAGAATTAGTCTTTTTTCCCTTGTCTTTGGAATTTTTGTCCCAATCATATGGTCCCTTGGCGGATATTCCTTGAATGTCCACTGATGACCTGAAGACACAGTGTCCACTATCCACATATTCTGTACACTTCCCGCCCAGACATCCTTGAAGTATTGCAGTCTTGCACCTACTGGGATATCTAGAGCGGGCCTCGTCTCAAAAAGATTTACCTCCTTCTGCATTAGTGGTCTTTGATCTATTGGCTTTTTGGAATGTCTGGGTTGATCTCCAATTTCTTCTGTAGTCCCTACCAGGCTTATATGACTTCGCTTCCGTGAATTTATTGACTACCTGCTTCCTATATTGCGGGAACCTCTGTTTTCTAAATTTGCGATCTTGCGGCAATAGCCCGGATTTTCCTCCAGTCACTCTTGAAATCGCCGCATCCATCTTTTGGCCGAAAAGATACTTCCCGTCAAACGGAATCTTTGCCCATGACTGTTTTGACGTTGGATCTGCTGCCCATGGCTTCAGCCATAGACATCTTCTGGCCATTACTGAAAATAACATTGACCTACTAGAGCTTCGAACTAGATCAACGCTCGCAGCTCCCACAAAATCTGCAGTCAATGACAATTCCTGAAAAGCAAACGATAAGTCTTCCAAATCCTTTGCTCTCTTCACTGCCCTCTGTAAGTCTTCTACCCAAACTTTCATTGCCTTTGCTACCGAGGTCAAGGTGATAGCAATCTTCGCTGCCTCTCCTGCCGACAAGTATGCTCTTTTAAGATCTTGATCTATTTGGCGATCTAAGACGTCTCTAAATAAAGTGGAATCTTCCATCGGGAGCGTCACATTCCTAACCACTTTCATTAAAGAGGCATCCACAATTGGATTAGACTGTACTAAATCTTCACTATGCTGCGAAAGGGGGTACATTTTTTGATAACGGTTTTTAAGGGAAGGCTTTTTAGTAGTTTTTTCCCCATTCTTCCAGAATGAGTTCCCTAATTTCCTCCATAAGTGGAAAAAAGGTCTTATCTTTACTGAGATGCTTATAATATCTTCTCTTTTTATTTTGGGGCGAAGAGCAGTCTTCTTCCCACTCAATCGCCTCCTTCACTCTTGACACAAATGGGGGAATTAGAGTAAAATCAAATCCCACCCCCTCATCATCAGAATCAGAATTTGACGAATTCCTTTCCGGAGATGAAGAATCTGGCGTCCCTAATCGGGGAGATTTCTTTGAAATCGAGATTTCTGATACAGCATCCTTGACTACCTGCTTAATTAGGGAAGAAACATCCCTGTTTTCTTTAGCAATGTCAGCATAACACAGTTCACAAACTTTTTTGCTCGGCAAAGAAGATCTTCCACAGATCCAACATTTCTCAGGGTCAGGACCTGACTGCCCATGACTAGCAGTACTTATCGAAGGACCGGGGCAGTGATCCTGAACTGACTTTTCAGTTGATGAACCCCTTTCCTCTTGCTGGATCCGAAGCTCAGTAGATTTTACTATTTTAACACTATCCTCAGTCTTTTCTTTTGATCTGGACGTATTTGCGGAAGGATCTCGTGTCTTCGATCCCCCTGTATGGGACCCTGACTTCTCTCTTGACTCATGACGTCTAGAGGATTCTTTAGTCTTTGAGTCTTCATGCGACCTGCCAATACGACGATAATACGTCAGTTTTATGACAGATTGACATTCAGCTCACAAATAAATACTTACCACCCTTACCTATTTGACTTAGACTTTGATCTGGATTTGGAACGAGATCTAGTCTTAGGGTACTCTCCCTGATGTTTTCCCATAACAGCAACTGTAATAAAAATAGCGCGCCATCAGGAACTATCCTGACACTATACACTATATGGCAGCAATATACATATATATATATATCTACCTATATACATACACAGATCTATACTATCCTCATAGTTTATGTCCACATAACAATGACCAAAAACCAAAATAAAATACCAAATACACAGCCCAGAGCAGCATAATCTTACACCACCATAACACAAGTACAATTATATCCAACTACCTTACAGCTACTCCCTACGCAGCCACCAATAATCAAAGAACTTTCCCCCAGAAGTACCTCTGGAAAACAGAACCCTTTTCAAAATTACATAAATAATCCATGATCCTACCTGGTCAGATGCACCCCAGGGTTCCAAATGGAAGACGCTCTCCGACACCACCAGGACGCTACCTACACTTCCTGCCTTTAAATTGCCGCTCCGGAAGTGATCAGCCGGCAAATCTCCGGCCTCTGCCCATAACCAAAATGGCCGCCGCAATACTTCCGCCCTCTCTCCGCATCAGAAAAGAAGAGGAACTCTCTCGCGCGCGCGCGCGAGACCCGGAAGTTCCGCCTCTCTTGGACGCTAAGGCCACGCTGACGCTATACTGCATAGCAGGTAGCGTCCAAAAATTTTTAACATGCCCTTGCGCCTGACAGTTGCCGGGAATCCACAACACCCTTTAGGTGTTCAACGTGGTCGCAGGATGTCCTTATACATATGCCCCGGAGAGTACCAGAGGGGGCTCCACTCCTCCTAGGGGCGTTTAGCCACCTGAGGACGTGGACTACAGCAGAGGAGCCAAGCTGCTGGGACCGCATAGCGGAGGTAAGGGATCTATCCTGCTGGAGGCGAGGACTTGAAAAGGAATGGCAGTATGGGGTGTCTAAGGGGCTTTATTAATTTATTGTCCTATCAGGGCAAAGGGAGGCGGGGCTTTGCCCAGCAGTACGCTGACATGGCAAACACTAGGGAAAATACTTTTATCAGTCAGATAAAAGTAAATAATAAAAAGGGTTACTCAAAAAGGTGGGTTGCAGCAGGGGCAACCAACCACTTGAAGCAGGTGGAGACAATTAACCCGACTCCACTCGGGGTTTCCAACCAGGAATAGGTGCGGTCGCTCTCTTTGGTAGAAAAACTGCCTTTCTCAATAGTATTTACCAAGTGAGGCCAGGAAGGACCACTGCAACCTTGGTGAGGTATGTTCACAATAGGGGACTAAACTAAGTTTGAAACAATAAAAAATGTGAAGGATGAGGTGGCTTACCTCAGTGATGAAAGAGACCCTTTGAGTGCCTCTATGCTTTTTGGGTATTTATACTCTGGCACTTGTATTGGCCTGAGGAAGTGGGCTTAGACCCATAAAACAAGTTGCCTGTGTTAAATAAACCTTTTTGTCTTCTAAGACTATCATCATTGAGGTAAGCCACCTCACCCTTTACGTTTTTATTGTTTTTTCATTGTATTGGGCGTCTCTTTACCCCTACTGGTATAGTGCGACCATGCAAATATTCTACTATCAGCTTCACAACAGTGTTTTTGTCACGTTTTCGGTGCTCTTCCCCATCTATCTAATATCCCTTAAAGGAAATGTGAGACTTTAAATAAAGGAGCATTTATCCTTACTTGGGGATTCTTCCAGCCCCATGTAGGCAGTGGGTTCTCTCTTCTTCCTTCCAGGCCACTCTGATGTCCCGTGGTCAGCTCTTGTAAATTGGCCAGATGCTGCCAGTCTCTCATGTGCAGCCTGGAGTGTTCTGCGCCTGCACCTGAATAACTGGTACAGCTAGCACTAAATCACTGACGTACAGAAGTTGGTGGTGATCTGTGTAGTCTGATCAATGAACTGTGTGTTTGGACCAAAGTAAAATGGATTACTGAGAGCTGTGATGAGACCTGTGATGAGATGGGGTTGATGCACTAAAGTTTGGTAAGGCTGCTATACACAGCACATAATTTACTGCTGTTTATTGCAACTTACTGAAGGTTTCATTTATGCTACGTTTATTGTGGCATATGATTTATCTCACATTCAAAACAGTCATCACCATTCTTCATATGATGTGATCACTTACTGTAAAGCAGAACGCTTTGAAAGAGCTGAACACATTCAGCTTCAAGAAAATAACAAAAACAAAAGACCAGCATGGGGATTTCTCAGTTTATCTATAAGAGCCTTTGCCCCTAGCCAATGGTTGGCAATGAGCAGAGAGAGGCGTTAGTCTACTTTGGGGGACCCAGTGGGAATCTCCACAGACTAGTCCAGCATACACACAACGAATTGCACTGCTCCAGCCTCATTAAATGTAATAAAAATTGCATAAACAGGTAGCCAAACAAGTTGTCTAACGAAATATATAAAAATATATATATATAAAAAGCCCTATACTTATCGAGATTGAAGCCCCAGAATGCAGCAAGTCCCTTAGCGGTGGTCATCTTCCTTCTCCCACTCAGCCCTTCCTGGTTGCTGATTGGTTGATTTCTAGGTGAGAAAAAAATTATAACACAACTTGTGCCAGCTCACCATCTAGTGGTCTAAAGAGATACAACAAGGTTAACATTGGATTTTTAATAATTGTATTATTGTTTTCCAGGGCTTCGTATTCGATGGGCATTGTTTTTTCCCCTTTTTTTCAGATTTTGTCACCTAACTTGTTTGGCTATGTGTATATTTGATTTTTATTACATTGAACAGCACCAGAGTGGTGCAATTTACTTGAATATGTGTGTGTGGTGCTAGTCTATGGGAATTCCCCCTAGGTCCCCTAAAGTAGACTAGTGCTGAGAGTCAAAAAGCATACAGGGCCCCCTCAACACTATTTACCAATCACTATTAGGGATGATCAATTAACTGGAAATTATTCCAAGTTGATGCAGCAGGTCCAACATCACTGATCATCTCTATTCCTCATCCCCATCAGCAGCGGAGGGCACACAAAGTGATGAGTCTACTGCTGTATATTTATGGGACACCTTCAATAAACCTTCTAAACATAACTCATCTATTGCTGAGAAAGAGACAATTCCTTAATATTGCTTACATGTAAAACAAGTGCATGTAAATAGTGATGGTCATGTCTAGAACTCATGGAGAAGCATGTGATTTGTTTGATCACCTGAAAGCTCTGATTTGCTGCGATTACATGCTGATTTAGCACATGATCCTGACTTACAAACCTATCATCTGACCAAACTGATTACATGCTTTGCCATGGTTTCTCCTAGACCTAACCATAACTAAATATAAACACTGCTAATTCTCAAAGTTCCTAATAATCTGTGGAATGGCTAATCCACAGGAATACTAATACAGGCTGTTATTATTATTGATTTATATAGTGCCAGCACCTTCCGAGGCGCTGTATAATAGCATACAGGGTATAACAATACAAAGTATACAATACAACAGTTGATATAAGACAAGAGGGTACAACACAGAAGTCTGGTGCAAAAGTTGAGGATGCAAGGACTGGGGAAGAGTCTGTGTGCATGGATAGGGAACTGGCTAATGGACAGAAAACAAAGAGTTGTGGTCAATGGATCGTACTCAAAATGGGAGAATGTTAGCAGTGGGTCCCACAGGGGTCTGTACTGGGTTCAGGGCTCTTCAATTTATTTATGAATGACCTAGTAGATTCAGTAGAAAGCAATGTTGCTATTTTTGCAGATGATACAAAATCGTGCAGAATCATCAACTCTCAGGAAGATAGTGTCATATTGCAACAGGATCTGGATAGGATGGCTATATGGGCACATACATGGCAGCTTAAATTCAATGTTGACAAATGTAAAGTCATGCATTTTGGTCGTACCAATGGTCTAGCACCATACAAAATAAATGGGATACAGTTGAGGACATCAAACTTGGAGAAGGACTTAGGAGTACTCATCGACAACAAGTTAAATAATCGTACTCAATGCCAAGCCGCTGCAGCTAAAGCGAACAAAATTTTGGGATGCATTAAAAGGGAAATAAAAACTCGAGATGGTAGCATAATATTGCCCCTGTTTAACTCTCTAGTAAGGCCATATCTGGAATATGGAATTCAGTTCTGGGCACCACATTACAAAAAAGATATTGCAGTTTTAGAGCAGGTGCAGAGACGAGCTACAAAATTGATACGTGGGATGGAAGGTCTCGCTTACCAAGAAAGGTTAGATAAACTGGGTTTATTTAGTCTAGAGAAAAGACGCCTTAGAGGAGATCTAATTAACATGTATAAATACATCAGAGGGCAATATAATAGCTTGGCGGATGAGCTTTTTGTCCCTAGGCCTTCTCAAAGGACTAGAGGACATGATCTGCACATGGAGGAAAAACATTTTAGCCATTTATTTAGGAAAGGGTTCTTTACAGTAAGAGTGATCAAGATGTGGAATGCATTGCCACAGGAAGTCGTTATGGCAAACTCTATACCTGCATTTAAAGGGGGCTTAGATGCTTTCCTTGCGTTGAAAGACATCCATGGCTACAATTACTAGGTTATGCCTAATGATGTTGATCCAGGGATTTTATCTGATTGCCATCTGGAGTCAGCAAGGAATTTTTCCCTTTTGGGGCTAATTGGACCATGCCGTGTGGGTTTTTTTTCGCCTTCCTCTGGATCAACAGGGATATGTGAGTGAGCAGGCTGGAGTTGTACTTTGTACTCGTTGAACTCGATGGACGTATGTCTTTTTTCAACCAAAATAACTATGTAACTATGTAACAGCGAAAGCAGTGAACAAATTAACTACATATTCTTACACAGGGCTGGTAGGAATATACATCCATTACACAGCATTGAGAGACAAAAAGGGAAGAGAGCCCTGGCCAAAAGGCTTTACAGTCTAATGATGGGAATATACGGCTTGATTCTGAGCCATTTAGATGGCTTGATAGATAATTTCCGACATGTCCGATCTCCCACTCGATTGTTTCGCCGCTCGATTCTGCATTGAGGACAATGGCAAAAAGATAAGAAAAACGAGTGGAAGATAAGAGAATTACTTGCAGAATCGAGCTGGGAATCGACTGAGCGGGAGAATCGAGCAGCAAAATCAAGCCGTGTATGCCCAGCATTAAGTTTTACGTTATAGGACAGTAGGTAAAGGAAAGCTGTGTGTGGAGTGGTAGAAATAGTGGTTCTGTGGCTGTGAAAGGCTGTGATATGGAAGTGTCCAAGTTGGCTGCCACAGAATTAGTCCAAGTGTGGAAAAAGAGTAACAAGCTCCTGCTCCATTGATTGACATAATGGGTAAGGTCAGTGACTATGACAGCTACGCTTACCCTTCAATCAATGTCAAAGCGAAGGTCAGAGTGGCATGAGCCTCACATCCTCCTCAAATGTGATTGCTGTAGACCTTGCGGCTGTGTTGGTGAGACAACCTGTATCTATCTAGATGCTAATGAAGCCCCAAGCAGAAACCTCAGAGTGACATCATCATGGAACTTAGGGGGTGCGCGTGAGTATATGGGGTGTTTAGGGGAAGGGACGAATGCGATAATTCAAAAAATAAAGTGCAGATTGGCGTTAAATACAAAATCAGAAACTGTGCTGTGCTAAATATTATGTGTGTGTGAAAACCTTAGATCACAAGGGACTGCAGTAATCTGCTTAAAAAGACTCTGAAGTCTTGTTTTTTAACTGTTTTTCTCAAATAATCCTATTCAGCATGAATGCCCCACTTGAATCGCCGCATCCCTGCAGCAGATGGGTGATTTATTGCTGTGTAATAGACCAGCAAAGCTCTACGACTTTGCTGGTTGCAGATCTTGCTGCCCTGGAGAGGCTGAGCTTTGAGCTGTAGCTCAGCCTCCCTGCAATCAATATCCACGAATCTCCGCCTCCTCCCCGCCCCCTCAGTGAAAGAAGACTGAGAGGGGCGGGGAGAGGCGGCAATCCGTAGAGATTGACTGCGGAGGAGGCAGAGCTACAGCCTATAGCTCTGCCTCATTGAGGAAATGAAGCCAGGTGAGCCCGGGAGATTTGCAGGGCTACTACACAGCAATAAATCACCCTGAAATCCCTGAATAATTTAGGCCCTGGATACATGAAAGATATGTTGCAGCTGTGTAGCAATCCCCGCATTCTCAGATCCACAGGTTCTAATAATCTAGTCATACCCAGAGTCCACTTGGAAACTTTTGGTCCCAGAGCCTTCTGTCATGCTGCCCCTACGTTTTGGAACTCCTTACCTCAACAGATCAGGACAGCCCCATCCCTGGACGTGTTTAAATCCAGACTGAAAACCCACCTGTTCAGTCTGGCATTTGCAGAAATCTAACTTTTGTTGTGTGAATACTTCATCCTACTAATTACTGAATCTGAGAGAGCCTAAGCGCTTTTAGTCCTATGGGAGAAAAGCGCTATAGAAATGTTATTGTATTGTATTATTGTATTGTATCTGCCGCGGGGCTGCGGCAAATTCAAGTGGGGTATTCATGCTGAAAAGGATTATATGAGAAAAGCAGGTAAAAAAACAAGACTTCAGAGTCTCTTTAAGCCGGCCAGCCTCTACATGGTGTTTCCTTTTGACCAGTCCTCACACTAATATTGTAAGACTCTGTTATATGCATACCAATAAACTTCTTCACAACGAGTGATGGGGCACTAGGCAAGGTAGTAGCTTTGGCTCATTCTGATGGTCCTTTTGACAATCTAAGGTGGAAGATGGGACAGAGAAAGGGGCAGTTCAGTTGGGCCCCCTTACAGCCACTAGGCCCCAGGCACCTGCCTAGGTTGCTTTGTGGATGATCCTTCTCTGTTTACACAACAATCACCCGAACCAATTTTGAGTGAACATACAGTATATCTATTTCCATATCATTTACAAAATGCAAAAGAGGTTAGTGGAAGAGTGTGGTGCAAATGTGAAACAAGTGGAACATTGTGCACATTAGCATTGTTTTCTTTCTGAGTATTATGTATATTGCAGAGGAAAAATACATTACATTTGTATGAAACTGAAATAGGACTTCATGCATCAGGCTAAAAAGTTTAACTTGTTCAAGCTCTTCATAAAATTTCCCAAGTTTCAGTGTTTGGATGTTACACTCAGGAAATTGTGTCTGTGCATATATAGCTCAGAGCTGGAGATGTATCCAATAGATTACTATGAATGAGCGCAATCACAGGAGTGAGTAATAATGCCTTTGCGATACACCTAAAGGGCTGTAGGTATAAGTGTGGCTTATTGTCTGATTGCTTGATTCATTGATTGACTAAATAACTGACTGGCAGTTAAAATAGAGATAAGTTATATAAGTTCAAGCAACAAATACGTTATGATCAGTTACCTCTTCAAGAAATCTCCATGTTCTATTTTGGGATACAAAATGCAGGTTCTCTTTCCAGGAAATGAAATGTTGTAAAGATGATGGCCAAATGATAGTGCCATGCACAGAATGTGCCAGCATCGCTGAGCTTTTTCCTTTTTACAGTATGCCTCTGTGAAAACAGCTAATGGAAAGTCTGGGCTGTCAGCGCTGTGCTTTATGGCTGTCTAGAATGTCTAACGCTGCCTTGGTTTGATTTGTAGACGCTTTATCAAGCAGAATGTCAAAAATCAAGGTGGGAATACGGCACAAAAATTGTGAGAGTGTGGCTTGAATACAACAGAAAACCAAGTGAAGCTGAAGAGGATATTTATTGCAGTGCTAAACTTCAGAGGATCTGCAGAAAAGTACTTTAAAAAGGAGAACCCTAGCCAAAACTTTAATAAGAGAAAACTCCAACGTGTCCATTTTGGCTATGTTGATGTCACACACATATATATATACTCACCAGATTGGGGACACTTTGGCGCAGTTGGTGAGCTTAAGCGTGTTAAAGCGTAACCAAGAGCCCCTGTCACTGTTTTCCTGTTGTGTGCTGCAGCCCATCTGTACTTGTATATTGGAGTCTGGGGACCTCCAGTGCTGCGTGCATGCTTTGCATAGAATTGCATAAAAATTGGTTTGTGCTGCTCATCCCTTGGTATTTATTTATAATTTTCCCCTGTGAGCCTGCATAACCACGCCCACCTCTAGCACAGTTAAGCATATAAATGAGTGGATTGCTCAGAGAGTTCATTTGGTAGCTAGTGAAAGGTAAGGTGATTTTAATTTCCTTTTCTCCCATTTAGTTGACTCTTGGGTTTTTGGATTAGTTCCCACTAGAATGCTTATAAAAACTGGCATTTTGCATGGTAAAGTAGGACCCACCAGATTGGGGACACTTTGGCGCAGTTGGTGAGCTTAAGCGCGTTAAAGCGTAACGAAGAGCCCCTGTCACTGTTTTCCTGTTGTGTGCTGCAGCCCCTCTGTATTTGTTTTATATATATATATATATATATATATATATATTATATATATATACACACACATACATATATATATATATATATATATATATATATATTATATATATATACACACACATACATATATATATATATATATATATATATATATATATATATATATATATATATATATATATATATACGTTGCTTGGAAATGCATAGTAGTCAAAAATCATGGCCATATACAGTTTAATGTTCTTGTGCGACTAATTCAGGAGATATCAAGGTAAATACTGAATGTTGCATCACCTGCCTAAAATCTTTCTTATTTCTCGAGTGATTGTTTCAGTATATGGGTATGCACATATATAAAGGGACTGTTTATGTTGTTACTTTAATGGATGTCATATACACATGACAAATGTTAATGTTTAGTCAGTGGCGTACCTAGGGCATTTGACACCCGGTGCTAGGTATTGAAAGACACCCCCCCACCCACGGTCCACCACCTGCGGCGCGTGAAGCGCGTCACGGCGAAAAAATGGGCGTGGCTATGACCGGATGGGGCGGAGCTAATTTAAAAGTGCACCCAAGTTTTAGTCAACCTTTCTCCAGAAAATTCACATCATTGCGCAGCTTTTCTCCAGAAAATACACAAAATGTCAGAAGCTTTCAACATAAAATACACGTAATGCGAGAACATTTCACCAGACATTACACGTTATGTGAGCAGATTTCACAAGAAAATACATTCAATCATGTCGGCAGATTTGACCAGAAAAAAATCATTCAATCTTGCGGTAGATTTGACCAGAACATACACAATGTCAGCACCAGATTTCACCACAAAATACACAATATCGGTAGTTAAACTGACCACAAAATACACAATGACGGTAGTTAAACTGACCACAAAATACACGACGGTAGTTAAACTGACCACAAAATACACAATGACGGTAGTTAAACTGACCACAAAATACACAATGACGGTAGTTAAACTGACCACAAAATACACAATGTCGGCAGTTAATCTGACCACAAAATACACAATGTCGGTAGCAGATCTGACCACAAAATACACAATATCGGTAGCAGATTTGAGTGTTGGCAAGCTGATAAGCCTGGTGGGTAGGTGGTTAAGGGTGAGCAGCCTGATTGCCTAGTGGGTAGGTGGGCAGCCTGCTGGGTAGCAGTGGTGGGTAGGGGGGCAGCAGTGGTGGGTAGGTGGGCAGCCTGCTGAGTAGCCTGGTGGGTAGGTGGGCAGCAGTGGTGGGTAGGTGGGTAGCATGGTGGGTAGCCTGGTGGGTAGGGGGGCAGCAGTGGTGGGTAGGTGGGCAGCCTGCTGGGTAGCAGTGGTGGGTAGGTGGGCAGCCTGCTGGGTAGCAGTGGTGGGTAGGTGGGCAGCAGTGGTGGGTAGGTGGGCAGCCTGCTGGGTAGCCTGGTGGGTAGGTGGGCAGCCTGCTGGGTAGCAGTGGTGGGTAGGTGGGCAGCAGTGGTGGGTAGGTGGGCAGCCTGCTGGGTAGCCTGGTGGGTAGGTGGGCAGCCTGCTGGGTAGCCTGGTGGGTAGGTGGGCAGCAGTGGTGGGTAGGTGGGCAGCAGTGGTGGGTAGGTGGGTAGCAGTGGTGGGTAGGTGGGCAGCAGTGGTGGGTAGCCTGGTGGGTAGATGGGCAGCCTGCTGGGTAGCCTGGTGGGTAGGAGGACAGCATTGGTGGGTAGGTGGGCTGCAGCGGTGGGTAGGTGAGCAGCAGCGGTGGGTAGGTGGGCAGCAGCGGTGGGCAGCAGTGGTGGGTAGCCTGGTGGGTAGGTGGGCAGCCTGCTGGGTAGCCTGGTGGGTAGGTGGGCAGCAGTGGTGGGTAGCCTGGTGGGTAGGTGGGCAGCAGTGGTGGGTAGGTGGGCAGCAGCGGTGGGTAGGTGGGCAGCAGTGGTGGATAGGTGGGCAGCAGTGGTGGGTAGGTGGGCAGCAGTGGTGGGTAGGTGGGCAGCAGTGGTGGGTAGCCTGCTGGGTAGCCTGGTGGGTAGGTAGGCAGCAGTGGTGGGTAGATGGGCAGCCTGCTGGGTAGCCTGGTGGGTAGGTGGGCAGCAGTGGTGGGTAGGTGGGCAGCAGTGGTGGGTAGCCTGCTGGGTAGGTGGGCAGCAGTGGTGGGTAGGTGGGCAGCAGTGGTGGGCAGGTGGGCAGCAGCGGTGGGTAGCCTGCTGGGTAGCCTGGTGGGTAGGTGGGCAGCAGTGGTGGGTAGGTGGGCAGCAGTGGTGGGTAGGTGGTGGGCAGCAGCGGTGGGTAGGTGGGCAGCAGCGGTGGGTAGCCGGGCCGGTGCACCTGTAAAAGAAAAAAAACCCATTCACTTACCTGCAGATGAAACCTCTCTTCCGAATCCCAGGCAGCCTCCGCAGCTCCTCTTGAATGTCCCGCGCCGTCTACTGCTGCATCATCAGTGCAGGGCTACGAGAAGATGGCCACCGAAGCCCGCACTGGAGACAAAAATAGACGGCAAGATGGCGTTGGCGGCCATCTTGCCGTCTATTTTTGTCTTCAGTGCGGGCTTCGGCGGCCATCTTCCCGTAGCCCTGCTCGGGTAAACTGAGGGCGGCTATCAGCCGCCCTGTCAGTGCCTGTTGCCGGCGCCCGTGGAGGGGAAGCGCCGAAGGAGGGGACCCAGGTGAGGGAGATGTGGGGGGGAATTTCCCTCCTCCCCGCCGACGCTGCCACCCCTCCTTCAGCGCTGCTTCCCCTCCTGTGTCATCAAGGCTTCTGGGGAGGCCTTGATGACACCCCCCCTGGAGCTGACACCCGGAGCGGAGCGCTCCTGGCCGCCCCATGGTAGGGACGCCACTGTGTTTAGTGAGATGATGATATGTTAGCTGTTTTATATACAGACAGAAACTCCCCTATTATTCCCTGTAGCCATTTGCAATATAATTTATAAGGCATGCTATTTTTGCAGTGTTAAAAGTGGTCTTCACTTCAACAAGACATGGAAAATAAAACTATATTTGTATGCCAAAATATTACAAATGTATGGTATGTAAACTGCTGTTTTAGGAGTCTAATAGACTCTCAAAGAGTTTTGTTGATAGTTGGGCCTTACAGTTATGGGTTGTTTGCTAATAGACCCTCGAAACGAACTGAAGATCTAAAACAAGCGGTACAAAGAGCCAACAAGTGCACCTCTGTCTTGATTCAAAACAAGCTGCCTGATGCACTAGAGGCGCCTGATAGCTCATTCAGAACTAACCGAGATAAAGTGTTGGCTATTGGTGGAGGAGGAGTTTTTTTATTAGTTGTCAAAGAAATTATTTGGCTTTGGAATCATGGACAACCAATCTTTAGCCAAGACGCTGCCCGTGAACTTGGAGTTTAAGAATATAAACAATTTTTATTCACTTAGGTCTAATTCCTCACACACTATAAAAACTTTTAAGGAGATTTTGTATATGATCTTTGTTGAAATCCAGCAATTATCAAGCATCAAAAGATTGCCTTCCACCTTTAATCATTTGGTTTACCGTTTGACAGTTCTATTTAGAGAATTAATCCTGATTAGCTGCAGAGGTGATGGGGTTGATGTTCCCATATCATTATGGAACACTGCTCATTACCAGATTCTGGTAGTAATGACTATATCTTAATGCACACATTATCTTAGATGATCGCTCTCTTCATTCTCCTGTGCTGATTACTAATTTATTAATTTCCATCCAACAAAGTTAGCAAGCTGAAGAGGATTTGAAGCAGAACTCTAGACTGGGCAAGAATTTTGATGTAGATAGCTATTCTAAAAAATGGTAATCAAATGGTAAGCAATAATCGTACTCTAACAATGAGAAAACAAAAGAAGTGGGAATAAACAGAGGTGAAATTTAAAACCCAGGGAAAAATTTGCAACAGACAACAGCAACAGATTATGTATCTGTCTACCAGATCATAAATCCAATGAGTATAGAACTTACAATCAAAAACACCATCATGTGAGCACGCAAGCCATACTTCGCAGCCCAACGGCCTCTGGAAATGAAATCAGTCAAAAAACAAAAACAAATAACAAAGACCTTTATTATCGGCAGAATCAACCCAGGGAGACCAAGTGTTAATAAACTGCAGCACCCGGTCCTCTGTGACCGCAATCATTCTCTCCGAGACCATAACCTTAAGAACCTTCTCAATAACATGCTCTAAGGAGAGAAACGAGTCTTTCCTTGCGTTGAAAGACATCCATGGCTACAATTACTAGGTAATGCCCAATGATATTGATCCAGGGATTTTATCTGATTGCCATCTGGAGTCGGGAAGGAATTTTTTCCCTTTTGGGGCTAATTGGACCACGCCTTGTAAGGGTTTTTCACCTTCCTCTGGATCAACAGGGATATGTGAGGGAGCAGGCTGATGTACTTTGTTCTCTGGTTGAACTCGATGAATGTATGTCTTTTTTCAACCCAAATAACTATGTAACTATGAAACTATGAGTCTTTCCAAAGTTTCCATTGAAATGATAGATATGTTTAAGCCGAATTGGCAATATGCTGTACCAACCGATGAGGGGTGTTTTATGCTACCTAAATTATTGCCTTGGAGTTGTGTCCGTTTTTGACCAGCATGTGATTTTAACGTCATGTGTTGGCAGGTCACAGGGACACCAACACTGTAGGTTGCTACAGAGCCACGAGACACCAGGCACAAAGAACATGCCACAGGTGAGTTTTTAAATACTTCATTGCCTACTCTGGGGCTAAATTTACCGAGCGAATGTGCATGTCTTGGCTTGGTACTTCTCCATGGCACAGTGGTTTCGGACCCCTGACTTAATAGAATCTAAGGCCTCTTCAAGAAATTTGTAAAAATTCCTAAGGTTGATTTGATCCCAAACAAAAGATAGATTAATTGAAAATAAAAGATCTGCTGATCTATGCAACCAACAAATCTTGAATATTTTTGGAAAAGAGGATGGATTAGAATAAGCTAATAGGTATGCCTTAAAGGGATACTGTAGGGGGGTCGGGGGAAAATGAGCTGAACTTACCCGGGGCTTCTAATGGTCCCCCGCAGACATCCTGTGTTGGCGCAGCCACTCCCCAATGCTCCGGCCCCGCCTCCGGTTCACTTCTGGAATTTCTGACTTTAAAATCAGAAAACCACTGCGCCTGTGTTGCCGTGTCCTCGCTCCCACTGATGTCACCAGGAGTGTACTGTGCAGACACAGACCATACTGGGCCTGCGCTGTGCGCTCTTGATGACATCAGCGGGATCGAGGACACGGCAACGCAGGCGCAGTGGTTTTCTGACTTTAAAGTCAGAAATTCCAGAAGTGAACCAGAGGCGGGGCCGGAGCATCGGTGAGCGGCTGCGCAGGCACAGGATGTCTGCGGGGGACCATTAGAAGCCCCGGGTAAGTTCAGCTCATTTTCCCCCGACCCCCCTACAGTATCCCTTTAAATCAGGAATCACCATATTAACCTCCCCGGCGTTCTATTGAGATCGCCAGGGAGGCTGCGGGAGGGTTTTTTTTTTAATAAAAAAAAAACTATTTCATGCAGCCAACTGAAAGTTGGCTGCATGAAAGCCCACTAGAGGGCGCTCCGGAGGCGTTCTTCCGATCGCCTCCGGCGCCCAGAATAAACAAGGAAGGCCGCAATGAGCGGCCTTCCTTGTTTTGCTTAGATCGTCGCTATGACGTCCTGACGTCAGCCGCCTCCGATCCAGCCCTTAGCGCTGGCCGGAACTTTTTGTTCCGGCTACGCTGGGCTCAGGCGGCTGGGGGGACCCTCTTTCGCCGCTGCTCGCGGCGGATCGCCGCAGAGCGGCGGCGATCAGGCAGCACACGCGGCTGGCAAAGTGCCGGCTGCGTGTGCTGCACTTTATTTGAAGAAAATCGGCCCAGCAGGGCCTGAGCGGCAGCCTCCGGCGGTGATGGACGAGCTGAGCTCGTCCATACCGCTCAGGAGGTTAAGCATTGTGGAAGAAGTTTCTGTTTGAAAAAAAAAAATGACTCCTTCCAATTTACATTTTTTTTAATTTGTATTTTATGAATTGATTCGCCTTTTTTAAATTTAGTATCAGAATTTTTTTTCTGATGTCTACCTTACTAGAAAAGCCACCCAGTAAAATCCTTTGAACATATTCTCCGGAAGAATCTGGAAAATACCTTTTTCATCCAGCATGGACTGAATAAGAACCCATAGTTCTGGGAATGAAATGGGACCTTTGGGGGTCCGAACAAAAAAAGTCAGCAAGGATCACCGCAGCCAGCTTGGGAAAAATTCCTTTAACTTTTCCCCACCATCAACTTGGCTTCATTGGGACTTTGCAGAAATTAGCTGAATTTTTTTAGCAAACGCCTGCGCTTGGCTAAGAGTATTCACTAGGTTAATTGCTTGCTAATGTAAAGAGGGGGATTGGGGGCCACTGTCTACACACTAGATAAGCGCTGGGCAAACTACAATCTGCATGTGCTGTAAATCTCGCCTGCTACTAGGTGGCCGGATTCCTCTCCTCCCTCCCGAGTGGCAAGAAGAAGGAAACAGAACGTTAACACGCACCTAATCGTTTATTCCTGTGTCTTGCCTCCATGGCCACAGGGCATCACATGACAGTCAGGATGAGTCAGCGTATTACATGCTGGCACGCCCTGACGAGATGTCACGTGAGGCCCTGTAGCCATGGAGACCTGACGCAGAAAGCGGCGATTAGGTAATTATTAACCTTTCCTTCCGCTCGCGACTCTGCAGCGAGGGAGGGGGGATGGTATTTTAAGAAGCGGCCAGTGGTCCACAGCATGCGGCCCGGGCCGCGTAAGATTTGCCCAGCCCCTGATTCTTGGAAAGTCATTAGTATATCCCTAATAAAAAGCTTATGATATCTGTAAGCACAAAATATGATGGCCAGGCTGCTCCAGGCTCTTTTTTTATTTTGTAGACAGGAAATAAGGTTTATATTAGAAAAGAAGCAATACGTATGATAAGTATGTGGCATTATTGATCAAAGTCTAATTTGAAGTTATTTTAAACACACTTAAACATAAGAACACTAACTCTTAAGGCAAAGCACTGTATGTCAAATGGTTCATATGCCGTCAGTCCCCAGTGATCGCGCCTCCTCATTCAGATGTGCACAAGCATGTCACCTTTCTCAGGATTGTCTTTTAATTCATGCAAAAGCTGTTTCTGATTGCGCACTCCTAATCTCATTACTCAAACCAATGTCTCTGTAATTAATACAAGCAATAATTAAAACATGAGAAGCTATTTCTGACAGTGCCTCTGTAAAGGTTATCTGTTTTTAGAAATTGTGCAGATAACAGACTCCTAATGTGCCTCTTGCCGATTTCAAGTCTTGCGCGTTCAGAGAGCATTTAAGAAATAAATTATTTCTTAATTTCTCCTAAAGCATTCTTCTCATTTATTTCATTCATTACTGTCATCAGCTAAAGTTATCTTGAGTGTAATCTGCTGCTTGTCATAACATGCCAGTCCTTGTTTCTGCTTCAGTTTTTATAGCGCCATATGTGCAATCTGTACATGTGGATAACAGCAAAAAATAGACAATAAAGCAAAACAAGCTTTTTAATATTATTGACGCATTAATACATACTAAATATTTAATTTACCAAACCATCAGTTTTAGTTCTTATTAACTGATTGCAATGTTATGAGGATAACAGTACGTACACACAGCAGATAAAAGCCTGCTTTGGCCAACGATCGTTCGCTTGTCTAGTGTGGTTACAGCGGTCCCCAACGTCGCTTAAAATGGTATGACATTCAGTATTTCCTCTATGTAAAAGATTATTTAAAGCCTTAAAGGACTTACGAGCCCAAAATTTAAAAAAAAGTTCCATACCTGTATGATTTTTGAAGACACGGAGGATGCCATCCACGCCCTCCATGCAGTTTCTGCCGGGTCCCCGCAGTGCAATCTCCCCCCCCCCCCCGGCCGGATCCCGACCCCACAGTCCGGGTCGGGCTCTCTTGCCTCCTCAAAGATGGCCGCCGGAGGCCACGGTTGCGCAGTCCGCACAGACGTGAGTGCGGCTGCGCAGCTCTAGGGCCTCCCCCCGATCCACGCTACAGGAGACAGCCTGTAGCGTGGATCGGGGGGGAGGCCCTAGAGCTGCGCAGCCCCACTCACGTCTGTGCGGACTGCGCAGCCGCGGCCTCCAGCGGCCATTTTTGAGAAGGCAAGAGAGCCCGACCAGGGCTGTGGGGTCAGGATCTGGCCGGGGGGGGTGATTGCACTGCGGGGACCCGGCGGAACTGCGCTTAGGGCGCGAATTTTGTCCTCCGTGCCTTCAAAAATCATACAGGTATGGAACTTTTTTTCAAATTTTGGGCTCGTAAGTCCTTTAAACTTACTACCACCCAAAAAAAAATGTAGCAGTACAGCATTCAGTTAAACACAACACTTTGTGGAAAGCGCATCTGAAGAGGTGGTAACATTATCTTTTGTTTACATTTAGTATACAGCCAGCAATGTATGCTGTAACTGAACTGCACTGAGCTGAGAAGCAGAAAGAGGTGAGAAAGATAGATTTTAATATATATACACCAGCTGTGAATAAAATGCAATGGGCAGCTTTCAGAGCAGATAAACCGTACTTTGAGACCTTGTAATTTGTAAACAGGCAATATTACTTGTGCAAAAAAACAAATATGGTAACTGAATGGGTGATAGAGTGTAGGAGAACATTTTTATTTAACCACTTCCCAACTGAGGGGTTTTACCCCTTGACCACCAGAGCAATTTTCACCTTTCAGGGCTCCTTCCATTCATTCGTCTATAACTTTATCATTACTTATCACAATTAAATGAACTATAGCTTGTTTTTTTCACCACCAATTAGGCTTTCTTTAGGTGGGACATTATGCTAAGAATTATTTTATTCTAAATGTGTTTTAATGGGAAAATAGGAAAAAATGTGGGAAAAAAATTATTATTTTTCAGTTTTCGGCCTTTATAGCCTTTATGCATGCTACTGTAATTAAAACCCATGAAATGTATTTGCCCATTCCTCCCGGTTATAAAACCGTTTAAATTATGTCCCTATCACAATGTTTGGCGCCAATATTTTAATTGGAAATATAGGTGCATTTTTTTCAGTTTTGCGTCCATCCCTAATTACAAGCCCATAGTTTATAAAGTAACAGTGTTATACCCTCTTGACATAAATATTTAAAAGTTCAGTCCCTAAGGTAACTATTTATGTATTTTTTTTTAATTGTAATTTTTTTTTTTAATTACAAAAAAAAATAAAAATTGGGGAGTGTGGAAGGTAACGAGTTAATTTTTAGTGTAAAACTAATTTATTTGTATGTAAAAAATGCTTTAGGGTGTAGTTTTACTATTTGGCCACAAGATGGCAACAGTAACTTTTTGTTTAATGCAACCTTCCAGACGCTTGCAGGAAGTACTAGGAGGCTGAGAAAGGGTTTTTTCACAATGATCGCGCTGCTTAGCGGAGAAGCAGCGGATCATTGCGGGGCTTAGATCAACGAAGGGGAATGGATTTTCCCGTCCATTGATCTCCGGGCAAGCGGCCGGCGGCGTGTTTACGAGCGGGAGTGCGCTCTAGAGCGAGCGGGAGTGCGGGCAGCCGCGGGAGCGCGGAAAGTACGGATTTCTCCGTCCCTGGGGGTGAAAGGATGGAAAAAGGGACGGAGAAATTCGTACGCGTGGGGGTAAAGTGGTTAATGTTATGTCAGAGTTTTATCCCACTATAAGGAGCTTGCATGTCAGATCCTTGATGACTCCTGACTCTCGAGCAGTCCAGATCACATGTTTTTGTCTTTCCCCCTACCCACGGGTAGATGATGGCCCGAACGGTTCGCCAGCGAACTTCGGTGGTTCGCGTTTGTGGAGAACCGCAAACTTTTCCGGAAGTTTGATTTGCCCCATAGTGCATCATTAGGGTCAACGTTGACCCTCTACATCACAGTCAGCAGGCACATTGTAGCCAATCAGGCTACACTCCCTCCTGGAACCCCAACCCCCCCCCCCCCCTTATAAAAGGCAGGCAGTGTCAGACATTGGACTCACTCGTGTGCCTGCAGTAATTAGAGAAGGGAGAGCTGCTGTGCAGAGACCTATAGGGAAAGCTTAGTTAGGCTCTTGTAGGCTTCTTAGCTTGCTCCTTGCTGATTCTTATTGCTAAAAAAGCACCCCTCAACAGCTCTTTTTTGTGTGGCCCACTTGCATTATATACAGCCCTGTCAGTCAGTCACAGCTGGCCTTTGGCCCCTTGGTGGTATAATTACTACTGTGCCAGGTGCACATTATAATACCCATCATTGCATATACCTACCTGTTGTTCACAGTGCACCCACCTACCTAAGTGAGCATACGCAGTGTCACTGTGCTTGTCCGGTACCTGTCTGTGTGTGACAGGTGCACATTGTAATACCCATTACTGCATATACCTACCTGTTGTTCACAGTGCACCCACCCACCTACGTGTGCGCACGCAGTGTCACTGTGCCTATCCGGTGCACATTGTAATACCCATCACTGCATATACCTACCTGTTGTTCACTTCAGTGCACCCACCTACCTATGTGAGTGCACGCAGTGTCACTGTGCCTGTCCAGTTCCTGTCTGTGTGTGACAGGTGCACATTATAATACCCATCACTGCATATACCTACCTGTTGTTCACTTCAGTGCACCCACCTACCTACATGAGCGCACGCAGTGTGATATTTAATACCACCAGTCACTGTACCTGTTCACAGTACATGTGTGTGACAGGTGCACATTTGTAATACCTATCTCTGCATATACCTACCTGTTGTGTTCAGTGCACCCACCTACCTACGTGAGTGCACGCAGTGTGATATACCACTCCGTGCATACCTGTTAACTGCACCTGTGTGACTGCACATTGTATTAGTCAAGTCAGTGCATACCTTTCACTTCATCCCCCCCTATATGGACAAAACAAAAGGCAGAGGCAGGCCACCTGGCAGGTCTGTTCAAGGTTGCGCTGTCATGATTTTGTGCGACCCTTGACCAAAGTACAGTGTTCAGAAGAAGGCATGTGCCATCAACCCCCAATGTTGTCAGGACGTGGTTGACTATTTAACACAGAACACCTCATCTTTCTCAGCTTCCGCACGGAAGCGTGACATATCTTCCTCCTCCTGCTCTGATTCTGGCACCCCACCTAACACTCAGTCGGCCGCCACCACCAAAGTGCTATCACCCCAGGGCTCAACGGTGTGGAAATGTTTTTGTGTGTCTGCCTCAGATGAAAGCAATGCCATCTGTACTCTCTGCCACCGAAAATTGAGCCGTGGAAAGACCAAGACCCGCGTAGGGACAACTACCTTACGAAGGCACATGATTACAAAGCACAAACTGCAATGGGATGACCACCTGAGGAAAAGCAGCACACAAAAGCAAAGCCACACACCACAGTGGAAGATACCAGGCGGCAATTTTTTCTCAAAAAAGGCGATACCTAAACTGTACCGTGATGTTGAAAGGCAAGTGGTGACATCTCTGGCACACAGCGTTGGGTCAAGGATCCATCTGACCATGAAAGCCTGGTCTGCAAAGCATGCTCAGGCTTGCCCGAAGACTAAGTCAGTTCCCACGCACAGCATCTCTGCCTGCACGCCGTGTGATTGCCTGCCCCAAGACTAAGTCGCTCCCCACACAGCATCTCTGCCCGCAGGCCGGTTGACTGCCTTCTCTGCCACCACCAACAGGGTCCAGGACTCCAGGTGGATTCCTGAATTTTTAAGGCCGCTGGGCCACTATAATAATTTTTCTGGTGTGTGTACATGCCTGCCTAATTTTTCTGGCTGCACTGCAGCTGCAACAACAAAACAAAAGGCATGTACATGTGCCAATTCCTCTTCGTGATCATTACCTTGCCGCGGTGAAGGGGCTTGCGTATCACAATGAAGCAATGACCGCCAGCTATATGAGTGTCTCGGGGGAGAAGGGGGGGGGGCACACCCAGGATAATAAGGTCGTTGCTTCATTGTGGACAGACCAAATTTGATCAGCTGGACAGTCACTGTCCTGTCATTCAGCTTCCTAAGGCCCGGTTCACACTTGCGGTGGCCCTCCGGAATCGCCGTGCCGGAGCCGCACCGCCTGCAGAACGGACGGAACGGACGCACGGCATAGCAATTAAAGCCTATGCGTCCGTTCACATGGGTCCGTTCTGCAGAACCGGAGCCGGACCGGATCCGGGCCGGATCCGGACTCCGGCCTCCGTTCCAACATGCGCTATTTTTTCATCCGGCCCCTCCGGCAGCCGTATCCGGGGCGGAGCCGGACTGCACCATCCGGCCAATACAAACAAATGGGAACCGGAGGCCGCACAACACACTGGCTGAGAAATCCGGATGTTCTACCCCACTTCCTATGCGGATTTTTGCGGCGATATTGGCTGGGGACACATGGGCAAGCATTTTGGAGTGGAGCAGCACGAGCTGGAGGTGTTGGCAGGATGTTGGCAGCATGTCGGAGGTGGAGGTGAGTGCTAAACAGCAGAGGGCCTGATTCCACAGGTCCCCCTTCTGCTGACCTCCCAGACCCCAACATTTTTTATTTTTTTTTACGTTAACTTTGCCAAACGGATCCGGATCGCATCCTGATTACCACCTGATGCAACCTGACCGGATCCGGATCGGATCCGGATCAGAACCGTACGGTTCCGATCCGGATCCGGTCCGGATCCGGTCAGGTCATCCGGTCCGTTTGGCAAACAACCGCTAATGTGAACCGGGCCTAAGCCTGGCGACCATATGGGCTGGAAAGCTGCCATCACCTGCACTCTCGTCATGGTGCGCACTAGTCCAGCACTACACAAACAGCTGTTTGCAGTCACTGCATACCTTTCACTGCATCTGTGACTGCACATTGCATTATACCTGGCAGTCAGTGCATACCTTTCACTTGAATGGATGGCAGACTTACCCTCCATAACAGATTCTCGTTAAAGGTATTAAAGTTGATTAGTTTCATATACAGCAGTGCCTCGAAAGTCCTCCTGTATTGTTATTTTTTGTCACTTCCTCGGGACTTGCATGCCATGCCTGCTGCCTTCCTTGGATGTGTGGTGGTGCAAGTCGTTTCTTAGGCTCCCACTCCGGACCGGAATCGAACCAGGATTCCCCGGCCATTACCTGTGGTCACCATGCTACTGAGAAAGTACCATCGAAAGTTTCACACAGTTGAATGAATGGCAGACTTGCCCTCCATAACACATTCTTGGCAAATGCTTTCGAATTTGGTTTGTCTTGCACTGGGTCAAGGGTCCATCTGACCACAGATGCCTGGTCTGCAAAGCACGGTCAAGGCAGGTACATTACTTATACAGCAAATCGGTCCTTACTTGAATGTGTGGTGGTGGTAGCCGGTTCTCAGGCTCCCACTCCAGACTGGAATCGAACCCTGATTCCCCGGCCATTACCCGTGGTCACAATGGCAGACTTGCCCTCCATAACAGATTCTCGTTACAGGTACTGAACAGCCAGCAGAAAATGTAATTTAAAAAAATAGATGTAAACTTTAACAATGGTAGAGAAAGAACCATCGAAAGTTGATAAGGCAGTCAGACATTACCTGATATCACTGAGGAAGAGCAATCTCACCATGTCCAGCACGGCTGTCACAACACAAACAGCTGTTTGCGGTGCATTACACAGTGACTTTGGTGTGTCAGTGTGAAGCAGTACTCTAATTACACTCCCTGATTGATGTATACACATGCAAGATGTTTTAAAGCACTTTAGGCCTGCAATTTAGCAATGTGATTTCTGACCTTAAAACGTTGCTTTGCGTCAAATCCAGATTTTTCCACTGAACTTTTGGCGTCATCCATGCAAAAACTCAGATGTTAGACCCCTTGAAACATCTTTTCCATCACTTTTGTGGCCAGCATAAGTGTTTGTAACAAACATGGAAGAGACAGCTGCGGTGAACAGCGATACCACCACAGCTGCCTTCATCTCCCTGCCTAGTGATCTATCCGTGCCTCGGGCGTCTAGCACGCCGAGGATGGGTTTGTCAGCAGCACATAGGGTCGCATTGTCGCGTGCGCGCAGACGGGACCTTTATGCGGGGAGGAGGCGCGTCAGCTGACCGGCCGGTCGGCTGACATCAGAGGAGACGCTCGCCGCTCCTCATTGGTTGATGGGAGTGGGCGTGCCGAAGGGGTCTCCTCTGCTTCTTAAGCCTTGCTGAATCACTCGCAACTTGTCTGCTGTTGCGAATACTTCGTGTTAGCGCTCAGACCTTAGATAGATCCGGTGTGCTTTGATCCGGGAGGAAACCGGGGATTTCACACAGTGATAGGATTTGTTTGATAGCTATAATTATAATCGGAATACTGTTTATTATCTGTGTACGACTCTTGCTCGTTCTGACTACTCTTACGCTCAGTGATTCTGTACTTCTGCCCATCTGATCTTGCTGCCGACTCTGCCTGTTAAAACCTTCTTGCCTTTGCCTTCTGATTTTGTACTGTATCTGTCTGTCTGTTGCCATCTCGATTAGTCTGACCACTCTACTCTCACCAGAGGGCCCTTGTCTCTGGTGAGGGGCTCTGTACTGTTAGTGCCCACCAGCTCCTCTGGTGAGGTACAGCTTAACCTATCAGTACTACTGTTGCACCAAGCACTATACTTTTCTATCACATTAGCTGTCTGGTATACTTGGATTATTGGTGATTCTGCAGATCACCATATAATCAGGTATATATCTGTATTATAGGTGATACTGCAGATCACCTAATAATCAGAACTCTGTTACTTGCTGACACATATCGTTACAGTGTTTCTAGTTTTCAAAGTTCGCCTCCCCATTGAAGTCTATTGCGGTTCGCGAAAGTTCGTGCGAACCAAACTTTTGCAGAACGGTTCGCAAACCGAAGATTGGAGGTTCGGGCCATCTCTACCCACGGAAGCTGCTCTGTTGTGCGTCGCTCATCTGAATGCTAGTGATGAGTCTGTACAGCATCAGGATCTAAATAATCATCCAAGAGATCATTTACCAATCCCTGACGACCGACAATTATCACATACAGTACTTAGCTCAAGCCTGGATGAAGACCACAATGTAATACTCTGTATGGAATCCAAGATCAGTACCCCAAATGTAATATGGCAGCCTGGAAGAGAAACCCATATTTTATGTCAGTATTGTCTAAAAGTTTCTACAATCATTTCAAAGGATAAAGAGCAGAGGTCAGCAGTGTCATAGTCTGATCTCCTCCATGCCATGCCACATTGGAGCAGTGATTCATGCAAAAGGAGCACCAACAAAAAATATTGTGTGTACATGTACATACGTTTCAGTTAACATTTCACAGTCTTATGTGATTTTCTAATTTTCTAAGATACTGAATTCTGGGTTTTCATTTCCTGTAGGCCTGAATCAGCAACGTTAAAAGAAATAAACACTTGAAATATCCCACTCTCTGTGTAATGAATCTATATTATAAACTGCTCAAAAAAAATAAAGGGAACACTTAAAAAACACAATGTAACTCCAAGTCAATCACACTTCTGTGAAATGAAACTGTCCACTTAGGTAGCACCACTGATTGACAAACAATTTCACATGCTGTTGTGCGAATGGAATAGACAACAGGTTGAAGTTCTAGGCAATTAGCAAGACATTCCCAATAAAGGAGTGGTTCTGCAAGTGGTGACCACAGACTACTTCTCAGTTCCTATGCTTTCTGGCTGATGTTTTGGTCACTTTTGAATGCTGGTGGTGCTTTCACTCTATTGGTAGCATGAGACAAAGTCTACAACCCACACAGGTGGCTCAGGCAGCTCATCCAGGATGGCACATGAATGTGAGCTGTGGCAAGAAGGTTTGCTGTGTCTGTCAGTGTAGTGTCCAGAGCATGGAGGCACTACCAGGAGACAGGCCTTTGCATCAGGAGACCTGGAGGAGGCCGTAGGAGGGCAACAACCCAGCAGCAGGACCGCTACCTCCAACTTTGTGAAAGGAGGAACAGTAGGAGCACTGCCAGAGCTCTGCAAAATTAGCTCCAGCAAGCCACAAATGTGCATGAGTTGCTCAAACGGTCAGAAACAGAGTGGTATGAAGGCCCGACGTCCTCAGGTGGGGGTTGTGCTTACACTAAGCACATTTGACAGACGTGACAGAGTTTGGAGATGCCATGGCGAATGTTCTGCTGCCTGCAACATCCTCCAGCATGACCAGTTTGGCAGTGGGTCAGTAATGGCATGGGGTGGCAATTCTTTGCTGCATAGCCCTCCATGTGCTCACCAGAGGCAGCCTGACAGCCATTAGGTACTGAGATGAGATCCTCAGACCTCTTGTGAGACCATATGCTGGTGCGGTTAGCCTTGGGTTCCTCCTTATGCAAGACAATGCAAGACAATGCTAGACCTCATGTGGCTGGAGTGTGTTAGCAGTTTCTGCAAAACCAAGGCATTGATGCTATGGACTGGCCCACCCGTTCCACAGACCTGAATTCAATAGAGCACATCTGGGACATCATGTCTCACTCCATCCACCAATGCAACATTGCACCACAGACTGTCCAGGAGTTGGTGGATGCTTTAGTCCAGATGTGGGAGGAGATTCCCCCAGAAGACCATCCGCCACCTCATCAGGATTATGTACAGGCATTGTAGGGAGGTCATACAGTTACGTGGAGGCCACAAACACTACACTATCTGCTCCCCCTAATTCCTGTCATTCTTGTACATGCCCATGTCTAGCAGGTGAAGTCTTTAGCAATATGGTATGTGATAATATAGTGTGACAAACACCTGCCATTCCCATCTTACTTTGCTAAAGTTGCCATTCAGGTCTCATCCACTAAAGGATTCTGAGGACGAATACACTGTGAGCAAAGTAAACATTTAAGATTGGACGGTGTTACTATACATAATATAAACTTGGTTGTAGGTACAATTGGTACAAAAAAGTTATCGATTTAGTACTGGAAATCTGGTAATTTGCTGCTACTACTCTCCAGATTTAATCCAGGTGAAGAGACCGAGGACCAGTGGCATCCCTACCATAAAGCGCAGGGGGGCGTGGCGCACCGGGTGACAGACACCCAGGGGGGTGTCACCACGACCCCCCACAGCAGCACAGCAGGAGGGTGAAAGCAGCGCTAGAAGGAGGGGCTGTGGAGGCAGCGGTGGTGAGGGGGGAAATATCCCCCCCCTCCCTCACCTGGCACCCCTCCTTCTGCCTCTCTCCCCCTCCATAGATAACTTTCGGGAAGTGCAGGGGAGGCCGGAGGCGTGCTGAGACTTAGTCACCTAATTTACGCGTTCCAAGCATGGAGCGCAGCGTCATGTCGTCACAGGTCTCTGTCTTCAATGCCGCCCACTGTGCTTCCTGATTAGCGGAAGCACAGTGGGCGGCATTGAAGGCGGAGACCTGTGACGACATGACGCTGCTACGCTTGGATCGCAGAAATGAGGTGAGTAAGTCTCAGCACGCCTCCGGCCGCCCCTGCACTTCCCGACAGTTAGCTATGGAGGGGGAGAGAGGCAGAAGGAGGGGTGCCAGGTGAGGGAGGGGGGGGGGATATTTCCCCCCGCCCCACCGCTGCCTCCACAGCCCCTCCTTATAGCGCTGCTTTCACCCTCCTGGGGCATTTATACTGGGGGCAACTAAACTAGCTATACTTACTGGGGGCAACTATACTAGCTATACTTACTGGGGGCAACTATACTAGCTATACTGGCTGGGGGCAACTATACTAGCTATACTGGCTGGGGGCAACTATACTAGCTATACTGGTGGGGGGAAACTATACTAGCTATACTGGCGGGGGGCAACTATACTAGCTATACTTACTGGGGGCAACTATACTAGCTATACTGGCAGGGGGCAACTATACTAACTATACTGGCTGGGGGCAACTATACTAGCTATACTGGCTGGGGGCAACTAAACTAGCTATACTGGTGGGGGGCAACTAAACTAGCTATACTTACTGGGGGCAATTATACTAGCTATACTTACTAGCAGGGAGCAGGGCCGGGCCGAGGCATAGGCTGGAGAGGCTCCAGCCTCAGGGCGCAGTGTAGGAGGGGGCGCACAATTCATTCAGCTGTCATTCCTAATTGTGTTTGAAGCAGAAAGAAATAAGAAAAGGGGATACATAGCAGTGACTGCAAGCCAGATAACTAGAGATTAAGGTGTTGGGGAGGTTGTGGGCCTTGTGGCTCCTCTTAGTCTAATAGCAATCAGTGTGTGACGGCTGGGGTGGGAGGGATGGAGGGGCGCACTTTGGTGTCTCAGCCTTGGGTACTGGAGGACCTTGTCCCAGCTCTGCTTACTAGGGGCAACTATACTAGCTATACTTACTGGGGGCAACTAAACTAGCTATACTTACTGGGGGCAACTATACTAGCTATACTGGTGGGGGGCAACTATACTGGCTGGGGGCAACTATACTAGCTATACTGGATGGGGGAAACTATACTAGCTATACTGGCGGGGGCAACTATACTAGCTATACTTACTGGGGGCAACTAAACTAGCTATACTTACTGGGAGCAACTAAACTAGCTATACTTACTGGGGGCAACTAAACTAGCTATACTTACTGGGGGCAACTAAACTAGCTATACTGGCTGGGGGCAACTATACTAGCTATACTGGCTGGGGGCAACTATACTAGCTATACTGGGGGCAAATATACTAGCTATACAGGGGGCAACTATAATAGCTATACTGGGAGCCACTATACTGGCTATACTGGGGCCCACTATACTAGCTATACTGGGGACCACTATACTACCTATACTGGGGGCCACTATACTAGCTGTACTGGGGACTACAATACTACCTACACTGGCTCCTGGCGCTACCTAAACTAGGGGGCACCTCTCACTACGTAAACTATCTAGGCCAGCCAGCCCAACATCACCGCCAGCCAACCAGCCCAGAATCACTCGCAAAAAGGCCACAGCATCACCCCCAGTCAGGCCAGCATTTACTTCAACCAGCCAGGCACAGCCCAGCATCACCGCCAGCCAGCCCAGCCACAGCATCACCGCCAGCCAGCCAGCCCAGCCACAGCATCACCGCCAGTCAGGCCACAGCATCACCGCCAGCCAGGCCACAGCATCACTGCCAGGCCTTTCAGTTCACACACCATCCCCAAAAACAGTATTGTCAGCCAGGCACAGCAGCCAGTAGAGAACTCAGAAGCCAGGTGAGAGGTGTCTACCATATTAAGGGGGCATTCTGCCCATTTATGTGAAATGCTGTCTATTTGTGTGCCTCATGATTGCTGAATTTGTCTTGTTGGTGGCCTCATGATTTGTTGGGTGCCTCAAGATTTCTGAATTTGTCTTGTTGGTGGCCTCATGATTTGTTGGGTGCCTCAAGATTGCTGAATTTGTCTTGTTGGGGGCCTCATGATTGCTAACTGTGAGACTATGGGAAAAGCTAAATCATAATCATATGAGACAATAGCCTTAAACCTACTTTTTAGCCTTTTAAAACAGAAAATTAAAACTGGGGGGAGGGGGTTTCTAAAACAATACATTTTTCAGGAGTAGGATGGATGAGTTGTTTATCTTCACAGTTTATTTTCAACTTGGATTTTCCATAATGTTCACGTATGAATTAAAATGTTTGTATTTAGTTTAAATTGCTGTTGCCGCTTTGCGATAGATAAGTCACTTTTTGCAGTTTGGGCACTCGGCCTCCAAAAGGTTCGCCACCACTGTCCTAATCTAATGTCCCACCATTGCTAAGTTCATGTAAATTTGTCTCCACCTGTGACCACACCCACATTTTGATCCACGACCACACCCATTTTTCAGCGCAGCCGCACAATGTAGCCCCATTTTTCGGCTAAGCGCGCCGCACGTTGTCTTCCTGATTGAGGGGGGGGGGGGGGAGGTGTCTGTGGATAATCAGCACTTGGGTGCCAAATACCCTAGGTACGCCACTGCCGAGGACTGGCTATTCCTAAAAGGAAGAAAAATGGTTATCTGCAACCTAACTAGCAATCAACAATTTATAAAGATAAGACAATGCAGTAGTCATAGCATGGATCAGAATAACCAGATAACAATTCAAAAACTAGAACAATGAATTTGTTAGTTTCATTATCAAACTATACACAAAAATTATACAATAAAACTGCCAGACAAATATATTCAACAGTTGAACAGATTGGTTGGATAGAAATACAAGAGAGAGAATGAGAGAGAGAGATAGAAATACAAAAAAGATAATAATGAAGAATGTCTGAAAAGTTCAAAATACTGTGTTTGACTGTGTCCAATAAGCAGTAAAGTCCATGCATTGAATAATCCAAAGTATTGCATTTTGGCCAGTGTCCGGCTGGCCTGTTGTTGATTGAATTTGACAATTGATAAACAAAGGACCATGAGATCTGCTGAAGCAGACTCTTAAAGAGACACTAAAGCGGAAAAAATATATGATATAATGATTTAGTTGTGTACTGTGAATAATTACTAGAAGATTAGCAGCAAAGAAAATATTCTCATATTTTTATTTTCAGGTATATAGTGTTTTTTCTAACATTGCATCATTCTATATGTGCAGATTACACAACACTCAGCATTCAAAATGATTATTTCAGAGCAGTCTGTGAACTAATAACCTCTCCTTTGGCAGAGAAAAAGAAATTTGTTCATTAACAGTTGAGATAATAAAAGTCAGAAGACAGCCCTCTCCACAACTTTGAAAGTCATAGAGCTTAATGGCTTTTTTTGCATAGAGATAACAACTGGAGTTACTTAACTCTTCCTGTACTGGAAACAATTAGACTGATGTATCTGATCTTAATGTTTTATTTCTTAGCTGTACTACACATACAAATCATACCATAATTTTTTTTTCGCTGCAGTGTCTCTTTAAAGACCACATCCTGATTGGGGGGGGCTGATGCCCTTCTTGCCAGAGGGGGAAACTCCAACCACCCTTCGGAAAGGACGAAATCTGGTAGAAAACGATTTTTGCATGCACATAAGTCCTAACAATTAATGGACTGCATATCTACATTCCGTAAGGTGTTATGAACTTACAGATTTGATACATTACAGTATTAAACTGTTCAGAGTTACGGAGAACCTTTATTTCTAAGTGGCAATAGTTCCAATCCAAAAGAAAGATAATAAGGTGCGCTCCTCTCCACAGAACTCAAATATCTAAAACTACTATTTTCCTGGTGCGCTCTGAGCAGTAGAGATGTGTGTCCCCTTATAATAATTTTATATTTAAAAAAACAAGCGCTCAACAGGTCTGAATTATAACAGTAATGCAGCATCTAACATGTACACATCACTTAATAAATGCATATAATTTCTCCTCTGGTTTCAGATAATCCTAATATACATGCCCCCCTTAACACAAAATATGTAATAACAATAACAGTGAGCATAATCGTTGTTGCATTAAGGATTCCTCTTACTGACGAGAATATTGCTAGCTTTTATTTCTGATGTTTATGGGACTTTAAGTGTAGAAGTATAAGGACTGGCAATACAGTTGAGAGGATTGTGTTGAGGATATCTGCCTGGGAAACAGATTCTGGGCTTGAGCACTGGGACTTTTGCCCATTATCTCACAGTGTGGAGAACATATGAATTGTGCACTACTTCTATGGTTCCATTAAAGGACCACTCCCGCGAATCAATTAATTTTCAAACATCCAACAGTAGCTATATCTAGTACATAGGAGCCGTGCTGTGTTTTTTTTTTTGTGATGTACCTTTAATGTACTGTATGTCACTGAAATTGGAGTCTGTCATTCCCTTGCATAACGTTGACGGACTTTTGTATCTAAATAAACATAGCAGAGGGAGCCTTTTGAGGTTTTGAAAAAAAAAGACAAATAGTTTAGCCCTGCAATCTCAACGGTCATTATTGTATTGCTGAGCTTACCCTCAGTAGTAGCCGTTACTCTGAAGGCCCCCCCCCCCGCACTCAGGCATCCCGCAGGCTTTGAGGGAGGCAGCTGTCAGCGCAGACTTTGCTGCGGAATGAGCCGCTCTCCCTCTTCCTTGATTCGCCTGCGAGTCCGCCAATGATGACGTTTGTGCGCGTTATCAGCAGCTCTGCAATGTCAGTATGCGCTGCCCCGTCTATTGCTGCTGCTCATGTCCTGTTGATGTGCGGCGTAATGACCGCATAGTGCGCTCTGTTGTAGTGACAGAAAGATACTTTCTGTCACACGAGTCAATACAAGCTGTACTGCCCCATGGCATATGAAGAGAACCTGTGCCCGCTTCCCCCGAGTGGCCACTCTTCCGTTTGCAGCTGAAATTCCTTTACTCTCCCCCAGTCAGACCAGAGCGGGATGCAAGTGTCAGCTGTGACCCCCCCTCCTCCTTGGCATAAGAATGTGCGGTGCGGTATTTCCCCCGCCAGACTGGAGCGGCATGCCGGTGTCAGATATGTCCCTTCTTTTTCCCGGTATATGCAGTGTGCGCGCAGCGGAGCTTTCACTTACCGCTCCATACCGGGACTCCTTGTAAGCTTGCATGTCACATCTCTTGCCTATGACACCCTGTAGTGGCGCTTCTCATCACATGCGCTATTGCAGGGTGTCATAGGCAAGAGACGTGACATGCAAGCTTACAAGGAGTCCCGGTATGGAGCGGTAAGTGAAAGCTCCGCTGCGCGCACACTGCATATACCGGCAAGAAGAAGGGACATATCTGACACCGGCATGTCGCTCCAGTCTGGCGGGGGAAATACCGCACCGCACATTCTTATGCCAAGGAGGAGGGGGCGTCACAGCTGACACTTGCATCCCGCTCTGGTCTGACTGGGGGAGAGTAAAGGAATTTCAGCTGCAAACGGAAGAGCGGCCACTCGGGGGAAGCGGGCACAGGTTCTCTTCATATGCCATGGGGCAGTACAGCATGTATTGACTCGTGTGACAGAAAGTATCTTTCTGTCACTACAACAGAGCGCACTATGCGGTCATTACGCCGCAGGTCAACAGGACATGAGCAGCGGCAATAGACGGGGGCAGCGCATACTGACATTGCAGAGCTGCTGATAACGCGCACAAACGTCATCATTGGCGGACTCGCAGGCGAATCAAGGAAGAGTGTTCGTATAGAGGAAAAGAGAAAGTGTGGCACTCCCTACTATTATTGTGAGTATAAGCATATATACACAGCACAAAGGTTGAACTCACTGGCTTGCACCGATCTGGAGTCTTAGACTGAGACATGTGCTCCGCTTCAACAAGGAAAAAACAGCCATATAGCAAATGCAGTCAGAAAGAAAGATTGCTGCGTGCACCTTCCGTCAAAGGAGTGATTTATTATCATCAATAGTGACAGCTGCTGCTTGAAGATACAGACATCCAAAATACTGTGCGTATAACAAAACAGTTCAACGTGGTGTAACCATTTATCTTACGTATCCTTGGTGCAGGCTCAGTGGTATGGGAGGTGGGTGCAGGCACTGAAAGGTGGGGCGACGCCTGTTTCGCGTCTAACTGACGCTTGGTCACGCGTTCCACTGAAGTGAAGAAGTGAGTCTTCCGGTATATGGCGGAGTAGACCCCGCCCCTTCCGGGATCTTCACTTCCTTTGGTGCAAAGGTTGTAACCTAGGAGACCAAGACGCCTGTTTCCACATTCATTGTGTAAACAGCCCCATGCATGCCGTTGCCATCCACATGGTAACACGCTGTCAAATTACGAGCAGCGCGTCACGTTAGTAGACCAGGCGGAGCATATAACGGTGCTGCATATATTGAGGTTGCGGCATTCCGTAATATTTAAACGGAAGTCAGTAATACTTAGACGGTAAATGGCAGGAGGAAAATTAACCCCCTGTTGCCGCTTTATGCATGTTGCGGTTAATCACTACCGCAACTGCAATTGACTGTAGGGATGGCCGGCTATAGATGGGTGGCATCAAGGTCTCACAGGTTATGACCAGGTAAACATAAATGTTGACAGTGAATTAAAATGATAAAATTGCTAGGAAGCATATCGTGGAATCCCACCATAATATTGGTATCTAGCAAGGGGCGTAAGCATCCTACAAATTATCCAGATAGCCCAGCATTAATTTTCTCTAGGGTACCAAGACTACTATGAGGTCAAGACAATCGTCCCGTTCAGGCAGGCAAAATCGCTATTTAACAGCAGAAGGGGCTAGTATAATCAGCCATCCAGTAATTCACCATACATAGCTATATATTAATAAATTAACATTTAACATTTTACCAAATAGCAGAGAGCAGCAGCTCTTGGTGAGCATAAGCTAACTAGAGGTGGTCAGTATGGGAATACAGGGAAGTATGGGGAGATGCCTAAGGATCTAACATGCATGATAATTCTGTTTTGTCGTTTAGACCCAAAGGGCCCATTGCATCAGTTCTTAGGATCAATCTCGTTTCTCTCCTCAACAGAAGTCTCTCCCGGTCACCTCCCCTCCGAGGAACATCTTGTTTTTCTAAGGCTGCAAATCTAATAGATCTGCCATTACCTCCATGAGATTCCCTCATATGTGTTATAAAACGGGCGCAGCCTTTCCCTGATTTAACTGAGTTCACATGTTCACCCACTCTGACTTTAAGAGGTCTGGTGGTTTGACCAATATAATATCGATCACACGGGCGGAGTATTGCGTAGACCACGAAGTCCGTTTGGCATGTGAAGAAGCCTTTCAGCTCTATCATTTCCTTACCCAAGCAAATGGTTTTTCTAGTGTAAATATTTTTACACAGATGACAGTGTTCACACCTAAAATTCCCTGATGGGAGGGCTGCACTCAGCCAATCCCTAGACATCGGACTAACAAATTCACTTTTAGTTAGAATATTCTTTAATGTTGGAGCCCTCCTAAAAGCCACCCGAGGAGGTTTGGTAGAAAGGAAGTCCAGATCAGGGTCCCTTGCAATCATGGACCAATTTGAATAGACTAGACTCCGTATCTGTTTTGCCATAGGTGAATAATCAAATGTAAAGGTGACTTTCTCACTATTATTACCACTTTTAGTTTTAGGAGCCAAAAGGGCTCTTCTCTCTTGTTTCTTTGCTCTTTGCCTTGATGCTTTTAAAACATCTTTATCATAACCCCTATTTCTAAATCTGGAGGTCAATTCCTCTGTCTGGCTATCAAAATCTGCCTCTCTACTGTTGCTCCTCCTTAACCTTAAATACTGGCCATAGGGGATGGCTTGGATTACATGCTCTGGATGGAAGCTACGTGCGTGGAGAATCGAATTGGTGGCGGTGGCCTTCCTGTATCCTTTACTGATCAAAATATCGTTCTCCACTATTAGCCTCAAATCCAGGAATGCAATCTCAGAATCATGAATCTCAGATGTGAACTGCATATTCACTGTATTAACATTCAAGTATTGCACAAAGAGGTCAAATTCTTCCTCTGAGCCGGACCACACCACCAGGACGTCATCCACGTACCTCGACCATCGTCTGACACCCCCCCGATACGGATTAAGATCACTGAGCACTGCCGACTCCTCCCACGTCCCCAAAAAAAGGTTGGCATAGGTGCATGCCACCGGGGTTCCCATTGCCGTCCCAGACACCTGTTGGTACCACTCCCGGTCAAACAAAAAGGCATTATTGGTCAGTACAAATTCCAGAATGTACTCCACATATCTTAAATCTTTGTTTGTACGCAACAGAAATTGTCTGACCTCGGCGATACCCAGTGTGTGTGGTATACGGCTATAGAGACTGACCACATCAATAGTGGCCAGTTTGTCTCCTGGAACCCAGGTGGCATCCTCCACCATACGCAAAACCTCTAGAGTGTCCCTCAAATAAGAAGGCACCCCTTCCAGCAAGGGGCGCAGGAGGTGGTCGAGGTACCTGGACAGCCTCTCCGTGAGGGATCCACAGCCAGAGACTATCGGTCGTCCCGGTGGTGCGGTCAGCGATTTGTGCATTTTTGGTATATGATACCAAACTGGTTTTCGGGGGAAGAGTGGAAGCAAATCAGTGGCCAGTTTTTTGGGGAGGAAACCTCCCTCTACCCCTCTCCGTAATAATGTTCGGAGATTGTCCTGATAATGTAAAGTAGGATCAATAGGGAGAGGACAATAAATATCCCTATCTCTTAATTGTCTTAATGCTTCATTGCGGTATTGGATGGTTGACATTATAACCAAGTTCCCACCTTTATCGGCTTGTCTCAAGACGATTTCTTCTTGAGCCATTTCAATGCCCTCCACTCTTCCCCCGTTAAATTGGACTCCGTGGACTCGTATATCTCTGCCCTTATCTCTTTCAGGGTACATTCAAAGAAATGTTCTAAGGTTGAACCTGGGGTGACCGGGAAAGATTGAATTGATCTACATGCTCTGAATATACCCGGATTACCCAATCCCAGGCCCCTCCCCTCTGTAGGGGGAACCCCAATGTCCAATCCCGATTCTTCTTCCAAATCCTGTAGGACCTGTAATATCTCCTCATCCGTGGGGTTCAACCGTACCTGTGGGAAAAACCCTAAGGTATTGGTATCACTATCCCGTCATTTGAGGAGGAGAGAAAAAGTTAAAATTAGTGATGAAACCCTCATTGGGTGGGAATCGAGGGGTTGGTGTACCCTGTTCCATCTCACCACTCTTTATCATCGGGTTTGAATCGTGTGGGGATTGGTCAGATGGTTTGGGTCCACCATCGTTCTGGAACTTCTGCTTTATCACCAATTTCCGCACCGATTTGAACAAATCTATGGTGAAGGACACAAAGTCAAAGTTCTGTGTAGGGCAAAAGTTCAACCCCTTTCTTAATAAACTTTCACATTCTGCGGGGATCTCAATTCCTGAGATATTCAAAATTTGAAGATTTTCTTGAACAATTATTGGTTTAGTGCTTTCCTCTTCTTGGTTTGGGGTTTCAGTATGCTGGACCCATCTCATCTGACAGCTTTTAGTCTCCTGGCCAGTTCTTCTCCTTCCTCCTCGTCTGACCCTTCTCCTAAAGGGGCTGCTGCTCCTGCACATTCCTCTGTCTATGCAAGGGAATGACGGACTCCAATTTCAGTGACATACAGTACATTAAAGGTACATCACAAAAAAAAAAAAAAAAAAAAAAAAAAAAAAAAAAAAAAACACAGCACGGCTCCTATGTACTAGATATAGCTACTGTTGGATGTTTGAAAATTAATTGATTCGCGGGAGTGGTCCTTTAACTCTTGTGATTGTTATTACATATTTTGTGTTAAGGGGAGCAGGTATATTAGGATTATCTGAAACCACAGGAAAAATTATATGCATTTATTAAGTGATGTGTACATGTTAGATGCTGCATTACTGTTATAATTCAGACCTGTTGAGCGCTTGGTTTTTTTAATATAAAATTATAGTTCCAATCCGTCTAGGAATTTAATTAACAAGAGGTACGGGATATCAACCCTCATAGGCTCGTCTCACCCATAAGGACAAGGATATCAAAATATTGAAAGTATAGGGAGCACAGAGCTGGTGTATGAATATATGAAATTTAATGGTATCAAAATTCTAGATAATAATTCAAAGGTTCAAAGTAGCTCATGGACAGACAACAAACAAACAACATATACCCTCCCATAAAACCAACTGGAATAGCTGACTGCCGGCAACAGCATAGAACCTGGAGTGCACTCCTATTGAGTCCTAGCATGCATGCAATTCTGAATCTTCAGGCCCACAGTAAGCTTATTTCCAGAATGACAACCAACCGCAACCAGGCAGGAGTAAACAGATCTAATGGCATCAACCCGTGTGTATATTTGCAAATACACGCCTCTATATAAATATATGTACGCTTCTCATTACTGACACACATATAGTGTCAAACCTCAACCCCCGTTTTAACTGTTCATTCGGTGGATCCGTTTTGTAGATTATGTATTTATGCTATGGAAAGGCAATGAGATCGAACTAAAGACTTTTGTCGCGGACCTTAATGTAAATAATAAAAATATCTTCCTGACATATACATATGATGTCAGTGAGATTTCCTTCCTTGACTTATTGATTAAGAAAGAGGGGACTTCATTGGTCACCTGTACATACAGAAAACCCACAGCAGGGAATACCCTCTTGTCTGCACAAAGCTCTCACTTACCATGCGTTTTTCCCCGCGATTTCGCATGTGATTTCGCATAGGAGGTAATGTTAATTTACAAAGGCAGTGACATGGTTAAAATCGCCCACCTACTACCCTATGCGAAATCGCGGGAAAAAATGCATGCAAAATCGCACCCGCATGCGATTTCGTCTGCGTGATTTCCCGGCAATTCCGCACCGCACAAGTGGAAATGCAGCCTGAAACTGAAAATACATACATACATACATACACGTTAATTTCTCCCAGATTAACATACACTTTTTGACCTATGTTGCTGTCACGTACTGTAGCTAGTGATAATCAGGTTTTGGACTAGTTCATCTCCTCATGGGGGATCCTCAGTTATTTTATTTACAAAAGCCATAGTTACAGAGTACCCAGCAAGCTCATGGTGAACCAGAACTCCTAGGAGTGTGCAAGGGGCTACAATGGACCAAAAAGCCCTCTTACGCTATTTCCGTAGCATTTTAGTGAGAGGACTTTTTGGTCCATTGTATCCCCTTACACATTCCTAGGCGTGCTGGTTCACCATAAGCTTGCTGGGTAGACTGTAAATCTGGGTGTTTCAAGTCCTACCCCATAGAGCCACATTAATCCATGCCATGCACTAATGAGGATCAATCAATCCGAAACAGTCCGTATGCATGTTGGATTATTGTGGCTCTGTATATTTAACAAGCTGACACATAATTGCATTCCAGCGGATCTGGAGGTGTGGGTAGTTTACAGGGACAACAATGGATGATTTGCATATTTATTTCAATCAAGCAGGTCAGGCGCAGGTCAAAAAATGCAATTTGAGGATTCCGAAATCCCTTGCAAATGTCAGCAAAACTAAGCCAAGTACAAAGCATTTGCAAAATACTTTAATAAATCGGGGTCAATGAGAATTTTTGTTTATAAGATTTCCAACAAAATAAATGTAGCTTTACTTATCTGACTTCTTCTCCCCTAAAAGTCATTTGTGTCCCTCGCAGCAGCTCTGGTGTCCCGCTGGCAGCCTCTGAAGGACGGGTCGGTATCTTCTGCGCATGTGCTGATGCGTGCGAGCGCTCACATGTGAATGCGCCCGTATCATCAGGAGCAGTATGCTCCCAATGACGCGAGCATGATGGTTCAGTGATCCTTCAGAGGCTGCCAGTGGGACCCAGGAGAAGACCGGAGCTGTGGCGAGGGACACAAATGACTTCTAGGGGCTGGAAGAAGTCCCAGGTAAGTAAAGCTACATTTATTTTGTTCACCTTGGAAATCCTGCAAATGTGGAAAAAAGCAATAAACAGCCCAACAATGTATATGCAAATGAGATTCTACCCTCTATTTATTTCCAAACCTTAAAAGTTCCTTTTCTTTGAAAAAAATGTAGAGAGTAAATTCAGCCTCAAGTACACAATTAACGTCACTCTTCTACTATAATGCTAGTTTTCTACAAACCTTGCCCTGAGCCCTGTGTCTGCCAGCATCTGGCACATAGCCCCACCCCATTGCAGAAAAACACCATGGCGCTTTCTCTACTCGAGATGGAGAAAGCGCCAAAGGTTGTGTTGCATTATTGTCCCTTCAGATTGTGTCCATCTAGACACGTGGTAGAAAGCAATTTGAGCAATGGCTGTCTGTTACCCTGCTGTCAGCTGGCTGGTCAATAGACTGGACCCAAATGCTGGAAAATCTATGTGCAGAGTGAGCCTGGCAGAGTGGTGACTGACTAGCACGTCAGTGACAATCTGTGTATACCAGTGCTGGGCGTAATGGAAAAAACTACGCTTACGGATCATTACGCGTAATTTTACGCTATTACGCATTACAGAATTACGCTTACGGCGTAGACATTTATTTACGGTTCATGTCTGTAATTACGCATAGCCCTTACGCAATTACGCATAAGAATACTGTAATGCAGGTTGTTACGTTATTGCCTTATGCGTAATTTCCTACTAGCAATTAATGCGTAAGGCCATGCTCCCAAGCGGAAAAGTTGACGCATGGATCAATGTTAGGTAGCCGCCGACTTTAAGGGTTAATAGCAAAGCCCCCTTAATTGCGTAGAGCCTCAAATTTGGAGAATATATTAAGGAGATCAGAAGGAATAAGAGGAAACATTTTTTTTTCAAAAAGACCTTATAGTTTTTGAGAAAAATCGATGTTAAAGTTTCAAAGGAAAAATATATACATTTAAAAACCCGACGACTTTAACGGTTAATAGCAAAGCCTGCTTAAAATTTAGGAACACCAAATTCCCAGGGTATATTAACCACTTGAGGACCTGGGGCTTTCTACCCCTTAAGGACCGGCCACTTTTTTTCCATTCAGACCACTGCAGCTTTCACGGTTTATTGCTCGCTCATACAACCTACCACCTAAATGAATTTTGGCTCCTTTTCTTGTCACTAATAAAACTTTCTTTTGGTGCTATTTGATTGCTCCTGCGATTTTTACTTTTTATTATATTCATCAAAAAAGACATGAATTTTGGCAAAAAAATGATTTTTTTAACTTTCTGTGCTGACATTTTTCAAATAAAGTAAAATTTCTGTATACATGCAGCGCGAAAAATGTGGAAAAACATGTTTTTGATTAAAAAAAACCCATTCAGTGTATATTTATTGGTTTGGGTAAAAGTTATAGCGTTTACAAACTATGGTGCAAAAAGTGAATTTTCCCATTTTCAAGCATCTATGACTTTTCTGACCCCCTGTCATGTTTCATGAGGGGCTAGAATTCCAGGATAGTATAAATACCCCCCAAATGACCCCATTTTGGAAAGAAGACATCCCAAAGTATTCACTGAGAGGCATAGTGAGTTCATAGAAGATATTATTTTTTGTCACAAGTAAGCGGAAAATGACACTTTGTGGGAAAAAAAAAAAAAAAAGTTTCCATTTCTTCTAACTTGCGACAAAAAAAAAATGAAATCTGCCACGGACTCACCATGCCCCTCTCTGAATACCTTGAAGGGTCTACTTTCCAAAATGGGGTCATTTGTGGGGTGTGTTTACTGTCCTGACATTTTGGGGGGTGCTAAATTGTAAGCACCCCTGTAAAGCCTAAAGGTGCTCATTGGACTTTGGACCCCTTAGCGCAGTTAGGCTGCAAAAAAGTGCCACACATGTGGTATTGCCGTACTCAGGAGAAGTAGTATAATGTGTTTTGGGGTGTATTTTTACACATACCCATGCTGGGTGGGAGAAATATCTCTGTAAATGACAATTTGTTAATTTTTTTTACACACAATTGTCCATTTACAGAGATCTTTCTCCCACTCAGCATGGATATGTGTAAAAATACACCCCAAAACACATTATACTACTTCTCCTGAGTACGGCGATACCACATGTGTGGCACTTTTTTGCACCCTAACTGCGCTAAAGGGCCCAAAGTCCAATGAGTACCTTTAGGATTTCACAGGTCATTTTGAGAAATTTCGTTTCAAGACTACTCCTCACGGTTTAGGGCCCCTAAAATGCCAGGGCAGTATAGGAACCCCACAAATGACCCCATTTTAGAAAGAAGACACCCCAAGGTATTCCGTTAGGAGTATGGTGAGTTCATAGAAGATTTTATTTTTTGTTACAAGTTAGCGGAAAATGACACTTGAAAAAACACAATTAAAATCAATTTCCGCTAACTTGTGACAAAAAATAAAATCTTCTATGAACTCGCCATACTACTAACGGAATACCTTGGGGTGTCTTCTTTCTAAAATGGGGTCATTTGTGGGGTTCCTATACTGCCCTGGCATTTTAGGGGCCCTAAACCGTGAGGAGTAGTCTTGAAACAAAAATGACCTGTGAAATCCTAAAGGTACTCATTGGACTTTGGGCCCCTTAGCGCAGTTAGGCTGCAAAAAAGTGCCAATCATGTGGTATCGCCGTACTCGGGAGATGTAGTATAATGTGTTTTGGGGTGTATTTTTACACATACCCATGCTGGGTGGGAGAAATACCTCTGTAAATGACAATTGTTTGATTTTTTTTTACACACAATTGTCTATTTACAGAGAGATTTCTCCCACCCAGCATGGGTATGTGTAAAAATACACCCCAAAACACATTATACTACTTCTCCTGAGTACGACGATACCACATGTGTGACACTTTTTTGCAGCCTAGGTGCGCTAAGGGGCCCAACGTCCTAATCACAGGCCATTTTGAGGCATTTGTTTTTCCTCACGGTTTAGGGCCCCTAAAATGCCAGGGCAGTATAGGAACCCCACAAGTGACCCCATTTTAGAAAGAAGACACCCCAAGGTATTCCGTTAGGTGTATGGCGAGTTCATAGAAGATTTTATTTTTTGTCACAAGTTAGTGAAAAATGACACTTTGTGAAAAAAAACCCCAAAAATCAATTTCCGCTAACTTTTGACAAAAAATAAAATCTTCTATGAACTCGTCATACACCTAACAGAATACATTGGGGTGTCTTTTTTCTAAAATGGGGTCCGTTTCTGGGGTTCCTATACCGCCCTGGCATTTTACGGGCCCAAAACCGTGAGTAGTCTGGAAACCAAATGTCTCAAAATGACTGTTCAGGGGGATAAGCATCTGCAAATTTTGATGACAGGTGGTCTATGAGGGGGCGAATTTTGTGGAACCGGTCATATGCAGGGTGGCCTTTTAGATGACAGGTTGTATTCGGCCTGATCTGATGGATAGGAGTGCTAGGGGGGTGACAGGAGGTGATTGATGGGTGTCTCAGGGGGTGGTTAGAGGGGAAAATAGATGCAATCAATGCACTGGGGAGGTGATCGGAAGGGGGTCTGAGGGGGATCCGAGGGTTTGGCCGAGTGATCAGGAGCCCACACGGGGCAAATTAGGGCCTGATCTGATGGGTAGGTGTGCTAGGGGGTGACAGGAGGTGATTGATGGGTGTCTCAAGGTGTGATTAGAGGGGGGAATAGATGCAAGCAATGCACTGGCGAGGTGATCAGGGCTGGGGCCTGAGGGCATTCTGAGGGTGTGGGCGGGTGATTGAGTGCCCTAGGGGCAGATAGGGGTCTAATCTGATAGGTAGGTAGCAGTGACAGGGGGTGATTGATGGGTAATTAGTGGGTGTTTAGGGTAGAGAACAGATATAAACACTGCCCTTGGGAGGTGATCTGACGTCGGATTTGCGGGCAAACTATTGGTGTGGGTGGGTGATCAGATTGCCCGCAAGGGGCAGGTTAGGGGCTGATTGATGAGTGGCAGTGACAGGGGGTGATTGATGGGTGGCAGTGCCAGGGGGTGATTGATGGGTGGCAGTGACAGGGGGTGATTGATGGGTGATTGACAGGTGATCAGTGGGTTATTACAGGGAAGAACAGATGTAACTAATGCACTGGCGAATTGATAAGGGGGGGTCTGAGGGCAATCTGAGCATGTAGGCGGGTGATTGGGTGCCCGCAAGGGGCAGATTAGGGTCTGATCTGATGGGTAACAGTGACAGGTGGTGATAGGGGGTGATTGATGGGTAATTAGTGGGTGTTTAGAGGAGAGAATAGATGTAAACACTGCGCTTGGGTGGTGATCTGATGTCGGATCTGCGGGCGATCTATTGGTGTGGGTGGGTGATCAGATTGCCCGCAAGGGGCAGGTTAGGGGCTGATTGATGGGTGGCAGTGACAGGGGGTGATTGATGGGTGGCAGTGACAGGGGGTGATTGATGGGTGATTGACAGGTGATCAGTGGGTTATTACAGGGAAGGACAGATGTAAATAATGCCCTGGGGAATTGATAAGGGGGGGGGGGGGGGGTCTGAGGACAATCTGAGCGTGTAGGCGGGTGATTGGGTGCCCGCAAGGGGCAGATTAGGGTCTGATCTGATGGGTAACAGTGACAGGTGGTGATTGATGGGTAATTAGTGGCTGTTTAGAGGAGAGAATAGATGTAAACACTGCGTTTTGGTGGTGATCTGATGTCGGATCTGCGGGCGATCTATTGGTGTGGGTGGGTGATCAGATTGCCCGCAAGGGGCAGGTTAGGGGCTGATTGATGGGTGGCAGTGACAGGGGGTGATTGATGGGTGGCAGTGACAGGGGGTGATTGATGGGTGATTGACAGGTGATCAGTGGGTTATTACAGGGAAGAACAGATGTAACTAATGCACTGGCAAATTGATAAGGGGGGGTCTGAGGGCAATCTGAGCGTGTAGGCGGGTGATTGGGTGCCCGCAAGGGGCAGATTAGGGTCTGATCTGATGGGTAACAGTGACAGGTGGTGATAGGGGGTGACTGATGGGTGATTGATGGGTAATTAGTGGGTGTTTAGAGGAGAGAATAGATGTAAACACTGAGTTTGGGTGGTGATCTGATGTCGGATCTGCGGGCGATCTATTGGTGTGGGTGGGTGATCAGATTGCCCGCAAGGGGCAGGTTAGGGGCTGATTGATGGGTGGCAGTGACAGGGGGTGATTGATGGGTGATTGACAGGTGATCAGGGGGGATAGATGCATACAGTACACAGGGGGGGGGGGGGGGGTCTGGGGAGAATCTGAGGAGTGGGGGGGTGATCAGGAGGGGGCAGTGGGCAGGGGGGGGGGGAGATAAAAAAAATAGCGTTGACAGATAGTGACAGGGAGTGATTGATGGGTGATTTGGGGGTGATTGGGTGCAAACAGGGGCCTGGGGGGTGGGCAGGGGGGTTCTGAGGGGTGCTGTGGGCGATCTGGGGCAGGGGGGGAGAAATCAGTGTGCTTGGGTGCAGACTAGGGTGGCTGCAGCCTGCCCTGGTGGTCCCTCGGACACTGGGACCACCAGGGCAGGAGGCAGCCTGTATAATACACTTTGTAAACATTACAAAGTGTATTATACACTTTGTATGCGGCGATCGCGGGGTTAACATCCCGCCGGCGCTTCCGTATAGCCGGCGGGATGTTGCGGCGGGCGAGCGGTGACAGGCGCCGGCGGAGGATCGCGTCACAGATGACGCGATCGCTCCGCCCATGCCCTTAGAAGGACCGCCGCCTCTGTGGGTGAGCCGGTCCTTCAGGGCTCCACTTCCCGGCCGCCTCTGTGCGTTAGGCGGTCGGGAAGTGGTTAAGGGGATCAGTGGGAATAAGAGGAAATTTTTTTTTAATAAAAGACCTTATAGTTTTTGAGAAAATCGATTTTTAAGTTTCAAGGGCAAAAATGTCTTTTAAATGCGGAAAATGTCAGTTTTTTTTGCACAGGTAACAATAGTGTTTTATTTTCATAGATTCCCCCAAGTGGGAAGAGTTTTACTTACTTCTTCTGAGTGTGGGAAATATAAAGAAAAAAACAACGCGGGGTCCCCCCTCCCAGACCTCTTTAACCCCTTGTCCCCCATGCAGGCTGGGATAGCCAGAATGCGGAGCACTGGCCGCGTGGGGCTCCGCACCCTGACTATACCAGCCCGCATGGTCCATGGATTGGGGGGTCTCGGAAGGGGAGGGGCAGCTAAGCTTTCCCCTTCCCCTCCGAGCCCTTGTCCAATCCAAGGACAAGGGGCTCTTCTCCACCTCCGATGGGCGGTGGAGGTGGAGGCCGCGATTTCCTGGGGGGGGGGGGGGGGTTCATGGTGGCATCTGGGAGTCCCCTTTAAAAAGGGGTCCCCCAGATGCCCACCCCCCCTCCCAGGAGAAATGAGTATAGGGGTACTTGTACCCCTTACCCATTTCCTTTAAGAGTTAAAAGTAAATAAACACACAAACACTTAGAAAAAGTATTTTAATTGAACAAAAAAACATAACCACGAAAAAAAGTCCTTTAATATTCTTAATTAACCATTAATACTTACCTGTCCCTTTAAAAGCCAGTTCCCACGCAATATCCTCGGAAATTGGCTAATCAGTTACAATGTAACAAAGTTGTTACAATGTAACAACTTTGTTACTTTGTAACTCCACCGCACCCGACGTCACTCGCCGCTCACCCGCCGGCCGCCGCATACACTTACGCTAAGTCCCCGCCGGCTCCCGCCGTCCACACCTGTCACCCATATACATGCTGGCACCCATGGGTGCCAGCATGTATATAGGTGACATGTGGGAGAGGCGGGGAGGGCAGCGAGAGCCGGCGGGACTTAGCGTCCTGCACAGACCACAGAGCTCTGAGCTATATAGCTCAGAGCTCTTTAAGCATCTTTGTATTTGGGCTCCAAGGAGCCCCATTGGTCCTTAGCAGACCAATGGGGTTCCTTCTGATTTTTTTTCCTCTTATTCCTTCTGATCTCCTTAATATATTCTCCAAATTTGAGGCTCTTAGCACTTAAGGGGGCTTTGCTATTAACCCTTAAAGTCGGCGGCTTTTTTATATTATACAGGAGCGTAATATTACGCGATTACGGCAGACTGTGTAATTTCAATAGTTTACTGTCTTACGCGTAATTTGTTACGCGTAATAACGTAACCTACGGTCTACGCGTAATTAATTACGTGAAATACCGTAACCTTACACGTAACGCTTACGGTGCATTTGTAGTGAATTACGATGCGTAATTACGCTAATGCGTGATTTCGGCCCAGCACTGGTGTATACACGTTAGATTCTCAGCAGTGGCGACCCCAACCAGCCACCTTACCTGAGAACAATCTCGTATGTATACTAGACCTCATTTTGGTGTCTAGGTAAGAGCTCTGCAGGTATAAAATAAGAATAAACATGTCCCCAGCACTTCCAGAGACTTTCTAGGAGACAACATTCTCATCCTCCCTCATACAGAAACAGTCCAGGCTGGGCGTTGATCTAAGAACACTCTTATTCCTGTGCTTAATACGCATTTACAATATATAACAAATTAGGCCATATATTAATAATATTACAGGGTATTCAATTTAAATTACAGATTACTCCACTGGGATGTTGGAAATTATATGCAAGTGTTTTTAAGCATCTAACAAGCTGTTATAACTAGTGTTTGTAAGAAATGACCTCATAGTAGGCATTTGTTTAACGCTAATGGTGTCACAACAGGGAGGATGCTTTTAAAGCATTTCATTTGTATACCACAGAGCAGGCAGAACGCAAGCCTGTTATAAATTGTAAGGCATTATTAGCCTTTTACCCATTATTTTCTCTAAGTGTGTATGTAACCTGCAAATAATTTAATTCAGTGCTGAAGTATGCCAAGCTGAATACATTTAGGAGTGTGAGCAATCTCCTCGCAATATTCAGAAATTGATGTGAACCTGTGGTGCCTGAGACAAATGACACTACTGCATCAAAGTCTACCTTTACCGGATAGCTATAGTCTTAAGCGTGATTTTTGTGGCGCAGTCCTGAAAACAGCCACGTTAATCAGTGTGTTTTTAAAGCACACCTAAAGAGAGAGGAATATGGAGGCTGACATATGTATTTTCTTTTAAACAATACCAGTTGCCTAGCAGCCCTGCTGGTCTATCTGGCCGGAGTAGTGTCTGAATCACACTAGAAACAAGCATGCAGCTATTCGTCAGATCTATTTCAGAAATGCCTGATCTGCTGCATGCTTGTTCAGGGTCTATAGCTAAGAGGCAGAGAATCAGCAGGATAGCCAGGCAACTGGTATTGTTTAAAAGGAAATAAATATGGCAGCCTCCATATCCCTCTCATTACAGTTGTCCTTTAAGCACGAGACGCTGGTGCATGCCCATACAGGTCATCCAAACTGGTTTAATATAGTATTGGATAAATGGCAGGCAACCTGAAAAGTGGATCCTGAAAGAGTGAGGGATAGGCTTCTGGGCTTTGCTTACGGTTGATAATGTGTGTCTACAGGTATATTTACTTTATTTTTTGCATAATGTACTGCCTTTGACCACCTACAGTTATTTGATCTGCTGTTTTGGGATGTTTGTGGTTATGCTTCCTATCAAGAAGCCAGTACTTTTGGGTCACGTGAGTATGCAAATTTTAGTGCCTTACCTATACTTTTTGGTTTTTTTTGTTCTTTTATCACTACTGTTTAATGCAGAATGTATTTTACCTGCTGCCAATTCTTATTTTGATATGCCTACTTGAATCAATAAACTTGCGTTTATTTGAAAAATAAACCTTCCTATAAGGGAGGATCTTAAGCAGGAGGTAAGCTTAGTGAATTAAGGCCATTGTCAGTAAATATATTTCTTCAATCTCTTCTCTTTCCTCCAAATATTTGGTGACCATTAAATGCACCTTGCTCCAAAACAAATATTTTCAAATAAACATCAAGTCTTGTACAAAATTGAATAGCTACTTAGGTTTTATGTCCATTTCTGTTTACATTAAATTTGTCCATGATTGAATCTATTAGCACTTCTGCTACAATGGGCCTGATAATTCCTTTTTTTATAATTCCTTTTTTTGTATAGCGCTTTTCTCCTGTCAGACTCAAAGCGCTTGTGAGGGGGCCACTAGAGCACTCAGTAGGCAGTAGCAGTGTTAGGGAGTCTCACCCAAAGGACTCCTTAGGTGCTGGCTTACTGAACAGGCAGAGCAAAGATTCGAACCCAGGTCTCCTGTGTCAGACGCAGAGCCCTTAACCATTACACTATCCAGCCTACTCACATAGGCCTGATGCACGTAGGTCCAGTAAAACTGCTGTGTGCAAGGAGAGCATGGCAATTTTACTGGTATCAATGCTCGATGAGTAGCGTGCAGTATGCTGTTACACAATCTATGTTACCATAGCAACACAAGAATTGCAACCCATTTTACCATAGCAACACACGTTACACCACATGCGTTATGCTATTACTACAACCCGCGTTACCAGGGTAACGCATGCTACTCCACCAGTGTTGGTATCTGCAAAATTGCTGTGTACTCCCTGTGCATGGCTATTTTACTGGACCTATGTGAACCAGGCCATACAGAGCTTATCAATGGATGGGATATATTAGACAGCACATGAACAGTCAGTTCTAAGAGGCTGGTATGTTGGAAGCAGAAAAATGGGCACACCTCTGAGCAACTTTGAAAAGGGCCAGACAGAAGATTGTCCGAAGGCATCTCCAACCTGCAGGTGTGTGTTACTGGGATGCAGTGGTTTGTATCTACTAAAAAAAAAAGTTCCAAGGAAGGACAACTACCGTACCACTGACAGCATTATGGACCCTTGGGATCACTGATGCAAATTGCAGCAAAGGTTAGCTTTCAATAAAACAAAAAAAATATTGAAGCACAATTTTATGAAGAAACAATGCTAGCCATAAGAAAAAGGTGTCCAAATACAGTATATTACAGCTTGCCTGTGTACACAACTACATAGCTACAGACCAGTGCCCATGCTGACCCCCCTCCCCCCCCCCAAAACACTTAGAATGGGGACAAGATTGTCAGAACTAGACCATGGAGCAATGGGAAAAAGTGGCCTAGTCTCATGACTCATGCTTTCTTTAAGATCAGGTGGATGGCTGGGTGCATGTGCACCTTTTAGCTGTGGGCAGTGCTGGAAAACATGTCCAATCCATGAAGACCTATCCTCACCGCTTACAGGACTTGTGGGATACAGACTGCCATATTTATTACCTTTAAAACAATGGCTGGCAGTTCAGCTGTTGATTTTGGTGTCAGTGGGGTTGGATCACACACATGTAACAAGCATGAGGCTAATGTGGTCTGACTATAGTCATACCTCCTAATCTGTATACCTGTTCTGGACAACAGGGCAACCAGGCAATACGCATTATTTATAACTAAACACAAACACGCTACCAGCAGCATCCAAATACCTCTAGCCAAATGGTCACCTGAATGTGTATACCACAGAACGCCTTCAGAGGTCTTGTGGAGCCCAAATACAGTATCTCCCAAAGTGACTACACAGCTCCCTTTTTTTTTTGTAATTTTTTGATTATACCTTTAATGGAGCAACGTTGAACACATGACACTGATACACTAAACCACTGACAACAAAAATGAGTAACCTCCAAGTGAAGGACGTTAAAATTGTGCCCAAAGTGTAAATATTTAATGAGCCCAATATTATTTTTAAGCCCTGCCTTAACGCTCTTGAGCATAGAGCTTTACAGGTTTCCACTGGAATTCTCTTCCACTCCAAACATGATGACATCATGAAGTTGGTTGATGTTAGAGACCTAGAGCGCCTCAGCCTTCTGTTTAAAGAGAACCCGAGGTGGGTTTGTGAACGCCTATTAGGACACAGAGGCATATTCTGTATACAATGACCAGCCTCTGTGTCCTTCTATAGTGCGTCCAGCCCCCCGAGCTTTGCTGTCCCTTATGCAAAAAAAAAAAAGTGTCAGTCTAGTGAGCGCGAACTCCAAATTTAACACATTTGCTACCCATTCACAACTGAAACTTTGTAATACTAACTTGTAATAACCGGTGGAGTGAAAATGTCTAATTGGGCAGATATTTAAAGAGACACTGAAGCAAAAAAAAAAATTATAATTAATTGGCTGTGTAGTATGGATAAGAGGTAAACTCTTAGCTGTACTACACATACATATCATTACCATAATTTTTTTTCCGCTTCAGCGTCTCTAACATTCATCACGTAGGGGTGTACTCACTTTTGTTGCCAGCAGTTTAGACATTGTGTTGAGTTATTTTGATGGGACAGCAAGTTTACACTGGTATACAAGGCTTAAACTGACTACTTTACATTGTTTCAATGCGTCATATCTTCAGTGTTCCATAAAAAGATATAAAATATTTACAAAAATGTGAAAAGTGTGCACACTTTCATGAGATACTGTAGATTTATATAGACCATCATGGGTAGTAAAGGAAACCCGAATTGTGTGTTGGTGCACTTCTTACTTTATACTTTACAAAGGCATTCTATGGAATGGATTTATATAAAGATGCTAATCTTCCTACTTTTTTATGCAACATGTTCATAAGTGGGCTGAGCAACTGTCATTAAAAATAAAGAAAACCCTGTAAATGCCACTTGAGGGGATAGCCTAGTCCAAGAGATTTTTGTACAACCTATTGTAATTGACATTTAAGTAGGAGAAGATAAATTTGTAGTGCATTTCAGGCCCTTTCATACTTACCACATCGATCAGCGTTGCACTCCCACTGCAATGGCTATTAGTCTCAATGAAAATATTTACACTTCCCGCAGCGCAATGTGGCGGAAGTAGCTAAATCGATGCTAGACCGCTGTAAACTGCAGAGCGTTGCCGCATGATCTGTGCCACCACACAGATTATGCACCAATACAAGTTTATGGTGACATGGTAAGTTTGCATGCGCGACAGATGTGCAGAGCGGCGGTAAACCGGTGACATACCTCCTGTCCAGCAGAGGGTACGTCACTGAGTGGTTCCTTAAAAAGGAACATAGCTATACCATTACATCTACAAAATGTTTCTATAAAATAGCAAGCAGGTGCAAAGCTGTATTTAAAATGACTAAGGAAAGACGTAAAAAAACATAGCAGATGCACTCACTGAATATACATTACAGTCCCACTTCCAATGAGCCCTTTGGCATATATAAATTTTATGTCTAGGCTTGACAGAATTAGATTATGTTCTCTAGAGGAAAACAATGATTTGTACTTTACTTGTTTAGATACAGAGAGAACAATTTTTTCAAGAATTCATTTTTTTTTTTTTTGCTTATATATTACTTGTTGAAATGAAGCGGATTTATTTTTAGCATAGGCGTTGCACTACAAGGAGCGGAACGAATGCCGCATCCACATTTCATATATCTTAGTCCCAGCTGGGAAGTCATCCTGTTGTGTTTGCTGCCTTATTTCTCTACGATTCAAGGTTCATTGCTTTCTGCTGTGGCAGCTGTAGGGAAAGGTGACACAAGAAAGCAAACACCTTAACAAAATGATTCTTTATTGAGATCTGACACATGGAATATGCAGCAGTGCTCTCAAAGATTTTAATTAAATTACCTTGATCCTTCCATATTGCTACTGGAGACACGCACCGCTTACTATTACACAGGAGGATTGCCAATATGTAAAATGCCTGCATTGGCACAAGTCCAACGTTTCTCTGTAAAGGCAATGTATTACTGATGAGCGGTCCTGGAGTCTTCTTCACTTGCCTTTTGATATAAACCATAGCATGATTCACTTGATTTTTATTTCTGCCAAGTGAATGAGTCACGATTCACTTAGCAGCTCATCCTAAGCACAGATTCTTTGTCAATGGTTAGACTTGTGTCTTCCACTCTCTTCTATGAATAAAACAGCCTTGCTCACAGCAACAGAGTTTGAGCTGTTCTTTTCTTTAATTGGAATACCGGTTGTCTTCGATAACAATAGTTCTCCGTGGGTAAGTATCAATCTCAACAATGATGTATTGGAATTCATACTTCTCAGTTTGCGGATTCTGAAAAATTAGATGGATGTTAAAGAGGCATCATGGTGACATATACTGTGGTAGAATGCACTACCATTATTCAGGATACCAGATTTATGGTAATTATTCTGGTTTGAGCAACAGACACACTTCCTATATCTATATATTGGTATGTAGCCCCAACATCCCAATGATGTTTAGCTTAGCCTATTCAGTTATGCAGCTATCTCCAGTGCATTCTGGGGAGACTGGGCGTTTCTGCTCACTTCGAAACACACTACAATCATACTTGCCAACACTAACCATATACTGTGATAAATTTAAAAAGTACCTTAGATGGCATCGTAGGGTGTATTTACACTTTCCTGGGGCTTCCTTCAGCTCCAAGAGGTTAAGGAGGGTCGTGTGTATGTGTATGTGTGTATATGTGTATGTGTGCCAGTGTGTGTGTGTGTGTGTGTGCCAGTGTGTGTGTGTGTGCCAGTGTGTGTGTGTGTGCCAGTGTGTGTGTGTGTGTGTGTGTGTGTGTGTGTGCCAGTGTGTGTGTGCCAGTGTGTGTGTGCCAGTGTGTGCCAGTGTGTGTGTGTGTGTGTGTGTGTGTGTGTGTGTGTGTGTGTGTGCCAGTGTGTGTGTGTGTGTGTGCCAGTGTGTGTGTGTGTGTGTGTGTGTGTGTGTGTGTGTGTGCCAGTGTGTGTGTGTGTGTGTAAGTTCCAGCATCACCATGCAAGGAATGAATTGTGGAAAGCCTTACTTTCTTCATCAAGAAGTACATTACTCAATGGTGGCATAACTACTTCACGCCACAGGTTGTTTTACGCTTCCTGCCAAGAGCCATTTTCACCTTTCAGTGCTGGTCCCATTAATTTAGCTATAACCTTATCACGGTGTGTCACACCTAAATGATCTATATATCTTGTTTTCTCACATCAAAAGGTTTTTTTGTGGGCGATACTGGTTTTCAGTTATTTTCTATGCATTGTATAAAAAAAAAAAAACGAAAAAAAAAACCCACCACATCTTTTTTCCAAACCTATCCCCTATAGTTTTAAAATAAACAATGTTACTGTAGATGAAACCCACACATTTTATTTGCCCATTTGTCCTGACTTTCTCAACATTTAAATTTCTTTCCCGGTACAATGTATGGCAAAAATATAGTATTTGGAAATAATAGTGTTATTGCTTCAGCAGTAGTCTAACAGACACCAGATAAAACGTTTAAAACGGAGTTATTCATTGTGAACTCGATGTTAAAGTATTAACTTACGTACCATCAACTTACTGAGGGGTAACCTCTTGCTTCACTTTTTGGTGTGCTATGGATTACCAGCTACATGTAAAACATATTAGAACTCCTGTCACTTTATAACTAAGTAGACAAAAAAGTGTTCCTTGCGCTTTCACTCCAGGCAACCTTGACCAATCAGATCCAATGAATCTCTAGTCCACACTAGGCAATCGCAGATTGTGCTGCTCCAAGTCAGGGAGTGTGCAAAAAAACATCTAAAAAGGAAGTAGCGCTCTAAGTGCGTTACCAATGATGGGAATTTTATTGCGCATAAAAGTAAATACTTACAAGATGGTTGAATTAAAACCGCTTATCAGCGGGTAAGCAAACCGCTACACCCCTCTGCGGCAAGGCTGCACATGCTGTGACCAGCAGCAGCGTGTCCGATGTAACCAGGGAGCTCGTCTTGCGAGGCGGTGGGCGGGGCCTAGGGTCGTGGTGCGTGTGACGTCATGACGCGTTTCGGCGCTCTGCGCCTTCATCAGACGACCTTGGCGGTGGGACCAACTAAGCATGCTTGTGCCAGTTCTTTGAAAGTGCACATTAATGATACAATCTTGATTGTACTATCTTATACTTTTATGTAATATGAGTGACTACATAGAGTTCTTATTCAAATCATATTTAGGCCTTTATATATGGGCAGCTGTCAATTTTGCCGCCTGTCAGCTGCTCTCTTGCAGTGACCGGGTTCTTGTTAGCGCTCTGTACCAGCACTCCCAGCCTCCCCCGGACAACCATGCAGTGTTCACCCTCCCATCTGAAATGGGCCTTATTCATTGTACAATCAAGATTAACTTTAACATGTTCAGTTCCCTTTCACTGACTTTACTATTCATATTGATATCTGCCCAAACTTCACTGTAACATATTGGGTAATGTTCACCTGTTTTACATCCACATACACCGTGCCTTCCTTTTTCTGTTCTGAACCCGAAATGTAAAACTTCAGCCGCATACATTTGGCACCATCCTTTATGTATTCTGTAGAACTAATAAAAGGAAAAAAAATAGAATTATGATGATGAGCTGACATATACACCGAAGAAGCAGTGTTATTTCTAACATAGCAGTATGGTCTTCCTCAAAGTAAAAAAAGCTCAAAAATGGCTGCCTGCTCTTATCAATGATGCTTACATCTTTATAAATGCCATGACCGAGTTTAAACGTTTTTAAAGTTAAGCTTGTATGTGTTGTCATTTGTCCAACACAGGATTGTGCAGACCAGCGTGTGAACAAAGTCTGTATTGGCTCTGTACTGCATCCAGTACCATCAAGCTGAGGGCGGTACTAGTGCAAACTAGATCAGATATTCGTTAGGGTGGTACGAGTGCAAATTAGATCAGATATTCATTATCTGATGAGTTATACAAAGTGGCAAGCAGGTAAACAAATATCAAGTGAGTATCCATAGTTTACCTAGCGGTATTGACAGATATATCCGTCCATACAAAACATGCTGTGAACAGTATAAACGTGCATACACATCAATACTCTCTTGCACTGTATACTAGACCCTTGCCTGACACGTTTTGGCAAGTTACAGGAAAAAAAAAAAGTTATAAAAATTAATTGTATCACTTTTTGCACAAAAATCCTGGGGAAATTGAACGCCAGGGAGGTTAACTAAAGATGCCTGGGGTAAGGATAAAGCTTCGTACACACGTCGGGCTGTAACCAGCTACCAGTCGTCAGACCAGCCCGCGAGGCGGTCGTTCTGACGACAGTTTGCCGGTGGAGGGGTCAAAACCAGCCTTATCAGCCTGACGACAGAATGTACACAATGTCAAACTGTCATCAGAACGACCGCCCCGCGGCCGGGTCTGACGACTGGTAGCTGGATACAGTTCGACGTCTGTACAAAGCTTTATAAATAAATAAATCAAAAAAATAAAAAAAAAAAAATCAAAAAAAAAATCAAAAAAAAAAAAATCACACCAGTCAGAGGAAAGAGGATGCTTAAAGAACAACTATCAAAGAAACTGGCTTCAATTCACAGAGAGTTACCAAATGTATTACCACACATTTAAAGGGAAGGTTCAGGGTGGCTCTTAAAAAAATAAAAATGCCCATCCACTTACCTGGGGCTTCCTCCAGCCGTGGGCAGCCAGGACGTGCCCTCGGCGCCGCTCCGCAGGCTCCCGGTCCCCTCCGGTGGCCGACCCGACCTGGCCAGGCCGGCTGCCAGGTCGGGCTCTTCTGCGTTTCAAAATGCGCCTCACGGGGGCGCGCTGACGTCATTGGACGTCCTCCGGGCTTTACTACTGCGCCTGCGCAGTACAGCCCGGAGGACGTCCGATGACGTCAGCGCGCCCCCGTGAGGCCACCGGAGGGCACCTGAATGGGAATCTGCACTGCGATTCCCGAAAATGCATGCAGCAGTGCAATAGCGCATCGCACTGCTGCGCAGCCCATATGATGGGAACTGTAGAAGGGCTGTCTATGCCATGCTACCGTTCTTGTGTGTCCCCACACTATGCGTGCTACCAAAATGTGCACGGCAGCACACAGTCTGAACGAGCCCCCTCAGTAATAATTTCTGTTCAGTAATTCAAAAGCAGAATTCACAGAATTCAGCGAATGGTCAATAAATGTTCAGTAAATGTGCAGTATGGAATTGGTAAATTTTGGCAGAAATGCATTCAGAGAGGAAAAATGGAGGCGGGAATTAAGAGGGAATAGGCAAATGTCTTGTCCAACCCATTGGCAGTGTCCTCAACTACCTCTTCGGCTTTGTGTGCTGCTCTTTCACCCTTCTAGTTTGGACATTCCAGGGTGGGTGAAGGAGAGTTAAAGCCAGCCCTGGCCCATCTCTATGCTTAAAGTTTACCTGAAACTAGAATACTCTCAGGTACCATACTTACCTGGGGCTTCCTTAAGACCGCTTGTCCCTCGCTGTCTACACGGGTGGTTCCGGTCCCTAGCAATTAAGCCTGAAAGCCTGGCTGAGTCGCGATTCGTTCTGCATGTGCGGCCAGGCATGCTCCCTCGTTGCGCTCCCATCCCCAACAGCAGTATCAACCTTTCTTCTCCTCCCTACCTTGCATATACCTTAACCACTTCAGCCTTCAGTCGTTTTCACTTTATGCATCCGAGCAATTTTCACCTCCCATTCATTAGCCTATAACTTTATCACTACTTATCACAATGAACTGATCTATATCTTGTTTTTTCCGCCACCAATTAGGCTTTCTTTGGGGGGTACATTTTGCTAAGAGCCACTTTACTGTAAATGCATTTTAACAGGAAGAATAAGAAAAAAACGGAAAAAATTCATTATTTCTCAGTTTTCAGCCATTATAGTTTTAAAATAATACATGCCTCTATAGTTAAAACTCAAGTATTGTATTTGCCCATATGTCCCGATTATTACACCATTAAAATCATGGCCCTATCACAATGTATGGCGACAATATTTTATTTGGAAATAAGGTGCATTTTTTCCGTTTTGCATCTATCACTATTTACAAGTCTAAAATAAAAAAAAATTAGAAATATTTCAGCTTTACATTGATATTTAAAAAGTTTAGACCCTTAGGTAAATATTTACATGGTTTTTTTATTGTAATTTTTTTTGGGTTTTTTTGTATTAAACATTTTATTTGGGTATTTTTGGGAGGGTGGGATGTAAGCCATAGTTTTATAATGTAAATGTGTGTTAATTTTTATTTTTTTCACTTTTAGTTGTAGTTTTACTTTTTGGCCACAAGATGGCGGTCATGAGTTTACATGACGTCACTCTAAGCGTAACATACGCTTAGAGCGACGTATGGGGGACGTTACAGCAAGAAAAAGCGCAGTTTCCGAGAGAAGCTGTCGCTTTTTCAGAGGGGGAGAAGAATCAGTGATCGGGCAACATAGTCCGATTCACTGATTGCCTGGCTAACGAACCGCGGGCGGGAGCGGGCGTGCACACGCGCGATCGGCCGAGGGAGCTCGCAGATGCGCACATGGCCTCCTGGGCGTAGCTAGTACGTCCAGGAGGCCAAAGTAGTTAAAGACAACTTATCAAGACACCCATTATGTGCTACAGTCAAGATTCCCATCCAGCCCTGGTGACAGCCGTTGTCAGGATTATACAAACTATGCAACTAGGCAAAAAGGTCACTGAAGCTATAGAGATGAATCACAGCCCAGAGCCAGTACCAATTCCAGAAGCTGGGCCTCCAGTGCTCCGCGCACATCTTATAATGGATACCCATTGTGCTTATTTTTCAACTTTAAGAAGCAAAACTCTTTGTGATTGTTATAACTTATGGGATGTGCCATGCATCCAAGTGGCAGCTATCAATCAATGTTCAAATGAATATATAGTCACACTGTATGCTATTGTGGCTGCATCTGACCAAATGCTACTTGAGTATTCTACTAATATGGAATGGAGGCAGTATTCTACTAATATGGAGTGGAGGCAGTCCTAAACCCAGAACTTTCTCTCCGCTCTAAAAGATAAGCAACAGCACAATAACTTTTGAAGAAAACATTTCTTTGTTACAGTTTACAGAACTCCTGCAATAAATCTTCAGTGTCTACTTCCTGTATTCATGGGAGCACAGAAAGCTCAGATTACACTGGCACATTATTTGCAGATAAGGGAGAATTAAACAAGCTGTTCTCTTTAAACACACACAGGGTGGATGTCTCTGTGTTTTATTTGTCTCTTGTGCAACATAACATAGTAGTGACCAGTACAGCAATTCAGAACTGATGCAGATATTGTAGTATCAGTAGTGGCCTAGCTGTAAGATAGGTACCATCTCCTGGGAGTCTGGCTTGGGCATCTTTCAGAATGCTCAATCTCTCCTACTTCAGCAGACCTGCAAGCTGATTGTAAAGGTATGATCAAGTTCCAGCTATATAAAATTCTGTTTGGTTTACAAAATGTAAATACTAAAATTGCAGAAAGTAAAAAAAAATAAAAAAAAAATCTTACTTAACGTGCTGTCTTCTTCCTCGAGTTGTTTGCTCACCATGGCCCTTGATGGGTTCACCAAAAGCTCCAATGATCTGAAGAAAAAAAAAAAAAAAAAAAAAAGGATAAGGATGTTATTACAGCTCCATTTAAAGGGAACCTGAACTGAGTAAAATTATTTAAAATAAACACATGACATAACTTCAAATGAACATTACGTAGTTACCTTGCCACCAGTTCCTCTCAGAAGCTCACCATTTTCTTCTGAAAATTATCCCTTCCAGTTCTGACAACATTTTGTCAGAACTGAAATATATCAGTTGCTGTCAGTTATAGCTGAGAGGACAACTGATGTGCCAGGTAATGTCCATGTTTACCTATGGAGAAAATGGGTGATGTTACAGTTTAAAGGACTTACGAGGCGAAATTACTAAAAAAAAGTTAATCACGTGCCTCATCTTTTAAGGCACGGAGGAGGACACCGTCCGCGCCCTCCGTGCCGATCCGCCGGGTCCCCCCGCTCGTTAGCCCTCCGGGCCAGCTGCCGACTCCACGGCCCGGGTCGGGCTCTCCTGCCTCTTGTAAAATGGCCGCTTCCCCTGGCCGCGGCTGCGCAGTCCGTGAGGAGTAGACTACACGGGAGGTAACTATGACCTGTGTATGTTTATTTTGACTTTTAATTTTCAGTTCAGGTTTTCTTTAAGGAAATGTATAACTGAGCGTTTCTTTCTGTTTATGTGTCCCACAGCCATGTAATTTTAGAAGTACATAGCTTCCTAGCACTGCTTTACATGTCCACCTGGAACTGCTAGCAGCCAATGCACCCTGAAGCCAAGGCCAAGATAAAGGAACTGTTTTGTAAACAAGCAGTAGGATGCTGCAGGCAACATGCACTTCTGTTCTTAAGCAAAGCCTCATACACATGTACAAGCCTGGTCCCTTGGGTGACATTGCAGGGCCTAATGTGTACAGACATGTCAGTAGTCTGCAGCGTAGCGACGGGTTCTGTGGCTATGCCGGGGGGAGTGACCTGGTGGGTCAGAGAGCCGATAGAGCGGTGCGGTAGTGACATCACATGGTAGGTTAAGAGGGGAGAAGAACGCTCTTGGCCATTGCTCAGCCAAGGCAATGCACCGTGAAAGGGTTGGGGCCTGCTGAACACACTGGATTCCCTGTAGAGGTGGTCGTTCTCACCACCTTATCTGAATTTCATCTAGCGTTTGTATGGGGCTTAGGGCTTCTTATTAATGTAATGAGGGGGAAATGTCTCTAACATGCTATTCTCTACTGTTCCAGGAGCCAAGTGTACCAAAGTACACTTAAGGTGGTCATACATCTGTAGATTTGGCGGCCGACTGACCATCCGATTTGATATCGATTTGAATAACAATCAGTGACACCAAAAGCATGCCCGATTGACGGTGACACCAATTTTGTTTCCAGAAATTGGTCATATGTATCGATCTGACATTCTGGAGTTTTGGGTCGACATGCTCAATTGGGTGCGTGGCAGTAATGGCATGTGAAAATCACAAACGCGATGGAAAGCCTAGGCCACTGTAGAGATTAAAATACAGTAGCGTCCCAGTAATCCAGAACTCAACTAACCAGCAGTCTCAACCAACCAGCACAAATCTCTGGCAGTACCCACAGAGGTGAAGGCTAACTTCTTATGCTGTTTATGGGCTCTGCATTGCTTAAAGCTTGGGTCCAACGACTCCCCCAAGGGGTGTGTGGGTGTGGGTGTGGGTGTGTGTGTGGGTGTGTGTGTGTGTGTGTAACACTTTCAATAACCGTATTTTTACATTTAATAGGAGTTGATGGTATGAATAAAGAATGGGGTACAGTACTGCTTTAGCTAGGTCTATTTTTAACATTGAGCTTCAAGCAGCCAGAACACCCATTTATACAGTGTCAGCCGATCCGAGTCAGTGCTGGATAACTGAGACTTTAAGGCTCGTTCACACTGGGTCCAGAAACGTATCTGTGGCTCAGTTTTTCAGGCCGGATCAAAACCGGAGCCACGGATACCAGTGTTTTAGAAAAAACAAACAAAAGAAAAACAGATTCGTCTGCGTTTGCGGGGACCAGTTTTCAAAACCTGAATGGAAGATCCAGATCTGCTGCATTTTCATGCAACGGATCTGGATGCCGATACACGCAGGGGTAGAGGCAGGCAATAGAAAAACAGATCCCACTTTACACAGGCAGATTTGGACACAGAAACTGATCCATTTCTGTGTCACAGCCTGTGGGGAGGGGGGGGGGGAAGGGGAGCCGCCATGCTGGAGGGGTATAGCAGGCAGGACGGGGGTGGCAGCGGTCAGCGGGGACAGGGACGTGTCTCATACAGTTAAGCTAGGTCCACACTGGTCCGTGCAGGATCGGATCCGTTTCAAACGGATCCGTTTTTCTAGATATTTTTCCAGAAATGCATTTTTGTAGCATAGGTTTCCAGTCCGTGGAAATGTATGCCCAGCCATGGGGGGGGGGGGGGGGGGGGGAATTGGAAGAGGCAGCCACCATGCTGGAGGGGTATAGCAGGCAGGACAGGGGTGGCAGCAGGGAGGGGGACGCCCCCCCCTTACCTGGGTCCCCCGTCCCCGCTACCCCCTCCAGCTACATGCCGCAAAACTTGTTAAAATGTATAGCAGCGGCAAGCGAGGAGCTTACTTTCGCTCCACTTCCTCCGCTCGTCGCGTCACTGCCTGCAATGCTGCCCTCCGAAGTATAGAGGGCAGCATTACAGGCAGTGACGCGGCGAGCGGAGGAAGTGAAGTGAAAGTAAGCTCCCCGCCACTATACATTGTAATAAGTTTTGTGGCATGTAGCTGGAGCTGGTGGTGAGGAGGGGGGACTCAGGTGAGGGACGGGGACGACATCCCCCGTCCTGCCTGCTATACCCCTCCAGCATGGTGGCTGCCTCTCCACCCACGGCTGGGCATACGTTTCCATGGACTGGAAACGTATGCTACAAAAGTGCATTTTTGGAAAGACGAGGGGGGGGGGGGGGAAAAAAGCTTAGAAAATCCTGCACGGACCAGTGTGGATCTAGTCTAACTGTATGAGCTCCAAGGGACAGTTGGTGATATGTACATTGTTTAATGTACTACAGTATGCAGTGTGCACATTGGATACTGTCAACACTAAAATACATAATAACAATAATAAAAATAAATGAGCCATGTGCTGCAGCAGGTGAAAGTACCATTTTCCATATCAACTTGATATATGGAATAGCCAATAGTGGATTGGTGGTTTGTAAAGGAGCAAGAAGAAGCCCTAAGGCTTACTGTCCTGCTTAGCTGATACCAGCACAAATCATTGTATATTGCAACACATTTTCTGGAATGTCATAAGCTTACATTTATAATGCAGTACTGCCAACTATCACCTGGTCTCTTATTTTCTTCTTACCTCAGGGTGATTTTTACACTTTGTGAAAGCCTTTCCATAAATGCTACTGGGACTTGAAGAGGAGAAAAGTTCACTCACTGTACAATAGATAAGTCCCACTGTAACAATAATAGAAATAAACAGTCATAAACAGCAGATATACAAATGAATATTACAAGACGAAAACTCCACCTGAGGCTACACTTATTCTACACACGTCTAACGAGACACACTCTGGAGAAGTCCCTGTGGAAGTCTGGTAGGATGAAAAGGATTATGAGAATCTAGTCTTCATTCATTGGAAGTGAGATTTTAAATAAAACAGCTGAGGTGCAATCTACATTACAAACTTTTTCTGTCCACCAGTTATGCTTTGAATGATATAGGGCTAGTGCCCCTTCTCCCCTGAATACTACTCAGACTGGTTGTTAAAAAACTGCTTTGTTCTGACCTTTGTTATGTGCGCCCACCCAAAACACATCAATCTACATTCATGCCATGTACATGTGTTAGGCATAAATGAAGATTAGGTAAACATTATTGCTTTAAAGGGAGTCTGAAATGAGCTTTAAAATGAAAAACAGATACTCACCTAAGGAGAGGGAAGGCTCTGGGTCCTATAGAGTCTTCCTGTTCTTCTGCCAGTCTCCTCGTTCCCCTGCAGGCTTGAGTGCTGTAATAACAGTGCAGAAGATTTGGGTGCAGCCTGCACCACCATAGACCGTAATAGGAATCACCGCTAAAAAGGCGCACAGTGAGTAACCTCTGCGCCGCCAGAAGACTGAGCTGAAGTTATGTTTAAAACACTGTAAATTCGTCCGCCAGCGATAGCTGGAGGGGAATAAGTAATTAATCCCGCCGAGACATGTGCAGGAGCAGGGTTAGCCATAAAGCGGCTATATCCTCACCCATGGCTCCCGGCGGCAATTTCATAGGTGTGTGGCAGGCTCCCTCGTTGGCATTTCCTGCCGCAGGATATTCCAGCAATCTTTGTAAGCACTTGGGCTCCCAAAGTCCGACAGCTCTGTACTGCACATGCGCAAGTGCACCAGATATGGCGCTAGCACCTGTGCAGAACAGAGCGGCCCATCTTCGGAAGCTCGAGTACTTTCGAAGACTGCCGAAGTCTCCCCAACCCGGAAGAGAGCAGTCCACAACTGTGCTGTGTGTGGTCTTGGAGTAATTAAGGTCGGAATGATAGTGTACTATCATCCCGTCCATACATACTATCTGATGTCTGAAGACCAGGACCACTGCCTCAGTTCCCCCAGCGATGCCCTGTCTCCCCACAATCTGTGCTCGTATAGGCCGCAGGCACAAGTAGTTGTTGACCTTTAAATCCGATTTTCTTTGGCCCACACTTGCCCAGTTCGTTGACAATGCTCTTGCTGCGCTCCAGTCGTCTTTGTGATCACATAGTACAGAGCAGTGTCACTGAACAAACTGTGCATGCGTGGGCCAAAGAAGATCTGGTTCAAAGGTGGCCGACTACTTTTGGTCGTGGCCTATCCCGGCCCAGATTACAGGGACATAGAGCATCGCAAGGGACAACTGAGGCAGCAGTCCTAGTCAGGAGACATTACAGATAGTATGTATGGAGCAATAATCTTCATCTTGGATTTCCTATAAAAACAACCAAGGTTGTAAAGAATAAAACATTTAATGTGAACGTCTGTATGAAGGAGGTGCCATAATGTAAACCATCATTGTTGTTGATCTATTTCCCATCATGTAAATATTCCAGTGGCACCCTACAAAATATGTGCCAGTTCAGTTCTAGATCTAGCTCCCAGTAGTAGTGCTGAAAGAACTAAAGAACTGGCATATGTACTAGAGCTGGCCGATTTACATACAAGGATGGTTGGAGGCTCCAGCAATGAAGGCTACAATAAAGCAGAGCCTAGATATGGAATTCCATCTACAATTTTCTGGAATTTTACATTTTATATCTACAGTTGGAGAAATAAACTATGGATATCTGTACTGTACAGTACATAAATCAAAGAAACTTAGTTACAAAATGGCAGTTGTAATCTGATGCTCTACTGCAAAATTATTCTAGAAATGTACATTTAGGGCCGGTTTCCATGAACACAAATTTGTAGTGTTTCCCCACATGTATATTTAGACAGGGGGACACGGTTTACTGAAATCAATTAGCTGGCATCCCATTTGCATTTGGAGGATAAAAATGATAATCAATCGAAGGGCATGCTAAATTTTTACGCATCATGCATGTGAACCCCTAAAGCTGTGCATGACATGGCTAAAGGGATTTGGATGCGTCTCACATCACAGCAAAATGCATGCCAGCACACAGTGGAAACAGGCCCTGGGTTCACTCTAGTTTGCAGCCACAACGTGGATGGACACAGTTGATTTGATGTATGATCTGCTGTCAATGTCCCATTGTACTCATGGTGTGTGCTGTAACTGACACCAAGAAACACCTGGCAGGTTCAAGAGCAGCTATCGCTGGTGACAAAGGCAAAGCTCAGCACGTTGGAGGAAGCTTTAGTAGATGGGATACCCTCTCTGGCCACAGACGCAGCAGGGTCAGGGTAAGTGGGAGAGAACACTAATCTCCCTTTGGGGGGGGGGGGTGGGTTCTGTACACATGCTGGATTCCTGGCAGATGTGGTGGTTATTGGTCACCTCGGCCAAGGTCCATCTGGCATGTGTATAGGCCCTAACTGTCCTGCAACAGACGTCATTTAATTACCTTACCTTTCTGAAACTGTCGACTTCATCTCTGATTTGGAAGAAACCCCTCAGTGGCGGTCTATTTTACTGTTGGATATTTAGGTATTTTTACTACTTTTGCTGATAAATGCCCTAAAAATTGCCTTTGAATATTTAGTTTTCAGAATTCATGACTTATAAATTAAGTGCTTAGTCAGAAGTTATTCCCCTATTTCACATACTTTCGATACTCCAGGCAATTCTTGCCCTCTCACAAAGCACCTTTCCTGGGCTACTGTGACCTGCTCATACACTGAATGTGCTGTCAGTTTGTTCAGATTCAGGTTTGGAAATCTGAAATTCACGTGTTCTGTTATTCCCAAACGCTGTACTCCCTGTAAAATACCCAAAACCTGTTATTGCGGATGTCAGAGCTGTCTGCAATTTCACATTTATGTTGACTGAATTTTATGCAAAAATACAGTCAGCACTGATTTCAGTAATAACACTGTTTGGAAACAGCAGCCTTCAATAACAAGACACATGGATTTCAGGTTCAAGTACTGCTAAACTGAAATCCAAACAACACCACTAATGTTAAAATTTCATATATGTCTTAAATTGCACACACAAATCTTTTATTACCACTTTCACAGTGAATAAAGGGTGCTTATATGAAGGGTTAGCTAGCTGAAAAAGTAGAATTCTGTGCATGAGAAGACCTTACCTGTAAGAGCTACTCCAACAATAACCACAACGAAAAATGTAACATCCCGGCCTGCTTGTTTCACTAAAATAAAAAAAAAAGGGTTGCATATTCAATTTTGTACTTATTTTAAGTTTTTTGCATAAGTTACATAACATTTTATTTTACAATGTCTCAAACGGTACCTGAGCTGAACTACATGTCAGGTTTTATACGCTTCCTCCAGCCCCCTTGAGGCCACTCAGTCCCATGCTGTCTCCCAGGGCCACTCCTATCCCCCGCAGGACGACCCGTTACTCTGCACTAGTCACGCATGCGCGGCATGGCCGCTTGCACACCCTAATCGCACTTCTGTAGATGGTAGCATTCTGTGCTTGTGCAGGCAAGGAATGGCACGAGACCATGCATGAGGAAGCGTGACTCGGGCAAAGTACCCAGCCACCCTGCTGGGGACAGGAGCGGCCCAGTGTGACGGTGAGGGACCAGGTGGCCTCAAGGTAGCTGCAGGAAGCCCCAGGTAAGTATAAAACCTCACATGTAGTTCATCTCAGGTTCCCTTTAACGCGAATCTGATGCAATGGAAAAATAAGCAAACAATACTTTCCACAGTAGCGGGAAACCTCAGGAATGCTACAGAGACATCCCTCATTTAACTCTCTGCTTCTTGCCAGGACCGTCTTCTTTGCAGCTGTGCTCTCCTCAATGTACGAGCGCGGCCATACTGCACAGGTAGCAGTACGCTTCGCGCCTGCACAATAGTATGGAGCCGCTCTTGCACAGAGGAAAAAGCTGTGCACGAGCAGCTCCATGCTACTGCCCTATGTTTGACCTGCGCAGTGCAGACGTGCTAGTACACGCAGGGGAGCACGTCTGCAAGCACTTTTTTTCAACACTAGGGACCTTAGCCCGTTTAATAACGGGGTCTAGGTCTGTCACTGCCGCCACCTGTCAGCATGCATGCACACACCCGCAGCATGCGCCCGGCCCCCTGGCTGTCCTACTCCCGTCCGAACAATGCTGTCTCTTTGGCACGTGCGCAGTAGCGCAAAGCAGACACACACACACACACACACACACACACACACACACACACAGACACACACAGACAGACAGACACACACACACACACACACACACACACACACAGGTTTATTAGGTAGGATTATTATTGAATATTTTCAAAGGGTACCGAGCGCAGGGCCAGAGAGATGGAAGATCAGGGAAGCCTCTGAACCTTTACTGAGTTTTTTCATTTTTTACTTCAGCTACGCTTTAAAGGGATAAGCCTACAAAAAAAATAAATACATCAGTTTTACTCACCTGGGGCTTCTACCAGCCCCTTGCAGTCACTCTCGGATCCTCCTGTCCCCCGCTACCTTCGTTTTTGGGCCGACAGGCTTACTGCGCCTGTGCAGGCCTGGCCATGCGTCTCTTTCTTTGTGTACCCGTTCGCAATAGCGTCCTGCGCAGGACGCTATTGCGGACAGGCCTCTCAGAAACTAAAGTAGCTGTCGGTGGGGAACAGGAGGATCCAAGAATGACTGTAAGGGCTCGGGACGGCTGCAGGGGGCTGGTAGAAGCCCCAGGTGAGTAAAACTGATTTTTTTTCTTAGACTTAAGTATCCCTTTAACCCTCCTGGCGGTTTGCAAAACATCCGCCAGGGGGCAGCAAACTCTTTTTTTAATTTTTTTTTTTTTCTTCTTTTCATGTAGCGAGTCAAAGTCTCGCTACATGATAGCCGCAGCTCAGCGGCATCCCCCCAGTCCCTCCGATCGCCTCCGGCGATCGGAGATCCCGTTCAAAGAACGGGATCTCCTGGAGGGCTTCCCCCGTCGCCATGGCGACGGGCGGCATGACGTCACCGACGTCATTGGGAGTCGGTCATTGGGGCGCGGCGAGCGGAGGCACCTAATCGGTGCGGAGCGGCGGCGATCAGACTGCACACGCAGCTAGCAAAGTGCTAGCTGCGTGTTGCAAAACAAAAAGTGAACAAATCGGCCCAGCAGGGCCTGAGAAATCCCCCTGCGCGGCATAGCTCGTGCTCAGCACGGGCTTACTGCCAGGGAGGTTAAGCCAGGGGTGTCAAACACAAATAGATGGAGGGCCGAAATGAAAAACTTAGACAAGGTCGAGGGCCAACAGTCATATTTAACCCCCCCCCCTTCCATTTGGAATGATCGCACAGCACCTGACAATTTGCACTGCATGCTATAGCCGCGGTGGGGAAAAAAAAAAACCTTAGTATAGGTAGGTAGCCAGGTATAGGTGTCCCCAGTGTAGGCAGCAAGCCATAGGTGCACCCAGTAAAGGTTAGGCTAGGTAGGTGCCTCCAGTATAGGTAGACAGGCATAGGTGCACCAAGTATAAGTTAGCTAGGTAGGTCCCCAGTATAGGTTAGTCAGGCATAGGTGGACCCAGTATATATTAGCTAGGCAAATTCCCCCAGTATAGGTTAGCTAGGTAGGTGCCCCCAGTATAGGTTCATCAGGCATAGGTGGACCCAGTATAGGTTAGCTAAGTAAGTGCCCAGTATAGGTTAGCTAGGTAAATTCCCCCAGTATAGGGTTAGCTAGGTAGGTGCCCAGTACAGGTTAGCTAGGTAAATGCCCAATACAGGTTAGCTAGGTAAATGCCCAGTATAGGTTAGCAAGGTAGGTGCCCAGTATAGGTTAGCAAGGTAGGTGCCCAGTATAGGTTAGCTAAGTAGCCAGCCTTAGCCTCCACCTCCTTCCACAGCCGCCGCTCCTTTACTTCCTGGAGTCGGAGGCCCATCCTGCATTGAAGCCCGTTCCCCTTCGCTGCATGCCTGGCGGCGCGGCTAAGACAGTAGTGTTGTCGGGATCATGAACGATTCGGATCTTTGATCCGAATCTCTTTTGTGAGTCGAATCATCAAAATGAGTGTTTAGGATCGCAAAGGGGAATCAGAGCAGAGATGTATCGCTCTGTTGGAGGGGAGCCAGCCTTGCAGGGACAGGTAGATGAGAGAGGGAACATCGGTGCCACTGCCAGATATGTGTAGAGCACACATACTGGCTATAATGTGCTGCTCATTATAGGCTGTCTGTTCTGTAGTTGTGCACAGTGAACAAATTGGAAACTTTTGGCTCAGAAGCACAGCTCAGTAACTTTGTAGACAGCGTGCTGGGCTAGAAGGGCAGGCACTGTGATTGCAGGGCAATATGATCCTCCTGCACTGCTCTAAACAGCTGCACTTCACTTCTGGGAATGCTTTCTTTCACTGTGCGACGTCTGCATTCAAAGTATACAGATGAACATATAGATGAAATATATGTAAAGCATATGATTGCAGCATGTGGGTATTGTGTGCAAACAAACATTTCTGCCCTCTGCTCGTCCCTCCTCCCTTCTCTGTCCACTCCCTGCCTGTCTCTGTCCACCATCTCCCCTTCTCAGTGTGTCCACCCTCCTCCCCTAGTCCTGTCCTGCTAGTCATTTCACCCCCGAATGCTTCCCTAGTAAAATGATCCGAGATTCGGATCAAAGATCCGGATCTTTTCAATGATCCGATTCGAATCATCCGAATCATTGAAAAGATCCGAACTTCCCATCTCTAGAAGAGCAGCGCCCCAGATAATGTTGCGTATACAGGAAGTACTTCCTGTATACGTGCCTATTATAACAGAGCCGCTCTGCTGTCTTCCCGTCACAGCCGGTTCTTATGCTGCATGCCCTGTGGCATGCAGGGGAGCGGACTTCAGTGCAGGACATGCCGCTGACTCCAGGAGGTAAAGGAGCGGCGGCCAAGGAGGAAGAGAGCCCATCCTCCAGACGCATCCAGGGGCGAAGCAAGGGAGTGATAGAGCGTAGCCACGCTTTATCACTAGTACAAGAGGGAGGGCAGCGCAAGTCTCCAGGCCTCAAAAAAATGCAAGAAACGATGAAGGGTGGGAGGGGGCGGACCCGGGAGCATGGCCGCGGGCCAAAATCAATGTTAATTATAAAAGCACTGGCAGGCTACGTTTTATGACGCTGCGGGCCAAATTTGGCCCGCAGCCAGAGTTTGACACGTGCTTTAAGCGGTCATACACTATGGAACTTTTTTTCTTTTTATCTGTGTGGTTTGCTGCAACACATTTTGGATGCTTACCTGGATCCTAGAGAGGTTACCCCCCAGTCCTCCTCAGCCAGGCTGACCCAACAATGAGACCACCGAGGCATGGCCACACTCTGCCTGAGCAGTCGCATGGGGACACTCTCCAGGATCCAGAGGCTTCCCTCTTCTGAGGTAAGTACCCTGTAGAGGCACTTTACTTCAGGTACATAAAGTACAGGAACATTTAAAATAGATCGAATTGAGATCGATCAGAAGCCCATACGACAGAATCGACATTTGAAAGATCACAGGGTCAATCTTGGCATGCAGTTAGCATGCTACAAAGAAGGTCATTGACCCATTCTCTATTGATAGCCTAAAGAATGCATTTCATTCCTGAACAATCTATACAGATTTTCCACCATTTTGTGTCCAAAATACATAATTGTCAATTGATCAGACATTATGTGCAATAATCATTAAGTGCAATAAATGATTGCTCTGATATGAAAATCGAGCTGTGTATGGCCATTTTAAATAGTATCACTTTACAGCACACTTTTTAATGTATGCTTATCTAAAAGGGCACGTGCAACCAAGCCGGCTCCCGGCGCACTAAGGCCTCGTTCACATCAGGGCCGTTTCTGTGCGCTTTCCACAGCGCACTGCCCTGTGCGATCAGCAAGGTATTGATTTGTCCATGTAACTAAATGTAGCTGGTTCACATCTATGCGCTGCGCTGAGCAGCGTTACAAAAACGTAGTGTTGCATGCATTTCTGTGCGCTGAGCTGTAAAGCGCACAGCAATGCAAGTGAATGGGTCCGCTTTTTTAGCGCATAGAAGCGCGTACAAGCGCATAGAAGCGCATGCGTTTTTTACCCCTAATTGGAGAAAAAAATACATTTACATACAAAAACAAAGTTTTGACAACTGCTGCTGCTACAGTAAGCAAAACGTGCTTTAAAGAAGCGCAGCGCAACGCACAGAAACGCGGACTAAAGCGCGCACGAGCGCATGCGTTTTTTACCATGCGCTTTAACACGTTTTTCAGCGCAGTAGATGTGAACGAGGCCTAATGCCCGGCCAGAAAGCAGCTGCAGGAGGCATTTGGCCAAGAACAGAGGGGATGCAGGAGAAATGGGCAAGAGGAGTACTACATATACATGCATGCAACCCCCCCCCCCCCTCCTGTTTTTACTGTATGGTTCAGCTCTGTTATAAAGGTATGCTACATGAATATTTTATAGATAACAATACCCGTTAGGGCCAGTTCTCAGTAGCACGGCTTCCAGTTCAGCGAACTCTCGTTTGGGGGGCTTTTGGCGGCTTCCCATCGCGATCAGTGTTTTCGTCCCCACGAGGGGGACACGAAGACGCAACAGTTAATCGACCCTGGACACCACATGTAGCATTCAGGGTCGCATAGAACAACGGGGAAAAATGGGATCGGATCGCCATGTTTGCACAAACGCTGGTAAAAGCCCAATATAAATGCTCCCATTCACTTGAAAGGGAGCGTTTAACGATGAGTCCCAGACGCTGGCAGTAAACACACACAAAGCTTCCAACCAGCCCTAAAAAGTGTGCTGTGAAGTGATACTATTAAAAATGTTCCAGCAATCAAAAATAAAGCAAAAACCTATGCGATCAGCTCTGGAGCACTCTGATGAGAGAATAAACACAGCAAGAAGGGAATACCTTTTTGTGCTGCAGTCTGTGGCTTGGCCTCAGTGCTGCGGGTCTGCACAGACACATGCTTGTTCTGGTCTCTCACTTGCAGCAGAGTGCTATCTGTCCTTAGGAGCTGCACATGGATCTGCGAGCTACCAGGGAGTCTTCTTTTTGTGGGCAGCAGACACAGCAGGCTGCTAGCTGCAGACCTGTGGCTGGGAAGTTTCACCACGCATTGTAAAGTAGGAGGCAGTAGCTTGTAATGTCGGAGAGCTCCTCTCCACACAGTGTAGCAAAGAATCATGACAGCTCGGTGAACCTTTCACCTGTGCACGGAAGTGATCAGATCACGTTACACAGCATGGTCAGTGAACAATTGTGTAGGACAGTTGCTGTAGCTGAAAGGCCTCTCTGCCGCAGATCATTTCGGCCATGTGCAAACACGCCCCTCTACACAACATGTCCTTGTGTTTCGCTCAGATACATGGGAGTTGTAGTTTCAAATCATGTGTTTTTATTTGTATTCGTCTCTAAAAACTACATTACCCAACCTCCATTGCTCTTAGCTTGCTGCTGATGTCTGTCCCAGCAGTGTAGGTTGCTGAAGACAGTATGACCTTTGCATTCTGATTTGTCAAATACTATAATCTAATCTATAGATCCTGATTGTACTGCAGAAAAATCTCTGTAGTGCATGCACAGGTTGTAGATTCCAATTAACTGCGCTGCTGACATCAGCCTACAAATGCCTCATTGCTAATTGCAGAAAACTGTATACTGTAGCTGCCTACATTCACCATAACAGTGGAGCTCTGTACTAACAATACTACCAACTGTTTCTTTTTGATCATTTTTCTCCTCAGTTAGGAAATTAATATAAATGTGATGTGTTTGCACATCCTATTTCCTTTGTATGGTATTATGGTTTGTACTGCGGGCTTTGTATACTAGCCTTAACGCACAGGAGACCAAGGTTCGAATCTCGGCTCTTCCTGTTCAATAAGCCAGCACTTATTCAGTGAGGAGACCTTGGGCAAGACTCCCTAACACAGCTACTGCCTATAGAGCGTGTCCTAGTGGCTGCAGCTCTGGCGCTTTGAGTCCGCCAGGAGAAAAGCGCAATATAAATGTTCTGTATCTAAAGCATTTACTGGCTGGAGAAGAAAAAACTGGTTATTAAAGTATACCTTCTATTTGTGGGCAAGGTTTTGCAGCCCTCACCTGGGTCATAAAAGATTGAAAGAAGGGACGATGAAAGGACATAAAACACACAACCATTAGGCTAAGTTCTCAGCGGAGCATTGCAAGATAATGGAGGCATTTTAACACATAAAGTCACACTGCAATAGTAAGTCTTTGTGACATTCAGAGTGTACTATCCGCTGTGATGCGATCCAAGGGACTACAGTCAGTATCTTAACGTAGTGCATTAACTGTGATGGTGAAGCATACTTTTTATGGGCCGTATGCGATGCCTCGGTCACATAAAGTACAACACACATCAACTTTTTGCAGGGAATGCAACGCAGCTCCCACTGCGCAATGCAGCTCCCTTAGCCTTAAAGTGTAACTGTCGGGCATAAAATCAAAAATACATTCTTTATTGTTATCTGGTAAACTAGTAATAAGGATGCTCACCAGGCAACCCAAAAGTTAAAATCACGATTACTTTTCTTGTTGATAAATGATCATTCCCCAGTTTACCTGACTCTTATTTGGTACACAAAAAGGAATTCGCAGGGCAAGCTGGGTTGTCCTTTTTTGCTTCTCTTCTTCCCCTCATACTTAACTAATGCAGCCTGATTGGCTGGAGCCTCTTTCCATTCTGTTTTCCCCTCCCACACCTCTGTTTCTCTCTGATTGGCCAATATTTCTCATGCTGAGACAATGCACTTTCTATAGTGAAGGGCGGTATCAGTAGCTAATAACTCCTTTCCCATTAGAAATCTTTACCTTTTCTTGAATAGATCTTCACGGAGGTCTGTATGGTTGATATTGTGGTGAAACCCCTACCACAGTGTGATGTCATGACCATGGTCTTGACAGTTTTCTGTTTGGGGTTCCTTGTTGCATTGTGTGAAATAATGGATTTTTCCAACTGAATGCAAGCAATAACTCTTTCTGTGCATAGAACTCTCAGTAACAAACATTTCATACAGATCACCTGGCAGAACTAAAGATATCGCTACCAGAATATAAATCAGGATAAAGAAAGATTTTACAATGGGTAAACACTGACTAAATAATCTATAAATGAGGGTGGGGAAGGTAACAAGAGATCTTCCCCCATCCTTAGCAATCTGACCTCAGGCTGAAGTCTGACCCCTATTGTCTTAGGGACCAAATTGGGTATTTTCTTCAATTATGTCATAACAGTGGATATCTGACGTATGATATAAAAAACAGCATTTTACATTCCATCATCTGAACCAATCAATATCAAACTTGCTTGCGGTGACACCTTCTCTGTCTAGGAAATCGATATTTTTGGCTGTGAGGTGGATATTTGATCGATTAACGTCTCCGAAGGTGTACTGCGCTTGTCGCATTACACACTGTAAATTGTGAACGACTGGGCCCCAACGTTTCTGCAATATCCATCAAATTATGGAATCCTGTGAAATGATATAACTAAGGGTCACTTACTGCTTCTAGTGTACAGGCCTGTTGAATGTCTCTTTGACTTTTTTATAGCTTTACAACTTAGTGGTGTTTTGGCTTAGCTAGTATCATCTTTGAAGTAGGGACCAGTTACTCTGCCATCATGGTTTATGGACCCCTCGCTAGGGCAGAATAAACACCACATCATTTCCTTTAATGTGTGGATGGCTTGGACATGCAGAATATTTTCTTGTCCATGTATCTTCTTAGCAAAACCTTTGTAGTAGATCTTGGAGCTATATGAATAGCTCTGGTTTATGGTTTATTGCTTCTCTCAGGAAGCACAAACAAGCACTCACAACCCCCAGTGCAGAGGTTGTGAGATGAAAGAACACTGCTTTTCTAAAAGCAAGGCTAATGATCATAGTTTGTGCGCATTTTCGTATGATTGCGCGGATGGCGCATTTCTGCCAGTGAACCCGACCATCACACTAATGAAGATAATAAAAATTAGTCTAAATAAGTGCAAATAATGGTAGCAATTAACTAAAGTGAAAAAAAATCATCCTTAGAATATAATAATCTGAACATTTGTATAGCACTTTTCTCCTGTCAGAGTCAGACTCAAAGCGCTCAAGAGCTGCAGCCGCTGGGACGCGCTCAAGAGGCCACCCTGCAGTGTTAGGGAGTCTTGCCTTGAACTCCTTACTGAATAGGTACTGACCCTAGCCAGGATTTTAACCCTGTCAAAGGTGGTGCCCTTAACCAGTACACTATTATTAGAATATAAAATCTACTTCTTAAAATCAGAAGAACACCACTACATAGAATTTAACAAATAGCCATGAACATGTAAATGGTAAATATGGTAAACATAACATAGCATTTTTAGAAATTAGATTGGTAAGATAATTTGAATCTAGTGTCCAAACAGCTGGCAATTTTTAGTACAAAGTCTGTTCTGGAGGTTTTTAAAGTGGAGTCATTTCTCAATTATATCTATCAACTTTATCTACTTATGACTAATAATGGTGAATGCTTCTTAAAGAGAACCCGAGGTGGTATTTAATGATGTTAGTGGGGCACAGAGGCTGGTTGTGCACACTAACACCAGCCTCCGTTGCCCCATGGTGTGCCTCCAGGACCCCCCTGCGCGCCGCTATACCCCCGCAGTGCTAGCGACACACAGCGTGTCGCCAGCACAATGTTTATCTATGCGCTGTCTGTGAGCGCCGCTACCCGCCCACGTCCCTTCCCTCCAGCTGATTGGAGGGAAGGGACGCGAGCGGGTAGCGCCGATACGGAGGAGGCGGGGGAGCGGCGCTGACTGACATGGCATAGTTAAATATTGTGCTGGTGACACGCTGTGTGTCGCTAGCACTGCGGGGGGTATAGCGGCGCGCAGGGGGGTCCTGGAGGCACACCATGGGGCAACGGAGGCTGGTGTTAGTGTGCACAACCAGCCTCTGTGCCCCAGTAACATAATTAAATCCCACCTCGGGTTCTCTTTAAGCAGAACTGGGTCATGGAGAAGATGTTCTTCTAAATAGTTTAGAGGTTAATTGTACAGTTCTGCACAAAAATGACTGGTTAATGTCGCATTGTGAAAAGAACAAACGACTGGGTCTTGACCTGGATTTATGCAATTATAGCTTGATTTATTAGTAGCACAGCCACTAGATAGCACGACGTTTCAGCACGCAGGCCTTTATCAAATGCTATCTCATTCACCTCAGTGACATCATTATAAAATCACAATACAAAAACACACCTAAAAAGAGGGCGGGCACAACTCCTAAAGGAAACCTAAACTGAGAAGGATATGGATTTTTCCTTTTAAAATACTACCAGTTGCCTGACTCTCCTGCTGATCCTGTGTCTCTAATACTTTTAGCCACAGCCCCTCACCAAGCATGCAGATCAGATTCTCGGACTGAAGTCAGACTGGATTAGCTGCATGCTTGTTTCAGGTGTGTTATTCAGCCACTATTGCAGCCAAAGAGTTCAGCAGGACTGCCAAGCAACTGGTATTTTTTAAAAAGAAACATCCATATCCCTCTCAGTTTAGGTTCCCTTTAAAGGGAAAGTACCATCTTATCCATACACATCCAGATCGATTTCAAGAAGCATTTTAAATTAAAGTCCTCATTAAGGCCGTCAGGACTGAGAGGATTTAACTTGTCAATCCAGCGGCTCTCTCTTATAAGGGCTGTCTCGTTATCCATACCTTCACTCGCACTCACTTTTTCAAGCACACACAAGCGAAGATCGCTGACTGCATGGTGACACTCAAAATAATGGCGACCTTTTTTATTTTCTTCAGACCTTCTCTTTAAGTTTTAAGCCTTTACTATCACAAGCACAGTGTAATAGAATACCCAAGCAGCTTGGGGTGATCCAGAACCACTATGACAGTATAGGGGACCAAAAAGCCCTCCTACTAAAAAACAACACTCAGTAAACACAAAATAGAAGAGGAGAGGAGCGCTCCGTAGTGTGTTAACCTTTAATGTATAAAAACAATGCGCATACAAATTTGCAACTACTAGAAATAAGATGTGACAAGTGTATAACATGAGCTAGAAAGCCCTCTCTGCAGTAACCAACACGGAAAACCTGGGAACAGCTGTGGCCAATAGCCGTCCTGGCCTGGATGGTAAAAAGGACCCGAGGTGTCCGACGTGGTGCTCACCATGTGCTGGATGGCGTCACGACGCGTTTCGGCATATCCACGCCTTCGTCAGGTGAGCCATCCAGCATGCGCACAAAGTTTATATAGAGGCTGTAATTGAGGCTAAAATTGAGTGGGAGGAACTCCCACACACGCCTAAGCAGTGGGCGGGTGTGACTAGAAACGGAGGAAGGACTGAGATCTGCCCATTATGGGCTAAATGAAAAGAAATCTGACATCTGTTGTGCCCATTGGCACATCAGGGGTTACAAGCGCTGGTGGAGTATAAAAGCGCACCCAATGGCTGATGAAAATATACACTGGTGCGTCCTGATTGTACTCACCAGAGTGTAGAGATGTACGCAGCTCGTTGGGCAGGGTTCCAGTGAGAACCAATCGGCGGTGTGCGGGGGATTGCCCGGCAAAGCATGTCATTAGTGGGCGGGGATGGGCTCAGGTCCCTGGAAGCAGAGCCGGATTAAGGCTAAATGGGGCCCTAAGCAAAGTAACTGATGTGGGCCCCCCCCATCATGTCGTAATAGAATCAGAAGATGCAGCTGCACAGCAACATGCCGCTCACACCGGGGCAGCCGAGCTACTGGTTGCTATGGGCAACAGCCCGCTTTCCTCTGTGGGTGCACAATGCAGGCAATAGCAGCGGCAAAATGCATAGTGAGAGATGAATGGCTGGGACATTTGCACTCAGGGGCTGGGGCACCCCTGTGAAGAGGGCGCCAGATATCACAGCAGCAGCACTTTCCCCCTGCATCTCCAGCCTGGCAATAGCAGAAAGCTTTGGACACCGCCAAACCGGAAGCCGTTCCCCAGACAGAATTACATAACCACCCCCACCACTGAACATCCGATTTCCTCCCAAACTAGACAGCCACCATAAATCAAACACTGTGAGATGTATATGGGTAGGTATGGACCAGACCAAACAAAATTCTACTCAAATACTTATGTGAAAATATTTACAGCCACCATGCAGCCTCCATCCCAGTGAATACGATAATCCAGCAGAGAAGGCAGCCGCAGCGGGGGAGAATGACAGTACCAGATGACTCACATTCACCTACTGCGATCCAATCAATAGAGGTCCCGTTATCCGGAGCTCATCTGTCTCCTCTAGAGTGCTGCCACTCTGTTACTACTACTATTACTACTTCCTACTTCCTGTCTGATCTGAGAATCAGGAAGTTCAGAGCGAGCGGCTGCACTGTAGAAGAGACAGATGGGTTTCAGATAACGGGATCTCTATCGCTTGGATCATGGATAGGTGAGTGAGCGTTTGCCATCTGCTGCTATCATTCTTGCTGCAGCTGTGGTTCTCTGTGGGAAGGGAGGGAGGAGTGGGCAGCGGCAGAGCGCACAGTAGCAGGAGGGGGACCTAGGAGGAGAGCCTGGCTCTGAAGACAATCAGCAGCGCACGGCATCATTTGACAAGACAAGACAAGACAAATAACATTTATATCGCGCTTTTCTCCTGGCAGACTCAAAGCGCCAGAGCTGCTGCCACTAGGACGCGCCCTATAGGCAGTAGCAGTGTTAGAGAGACTTGCCTAAGGTCTCCTACTGAATATTTGCTGGCTTACTGAACAGTCAGAGCCGAGATTCGAACCCTGGTCTCCTGTGTCAGAGGCAGAGCCCTTAAAGGGACTCCGAGCAGTGCCTGTGGGTATGCCTTTAAGCATACCCACAACTAATTACTTACATCCTCACACCTACCAGCATGATGTTTGTAATTATATCCCCCTGGGTTCCTTATATTTCATTGCATTGTGCTGAATCGAGCTGCCGACTTTGGAGAAAAGTCGTCCTGTGTAATACAATGTAACTATGGAAAGATGCATATCATTTTGAAGCTCTCTTTCTTCTCTTTCCAATGATAGATAAACTGCCATCCTACGCCTTTTAGTTTTCTCTATTTTCGCGATCGAAATTGCCATGGCCGCGATTTCGATTGCGAAAATAGCAAAAACTAAAAGGCATAGGGTGGCGGTTTATATATCATTGGAAAGAGGAGAAAGAGAGCTTTAAAATGATATGCATCTTTCCATAGTTACTGTGCTGCTCAGAGTCCCTTTAACCATTATACCATCCAGCCACCGCTGACAGGATGGCGAGGGCTGGTTTATGTGCTGATGGGGCCCCTTTGACTCTGAATGGGGCACCAAGCGACTGCTTTTGTTACCTGGTCGGTAATCCGGCCCTGCCTGGAAGCAATCAGTGCGCTCGATGAGCGCCATCAGTCCGAACTGTTGGGACTTCCCGGTGTCAAACGGAAGTGACGTCACCTTGTGACGTCTACTCCGTAACCTAGGTGACGCTGAAGCGTCTTCCTGGTTACACACCGGGTGCGTCCGAAAACGCTTGCGTCTGCCCAGTGATGCGCTGGATGGAGGCGTTGGGAGGGAGAAATAGCTCCTCCTAATCTTAGTTAGAAGCAACTACCGTACAAAATCCTGTCAAACTGGACAGGATGCATGCACATATCCCTGTGCAGTAAGGCATATACAGGGTAAAGGGAAAAGATTTGAATCTCACATTGGATGAACAATCATAGTAGCATGCAACTTTACAAAAAATGATATTCATAGTAAGTGTTCCAATATTATCAAATCATATAAAAAATATATAGAAAGTATATAAAAATATATATACAAATTATAAATTACAAAAAAATTATAAAAAATAATAATAATTAAAAGAACAGATATAAATAGAAAACTATGTTGCAATAATACGAATATAAACACATAAATATGCATATATGGACACACAAAGACCTATATGGTTAAAAAACATTATTTTCCCCTATAAAAGGATCTAACCATATATGGAATACACAAAAAAAATATATAATACGTATACAACACCTGCGCTTAAAAACCTGGATATAAGGAACCCCCAGATGGCCACAGCAGTGTGAGGGGAGGGGGGGGGGGGGGGAGAAACGGGTGGAGGGGGAAAAGGGGAAAGTGAAAGAGCAGGACAGGAGGTTGGAATGGTTTTGCATCTGGGTTCTGGTCATCGATACATAAGTGGCTGAACTAAAAGGAACGATGATGATTATGTGGGATGGGAATGATGTGCCTAAATTAAATGAAACTGTCTGTTTCTACTTCTTCATTTCAACTAATGTGGCCAACTTAAAAATCCAGTATGCTTCTCCCTCACATAATCTTCTATATCTTAGACCTGAGGGTAAATCTGATGAAATTGCCTCCAGGCCCATCACCGTCAAGCCCCGGGTACTTTGGTTATGGACCTCTAAGAAGTGTCTGGGAACACTATGGTTGCTAGCCCCATCTTCGATCCCACGTCTATGTTCTCCAAACCTTTCTTGTAGGGGACTCAGTAAGCACAGTCTATTAATGCGTGATGCAGCCTATTTTGGATTCTTTCAAGAAGCGCAAATAAACATCATATAACTTTTACAGTCTGACAACAGCTTTATAATCTACCAGAGTCTTTTGAAGGCCACAGTTTTGGACTGCATTGAAAACGTTCATAAATTACCCATACATAATAATCTTCTTTTTAAATATGTGGTAATGATATGGTGATCAGCAGTCAGTAAAATTCTACATTAAATAGCACCATAATGTGAGTGCATAGAAGATAATATTCAAAATAATATTCACAAATATTTCAATAGGTTCTATCTACATGGTATTACTAAGTAAATTACACCGTTGCATCCCAATTATAGTATAGTGGAATTATTACTCCACATAGGAAACACAATAATAATTATCCACCAACCAAGGTTAAAGCAATACATCCTTTTATAAACGGTACTGTGTTTACCTGAAAATAAAACTGTGTAATTTCAATTTTTTCTCCAAAAGATGTGGTAGGGCTTATTTTCAGGGGATGTCTTATATTTCTAAGAACACCATGAACAACTAACTACAAATATTCTTGAATAAAAAAATGAAAGTGTATTTCAAGACACATTCTGGAATATCACAACTCTCCAAACTCAAATGCTATCACATTGTAGAACATCCTCATAACTCTCCAAACGCAAATGTTATCACATTGTAAAACATTATCATCTCTCCAAACTCAAATGTTATGACATTGTAGAAAATTATCATAACTCTCTGGTAGGTAATAAAAACCATAGTGGGTTCTTCTCAAGACTCCAGTCACACCATACATGCATACACCACAGTCGGCCACGGTAATCGGTCAAATCGGTGGCACTGGCAGTAAGAAAAGAACACATACAGATCGATATGTGCGTTCAAGATTCACTCTATGGTTTATTTACTTTTCTGTTGTTATAAAGAAGAAAATGACGTATTTTGCATCATAGAACATCATAGAGGAAAAACAGCCAATGAATGCTATTAATATAATGAGCAGAGAATAATTAATGAGCACTAAACCTTATCATAACAATGACTTGTCCATCATTCTTGCATACAGTAAATATTACGGCTAAGTTCTTATGTTTTGGGCAGTTCTAGCAATGTTCAGACAACTAAAGAAAACAATTATCATTCCCTGGCCAGATGGTGTTATTCAACCTTGGCTAACTGGACAGAGAAACATTGTTTGTGGGAAACATGAATAACAGTTTAAAGGGAACTCACCATTTCATAAATCTCCCTAGTGACTTCACATAAAAAATGGCTTCACAATGGCATTCTTAAAATATAAAATATGTACAATTTGATGTAATATAAAAAGTTACAATATAAAGAAAATGGCATCTAAAGAAACAAAATGGCCCCTTAGAACAAAATGGCTGCCACTGAGCACAAAATGGCTGCTCAGCACAAAATGGCTGCTAAGAGGTTCAAATAATCTTATCACTCTCCAAACTCAAATGTTATAAAATTGTAGAACATTATCATAACTCTCCAAACTCAAATGTTATAAAATTGTAGAACATTATCATAACTCTCCAAACTCAAATGTTATGACATTATAGAACATCCTCATAACTATCCAAACGCAAATGATATCACATTATAGAACATTATAATAACTCTCCATACACAAATGTTACGCGATGGTGTCACATTCTGGAACATTATCAAAACTCTGAATTCCATCATGAATTTCTTGCAGTTCCATTTAATGTATTCATATACTGTCATTTCATCACATTCTGGATCATCGCAACTCTCCAATTCCTGAATTCCATCATGGATTTCTTGCGACTCCTTTTGCTTTAGAATCATTGGTCTATATTTTTCATGACTACCAATAGCACATTCCATAATTGAGCACCTTTTACCCATGTAGCCTGCTTTTAGTGCATTGGCAACGCAAGTGTCAGTGATTTTATCTCACAAATTCTTCACCCAAGTCACAACCTCTTGCATCTGCAATAGAGGGGGCCCCAGGCCACCGGCTGGGAGCAGAGCTGTGGTGAGGGCACAGGGCGGTTGCCAGGGGCTGGAGGAAGCTCCAGGTTTGTTTTTTTTCAGACCTTCTCTTTAAGCTTATAGCATTTACCATCACAAGCACAGTGTAATGGAATACCCAAGAAGCTTGGGGTGACCAAGAACCACTATGAAGGTATAGAGGACCGAAAATCCCTCCTGCTAAAAAACAACACTCAGTAAGCCAAGTCTATTAATGCATGGTGCAGCCTATTTTTGATTCTTTCAAGAAGTGAAAATATGCATCATATAACTTATACAGTCAGACAACAGCTGTAATCTACCAGAGTCTTTTGAAGGCCACAGTTTTGGACTGCATTGAAAATGTTCATAAATTACCCATGCATAATAATCTTCTTTTTAAATATGTGGTAATGATATGGTGATCCGCAGTCAGTAAAATTCTACATTAAATAGCACCATAATGTGAGTGCATAGAAGATAATATTCACAATAATATTCACAAATATTTCAATAATATATTTCAATAAGTTCTATCTACATGGTATAACTAAGTAAATTACACTGTTGTTTTCCAATTATAGGATAGTGGAATTATTCCTCCACATAGGAAATACAATAAAAGCTGTCCACCAACCAAGGTTAAAGCAATACATCCTTTTATAAACTGTACTGTGTTTACATGAAAATAAGACCGTGTCATTTTACCTTTTTCTCCAAAAGATGTGGTAGGGCTTATTTTTAGGGGATGTCTTATATTTCTATAAACAACATGAACAACTAACTACAAATATTCTTGAACAAAAAATGAAAGTTTATTTCAAATCACATCACAACTCTCCAAACTCAAATGGTTTGACATTATAGAACATCCTCATAACTCTCCAAACGCAAATGTTATCACATTATAGAACATTATCATAACTCTCCAAACTCAAAATGTTACCACATTGTAGAACATCCTCCTAACTCTCCAAACTCAAATGTTATAAAATTGTAGAACATCCTGATAACTCTCCAAACTCAAATGTTATAACATTATAGAACATTATCATAACTCTCCATACGCAAATGTTACGCGATGGTGTCACATTCTGGAACATTATCAAAACTCTGAGTTCCATCATGAATTTCTTGCAGTTCTATTTAATTTATTCATATACAGTCATTTCATCACATTCTGGAACATCATCACAACTCTCCAATTCCTGAATTCCATCATGAATTTCTTGCAATTCCGTTTGCTTTAGAATCATTAGTCCATATTTTTTATGGCTACCAATAGCACTTTCCATAATTGAGCACCTTTTATCCATGTAGCTTGCTTTTAGCGCATTGGCAACGCAAGTGTCAGTGATTTTATCCCACAAATTCTTCACCCAAGTCAAAACCTTTTGCAGTTTTGGCTTCACAAAGTCTCCATGTTGATTTCTCTCCATTCTGTTTTCAGTGTAGTCCTTAATTTCCACACGCAATGGCTTGTGTATTGCAATGGCTTGTGTATTGCAATATCGAGAGTCTGAAGATAGGCAGTCATACCTGCAGGGATCATTACTTGATCTACTCTTCTCTCTTGAAGGAAGTTCTTCATGTCTTTACCGCGGGGACACCTTATTGTTGGCCATCTTAGATTTCATTTTTGGCTTTTTTTTATTATCATCCTCCTTCCTTCTGCATTCATTTGTTTTTGGATTTTAAAACTGCTTCTGAGATATGGTTTTAGGTGAGCAATGCTATATTTAGTCTTTGGCTTAATGCAATGTGAATTCTCCAGTGTAACCACTTTGCCTTAAATTGATTTGGGCCTGTGAAAGCCAGTTGTAACCTGCCATCTTTCCTGCCCTTTTTTTCTCTTGTTATACAGCAATACTTTTCCATTTACTTTATAAGTTAATTTGCTATATTTGCAAACTGTAGAGATCCAAACGGCTGGGCACATCCAGTTAAAACAGACCTTTATTCAAAATTCCATTAAAAAGCACTACATGCAGGTACAGCAATCGTCAGCCAGGAAAGAGAGGACAAGCACATAAAGATGGTCTACAGCTGTTTCGCACTCGACTCAGGAGTGCTTCATCAGGACAAAGAGCCCCCCACAATGTTACCCCTTAAATACTTACTTACAAGCAATGGCGATCAGAAGGAGGAGGACGCCACCCAGAGCGCACCCACGGGCCTGACTAGAAGACTTCCGGGACGCCGTCTGCGTTCCAAATTGCGGAAGAAGAATGGCCGGAAGTGATCGTCCACACAAAACCCGGTCTCCAAGAGCGCCTGCGCAGTATAGCGCTTCGCACATCAGTGTGAGGCTGCCTAGCCGGTTTTTGGATAACCCCGCCCCTAACTATTCTATAGGCCGCTCAAAATAACCACCCACCGCCCACCGCTATTACGCGTCTAGCGTGCAGTGAACAAAGTGTCCCCGCAAATGCGGGGAAGCGGCAAAGCGTCCCTGGCAACCATACTCGGGCAAAACACCAGGGGGCCGACCTACAAAAAATATAGGAGATTACAATATAGGCAATTAAGGGGGTAAATGTAAAAGCTACCAAGTTAAAAATCTAATTGCACATTGAACAGGTCTACCTGACCAAGGTGGACGATCCCACTTGCAGGTGTAGCTAGGGACAACCTCCTCCTTTCTGCCAACAACCTACAAGGGATAAAAAGGGGAAGAAGAAAAATAAGGGAGAGAAGAAATTAAATCAGATCAGAAAGTAAAATTAAAAACAACATTAAAATAGTAATCATATCAGCAGGTACACAGCAAAATCACAGGAAAACTGACAGGTCATTTCGTTCATTTAGGCCTAGTGGGCCAACTGCCTCAAAAAAGGAGATCCAATAGCTCTCCCTCCGTTGTAATTTTCTCAACCAATTGCCACCCCTAGAATCTCTATTTACTACCTCTAGGCCAAAAAATCTGAGCTGTGAAGCATCCCCTGCATGCACAGTATTCATATGTTCCATAACTCTCGGGCTCCCTTTGGCCTGCGGATTCCCCAAAGATCTACAGTGTTCCTGATATCTATCTTGCATCATACGTGTAGTTAGTCCTATGTGAGTTAACGGGAGATGTGAGTTCCAACCAGGTTGATATCAATCGACCTGTCCCGTTGCACATTGGTACTCGATCCACCTTTAATCCCCCAATGATACCAGGGGGCTCTGTCGAGTTGTTTGTTAAGAGTGTGATGGAGGATTGCAAAGCACTTATTTATCCATCAACGCCAAAGAATCTGTCCTCAGCAGAACTACAAGCTCTGAAATGGTTAAGAAATAACAAAGAACTGACAATTAGGGAAGCTGATAAGGGAGGGGGAGTAGTGGTTTTGGCTACAAAGGACTATCAGGCTGAATGCCTTCGACAGCTTCAAGACAGATCGACTTATACTAAACTACCCTGTGACCCCATCCCTATCTTCAGCATGGAACTTAAGAACCTTTTGTCCAGAGCGGTGGCAGATGGAATTATGGACAGAGCTTTGGCCAATAAATTGGTGCCGGAATTTCCAATTAGCCCTGTATGGTACACCATCCCTAAAATACACAAATCTATAGAGAACCCCCCGGGGAGACCAATAGTCTCGGCCATTGGTTCCCTAACTGAGTCCCTTTCTCAATTTTTGGACTTTAAACTTAGACCCCTTTTGAGGTCACTACCAGCGTATGTGGGTGATACAGTTGAAGTGTTAAATATTCTAAACACCTTTGAGTGGCAGCCGTCTTTCCATCTAGCCACAATAGATGTTGTCTCTTTGTATAGCAGAATATGCCATGATGATGGCCTCCAGGCTGTCTCACATTTTTTGCCAGCATTACAATATACTGTTGAGGAGCAGAGGTTCCTGCTGGCGGGTCTGGAGTTTGTCCTCACCAGGAATGCGTTCCTGTTTGACCGCCAGTGGTACCGTCAGGAGGTCGGCACAGCAATGGGGAGCCCGGTGGCCCCCACCTATGCCGGCCTCTTCATGGGCCACTGGGAGGCCAACTACATCTTTGCGATGGGGAACGCGTTCCTGGGGAGGATCAAACTCTGGATCCGTTTTATAGACGACATTTTGGTAGTGTGGGAGGGACATCAACCCTCTTTTGAGGAATTCATGGTACAAATAAATATAAATAATGTTAACATGGCTTTCACCCACCACTGGGGGGGAAATAGGGTTGAGTTCTTAGATCTAAACATTGATGTAAACAGGGGTTCTGTTATCACTGATACCTACAGGAAGCCAACAGCAGTGAATTCCATTTTGCACTCTTCCAGTTACCACCCCCCCTCAACCATCAGATCTCTCCCTTTTAGTCAATTTCTCCGTTTGAGGAGGAATGCAACTACTATGGAAGATTTCCTAAATCAGGCTGAGTTACTTAGAGGGAGACTGATTGCGAGAGGTTATAGTGATGAGATCATTGGGGAGGCTTTTCAAAAAGCAGCGAACAAAAATAAAGAATCTTTGTTGGCCCCTAGGGTAAAAAAGTCCCAAGATAGATTTTTCATGCATTTTACATACTCGCCCATGTTTGAAAAAATCAAAAAGTCCATAAAAAATAATTGGTGGATCTTACAGGAGGACCGGCTATTAGCAGAAAAGTGTCGTCAGATCCCGTGTATTTCCTACAAAAAAGTCCCTAACCTTAAAGATCAACTGTCACATAGTGAGTTTGTTAGCATTAAAACCCAGAATTGGTTGGGAAGAGCTAGAGCCCCGGGGAATTATAGATGTAACTCTTGCTCCTGTTGTAACTTTTTGGTAACTGGCAGGGAATTCCATAGATTTGGAAAAAGCATTAAATTTAGGGAGTTTATCAATTGCAAAACCAAGGGGATAATCTATGCTTTAATATGCCCATGCCAATTTATTTACATAGGACTAACTACACGTATGATGCAAGATAGATATCAGGAACACTGTAGATCTTTGGGGAATCCGCGGGCCAAAGGGAGCCCGAGAGTTATGGAACATATGAATACTGTGCATGCAGGGGATGCTTCACAGCTCAGATTTTTTGGCCTAGAGGTAGTAAATAGAGATTCTAGGGGTGGCAATTGGTTGAGAAAATTACAACGGAGGGAGAGCTATTGGATCTCCTTTTTTGAGGCAGTTGGCCCACTAGGCCTAAATGAACGAAATGACCTGTCAGTTTTCCTGTGATTTTGCTGTGTACCTGCTGATATGATTACTATTTTAATGTTGTTTTTAATTTTACTTTCTGATCTGATTTAATTTCTTCTCTCCCTTATTTTTCTTCTTCCCCTTTTTATCCCTTGTAGGTTGTTGGCAGAAAGGAGGAGGTTGTCCCTAGCTACACCTGCAAGTGGGATCGTCCACCTTGGTCAGGTAGACCTGTTCAATGTGCAATTAGATTTTTAACTTGGTAGCTTTTACATTTACCCCCTTAATTGCCTATATTGTAATCTCCTATATTTTTTGTAGGTCGGCCCCCTGGTGTTTTGCCCGAGTATGGTTGCCAGGGACGCTTTGCCGTTTCCCCGCATTTGCGGGGACACTTTGTTCACTGCACGCTAGACGCGTAATAGCGGTGGGCGGTGGGTGGTTATTTTGAGCGGCCTATAGAATAGTTAGGGGAGGGGTTATCCAAAAACCGGCTAGGCAGCCTCACACTGATGTGCGAAGCGCTATACTGCGCAGGCGCTCTTGGAGACCGGGTTTTGTGTGGACGATCACTTCCGGCCATTCTTCTTCCGCAATTTGGAACGCAGACGGCGTCCCGGAAGTCTTCTAGTCAGGCCTGTGGGTGCGCTCTGGGTGGCGTCCTCCTCCTTCTGATCGCCATTGCTTGTAAGTAAGTATTTAAGGGGTAACATTGTGGGGGGCTCTTTGTCCTGATGAAGCACTCCTGAGTCGAGTGCGAAACAGCTGTAGACCATCTTTATGTGCTTGTCCTCTCTTTCCTGGCTGACGATTGCTGTACCTGCATGTAGTGCTTTTTAATGGAATTTTGAATAAAGGTCTGTTTTAACTGGATGTGCCCAGCCGCTTGGATCTCTACAGTTTGCTGATGTGCTGTTACTACATTGGGCTTTGAGCACTCCGGAGTGACTCAGTCTGAAAGTCCTGTGCACCTCTTTTCTACCTGTGTATTAATTTGCTATATTTCTTCATAACTTTTCTCATTATTAGTTCCTGTGAGCTAATAATTGTTTGCTTTGTGACACTTGAACATTTGCATCTATAATAGCTTCAAATCTTTTTTTCTTTGATTGTCTCTGTACAATGAATAGATTCCAACTACAATGGAATAAAGGAAAATGTTTAAAAACCTGTTCTGATTTTTGCAAAAACTGTGAGAAGTATATGGAGGCTGACATATTTATTTCTTTTTTAACAATACCAGTTGCCTGGCAGTCCTGCTAATCTATTTGGCTGTATTTATGTCTGAATAACTCTAGAAACAAGCATACAGCCAATCTTGTCAGATCTAACAATAATGTCAGAAACACTTTATTTGCTGTATGCTTGTTCGGGGTCTATGGCTAAAAATATTAGAGGCAGGGATAAGCAGGATAGCCAGGCAACTGGTATTGCTTAAAAAAGGAAATAAATATGGCAGCCTCCTTATACCTTTCACTTCAGTTGTCCTTTAAACCTTTCCATTAATCAAACTGATCATTTTGTAAACCAGAAAACTCAATACAAGTACAAGAAAAAATAAGATAAATACACAACAAAACTTGACCTGAACTGATCTCAGGACCAATAAAAGCTCTACTGAAATAACTGTACAGAAGCCGAGACATACATGTAAAAAAGGCACCTGCAAGTTTGGGCGCCAGATAATGGGATAGTAGAACATTAGTAATGCTACCGATTTTCTATCACCTTACCTAACCTATCCCTCACACTAACTCAACCTTCCCATCTATACCTAACACTTACAGCTGATGTGGGGTACGGCCACATAACAGACAACTCCCAGGCACCCTAACACTTACCCCTACCGAACTCTGTGCGCCATTTTGTGTTTCCCTCCGCTGAAATCAGGGGTTTGGTTACTTGTTAGCCGAACCCCTGGCACCATGTAAATCCCTTTTCTTCTATTTTGGCCACCGCTGTTTCTGTGCTATCTGGAGATTGGCTACAAAGTACTCAAACTCCATGCGCCGCATACACAGTATAACATGTTTCCAGCTGGGTATATAATTGGGTAAATCTTGCAAACAGTTAAAAATATTTCAAAATATTTCATACCACCTTTATAAAAAAGTACAAATTTGTTTTCTTTGTATAAAATTGCAAAAATGGTTTTGTAACCTATTATAAGAACTAGAAGGGGAAAAACAATGTTTTCAATAAAAATACAAAAATAAAAGTATTACTAAATGGCAAGAATTCCACAGGGACTTAAAATGGGGAAACAGCCACAAGACTGTTCATCACGAAATGGAAATAGAATCTGCATTTTTTTTTCATTCTAAATAACCATTAGATGCTGTAGAGAGAGACTGTAACAGTTATCACATGTAGCAAATGTACCTAAAATGTTTTCAAGTACACAACCAACACAATAAATAATTCAAAAAATGTATTTATAGTGATCAAACTTTAATAACAATTGGACACCCATTTTTCTAGATCACTTTACACAGATTTTCTGCCACTTCAAAGGCTGTAAGGGATATGCTGTAACCCATTTTAGTCTCAAAAATACTTTATTCTGTTATCACCAGTACAGATGTACAAAATCTTGACAAAATTAACATAGTAAGCCAATCATAGTATTAGAAGAAATAACATCATGGGGATAACACATTTTTATAAGTGCAGATAGTAACAGGAAGATATGATTATAACCAAATAGATTAACCAGATAAAGTGGACAGCAGGGTACTAAAAATATTGTGAAAAGTACGGTACATCTGAAAAAGACAGATCAGTAAATAGTCATGTAAGTTTGGTACCTTCATAGACCTAATTCACTGGCTAATAATCAAAATTGGGCTAGGGTTCGTCTAATGTCTGGTGATGTGACATTTTGGAACCAGGGTTGCCAAACTTTTTCAAAGTGGTGGACTCTGTCACCAAGGTTAGTTTTGATCTTCTCATTAAGCATTGTTTCATGAATTTTATCTGCTTCAAACCATTTTGAACAGTTGTCCGTTATTGTTAAAATGTAATGGTATTATCTAAAGTATCTGAGGAAAAGGACCTGTGAGGTCAGTTCCTAGTAATGACCACAAGGAAGACACTAAAAAACTTATATGAAATTAAAGTGTACCTGTAGGGAAAAAAAATCCTCAAATTGGTTTCCCACCTGTGTAGATATAACATTTTTTATAGCCCTTAGGATGAATTTCTGATATAGTCTACTATAACCACTCAAGAACTCATAATCTTAACTTAGTTTAGCCTTGCATTTGCTTTAAAATGTAGGCCAAACAAATTAGTTTGTCCAAGCTGCCACGCCACCTGTTGTGAAAATACAATCTAGTACACAAGCCATAACTCCATAGGCCAAGTATGTTATCAAACAGAAAGGAAGAGGTGGAGGGCATTATAATGTGTTATCCTTTTCATGACGTTCGTAATCAAAAGTACAGTATTGTACTTACTAGTAGGGCTTATCAATTTTAGGAAAGGATTGAATTGCAATTTTTCTGTTAGACATTGTGATTTTGATTTGATTCACAATTTTTTTTTTCAAATCAAGCTTTACCACTTACTTCACATGTAAATAATAAAACATACAAAAATTCCCCAAAAGTAAAAAAAAGGTTCTTGCCCAACAGTATTGCAACCATGTAGAAACTTTTTTCCTGAAAAATAACAAATACATCTTGTGTAAAAAAAAGGGCTGAAACTAGGTCAGTGTGAATACAGAACAAATAAAATCTCAAAAATACTTAACCCAACTTTTTCCCAGACAACTCTACATCACTTTACAGATGTTTGATCAACAAAACCAGCATGTCAACCTTGAATGGTTTTAGACATGAGCACTGACATGTGACAACATTGCCACAACATTGCCACTAGCCCCAAACAATCTCACTAGCCAGTTTGCTCAGCCATGGAAAGTTAATTCTGTGCACTCTCCACCAGGACAGTGGATCTTGCTGTTGGACTCATAAGGTAGTTGTCCAGTTCAGCTTTAAGAGCATCCACCAACTGCACAGTAAAGGAAGGAGGAGGCACAGCCTTGCTCTTGGAAAAGCTGCCTAGTGGTCACTTTCCCTTCCCAGTGGGGGATGGAGCTCCCTTTGTTGCACCCTGAGGTATGGCATCTGTGGTGCTAAGACGAGCCCTCTTCTCCTTTTGTGCCACCTGCTCAGGCATGGCATCTGTGGTGCTTAGACGAGTCCTCTTCTCCTTTCATGCCACCTGCTCCATTTGAATCTTCACTTTTTCTTTGATGTCTGGGACATTCTCTGCACTTATGTAGTCAGTCTTGAATCTCAGATAAAGGAATGAAGTTACGTTCAGTAGCTCCTGTGTGACTGGGTCACTGTATTTATCTTCAATGTAGGCAAGAGCTCTGGACTTTATTTCCTTAGTAAGATCGGTGTCCTCATCATTTTCAGTTAGGGTTGATGTTCTCAGGAGATGGAGAACTGGCTTTACGTATGACACACTTACATATGCTTCACCGGAAAAGAGCATCTGTAAATTCCTGCAGAAGTCCAATGGCATCATTGATTAATTCAAGGACATCTGTGTCCTGCCAAGTGGGGACCAGGTGACATGTTTTCTTGTCTTCAGACAGAACATGAGACAACGCCTTGTTCTGTCCAAGTACCCTCTCTTTCATTTTTTGCCTTGAACAACATCTTGTCACACATTCTGTAATTAGTGAGTGCTGAGGTAAATTGAATTCTTGCTGTGCCTTTTTCTTCTTTTTCCAGCTATAAGAGAAGACAGCAACTCTTTGTGTGCAATATCCAGTTGCCCGCTTGACTCTTGCATCTTCTTTAACAGCATTTTCAATTGCAAAATGCAGCCTGTGTCCAAAACATTGAAGTCTGGTCCAGTCATTAAGTTCCACCACTATGATGACGTTTGCTGCATTGTTGGTTGTGATGCATATCTGGTCCTCTTCTCTCAGACCCCAACTTGACAGACACTCTCTCAAACCCTGTGCGATACTCTTTCCGGTGTGATCAGTGGGAAAGTATGCTGTCTGCAGACAGCGACTTTTCATTTCAAAGTCATCATTCACAAAATGCACAGTCAAACTCAGATATAGTTTGGTCGTTGTACTTAACCACATATCAGTAGTTGTGGCGTAATACTGCACATTTTTCAGCTCTGTTACCATTTTTTCTTTACACTCTGCGTACAGCTATGGGATGGCAACCTGGCTGAAGTAGGTGCAGGAGGGTATTGCATATCTTCTGTCCAGCTTGCGGATAAGGTTTTTAAATCTGTATTTAATGACCTTTTTAACAGGCACCATGTCCCTGGCAATGTAGTGCGTTATGGCTGTTGTTATCTCTCGATGTATTTTGCTGCTGGAATCATACGGCGTCACACTAGCAAAAGATTCAGTAATTGTAGACTGTTTACTTCACTGGGCATGAGTATCACTTTCACTCGACTTTTCACCTGACTTTTTTTCTCATGCATTCTTTGTGCAAATGCTTGTGATGATTGTTCAAGTGCTTCTATAAGTTTGCTGTATTTGCGCTTGAAGTTGCAACTTTAGCACGACATGTTCTGCAAAGTACCTGTTTCTGTTGCATGTCTGCAGTCTCAAACTTGAAATTCTTCTAAATTAAATCTCCTAATTCCAGTTTTGGTTCTGCTGAAACAATTTCACAACTAGTTATCAAAGGACGTGGAGCAGGAACAGCTAATTGATTAGCATCACTTGTAGTGTGCTGCTATTGGCGAGCTTGGCAGAAAGGCGGAGAGACTGCGTGATCACCACGTGATTAATGCCACCTAACACAAGAGAACCTGGGTCAGTGAGGTAAGCAGCTAAACAGCAGCTTGCTCGCTAGACAGGATAGTGGAGAGATGGTGTGATTGATGCAAAACAGAGATGTAGGGGGCGTGGCTTGGTCACGGAGCGTGATGGACGTTGCTTAGAGAAGCTCTGGCTCCCAGCCCACATAAATAGCCTCCACCTCCTACGGGCTCAATCAAATCACCCCAATTAGTGGGGAAAACACTACCGCTAGCTGCCTGATCCCAGCCAGAACATAATGCTGTGGCGCAAGAGGGTACCGCTCTGCTTTCAAACCTCCTGGACATGGCAACAGATCCGGGGTCAGTGAGGTTCTCAGCAAAAAAACACAGCTTTGATGATCATGTGATCTCTGAAATCGTAATTTCGGTCTGAAAACGATATATCGCTCTTCCCTACTTACTAGATACAAATTGAAAAAGGCATATATACGAGGATCCCTCCTCTCTGGTTATGCTGCCCTGTGTTTCCTCTGAGAGCCATGGCCAGCACCTTCTTGGAAATAGCGGGGCATGCAGGTACACCGAGGACCAGTTGAGTGGGCATCCTAGAAGCAGCGTGCTTGTAGTGTCATTACACATTCCGGCAAGACATTGCCTTCATCAGATGAGGCTATCATCATGCTGCAGGCGGTGTGAGTAACACACCACTCAGTAAGTGCCAGGGAAACGAATTTAAATTGCCACCCAGTGGCTGTACAGAGAGTAAATAGAAGTTACAAATATACATAAAACTATTCATAAAAATAAAAAACACAAAGGGCTCAATTCACTAAGCATTTTCAGTAATGATATTATTATTTCCAGAGGCATTTGCTAATTTGCATATGAGTTATCACCAAGGTTATTTCACTAAGCTGTTTATTCTTATTTTACTACCTGCAGTGTTAAAATAAAGACCATTCTTAAAATACAGACAAAATTCATAAATTACAGATGAAATTCATAAAATAAAGCAGGTGTGTCAATTCACTAAAGACCAAGGACAGCCCTGAATGAATTTAGTGATGTGAGGGGAATCACTAAATTCAGTCTACCCAGGTCTGTCATAATGGAGTTGTATGAGGAGCTGAGAGTCTAAACTCTACATAGATAATGTAACAGAACGCAGTAAGGCCTGAAACCCACTAGGAGCACTCAGGGCTGGTTCTAGCTACAGTGGGGCCCTGGGGCAAAAGTAACCTGGGCCCCCCAGGGCAATTTCTAGGATAAATTTCACCCAAGGGTGAGGGTGTAAAGATCACCCCCCCCCCACCACCACCGTGGAGCCAGGTATAGGTGCCCACAGTATAGGTTAGATAGGTAGGTGCCGCAGTATAGGTTAGATAGGTAGGTGCCTGCAGTATAGGTTAGATAGGTAGGTGCCACAGTATAGGTTAGATAGGTAGGTGCTGCAGTATAGGTTAGGTAGGTTAATGACTGCAGTATAGGTTAGATAGGTAGGTGCTGCAGTATAGGTTAGGTAGGTAAGTGACTTCAGTATAGGTTAGATAGGTAGGTGCCTGCAGTATAGGTTAGGTAGGTAAGTGACTGCAGTATAGGTTAGTTAGGTAGGTGCTGCAGTATAGGTTAGGTAGGTAAGTGACTGCAGTATAGGTTAGATAGGTAGGTGCCTGCAGTATAGGTTAGGTAGGTAAGTGACTGCAATATAGGTTAGATAGGTAGGTGCCTGCAGTATAGGTTAGGTAGGTAAGTGACTGCAGTATAGGTTAGGCAGGTAGATGCCTGCAGTATAGGTTAGGTAGTTAAGTGACTGCAGTATAGGTTAGATAGGTGTGCCTTCAGTATATAGGTTAGGTAGGTAAGTGACTGCAGTATAGGTTAGGTAGGTAGGTGCCTGCAGTATAGATTAGGTAGGTAAGTGACTGCAGTATAAGTTAGGTAGGTAGGTGCCTGCAGTATAGGTTAGGTAGGTAAGTGACTGCAGTATATGTTAGATAGGTAGGTGCCTGCAGTATAGGTTAGGTAGGTAAGTGACTGCAGTATAGGTTAGGTAGGTAGGTGACTGCAGTATAGGTTAGATAGGTAAGTGACTGCAGTATAGGTTAGATAGGTAGGTGCTGCAGAATAGGTTAGGTAGGTAAGTGACTGCAGTATATGTTAGGTAGGTGCTGCAGTATAGGTTAGGTAGGTAAGTGACTGCAGTATAGGTTAGATAGGTAGGTGCTGCAGTATAGGTTAGGTAGGTAAGTGATTGCAGTATAGGTTACATAGGTAGGTACTGCAGTATAGGTTAGGTAGGTTGGTGCTGCAGTATAGGTTAGGTAGGTTGGTGCTGCAATATAGGTTAGTTAGGTAGGTGCTGCAGTATAGGTTAGGTAGGTAGGTGCTGCAGTATAGGTTGGGTAGGTAAGTGACTGCAGTATAGGTTAGATAGGTAGGTGCTGCAGTATAGGTTAGGTAGGTAAGTGACTGCTGTATAGGTAAGGTAGGTAGGTTCTGCAGTGTAGGTTAGGTAGGTGACTGCAGTATAGGTCAGGTAGGTTGGTGCTGCAGTATAGGTTAGGTAGGTAGGTGCTGCAGTATAGGTTGGGTAGGTAAGTGACTGCAGTATAGGTTAGATAGGTAGGTGCTGCAGTATAGGTTTGGTAGGTAAGTGACTGCTGTATAGGTTAGGTAGGTAGGTGCTGCAGTATAGGTTAGGTAGGTGACTGCAGTATAGGTCAGGTAGGTAGGTGCTGCAGTATAGGTTAGGTAGGTAATTGACTGCAGTATAGGTAGGTAGGTGCTGCAGTATAGGTCAGGTAGGTAGGTGCTGCAGTATAGGTTAAGTAGGTAAGTGACTGCAGTATAGGTTAGGTAGGTGACTGCAGTATAGCTTAGATAGGTAGGTTCCCGAAGTATAGGTTAGGTAGGTAGGTGCTGCAGTAGAGGTTAGGTAGGTAAGTGACTGCAGTATAGGTTAGGTAGGTAAGTGACTGCAGTATAGGTTAGATAGGTAGGTGCCTGCAGTATAGGTTAGGTAGGTAAGTGACTGCAGTATAGGTTAGATAGGTAGGTGGTGCAGAATAGGTTAGGTAGGTAAGTGACTGCAGTATATGTTAGGTAGGTGCTGCAGTATAGGTTAGGTAGGTAAGTGACTGCAGTATAGGTTAGATAGGTAGGTGCTGCAGTATAGGTTAGGTAGGTAAGTGACTGCAGTATAGGTTAGATAGGTAGGTACTGCAGTATAGGTTAGGTAGGTTGGTGCTGCAGTATAGGTTAGGTAGGTTGGTGCTGCAATATAGGTTAGTTAGGTAGGTGACTGCAGTATAGGTCAGGTAGGTTGGTGCTGCAGTATAGGTTAGGTAGGTAGGTGCTGCAGTATAGGTTGGGTAGGTAAGTGACTGCAGTATAGGTTAGATAGGTAGGTGCTGCAGTATAGGTTAGGTAGGTAAGTGACTGCTGTATAGGTTAGGTAGGTAGGTGCTGCAGTATAGGTTAGGTAGGTGACTGCAGTATAGGTCAGGTAGGTAGGTGCTGCAGTATAGGTTAGGTAGGTAAGTGACTGCAGTATAGGTAGGTAGGTGCTGCAGTATAGGTCAGGTAGGTAGGTGCTGCAGTATAGGTTAGGTAGGTAAGTGACTGCAGTATAGGTTAGGTAGGTGACTGCAGTATAGCTTAGATAGGTAGGTTCCCGAAGTATAGGTTAGGTAGGTAGGTGCTGCAGTAGAGGTTAGGTAGGTAAGTGACTGCAGTATAGGTTAGGTAGGTAAGTGACTGCAGTATAGGTTAGGTAAGTAGGTGCTGCAGTATAGATTAGGTAGGTAGGTAGGTGCTGCAGTATAGGTTAGATAGGTAGGTGCCAGTATAGGTTAGGTAGATAAGTGACAGTGGCGGTGGGAGCAGGCATAATAGTAATAACTCACCTACCTTCAGCCAAATAGCCGATCCCACGCAGCTTCAAAGTCCTTCCTTTCCCAGCATCTGTCTCAGTAACAGCCCCCCTGTGATGACATGCGGTACATCATCACAGGGGGCGCTGTTCCGGCTGTAGGAAGGTGAGTTAATACTAATATGCCCACTCCCACCGCCACTGCGCCCCCCCTGCCGCAACAATCCAGCGCCCCGGGTGATTGCAGGCACTGCACGCCCATAGAAACAGGGCTACCCCCCCCCCCCCTCGGCAACGTGTTAAAAGAGCCAGGAAAGTGAACCCATAGCAGGCAATATTTATCTGCAGCCCAGTATCCTGTCCCACACGTAAATGTACTAGAGATGGTGATTAAAGGGACCCTGAGCAGTACATAGAATAAAAAATGTCACTAACCTGGGGCTTCCTCCAGTCCACTGTAGGCCGTGAGGTCCCCCGGCGTCCTCCTGGCTCCTCTCCATGTCCCTCTGGCAGCTCCTGTTACCAGCGACACCCGGGCTGGGTGCCGGGCCGGCTCTTCCTGGATCTTGACGCTTGGTGTCATCACACTGGCTGCTACGCATCATCATGGCGGCCGGCGTGACAGTCCTGCGCATGCGCGGGTTAGAGTTAGAAAACCGTGCATGCGCAGGACTGTCATGCCGGCCACCGTGATGACGCGTAATTGTCGGCGTGATGAAACCAAGCGTCAAGATCAGGAAGCGCCGGGCCGACAACCGTCTCCGGGTGTCGCCTGTAACGGGAGCTGCCAGAGGGACATGGAGATGAGCCAGGAGGACGCTAGGGGACCTCACGGCCTACAGTGGGCTGGAGGAAGCCCCAGGTAAGTACATTTTTTTATTCTATGTACTGCTCAGGGTCCCTTTAAAAAGTGTGCAAGTATAGATAATAAATGTGCCCACTATTATGCAATACCCAGATGTGCCCCCATACAATATAGTAGCAGGATGTGCTGCTACTGACCCCCTCCCCCTCCCCCACAGCAAAGTTGCATGCATATTTCCAATCTCTTCCCAGCAAAGTTGCACGCGTATCTTCTGTCCCCCCTCCCCCCTGACAAAGTTAAATGTGCATTAAATGTGAATTCCCGAGTCCCCCCACAAAGTTATTACACACACACACACACACACACACACACACACACACACACACACACACACACACACACACACACACACACACACACACACACACACACAATCACTAGAGAAGCCTTCAAATCAGACTGCATGACTCACAAGATGCAGTCAGGCACATCCATCCAGCTGCCACCACTCCGCATCCTCATCCAAGGACAGAAAGGCGGGGCGGTCCTCTTCACAGGCATGGACATACTGACGTGTCGTCCACGTCAAGGGGTGCGCCAGTGCGGACGGCTGAGTGTGTTGCAGCACTAGGAGGAAACCATGGAAAACAGGACGCTTCACCCGGAACCAGGTAACGTATGGACCCAGCCTCCTTCCCCTGCCTGTTTCTGCCTCGCCTGCATCAGCACCCCCCCTCCGCACCACAGACCATACACACAGACACACGGTGGCCAGAGCATCTGATGGCCCCACTAAATGGTTTAAAGAGGCGCCCTGGTGGTATATAAAAGCGTTTAAAAGCAGTTTTAAAACCGAGAAAGGTTTGAGGTTGCTTACCTCAAGGACGACAAATCTTTGTAGGGCCTGTGCTACCAATAAAATCTTTTGTCCCTACAAAGATTTGTCGTCCTTGAGGTAAGCAACCTCAAACCTTTCTCGGTTTTAAAACCACCAGGGCGCCTCTTTAAACCATTTAGTGCATCCCCAACCCCCATACGAAACCCGTGTGAGAGGTGGAGGCAGAACATATGTGGTTTACACCACGGTGGACATCTGCCTCCCTTCTTTTTTCCTAGGAGAGCGACCGCATCCAGGTCCTTAGTGACCTCCCCGAGTGGAGTCGGGTTAATTGTCTCCACCTGCTTCCTGTGGTCGGTTGCCCCCCTGCAACCCACTCTTGTGAGTAGATTCTTATCTTCTACATTGACAATTTTGACTAAACATATTACACTATTGGGCTCCCGTGTTTTTTGTTTCCTGTGTCTTTTCCCCAGAAGGTGTCCTGACACCAATCATCCACTATCTGATGGCCCCGGTCATAGTTTAACTGGACTGGCAATTGTAGATGCTTGGCTTGGGGGCCCCCAGGGACTCTGGGGGGAATTGACCCCTTTGCCTTACTGGTAGCGCCGACCCCGGAAGCACTTTTCTGAGCGCTTTATGATTTAAAAAGCTCTTGCTAATTCAATGCTATGGGTGTGATCCCACTTGAGCAATGTGATTTTATAAAATTCCCCCATAGCATTGCATTAGCAAGAGCTTTTTCAAATCACTAGCGCTTAGAAAAAAAGGCTGCTAGTGGCTTTGAGTCCTAATACGGTTCCAAGACTTGTCAAATTGCTAGCCTGCTTACATTTTTTGAGGGAAAGGCTTGTTACCAGCAAGCGTCTGGTGAAATTGTTGGGATGTAACAAGCATCATTTGCAAGAATTCTGACATATGTTCTGAGTCTTTCGCCATCTTAACAGAAAATATATATATGTGTATGCCAGTTTCCAGACAGGAATGGGATCAGATGAAGGCAGATTTCCACAGCATCGCAGGCTTTCTGAATGTTATGGGATTGTACACATGTACCGTTTCCCCCCTAAAAAAGATGGTCATATTTATAGGAACAGGAAAGACTACCATTGTTTGAGCAGTCAGATGATGTGTGATTCCAAAATGATCAATTGAAATGTGGTGACGCCGTTTGCATGCCTTGGTGCTCATATACTCCAACAGGATGGACTCTTCGCAGTATCTAGTGACAGTACGTTCTTCTGGAAACGAGTGTACGATGTCCTCCGTGCGGCCTTGCGTTGCTGTATGGTTTATGATTTGTTTTGTGGTTACTTATTGTTGGACAATATGTATAGAGATGTGTTTATACCAATGTTTTTTATGGTTTTGTTTGCAGGAAGCAATGCAATGGCGGTGGATATATTTGCAGATACACAATTTACACAATATTTTACTGAGCTATATGGGGCACATCCCTGCCTTTGGAAGACAAAATCGAAAGCCTATTCAAATCGGCATCTTAAGGCCAAAGCACATGATTAGCTTGTCAAATTATGTCAAACTGCACTAACAGAGGCAGACGTGCAATTTGTAAAAAACAAAATTCAAAATTTAAGGACTGTATTTAAGAAAGAATTGAACAAAAATTGATGACTCAAAAAGATCTGGTGCTGGGACTGATGACATATATAAAGCTCGCCTTTGATAATTTGACTTACTAAAATTTACTATTCCACATTTGAAAGGGAGAGAGGGACTAACCAGCTTATCCAGTGAACCCACTGATTTAAGCACCAATGCACATGCCTCTACTTTGGAAAATGAACCAAACACACAAGAAGAGGTATGTTTTTCTGCTAATGTTCATATGAAAGTATATTTTCTGCAGATACACTCTGTCAATGTGTTTGTACATTATGTAAATAAGAGACAAGTGTTTAATTGTTATTCACCAAATTTTCCCATATTATGTATGATCAATGACCCTCATATGCTATGTTGACATTTATTTATAGTACATGCAGGCTATACTGCTATTCAGGATGGTTACTTTGGGATGTTTATAATAAACGTGGTGACACTTTAATAGCCATAAAAATTACATTATTTGGTAGTGTGAATGCACAACATTCACTATAAATTGTGTGTTTATTGTGTGGATGCAGTAGTGTCTGCATTACACAAGCAAAAACTGCTTGCAGAAACACCATAGGCCATGCAGTATGTTCACCTGCTATGCAACATTGATTATACAATACAATACAATAACATTTGTAAAGCGCTTTTCTCCCATAGGACTCAAAGCGCATAGTTGTGTCTCAGATTAATACAGGGTTGCAGGCTGGGTTGTGTTACAGAGGAGATAGTCAGATGTTCATGAACGCCAGACTGAAGAGGTAGGTTTTCAGTTTAGACTTAAATGCTTCCAGGGATGGAGCTGTCCTGATTGGGTGTGGTAGGGAGTTTCAAAGTGTAGGGACAGCATGACAAAAGGCTCTGTCTCCAAAGGTTTTGAGGTGGACTCTGGGAGTGACCAAGGTGTTACGTCCTTTTGATCTAAGATTGTGGGGGGTGTGATGCAGTTGCAACAAGTCCACAGGTATCCAGGGCCCAGATTGTGCAAGGATTTGAATGTCAGTAAGCCAATCTTAAACAGAATTCTCCATTTTATCAATAGCCAGTGGAGTGAGCACAGGGTTGGTGTTATGTGGCAATGGCGGGGTTGGCTCGTTAACAGCCTTGCGGCGGCATTCTGTACTAATTGCAGGCGTCGAAAGTCTTTCCTATGCAGGCCTGTGTAGAGGACGTTGCAGTAGTCTAACCTTGATGTGACAAAGGCATGAACTAGGGTTGGAAGATCCTCTGAAGGAATTAGGTGTTTAATCCTTGCAATATTCCTTAAAGAGACACTGAAGCGAAAAAAAAACTATGATATTATGATTTGTATGTGTAGTACAGCTAAGAAATAAAACATTAAGATCAGATACATCAGTCTAATTGTTTCCAGTACAGGAAGAGTTGAGAAACTCCAGTTGTTATCTCTATACAAAAAAGCCATTATCTCTACGACTTTCAAAGTCGTGGAGAGGGCTGTTTTCTGACTTTTATTATCTCAACTGTTAGTTAACTATTTACTTTTCCTCTGGCAGAGGAGAGGTCATTAGTTCACAGACTGCTCTGAAAGAATCATTTTGAATGCTGAGTTTTGTGTAATCTGCACATATTAGAGAATGATGCAATGTTAGAAAAAACACTATATACCTGAAAATAAAAATATGAGAATATTTTCTTTGCTGCTAATCTTCTAGTAATTATTCATACTACACAACCAATTCATTATATCATATATTTTTTTTCGCTTCAGTGTCTCTTTAACCACTTCAGGACCACAGTCTTTTCGCCCCTTAAGGACCAGAGCCTTTTTCTCCATTCAGACCACTGCAGCTTTCACGGTTTATTGCTCGGTCATACAACCTACCACCTAAATGAATTTTACCTCCTTTTCTTGTCACTAATACAGCTTTCTTTTGATGCTATTTGATTGCTGCTGCGAGTTTTACTTTTTATTATATTCATCAAAAAAGACATGAATTTTGTCAAAAAAATGACTTTTTTAACTTTCTGTGCTGACATTTTTCAAATAAAGTAAAATTTCCTATACATTTGAGCGCGAAAGTTATTCTGCTACATGTCTTTGATAAAAAAAAAACCATTCAGTGTATATTTATTGGATTGGGTAAAAGTTATAGCGTTTACAAACTATGGTGCCAAAAGTGAATTTTCCCATTTTCAAGCATCTCTGACTTTTCTGCGCACCTGTCAGGTTTCATGAGGGGCTAAAATTCCAGGATAGTACAAATACCCCCCAAATGACCCCATTTTGGAAAGAAGACATCCCAAAGTATTCAGTGAGAGGCATGGTGAGTTCATAGAAGATTTTATTTTTTGTCACAAGTTAGCAGAAAATGACACTTTGTGACAACAACAACAAAAAAAAAAGTTTCCATTTCTTCTAACTTGCGACAAAAAAAAAATGAAATCTGCCACGGACTCACTATGCTCCTCTCTGAATACCTTGAAGTGTCTACTTTCCAAAATGGGGTCATTTGTGGGGTGTGTTCACTGTCCTGGCATTTTGGGGGGTGCCTAATTGTAAGCACCCCTGTAAAGCCTAAAGATGCTCATTGGACTTTGGGCCCCTTAGCGCAGTTAGGCTGCAAAAAAGTGCCACACATGTGGTATTGCCGTACTCAGGAAAAGTAGTATAATGTGTTTTGGGGTGTATTTTTACACATACCCATGCTGGGTGGGAGAAATATCTCCGTAAATGACAATTTTTTTATTTTTTTTACACACAATTGTCTATTTATAGAGATATTTCTCCCACTCAGCATGGGTATGTGGAAAAATACACCCCAAAACACATTATACTACTTCTCCTGAGTACGGCGATACCACATGTGTGGCACTTTTTTGCACCCTAACTGCGCTAAGGGGCCCAAAGTCCAATGAGTACCTTTAGGATTTCACAGGTCATTTTGAGAAATTTCGTTTCAAGACTACTCCTCACGGTTTAGGGCCCCTAAAATGCCAGGACAGTATAGGAACCCCACAAATTACCCCATTTTAGAAAGAAGACACCCCAAGGTATTCCATTAGGAGTATGGTGAGTTCATAGAAGATTTTTTTTTTTTGTCACAAGTTAGCGGAAATTGATGTTAATTGTTTTTTTTCACAAAGTGTCATTTTCCGCTAACTTGTGACAAAAAATAAAATCTTCTATGAACTCACCATACTCCTAACGGAATACCTTGGGGTGTCTTCTTTCTAAAATGGGGTCATTTGTGGGGTTCCTATACTGCCCTGGCATTTTAGGGGCCCTAAACCGTGAGGAGTAGTCTTGAAATCAAATGTCGCAAAATGACCTGTGAAATCCTAAAGGTACTCATTGGACTTTGGGCCCCTTAGCGCACTTAGGGTGCAAAAAAGTGCCACACATGTGGTACCGCCGTACTCAGGAGAAGTAGTATAATGTGTTTTGGGGTGTATTTTTACACATACAGATGCTGGGTGGGAGAAATATCTCTGTAAATGACAATTATTTGATTTTTTTTACACACAATTGTCCATTTACAGAGAGATTTCTCCCACCCAGCATGGGTATGTATAAAAAATACACCGCAAAACACATTATACTACTTCTTCTGAGTACGGCGATACCACATGTGTGACACTTTTTTGCAACCTAGGTGCGCTAAGGGGCCTAACGTCCTATTCACAGGTCATTTTGAGGCATTTGGATTCTAGACTACTCCTCACGGTTTAGGGCCCCTAAAATGCCAGGGCAGTATAGGAACCCCACAAGTGACCCCATTTTAGAAAGAAGACACCCCAAGGTATTCCGTTAGGGGTATGGTGAGTTCATAGAAGATTTTATTTTTTGTCACAAGTTAGTGAAAAATGACACTTTGTGAAAAAAACAATAAAAATCCAATTTCCTCTAACTTTTGACAAAAAATAAAATATTCTATGAACTCATCATACACCTAACAGAATACCTTGGGGTGTCTTCTTTCTAAAATGGGGTCACTTGTGGGGTTCCTATACTGCCCTGGCATTTTACGGGCCCAAAACTGTGAGTAGTCTGGAAACCAAATTTCTCAAAATGACTGTTCAGGGGTATAAGCATCTGCAAATTTTGATGACAGGTGGTCTATGAGGGGGCAAATTTTGTGGAAGCGGTCATAAGCAGGGTGGCCTCTTAGATGACAGGATGTATTGGGCCTGATCTGATGGATAGGAGTGCTAGGGGGGTGACAGGAGGTGATTGATGGGTGTCTCAGGGGGCGGTTAGAGGGGAAAATAGATGCAATCAATGCACTGGGGACGTGATCGGAAGGGGGTCTGAGGGGGATCTGAGGGTTTGGCCGAGTGATCAGGAGCCCACACGGGGCAAATTAGGGCCTGATCTGATGGGTAGGTGTGCTAGGGGGTGACAGGAGGTGATTGATGGGTGTCTCAAGGTGTGATTAGAGGGGGGAAATAGATGCAAGCAATGCACTGGCGAGGTGATCAGGGCTGGGGTCTGAGGGCGTTCTGAGGTGTGGGCGGGTGATTGGGTGCCCGCAAGGGGCAGATTAGGGTCTAATCTGATGGGTAACAGTGACAGGTGGTGATAGGGGGTGATTGATGGGTAATTAGTGGGTGTTTAGAGGAGAGAAGATCTGCGGGCGATCTATTGGTGTGGGTGGGTGATCAGATTGCCTGCAAGGGGCAGGTTAGGGGCTGTTTGATGGGTGGCAGTGACAGGGGGTGATTGATGGGTGGCAGTGACAGGGGGTGATTGATGGGTGATTGACAGGTGATCAGTGGGTTATTACAGGGAATAACAGATGTAAATATTGCACGGGCGAATTGATAAGGGGGGGGTCTGAGGGCAATCTGAGCGTGTGGGCGGGTGATTGGGTGCCCGCAAGGGGCAGATTAGGGTCTAATCTGATGGGTAACAGTGACAGGTGGTGATAGGGGGTGATTGATGGGTAATTAGTGGGTGTTTAGAGGAGATAAGAGATGTAAACAATGGATTTGGGAGGTGATCTGATGTCGGATCTGCGGGCGATCTATTGGTGTGGGTGGGTGATCAGATTGCCCGCAAGGGGCAGGTTAGGGGCTGTTTGATGGGTGGCAGTGACAGGGGGTGATTGATGGGTGGCAGTGACAGGGGGTGATTGATGGGTGATTGACAGGTGATCAGTGGGTTATTACAGGGAATAACAGATGTAAATATTGCACGGGCGAATTGATAAGGGGGGGTCTGAGGGCAATCTGAGCGTGTGGGCGGGTGATTGGGTGCCCGCAAGGGGCAGATTAGGGTCTAATCTGATGGGTAACAGTGACAGGTGGTGATAGGGGGTGATTGATGGGTAATTAGTGGGTGTTTAGAGGAGATAAGAGATGTAAACAATGGATTTGGGAGGTGATCTGATGTCGGATCTATTGGTGTGGGTGGGTGATCAGATTGCCCGCAAGGGGCAGGTTAGGGGCTGATTGATGGGTGGCAGTGACAGGGGGTGATTGACGGGTGATTGACGGGTGATTGACGGGTGATTGACGGGTGATTGACAGGTGATTGACAGGTGATTGACAGGTGATTGACAGGTGATCAGGGGGGATAGATGCATACAGTACACGGGGGGGGGGGGGGTCTGGGGAGAATCTGAGGGGTGGGGGGGTGATCAGGAGGGAGTAGGGGGCAGATTAGGGACTTAAAAATAAAATAGCGTTGACAGATAGTGACAGGGAGTGATTGATGGGTGATTAGGGGGGTGACTGGGTGCAAACAGTGGTCTGGGGGGTGGGCAGGGGGGGGGTCTGAGGGGTGCTGTGGGCGATCAGGGGGCAGGGGAGGGGGAAATCAGTGTGCTTGGGTGCAGACTAGGGTGGCTGCAGCCTGCCCTGGTGGTCCCTCGGACACTGGGACCACCAGGGCAGGAGGCAGCCAGTATAATAGGCTTTGTATACATTACAAAGCCTATTATACTTGTTACATGCGGCGATCCGGGTGCTAGTAACCCGCCGGCGCTTCCGAACGGCCGGCGGGTTACAACGAACGGTGGGCGGAGCCAGTCCCCGGCGGCTGATCGCGTCACGAATGACGCGATCGCCGCACAGCCACTCCCGCAGCCGCCCCCGCCGATGGGCGTATTGCGGTCGTTTGGGCCCGGTCTTTGCCGCCGCCCATCGGCTGGGGGCGGTCGTTAAGTGGTTAAGTGAAAGAAGGAATGTTTCACAACAGCTGAGATTTGATTCCTGAAGCTTAATTTCCCATTAATGATTCTATAGATCAGTTATTACAAACACAGGCTCATAAGGCCAGAGAAACAACTGCTATTTGCTTGTTGCAACAATTTTCAACTCTTCATTAAATGATACACATATTATTTAAAAACGTGATCATAACATTTATGAATGGTGTGTCCAACTAACTATGTATTTGTCAGCTATGGGAAACATACTTTGATGTGAGTAAAAACAAAGATTTTATTAACACACGTCCTGCTACGTTGTAAGTGCATCCAATTAGCCTAATCATAATAATGTTGATTGTTATGTTATCTTTGTATTAATTAAATGTGTATTTTTTCACAGACACCTGAAGCCTCAACTTCTCAGGAAACAATGCCACGCAGATTTCCACTGAAGAAAACACGTAAAAGAAAAAAACCCTTTAGAAGAACAATGTGAGGAAGCCATTATGCTCATAAACAAAAAAGATGATGCATGTGATGCATTTGGCAATCTTGTGGCTACAAAATTAAGAGCGTTAAAGGAAGAAATGCGACCACACACAGAGAGTGCTATATTGGAGGTTTTTAGTAGGGCAAATAGTGACAACTCAACCACTCATTTCAATCCAGCTCCAACAGCACAAAACATGCATCAGCCAACATTACCACATCCACAACACATGCATCAGCCAACATTACCACATCCACAAACATGCATCAGCTAACATTACCACATCCACAAACATGCATCAGCCAACATTACCACATCCACAAACATGCATCAGCCTACATTACCACATTCACAACACATGCATCAGCCTACATTACCACATTCACAACACATGCATCAGCCTACATTACCACATTCACAACACATGCATCAGCCTACATTACCATATCTACAACATATGCATCATAATGTCATGACCCAATCTACTCAGAACTATCCTACACAACCGTACCAAACACATTTTCACAATACTGAACATATCATCAGTGAGCAGTGTATGTAAAACCACAAAAGACTGTTTGGCAATCTGACAAAGATTATACAGACCTGGGATAGTTTTTTTGTTTTTTTCTCCTTCCCTTGCATACATACATACAGTATATGTAGAGATGTGTTATAATGTTTTCTTTACAATGGTACACCAGTATAAATGTGAAAGTATAATAGTAAACTTACATGTATACCAAGTTGTTTACAAGGTTTGTTTGCTTTTCCTGTAAGTCATTTGTTTACCAATAAATAACATGTCAATGTTCCTGAATCGACAATACTTTATTATAGTATTAGCATGCTTTACTTCTTGTAATGTACAACCTACATCGGATTTAGGTGGCTACACAAATCAGATAAAAGTGTAGACTAAATAAAACGTTGCAGACCAATCGTAAGCCCTTCCATGTACTATGATAGCGTTTCTACACACTATAGTATCTTTAAAATGTTCTATGTGTAGGAATGGTGTCCTAGTACATGGAAGAGTGTCTAATAGGTCTGTGATTTTTATTTTTTATATAACTTTTCTCATGTGTCTACATACCTTCACTAGAAGCTGATAATTGAGCTTATTAGTACTTAATTAATCCGGGTGCTTAACAATTACCTTATATCAAGCATTTAATTTATTATGTAGCCAATATGTTGAGTCACTTTCCCAGATTGTGTTTGTTGTGTAAAATCGACATTTCTAAGTATTAAAGAGAATCTGTATTGTTAAAGTCGCACAAAAGTAAACATACCAGTGCGTTAGGGGACATCTCCTATTACCCTCTGTCACAATTTCGCCGCTCCCCGCCGCATTAAAAGTGGTTAAAAACAGTTTTAAAAAGTTTGTTTATAAACAAACAAAATGGCCACTAAAACAGGAAGTAGGTTGATGTACAGTATGTCCACACATAGAAAATACATCCATACACAAGCAGGCTGTATACACCCTTCCTTTTAAATCTCAAGAGATCATTTGTGTGTTTCTCTCATCCTGCATCTCTCATGCACTGAAGTTTCAGGCTGCTCTTTTCTTCCTGCAAACAGCTTTGCCCTTGTCTGAATTTCCTCAGTATGTGAAAGCCCAGCCAGCTCAGAGGACGATTTATCCAGCTTGTAAAAGATAAGAGAGAAGAGAGAAGCTGCACTAATCTAAATATCACACAGGCAGTGTGCAGAGGGGCCTGAAAGGGGGAGTTCATAGCAGAACCACAACACTGAAGAACTTGGCAGCCTTCCAGACACAGGCCGACAAGTCTGACAGGGGAAAGATACATTGATTTATTACAGAGACTGTGATAGCAGAAAGTGCTACAGTAAGCCAGAACACATTAGAATAGCTTTTGGAACTTGTAGGATGATAAAAAACAGGATGCAATTTTTGTTACGGAGTCTCTTTAACAACTGAAAATATAGATTTTGAAAAGGTACACTAATTATGACTAATCGTGACGATTTACATTTCCAACATACCACTTAATTGATTTGCATGCTACTTGTGTGTGTATATACTAATTGTAGTAACATACCCTCAGAGAAGCATGCATATCCATTAGGCCTCCTTTCCACGAACTGTTGATAGGCAGTTAAATGCCTCTCAAACTCTCTCAACTGCTCACTGCTGCCTGGTAACTGCTTGCTGAGCACATGGAAATGATTGCTCACAGCCTTAGGACGGGTTTCCATTTGCGAAGGGATGCCGCATCGCATCACTTCCGCCGTCGGCCGCATCACTTCCGCATCTTTGATGCAGAAGTGTATTGAGGAGATGGGACACGGCTGCGAGCGGATGCGGGCGTGCGAAAATCTGCAGCATGCTGCAGATTATCGGATCGCACCGCTACGCACACTATGCACGCAGTGGAAACTGTTCCACTGGCGTGCATGTGTTTCAGAACACGTGGTGCGATGCGGCTATGTAGCCACATCGCACCGATCCTAGTGGAAACAAGCCCTAAGCTGTTTTTTTCAACATGGGTAATCAGATAGCAACAAGGATAGAGGAAACGCTGACACCACCACTGCACAAGCCAAGGGAGCAGAAGCCAGGATCTCAGAACATGTACACAGGAAAAAAGCATTCCGCTACACCGAGGCTGGGTATAAAACTTCGCTTCAACTTAATTTGCACATCAGTAGACACATACAAAGGCGGACGCGTATCGGAGCTCCAAAAGGCTCCTTAATCATAGCCAGCATATACAAACTCATCACAGGTTTAAATAGTCAGAAGCCCGCCCACAAAAGGCATGGCCATCTTTCTTAAAGATACTACTGAAGCCAAGGGCTTGTTCACTTATTCACAAAGCTGTCACTAAAGCAATGCTATAGGCCATTTGTACTAAATAACATCACTCTAGTGTAAATAAACACATAGCATAACATTAGCAGGAGGCTTTAAAGGGAAGGTTCAAGCAAAATAAAAAAATGAGTTTCACTTACCTGGGGCTTCTACCAGCCCCATGCAGCCATCCTGTGCCCTCGTAGTCACTCACTGCTGCTCCAGTCCCCTGCTGGCAGCTTGCCGACCTCGGAGGTCGGCGGGCCGCATTGCGTGCATTTTTACGCATTCCCGCTAGTGCTGGAACATTAACACATACATTTTTACGCATTACTGATTCAATGCGTAAATCTTTACCTCTGAGGTCGACTACGAGGGCACAGGATGGCTGCATGGGGCTGGTAGAAGCCACAGGTAAGTGAAACTCATTTTTTTATTTTGCTTGAACCTTCCCTTTAAAGGCCAAAATACAATACAAAAGCTCTTGTAGTGTGTAAAAGGCCTAAACACTTCAGCTACACTTCACTGCACTTGCTATTTGTAATAAATTAAACAGCAATATTGTTTCGATATATTGTTCACTCTTAGATTACAATGAAAAGGTACATATGCTTTATGACACTGAGTGCATGATAAAGAAACACAAACTTTGTTTTCGCAACACACATTTATTTACAAGGTAGGGGGACGAAAAGGCCACGAAAAGCTCTTTCACACTAAACATGATATTTACACTATACTGTTGTCTTGCCAGGGCACTGCTCCAATAGAATTAAAGTAGTCCAGATAGGCCTCTCTATTATTTTTTCTCTGTTGTGGCATTTCGGGGTGCTGAGGGCTGCAGGTTGGTCAGCACAGGATTGATCCTCCATTCACCTTGAATTACATGTCCAGTTGCCACATCAACCCTGTCTACCGTGTGGGCAGGCATATATGTTCCACTGTGCTCCTTGCGTAAAAAGTTGTGCAGGACACAGCAGGCATAAACCACAGTGTCAATTTTGACAATTCTCAGATTTATAGCAATATGCAGTACCCTAAACCGGTTGGCCAAGATACCAAAAGCATTTTCTACTACCATCCTTGCCCTGGACAAACAATAATTAAATATTTTCTGCCTATAAGTAATATTTTTGGTGGGAAATGGCTTCAACATGTGTGGATGCAAAGGAAATGCTTCATCTGCCACAAAGACATAATTAAGATGATGCTTGGTTAATCCATTGTCTAGTAAGTTCTGCTGGTTATTTAGCAGTTTTTGCACAAACATGGTCCTCTCTATCACTCCCCCATCTGACATTCGGCCATACCATCCAATATCAACAAACATAAATTCGTAATTGGCATTAACTAATGCCATCAAAATAATACTAAAATAACCCTTATAATTATAAAAAAAAATCCAGTATTGGCAGGTGGGGTTATTCGGATGTGCTTCCCATCCAGTGCACCTCCACAGTTTGGGAAGTGCCATAATCTTTCAAATGCAGACGCTATGTCCAGCCACTCCTGTGGTGTTTCTGGAAACTACAAAATAAAGGAAAAACTATAAATAGTACCACATAATCTTAACATTTGACATAATGCATCTGTTAGTACTTAAATTATAACCTTATTCGTTCCAAGGTTATTTATTAAGAAAATAATTCACATGACAAACAAAGCAATAGCGCATGTTCCCCACATGTGGGGAATTTCACATAATAACTTATCACGTGAACAAACATAGAATGATCATTGAACATTAATATAGCTAAGGTATAAACCAACATAGCGATCATATATGGCTACATTTGAGACGTTTTTTAAGGGGAATAGGAAGGGATGTGGGGGTCAGTGATGAGAAGGAAAAGAAAAAGGAGAGGGAAAAGGGGATTCAGGGATGCACCATGGGTGGATAACCCACATCATGCCTATGGTAACATCCAGAGGGAAAATCGAGGAGAGAGGAGGAAAGGGAAGAAGTGAGTTGTGTAAATTAGTGACATGAACCAGAGTAAACCAAAAATAACAATACTCCTAAAATTTAAGCTAAAAGAGAGATAGATAATGCCCTGCTGCACTTAGTGGAAATGAACAAATTTTATTGCTCCAACAAAACCCAATGGAAAACATAGAGGAAAGGAAAGGTTAAAATGAATGTAGTACATAAGAAAGGCCTAGGTTAGCTTGCCACTCGATCCAGGGATCCCATACTTGAAATTTTTTTTCAAGCGTGTCAAATAATTTAGCTCTAATATGCTCTGAGGACATAGTACTATTGAGATCATGAAATATTGCTTCAACTGAGAGTGAATCCTTCCTCCAGTTAAATGCTAAGTGTCTCTTTGCTTGTGACATAATATACTGAATCAATTTGTTGGCGGCATATTTTAATGAATTAGGTCTATTGCCGAGTAGAATAACTAAAGGGTCTAAGTCATGTTGTAAATTCAAAATCAATTTCGTTTTATTCCACACCCCTTTCCAAAAAATCTGTGCCTTACGGCATGTCCACCAAGTATGCCATAAATCTCCTATTTGAGAACATTTGCGGAAGCAAAAATCAGGTGAGGAGGGATTAAAGAGATGTAATTTCTTGAGGGTCAAATAGACCCGATGAAGCAGTTTTAGGGAGATCTCAATCGAAGAATAAAACAGGGAGCCTCTAGTCAGAGAAGTACAACAATGAGCCCACTTACTTTCAGAGATCTCAATACCACAATCCCTTTCCCAGTCTAGCTGAGCTTTTAGTTGGCCATCTATCAAGGGATGTGAGAGGAGGGCATATAAATCAGAAATGAAACCCCTATCCATTGGCTGGTTCTTGCACCTAACTTTCGAAAGGTGAGAAAGTAAGGATTTCTCTATTAGGGTCCAAAGTGGTTAAGTATTGAAATATTCTTTCCATTTTTCCTTGCTCCTCCTTATGATGACCCTAACTTGAACTCTCAGCAGAGACAGGAATTCCTGGCCAAAAACTCTGATATAACACAGGAGGAACTACACCAGGCAATTAAAAAAACTAAAAGATCCAAAGCGCCTGGACCTGATGGGCTTACGGCACTTTATTATAAAAAATATGAATCACTATTATCTCCTCATCTTTTAAAGTTTTATAACTATATCGTGAAGGGCAATTTACCCCCCTCTGATTTTCTGTCTTCTGTAATTGTAGTTATTCCCAAACCTCAAAGGGCCCCCCTGCTCACTAACAACTATCGTCATATATTCCTATTTGGGGTTTGATTATAAAATTTTCACCTCTATACTAGCAGAAAGGTTAAATAAAATTCTCCTGGCCCTCATACATAGGGACCAAGTCGGTTTTGTCCCCAATAGACAGGCCCCTGATAACATCAGGAAGATTGTTATTCTTCAGCACTATTGCAAACGTAATGCTACATGTGTGGCCATATTAGCTTTGGATATGGAAAAAGCTTTCGACTTGATTAAGTGGCCAAACATGGTAGCAGTCTTGCAGAAATATGGGATTCATGGGAATTATCTTAACGCTATATCAGCTCTTTAACCGCGCCCATCTGCTTCTCTAAAGATGCCTGCGTCCATGAGAAGGACATTTGTGATACAAAGAGGTATGAGACAGGGGTGTCCCCTATCACCAGGCATTTTTTGCCTTAATTATGGAGCCTCTGGCGGAAAAGATTCGCAACACTCCAGAAATGTGAGGAGTTCATATAGCTTCCAAAGAATATAAGATGTCACTCTTTGCAGATGACATTCTTCTGACTCTCACCTCTCCCCAATCCTCTATACCTAAATTCAGCAGAAAGCAGAAATACAACATTCTCAGGCTTTAGGCTTAATTTAGACAAGTCAGACCTGATGGTGTCAAATATGCCTCACAACCAGGCGTCTGAATTGGCCAATTCTTTAGGCCTTCAGTATCAACCTAAATGTATAAATTACTTGGGTATTACGCTTACGGCAGATCATCATAGCCTATATACTTCTAACTATCCACCCTTATATTCCAGGCTTTCTCAGGAATTAGACAAGTAGAACGACTTCCCCTTATCTATGTTGGGCAGGGTGTCCGCTGTCAGAATGCCTTTTCTTCCCAGGCTTTTGTATCTTTTTAGGACATTACCAATTACTATCAAAAAAGGACCAATTCAGAATTTACAATCTCTAATCCAGAAATTCATATGGAGGAAAAGAAAGGCCAGGATAAAATACTCCACTTTGGCTAGGTCTAGGGATCTTTGAGGACTCAATGCCCCTTTGCTTTTTAATTATTATAAGGCAGCCCAAATTTTGCAGCTATCCACTTCAAATGCCAATTTAAAATGTTTCGCCCCTTTGGGTTGAGATTGAATCTCTCCTTATTGCTCCCCTGTCCCTATCTGGGACTATGTGGGTTTAAAATATTCTTATTCATAAAATAAAAAAAGTATTTCCTGTCTCTGCTCACTCCCTAAGTTTATGGTCCAAATCTAGGTTTACATTTGCCCTCCAATCTCCAATTTCATGCATGACACAAATCTTTCGCAACCCAAATTTTCTCTTAGGCCAGAGTGCTGCCCAGTTTAGATGGTGGATTCAAAAGGGCATAACGACGGTGGGTAAAATTTTATCTGCTTTTAAGATTAGTAAACCTAGTCAGTTTTCATTGTATACAATAAATAACGATTAACAAAACTAGAAGCAAAAAAAAAAAAAAAAAATACACATCTTCATATAGTCTCTCTGTAAAGCATCGATTATTGCCTGGCATGTTTCCGGGATGATCAAACCCAGGGCCTGAGGGGAGATTCCATAGGAGAATTTAAGATCCTGAAGACTGCGACCAGTAGCAAGAAATCGTAGGGTAGCAGTTAAGCGCTGTTCAGGAGTTATGGACTTGCGCATCCACGTATCCTCCTTTGCTATCAGTGGGGTCACAGCATGTAGCACACATTGGAAGGCAGATTCTGGCATACGAAGATAGTTCTTTAAGTCATCTGGAGCTGAGAGGCTCAATTCAGGCAACAAATTGTCATGTGACATCACATCATGATCTTGGAGCCAGTTCTTTGCCCATAGACGCCTTTTACGACTTTGCTTTAGCAATTTCAGAGGTCGCCGGACTTTCAGCAAAAGTAATAAAGTTACACAAGCTCGCTGTCTTGATGACATATAGGAAGGCATTGCTGCACTGCTTACGCCAACAAACAAACAAAAGAACGTCCACACCAAATGCAGCAGCGTTATTTATGATTCAAAGGCTTTTATAAGGTACCTTCTACGTCACTTCCTTAGATCTACTGAAGGATCGTTCATTTGATGACGCAACTTCCTTGATTCTATTAGCCATTAATATAAACGTTTGTTCCATTTTTGCTAACGACGAGATCGTTACCAATATGCAGATAGCCACGTCAGTTCCGTATCATTCGTTTACTAATGATCGCATCATTTGCAGAGATTAACCTTTCTTTCCACGACCATTTAATTATTCCTTATTAAACAATTGTTCGTCGTTGTGAACGAACGATCGTTGTCGTATGTGTGTACGTAGCTTTAGCTGTCTGTAGGAGATGGGAGATTTGCATTGAGAAAAATCAGTTGCCTAACTTTGCTAGGATTTAGCCAGTTTCTTCTCTCAGAGATGATCTGGCCTGCTTTGAAAAATATTCTCTCTGCAGGAACAGAGGTGGCTATTATACACAATTTTGTCTTCATGATTGCCATCAGGCCCTCATAAATTGACTATCTGGCTTTCCACCAGGCTAGTGGATCATCAGTCATTGGAATCAAAGGCTCGGCAAGATAGCTTCTCATTTCTGCTGTTGCTCTAGATGACGTAGGGTTGCTAACTGTGCTTGAATCAGCCACTCTTTCAACAAAGTCCTCCCAAAAAGAAGCTGTTCATTCAGACTGGGGAGCGGAAGTGGTTGGCGGGTCAGTGAGGTCCACTTGATGCTGGTTACTGCACCGAGTTCTTGCAACAGCTGTAATTATATTTTAGAAACTTCATCTGCTGCTGCTGTGTCATAGAAAGCTTTTTGTTTAAAGCGAGGATCTAATAAAGTTGCCTCAGCAAGCGGACAAAAGTACTCCATTTGATGAAAACGACTACTCATTTCCTTCGATAGTGTATCCAACATTGCTAGAACAGGGCCATGATTGGAAACAGCAGCACCCCATAAATGTAGAACAGTTCTTTGAAGTCCTCTTGCCATCAGAATTACCTTAGATGCGGTCACATATCTGTTATAATGAAAAAGAAAAGAGAGGACTTATAGTGACTATACATATACATCAGGCAATTAAGGGCAGACTCGATAAAGAGACAAATCTCTCTCAAATAGAATCTGATTAGAGAGAGAGTTAGATCTTTATGCCTCTTGCGCATGCACCAGCAGACCAATTCCCATCAGATTTCAGAATAAAATCTTAAAAGTATTGGCCAAGCCCGCCACGTCCACACCGTCGATTTCCCCCCCCTAATGTATAATGTACCTCTGTGTGTGCATTATAAGTTACCTGTCCTGTGTCCATGAGGTCCCACTTCCTCATTCTTCCACCGGCTCTTGCACTGAGCTGCTGGCACATAGCGTGTGACGTCCCATGCTATGCACCAGCAGCCCGGTGCAAGAGTCGGTGGAAGAATGCTTAAATGAGTTATCAGGCATTTACATGGAAAATAAGTGCTACTTACCCGGGGCTTTATCCAGCCCCAAGCTCCCAGCATGTCCCTCGCTGCAGCTTCACCGTCAGCCGTTCGCCACCGCTGCCTCCCGGTCCCCGGCGATAGCGTGTACTGCTGTCAATCATCGCCACGTGGTTCGGAGCGTACTGCTCAGGCGGAAGTGGTTTTGCGCCTGCGCAGTACGCTCTGGTCCACGTGGCAGTAATTGACAGCACCGCCGACCACCTCCAGGTCGGCCTGACGTCATCGCCGGGGACCGGTAGGGACATGCTGGGAGCTTGGGGCAGGACGAAGCCCCGGGTAAGTAGCACTTATTTTCCATATAAATGCCTGATAACTACTTTAAGTGGGACCTCAGCACAGGTAACATATAATGCACACACAGGGGTATATTATACATTAGGGGGCAGCGGTTTCGTCGTTTCATCGCTCGTTCCGTCAATCGGTTGCCGTACCGATGCGCAGCTGACCAAGCAATTGCAGCCGGAAATCTTGCGCTATCAAGAAAACAATGTGATTATTACTCAAAATTACCCGAAATTGGTTGGTCGAACTTGGCCATACATCAGACAATTCCCCCTTGATTACAATTTTGGAAAGTCCATTACGTCCTAAAATCGCCTGATGTATGGCCACCTTTACTGTTAATGAACACAGAGCTGTTGTAGGTCAAATGAAAAATAAGAGGGTTACTACCTCTCCTCCCTAGACTAAACAAGCTACTAGATCTTGCAATGCAAGAGGGGCAGTACAAGGGTTACTTGAGTCTTTCAAAAATGTAAATGGTTATAAGGTATAATAAATTCATACAAACCTGTCTGTGCTGATTTCCACCATAACCTCCTCAAAGGACTTTAGAATCTCACAAGCAGCTTTCATTATGTCCCACTCATCCAGAGTCAGGGTTGGAATGCTGGGGTTGACCAAGGCAAGCGTTGCAATTATTGCTTCTTTCTGCTAGAAAAATCGTTTCAGCATATAATAAGTGGAAATCCACCTTGTGACAACATCTTGTTTGAGCCTCAGCTCTTCGAGGCCCATTTGCCTTTGTGTCGCTTTTAGTTTTTCAGATGCAATGGTGCTTCTATGAACATATTCCACAATGTTCTTAACCTTTGCCACGGTGTCCTGTATTTTTTTTAAGCTTTCCCTCACAATTAGGTTTAGAGTATGGGCAAAGCAGGCAAGATTCTTCCAACCAACCTTCTGAATTGCTGCTTTAATATTACTTGCGTTGTCAGAGACACAAGCCAAGCACTGACTTTGTTTGTTATGCCCCACTCTTCACAAATTTTTTTGAAGCTCAGCTGCTAAGTTGTCAGCTGTGTGTCTCTCTGTAAAAGGAAAACAGTCCAGAAGAGAGGACATCAGTTTAAAGTCATTATTAATATAATGACAAGTTACTGCAAGTTACTGCCATACAACTAACTGTTGTTCGAGATGTCCAGAAGTCAGTTGTCAGACAAACAGCAGATGCATCATTTACACAATCCATTACATGTGCCTTAGTTCTCTCATACATACTTGACTTCAAAGTTGATATTTTTGTGTATATATATATATATATATATATATATATATATGTGAAAATATAGCTATTTGCATACATATAGCTCTCTCTCATATAGTATCTATATATATACCTTTATATGTATATCCAGAGAGAGGGAGAGAGAGAGAGAGAGAGAGGGGGGGGGGGGATGGAGACACACAGAGAGAGAAAGTGAGAGAGAGTGAACATACTGATGTTCCTTTTGTATGATGTGATAAACATATTGATATTTACAATATTAGAAACATCTTTCTGTCTCTCTGGGGGAGGGGGGGGGGTCATTGGGAGAAGCAGGCACACACAGCGGCAGGGTATGGGAACCTGTTCAAACCTGTTCTAAACTTTACCGTATACATATGTTAAATAACAACCCAAACAAAGAAGCGTAGACATTATCAGCATTTACCCCCAAAAAGTTTCTACAGGGCCCTCACCAACCTGTGGCCCCATCCCATACCCCTGTACCCAGTAGTGATTCTGGCCAAGATACAGCAACCAGGGCAAGCAACACCAACCAAAACCATTATTTTCACTTAACTGACTTGATGTCTCTGCTGTGTAGCTGAGCAACCTATATGACAACTTGTGGTTGCAGATCCACAAGTAGCCATACGTATTGAGGAATCAGATCAGTTCACAGTACCACTCTTTAATGCAGAGCATTATGTATATATGTTCTGAGAGTACAAACAACGCACATTGGGATCAAGGACACATAGCTTCAACTTCAACATTTGAATTGTAGTAAAATGTATGCAGTAGGTCAAAGAAAGTGGCCTTTAATAAGACAAAATATAAAAAAAATATAACATTTCTGTACAAATTACAACTGTACAAACAATACAAAATGCTATCTACTTAGAAACAGCCAGAGGGTGTCAGAACCAGAACACTTGAATCCAATTGAGAGTCTGTGGATGAAGCAAAACCTTCCCAGCTCAACTCTTGACGAAAAACCCTGTGGAGACATGCCAATAAACTGGTTATAGGAAGCGTTTGTTTAGGAATTATTCATAAGGGTATGCATCATTTTGTCCTGAACACTTTTTGCTCTGATGTAAACAAAAACTGAAACATTAAATTTGTATTCTACAATAAGGTCTCTTGCACATCGTTTTCTGGGAGACAGCTATGTATTTCCCTGTTATAGCATGAATTGATCCGTGAATACAGCCATCATTTGCCAGGGTGATTATTAATGCAGGGCAGCGCTGTATGTGCTGCCACAGTAGACAGGCATGGATACTGCCAGTATAGGCAGCCATGGGTGCTGTCAGTGTAGCTGCTGCCAGGCATGGGTGTTGGAAGTATAGGCAAGCATGGCTGCTTCCAGTATAGCCTGGCATGTGCTAGTTAGCGTCAGAGGAGAGCAGGCCGGTATAGTGCTACAATGGACCTTGTGCGAGGCACACTTTTTATATTTTCTCTGTGCCTCAGGTCTGCGCTGAAGTTGATAACAACCTCCCCTGTAATTACATGCGGTTAAGTTGTTTGTCAACACACACAACCGACACCTCGGGAAAAAAAGAGATTGAGGAAGGCTTGATCGACGAAGGTAACTTGTCGAATTGTTGCGTTATGCCAGCTCCCTCTCCTTTGGCGCTGAAGCCCCCCTAGCATACAGAGAAAGAAAACAGAAAAGGCACACAACATGTGTGTTATGCATTGTACTTGAGTATCAAGTATTCAATTTAAGAAAAAAAAAATTACACTGACAGCATACTTGTCTATTTCGACATGTCATGTTGGAATACATTTTACCTTTAAATTAATTTCTTGGCATCCTCTGCCACTGCAGCAAGCTTTTGGTCGGCTTCTTGGACAGTCGCTGTAACAGTTGCAAGCATTTCTACCATGCAGTGTCTAGCGCACCCAACCTGGACCACCAATTCCTGTGCCCTTGCGGATAGGTCTATGGATAAAACACAGACTAAAAAAAAATCATGTACCATGCATCCGTGGCATAGCTAGGCCCCCGAACCTGTTGCCATAGTGCCCCGGATCAATTATGACCTCCTCTGTTCCCCTAGTGATCGTCTAGAAACCAAGCATCGGGCAAACAACAGAAGGGAGAGAGAGGTCTGCTGCTGTGGTCTCCAGGCTCCATGCTGGAATTGAGGCACAGGTAAGCAGCCGCTGCTTGTAGATGAGCGGGGGAGGGGAAGGAGAGGGCGTGGTGAGCGGGGAGAAGAGGAAGGGGGGGGGCGATCAGGGAGGAGAGGAGGGGGATGAGCGGGGAGGGCAGGCAGGCAGCCCCTCTACCCAGCTACCTGTACTGAAAGGCCCATATCTATCGATTCTGAAAGCCCCATACCTGCCTACCTATACTGAAAGGCCCATTACCTACCTATCTACCTACCTATATTTAAAGCCCCATACCTACCTACCTATGCTGAGGACCCCATACCTACCTACCTACCAATACTGAAAGCCCCATAGCTACCTAGCTATACTGAAGGCCCCTATACCGACCAACCTATACTGAAGACCCCTATACTTAGCTATGTATACTGAAGGCATCTATACCTATGTACCTATCTTGAAGGCATCTATACCTTGCTACCTATGCCGAGCTCTCCGTGTTCCTAGCCCAGCAAAGCAAAGCCCCACAGACCAGAAAAGGAAAGCCCTGGGGCCCCATTAGTGGGCAGCAATGCACATCGCTACTGTCAAGATGGAAGTAAATTTCTGTCTGGTGTATGCTGCACTTACCTGAAAAGTGGTGTTGCTGTTGAGGCTGAACTGCAGTCGTGGCAGGCTGTGGCCGAGGTTTTAGTTCTGCTACAAAAACCAGCAATAATACACCATAATTACTGTCACATTTGGTCTTGTGACATGGTACATCCATCTGCTGTGTGTTAAAGAGACTCTGTAACAAAATTTTCAGCCTAGTTCTTCTATCCTATAAGTTCCTTTGCCTGTTCTAATGTGCTCTGGCTTACTGCAGCGTTTCCTAATTGCACAGTGGCTGTGTTATCTCTGTTATATGATCTAATCTGTTTTCTTCTGTCGGCTCTGTCGGGCAAAGGCTGGAATATGTGGAATGTGCAGGGCTGCTTGTGATTGGATAGAAGCGATACACACCCTCTGCAGGCCCCCTGCAGACTCTGTATGACTCACACACTCTGCTTATGTGAGCCTATCACAAGCTGGTTAGTTTGTTTGTAAACACTGCCTAAAACTGTTAATTACAAGCCAGGATTTCAGCAGAGAGTGGCAGAAACAGCACAGAGGGGCCCAGGAGAACATAATGAATAGAATGGTATGCTTTTTGCTGTAAAAATTTTAGAGTACAGATTCTCTTTAAAGTGAACTTCCAGACTAAAAATCGACTCAGCAGCACTGAAAAGGCCTGGTGTTTCTTTAACAGTTTTACAGCATCAGAACTTTGTTTCTCTTATACAAGCCTCATTTTTAGATGCACAGAAGAAAACTGCCCGGGCTTTTTTCCCCTGATGCTCTGCAAAGCATGATGGGATTTCTGATGTTGTTGCTCTCGTTCTGCTGTTTTGGTGCACATTTTGTTTTTCTTACATTTTGAATTTGACGTTTGAAGCCTAGCGCGTGCAGCTAGGAGGGGTTATCAGGACACAGGACAGTTGGAACTGTGTCTCATGCTCCCTGTCACGTCCTTTCAACCAAAAAGATGGCTGCCCCCATGACAAAGATGGCAGCCCCCATGAATCACAAACATTTGCCTGTTCTTTTAAAACAGTGCGAGTAAGAGATTATATTACCAATCTATTATAATTAACATAACTAATGTAACTTAATGACAGTATTTTTGTTTAGGCTGAAGTTCCCCTTTAAGCAACATTTGACCTCATTTATGAGTTTTTAGGTAAAAACTTCTGCAAACAAAACAACCCCCCCTTCCTCCTTCTATCGGTGTGTGTGTGTGTGTGTGTGTGTTGTGTTGGAAAATGATAAGTCATTAACATATAATAATGTGCAATGTGATGAAAGGTTTGAAAAGCATGTTTTCACTACAATATTACAACATAAGCATTTGTCTGAATCTCGCCTTTGTAGGGGAGCATCTTCCTCCTCGATTGGAACTGTAGGACGATCTGGCATGCTTTCTTTAAATAGGAAAGGTGCATTTGAGTCACAGTAAAGTAGGTGATTATAATATTGATGACATCAGGTATAGGTGTGTTCTGTTGAGGTAGCTAGGTAAAGGGGCCTTCAGTATAGCTACTTAGGTATAAGTGCCTTTAGTATAGGTAGTTCGGTATATAGTCTTCGGTCTAGCTCCCCAGCTATAGGGGCCTTCAGTATAGGTTGCCTGGGCCCCCTACTCATGCTGTGTGCCTCCTCTCCCACCCAGCATTCAAAGAAACACATCAGCTCACCTAGGAAGGTATACCATTATGGAGCACAGAGCCAATGACCTCTTCTGCACCGCTCTTCTTTTGCGAATTTGTCATCACTTAAACCAGTCAGCAGGAGAAAGACATGAGAGAAAAAAGAGAAGCCTGTCTGGGCCACAAAATATCAAATAAAGGGACAATGTGAGTTACTTAAAGGGAACCACAGACAAACTAAAGAGAAGATTTTATACATATCTGAGGGCTTCCTCCAGCCCCATATGCACAGATCGCTCCCAAGCCGCCATCCACCGCTGCCTGCAAGTATGAGAACCGGCTCCCTTCACTGACATCATCAGAGCCAGCTACGCAGGAGAAGTGCGCCCTCTACGTATCTTTACAGCGGCTGCTGGAGTAGGGTTGCCACCTTTTGGGTAAAAAAATACCGGATTAGGGGTGTGGCCTAAAAGTGGGTGTGGTATGTTACGCCCTTTTTTTCAAAATTGCTCAAGATGACTGCCAAAATTGAACAAGAACAGTAAGTAGAGGACATGATTACAACAGATTACGGTCGAGAATAGGCATAACATTAAAATATAGAGACCTATCTATGGTATCCCAACTTGTGAAGAGAAATTAAAAGGTCCTATCTATCGTACAGCCAGCCATTATTGTTGCGTATTTATATAGCACCGACATCTTCTGCAGCACTTTACAGAGTACATAGTCATGTCACCGGCTGTCCTTAGAGGAGCTCACAACCTCCAATAGTCATAGTCTAATGTCCAACCATATTATTATTATGTATTTATATAGCACTGACATCTTTCACAGCACTTTACAGAGTACATAGTCATGTCACTGACTGTCCTCAGAGGAGCTCACAATCTAATATCTACCATAGTCATAGTCTAATGTCCAACCATATTATTATTATGTATTTATATAGCACTGACATCTTTCACAGCACTTTACAGAGTACATAGTCATGTCACTGACTGCCCTCAGAGGAGCTCACAATCTAATCCCTTTCATAGTCATAGTCTAATGTCTTACCATTTTATTATTCTTTATTTATATAGCACTTAAATCTTCTGCAGCAAATCCAGAGAGTACATAGTCATGTCACTGTCCTCACAGGAGCTCACAATCTAATCCTACCATAGTCAAAGTCTAATGTCCGACCATATTTTTATTATATACAGTGGGTTGCAAAAGTATTCGGCCCCCTTGAAGTTTTCCACATTTTGTCATATTACTGCCACAAACATTAATAAATTTTTTGGGAATTCCACATGAAAGACCAATACAAAGAGGTGTACACATGAGAAGTGGAACGAAAATCATACATGATTCTGAACATTTTTTTACAACTAAATAACTGCAAAGTGGTGTGTGCATAATTATTCGGCCCCCTTTGATCTGAGTGCAGTTAGTTGCCTATAGACATTGCCTGATGAGTGCTAATGACTAAATAGAGTGCACCTGTGTGTAATCTAATGTCATTACAAATACAGCTGCTCTGTGAGGGCCTCAGAGGTTGTCTAAGAGAATATTGGGAGCAACAACACCGTGAAGTCCAAAGAACACACAAGACAGGTCCAAGACAGGTCAGGGATCAAGTTATTGAGAAATTTAAAGCAGGCTTAGGCTACAAAAAGATTTCCAAAGCCTTGAACATCCCACTGAGCACTGTTCATCATTCAGAAATGGAAGGAGTATGGCACAACTGTAAACCTACCGAGACAAGGCCATCCACCTAAACTCACAAGCCGAACAAGGAGAGCGCTGATCAGAACTGCAGTCAAGAGGCCCATGGTGACTCTGGACGAGCTGCAGAGATCTACAGCTCAGGTGGGAGACTCTGTCCATAGGACAACTATTAGTCATGCACTGTACAAAGTTGGCCTTTATGGAAGAGTGGCAAGAAGAAAGGCATTGTTAACAGAAAGCATAAGAAGTCCCATGTGCAGTTTGCCACAAGCCATGTGGGGGACACAGCAACCATGTGGAAGAAGGTGCTCTGGTCAGATGAGACCAAAATGGAACTTTTTGGCCAAAATGCAAAATGCTATGTGTGGCGGAAAACTAACACTGCACATCACTCTGAACACACCATCCCCATTGTCAAATATGGTGGTGGCAGCATCATCCTCGGGGGGTGCATCTCTTCAGCAGGGACAGGGAAGCTGGTCAGAGTTGATGGGAAGATGGATGGAGCCAATTACAGGGCAATCTTGGAAGAAAACCTCTTGGAGACTGCAAAAGACTTGAGACTGAGGCAGAGGTTCACCTTCCAGCAGGGCAATGACCCTAAACATAAAGCCAGGGCAACAAGGGAATGGTTTAAAACAAAACATATCTATGTGTTAGAATGGCCCAGTCAAAGTCCAGATCTAAATCCAATCGAGAATCTGTGGCAAAATCTGAAAACTGCTGTTCACAAACGCTGTCCATCTAATCTGACTGTGCTGGAGCTGTTTTGCAAAGAAGGATGGGCAAGGATTTCAGTCTCTAGATGTGCAAAGCTGGTAGAGACATACCCTAAAAGACTGTAAGCTGTAATTGCAACAAAAGGTGGTTCTACAAAGTATTGACTCAGGGGGCCGAATAATTACGCACACCCCACTTTGTAGTTATTTATTTGTAAAAAAATGTTTGGAATGATGTATGATGTTCGATCCACTTCTCACGTGTACACCATTTTGTATTGGTCTTTCACGTGGAATTCCAATAAAATTGATGCATGTTTGTGGCAGTAGAAAAAGAAGCACCAGAACACAGCTCACTCGAACAGGGACAGTGCTGGAACCAGGAAGGCAAATCCAAGGAGACTGTAGCAAAAGGAAGGGATCCGCACATGTCCTAAAATGATCCTTTATTATGGACGTATCCAAAACACCAATCACGCATCAGTAGCTAACATGTTTCAGACCTACTGATCCTTAATCATAGCTAAAATAAAATAAAATCTGTGGCAGTAATGTGACAAAATGTGGAAAACTTCAAGGAGGCCGAATACTTTTGCAACCCACTATATATATATATATATATATATATATATATATATATATATATATATATATATATATATATATATATATATATATATGTATATATATATATATATATATATATATATATATATATATATATGTATATATATATATATATATATATATATATATATATATATATATATATGTATATATATATATATATATATGTATATATATATATATATATATATATATATATGTATATATATATATATGTATATATATATATATGTATATATATATATATATATATATATATATATATATATATATATATATATATATATATATATATATATATAATATATATATAAAACACTGGCATCTCCTGCAGCACTGTACAGAGCACATAGTCATGTCACTGACTGTCCTCGCAGGAGCTCACAATCTAATCCTACTATAGTCGAAGTCTAATTTCCTCCCATATTATTATTATATATTCACTGTATATAGCACTGACATCTCCTGCAGCACTGTACAGAGCACATAGTCATGTCACTGACTGTCCTCAGAGGAGCTCACAATCTAATCCTACCATAGTCAAAGTCTAATTTCCTCCCATATTATTATCATATATTTATATAGCACTGACATCTCCTGCAGCACTTTACAGAGTACATAGTCATGTCACTGGCTGTCCTTAGAGGAGCTCACAACCTAATCTCACCTCTACGGTAGACCAGGCTTGCTCTCACGAGTAACCACAAGTGGTTAATCGTGATTTAAATGATGATTAATTGCTGCTGGTGTGTGGCGGGGATATAAGGTGTTAATTACCTATAATTCCGCCCTGCGCTTCAAGCAGGCTGCATGCGTCCAATTGGTCGCGTTGCAAGCCTCACTACAGGCATTTCCTCCTTCAAGCCGGAAGGAGGAAGTGCCCATAGTGAGGCTTGCAACGCATCCAATAGGACGCATGCAGCCTGCTTGGAACGCAGGGCAGACAGTGGAATTATAGGTAATTAACACCTAATATCCCACCGCACACCTGCAGCAATTAATCTTCATTTAAATCACGAGTAACATTTAAATCACGAGTAAGCAAGCCTGCCATAGACACAGTATAATGCTTCCATCAAAGCTTAGTGGAATTGCGAGGGGCGAGGGGTTGGAGAAGACCGGAGCTGCAGCGAGGGACACAGACACAGGCTGGAAGTAGCCGCAGGTAAGTAAAAAAAAAGCTTAGTTCACCTCGCAACTCAGGTTCAAATTTAGATAGTTACCTAAAGAAGGGGAAGCCTCAGAATCCTATTAAGGCTTCCCTCGCTGCTCTGATGTCCCCCGTCGCTGAGCACAGCCCTCCTGGAAGATCACCAACAACGCATTGTCGCTAATCCTATCGGGGCCCTGCAGCACGTCTTCCTGGATCGTGGCCGCGCGAGGCAGCTCGCACATGCGCAGTAAGCCGGAGCCCCGGGCTCCATGCTACTACGCAATTTCAAACAGGCTTGCGAGGCCACGATCTAGGAAGACGTGCTGTGCAGCCCCGTTGTGGGGAGGGATGGGCTGCGCTCAGCAAAGGGGAACTTCAGACCACAGAGAGGAGCCTCAATAGGATGCTGAGGCTTCCCTCTCTACAGGTCAGGAACTTACTTTGAATTACTTTAAACATCTTTGACATGCACCTAGGAGGGCAGGGTTGCATTGCTCTCTCAAACAGCCCCAATCTGTTTTCACAGCTCAGGGAACTAGAGAGCTATTCCTATAATGCAACAATGACATATAGAACACAAAATACAATACAATATACCGTATTTGGCGCCGTATAAGACGCACTTTTTCTCCCCACAAAGTGGGGAGAAAAAGTCCCTGCGTCTTATACGGCAAAGGCAGGGAATCCCCGACTTACGAACGCCCGCCGATACGAACCGCCGACCCGCCGCCATCGGGGATTCCCTGCCTTTGTCCCCGCTGTGCCTGGCTTCCCCCCTGATGCGTCTCCTCCCTCCCCCTTGTGTCTCTGTGGCCCCCCCAGTGCAGCGGCAGCAGCAGCAGCTTACCTCCTCCATCTTGCCCGCGCCGATTGAAGACATCCGGCTTCTCCGTGCGGCTTCCTCTAGTGTCGGGCATCTAATGACGCGTCATTGATGACGCGTCATTAGATGCCCGACACCAGAGGAAGCCGCACGGAGAACCCGGATATCTTCATTCGCCGCGGGCAAGATGGAGGAGGTAAGCTGCTGCTGCCGCTGCACTGGGGGGCCACAGAGACACAAGGGGGAGGGAGGAGACGCGCAGGCAGGGACACGAGCCAGGCACAGCGGGGACACAGGGGGCTGCCAAGAGGACACAGGGGGCTGCCAGGAGGACACAGGGGGCTGCCAGGAGGACACTGGGGGCTGCCAGGAGGACGCAGGGGGCTGCCAGGAGGACACTGGGGGCTGCCAGGAGGACACTGGGGGCTGACAGGAACACACAGGGGTCTAACAGGAGGACACAGGGGGGAGTCCAGGACATGGAAGGAAAAGGGGGTCACACCAGAGGACACAGGGAGGAGACATGGGGCATACAGAGGGAGACATGGGGCATACAGGAGGACACATGGGGACACATGAGGAACATAGGAGGACACCATTTGGGGGAGGACATGTACAAGATGCTCCTGATATATAGACGCTCCAGACCAGGTTTCGATTATTTTTTTCCCTGATTTTTGCCCTCTAAACCTGGGTGCGTCTTATATGCCGGAGCGTCTTATACGGCGCGAAATACGGTAGAACACAAAATGATGTCATTGGTGCACTATAGGAATAGCTCTGTTTCCCTTCACATCCCAGCTTTCCTCACACAGCAGCAGCACATTTACTGCTGCTGATCGCGTCTGTCTCTGCCTTGTCCTCTACCGAGCTGTGGAGCAGAGACCGGGCACATGTGCTGCTCACACAGGTAGCAAGGACTGTCAGCTGCCGATTCTTCCTACCCTAGCATGTGCGAGTGAACAACACAGCTAGGGGGCACGGCAACACTCGCTGGTGATTGGCTGGAATTGATGCCAATCTTAGAAGAGAGGCGAAAGGAGTCAGCTTAGAGACTTTTACCGGCAATTGACTTGCCGGTAAAAAAAAAAAATTCCGGCGCTGGCTTTGTACTGGAATTTCTGGCTGAGCCAGCCAGATACCGGCTGGGTGGCAACCCTATGCTGGAGAGATACGCAAAGAGCGCACTTCTCCTACTCTAGACTGGCTCTGACTGACGGAAGAGCGGGGAGCCGGTTCTCGTAGCTGCGGGCAGCGGAGGACGGCGATAGAAGCAGGCCGTGCAGCACAGAGCAGCCGTCAGCGGTGGCAAGGAGGCAATGAAAGGCAAGAGATGGCTCTGTGTGCCGGCTTTGGCACGTGTGACATTGGTTCACCACTGTTGCAATAAGAAGTCAGGAAGGCTATGAAACAAAATAAATGCGCAAATATGTTGTAATGTGACAATAATACTAGGTTGTGTAGTTGCTCCTTCCTGTTCCCGTCTGGCTCTAGTGGTGGTCCGGCCTCCACCACCTAGTGCACCAAAAAGAAAAAAAAGAGACATGAATATCAAAAGTAATTACTGGTGTAGTAGGCGGGATTACGGGTGCAGTACATGGGAGATGCTGGACTGCACAAACGGCGTGTGCATGAAAGTAAGATATAAATGTAGTAAATAAAGATAGACTTACGCTGTCTGTCTATTTTGCGCCTAATTTTCTGCAGCACATCATATTCTTTATTCTTTAAGTCAGACCACCGTTGCCTGATCTGCTTCTTGTCCTGCAGTATGCCATGGTTGCGGAAAATCAAACATCTCACCCTCATTAAAATCTTGTGCTTGTTCACATTAGGTCGAGGATATATTGCCAATCTGCCATCATAGTCATTATCCTCCAAGACTTTGACCATCAACACCATCTCCTTGAAAGTCATATTGGAAGCCCTTCTATCATATCTGCCAGATACCCGTGCCATATATCTGCATACAAACGGGCAAGAACCGCACTATCCGATGTGCAGAATCCACCTGTCGCACTTACTAACGTGCGTCACACTTACTAATGCACGCACACTAACATGTGCAACTTCCTGTGAGACGTGCGGTCCAAGAAGCCACACCATTGCTGGGTAGCACGTAACAAGGCGTATGTAAAAGACAGAACGCTGTGCACATCAACACGTCAAGCAGGAAGGAAAGGAGCACTGCTTTACGCAGTGCGTAATGTACAATAGTGTGCTTTCTATGCTGCGACGCGCACACATTTGTATTTTTTAGCCATGATTGGTTCATGAATTCATGCGCTATTGCATTCAGTATGGATACTTTCATTCTATACTGTGGTACAGCACTTTTGTTTTTAAAACAGTGTATAATTATATCAGTGGACGTATTTTTTCCTCTCCACACACTTCCCGTCGTCCGTTCTCGCCTTTATGTAAATATACGCCTACTCTGTAGATAGACGAAAACATAATTCCCCCCCCCCCCCCCCATTTACATTTTTTATTGAATTGTTATATATTTTGTGTTTTAATTTTGTCATATTGACATTTTTTTAATATATATATATTTTTTTAGAGGGGAGGGTGGGGGCATGTAACTCACAGTTATGATGAGGTTCCAAAACCCTGAACTGTTTACTCAATTCGTACAACACATGAACAAACAAGGGAGTGTAACACAGTGCACAACTGCAAACATTTCGGTTGTGACCAGAATTGGGTGCTGGTATTTGAAACCCTGCCATTGCAGTTCACACAGTATCTGTACACAGATCTTGAATAGAGAAAACCCACTGTGGCCCATAACCTTTGGAGGTAGCATACACATGAACAAGGTTGATTGTTAGTATTTTTACCTAAAACAAAATAAAAGGCATGTGCTGTCATTTTTTTTTTGTAGTGCGTAGAACAGTGGTCCTCAAACTAAGGGCCGTGGGCGTAATGCGGGCCCCCAAGGCTTTTCCGCTGGCCCCAAAACTCATAATGTATAACTGCATCATTAAATATTGGTGGCCTGCATATAGAACAGCAGTGCTGGCACCACCCATCCATATTATGTAGAAACCAGTGAGCATTCATTCCCTGGCTTCCAATCCAAAAACCTGGTGGTGCAGTGGTGCGGTGGCCGCAGGGCACTGAATTATTATTAAACTAAATTACTGTTAACTTATAAAGCGCCAGCATATTCCATGGCGCTGTATGCATTCAGGAAATCAGTGCCCTGCTCCCACCACACCGTTTGCCACCATGATTGTGCACCATACTCTTCTGTTGAAAGCAGTTCTAGTGGATGTACAAGTGTACAAATAAAACAACATCAGTGTTGGGCACCTGTCTCCAATGTTGTTATCAATCTTTTCATACTGTTGTGCATATGTGGGTGTCCCTTTTTTGGAGGGGTCAGATAGATGGAGGACTGACAAGAACAATTGTACAAGCAACTATTTTTTTTATTACAAAGAGGAAAATAATCAAACAACACAATTATTTAAAAAAATGAACATCACTGGAAATCCGTCAGTTATTCCACATGGTGGTATGTACAAGTAGTGATGCTCTCACGAGTAAGCACAAGTCCATAAGGACTTTTGTAATTATCCTTGATTTGCTATCCTTCCTCAAAGGACTGCAAAAATTTTACCTTTTCTTTTGCTAGCAATGAGTTTGAGGAAATCAGCAGTTTTGGGACAAGAAAAATCACAGTAATGTGATTTTAATCAGGCAAACCAAAGATCAGAAACAGTCAAGTTACAAAAGGGTAAATACAAAACATACAAATACATACATTCAGGCTAAATCGTACTACAAATATATATATATATATATATATATATATATATATATATATATATATATATATGTATAAAGTTCTATCACATGCACTATGATAAATATATATATATATATATATATATATATATATATATATATATATATATATATATAAAACTTTGAATACACTTAGCTCATTTTATCAATCTCTAGTGTCCATTGTCTCCATTAATCAGCATTGTCTGGTACATCTGTAGCAATCCATTGTCCTTCCATCAGCAGTCCCCAGAGAGCCAGAGCATTCTTCTCATGGCATGGTCATCACTCCAGCCCAGAACAAAGCTGATGCCTTTATACCTCCTAAAGTCCCACCCTTTCCCTGCTTTGTGATTGGCTAGAGAGAGAGGTGATCTGTACTTCGTGAACACAGGAAGCTTCACAATGATGAGCTGTACAAAAGCTGCCATGTGGCTAACAAAACAATGAGTCAATAAACTAGCGACCATCTTAAAAAAAATAAGGTAATACTTCAGATTCAAATGGTAGAACTTCAGTAAAACAATCTTCGCATCACATTCCACCCAGTTTCTACATTTAATCTGAAATATGTCTGTTTAAAAGTTCATTTAACCCTTCCACTAAAATCCAGAAGGGTCAGCGGATCCTTTCTCAAAACCGTCTGTATTTAGGAAAGTCCATGAAAAGTCTAAAGTCTTCTCTTTGTCTTGTCCTGGTGGCTCTCAGTTTCTGGTTATCACCACATAGTCGGGCACCGTAATCCACTCAGTCCTCAAGGATGGTGTCACATCGCAGTTATTCTGTATAAAGGGAAACAACACAGATTATTTGTTCCCTCCAAAAGAACATAAACAGTAGAACCTGGTCCTTGAGCTATAATCTCTCCTTTGACTGGTTTCTTACCCGGTTCCCTAGCAATAACCTTGACACCCACTTGTAACCATTTTTGACCTTCCCATACAACATCAATAGGAAGAAGGGGAAATATATTAATATTTCCCAGTGGAGTATTGCACGGTATCTTGGAAGGGTTGGGGTTGTTGAGCTGAACTTTCCATTCCCAGCCAGCATCTATTAGTTCAGCTGTCAAAGTGAAAACAAACTCAAATCTTCCTGCCAGGTCTCCTCTCATTCCTAAATAGGCTACAACTTCAGACATGTCAGCTACTGTTTCAATCTCATGAGAAGCAGTGATCTGGTATTGACCTATACCTGTCCTTTGAGGAATCCTATTCAAATACTGAATCCTGCATTCAAGGTCTGAAGTCTGCACATCAACCCCCACCATCCTCTCAAAAGGTGTACTTTTGGCTATTGGCCTTGAATTTAACAATAGAACTGCTTGTGTTAGAACCCGATCCCACCCCCTCAGTGTGTGTGTGGGTGTAAGTTTCTGGATTTGATTCTTTAACAGTCCATTATATCTTTCAATCAGGCCAGCTGCTTGTGGATGATAAGGGACATGGAACAGCCAGTACACTCCAGAGTCCTTGGCCCACTGTTGTACTGTATTTCCAGTGAAATGTGTTCCTTGATCACTCTGGATTGCCTTAGGTAGGCCATAAGCAACAGTTATCTTCTGGAGCATCTGAAGAGTTGAGGCTTGATCTGCTCGCTTGCTCGAGTGAACAATTAGAAGTCCTGAATAAGTGTCAACTGCAGTGCAACAATATTTCAGTCCATGGCTTCCTTTGGGCAGGGGGCCGATGAAATCTATCTGCCATATCTCTGCAGGCCTCTCCCCCCTTCTGATTGCCCCAGTGGAATGATTTTGCAACGGCCACTGTCGCACCTCGCTACACACAGTGCAGTTAATTATTACAGTCTTTATCATGTCCATAGTTACAGGCAGACCTCTCTGCTGAGCCCACTCATAAGAAGCTTTCTGCCCCAAATGTCCAGACTGCTTGTGAGTCCAGTTGGCCAAGTTCAGCAAGACAGGATCAACAGGCACAACTGCAGCTACCTTAGCAATCTCATCTGCCACTCTGTTAAAGTTCTCAAAGCCTGGTACCATGGGCACATGTGCATCAAAGTGTCCCACTGTTATTGTGCGGGTGTGGGGCCGTTCCCAGACATAATCCCAAAGTTCCTTACCTCCCCACACTGCTCTTCCATGAATTTTCCAGTCACTAGATTTCCATGAAGGCATCCAGGTTGTCAGACCTTTGAAAACAGCCCAGCTGTCAGTGTAAAGGGTTACCTGAGGTGACGGGTCCTCCTGAAGAGTCATAATGATGGCTTTCAGTTCAGCATACTGACTAGACCCTCCATTGCTGGTCTCCTGCAGGACTGTGTCTGTGCTGGGATTGTATGAAGCTGCAACCCACTGGCGACCAGATGCTGTGACTGTGGCTGAACCATCAGTAAACCACGCTGACACTTTCTGCTCTTCTGACAGAGACTCAAAAGGCGGAGCCTCTTGAATGGGAGATGTTTGCAGCTCAGGTATTTCTTCCTCTGGCTGGGTGCTGATGAACGTGACAAGCCCAGCCAGCTGTTTTGAAATGTCTCTCACATTTCCAGCTGCAATACCACTCCTCTCCTGCAGGTACCACTTCCACTTCATCAACGTTTGGTTTTGGGCCACAGTAGCCCTAGTGGTAAGTCCATTATCTCTCACCCATCCTGCAATTGGCAATGCAGTATGGACAGTCACTGGGTCACTTCCCGTGATGTGCTCTACATGCTAGAGAGCTGTGCAGGCCGCAAACAAATACTTCTCCAGGGGTGTGTAACGTTTCTGTGCCCCTGTCAGCTGTTTGGACCAAAACCCGATTGGTATGGTCCGCAGTCCTTTCTTTTCATTGGGTTGCCACAAACTCCAGGAAACAGTGTCATTCTGCTCTACAACATCAAGTTGAAATGGCACCCCTTGTCTCACAGGCCCTAATCCCTGGTGCTGCAAAATGGCTTCTTTTGCAGCGGCAAATGCACTTTGCTGTTCGGGACCCCATGAAAACAAAGTCTTTTCCCTGGTCACATAGTAAATAGGCCTCAAAATCAGTCCCAGGTGTGGAATAAATGATCGCCAGAATCCTACCACCCCAATAAACTTTTGCGCCTCCTTTTTGGATGTAGGGGGCGCCAGTCCCTGGATAGTTTGCACAACTGTTTCAGGGATTTTTCGCTGAGGCCCAGTCCATGTCATCCCCAGAAATGTTACCTCTGTGGCAGGTCCTTGAATTTTATCTCTGTTGATTGCCCACCTTCTGTCCTCCAAGTGCTGCATCAGGAGAGGTAAAACTTCAGTCACATCCTCCTTTGTTCCAGAAATCATTACATCATCAATGTAGTGGAAAACTGCAACCTTGAAGTCCATCATGCTGAGATCTCTGGCAATCAGTCCATGACAAAGTGTTGCTGAGTGGATGTATCCTTGAGGTAGAACAGTAGGAGTGTACTGGCGGCCGTCCCATGTAAAAGCAAACTGGTCTTGAGACGCTTCATCTATGGCAATAGAGAAGAAAGCATTAGCAAGGTCTAAAATTGCATGATAATCTCCCGCTTCTTTTGCAATACGCTCAACCAGGGAGACCATATCGGGTACAGCTGATTTCAAAGAAGGTGCAACTTTGTTTAAACCTCTGTAGTCCAATGTCATCCTGTAGCTTCTGTCTTTTTTCCTAACAGGTTATACTGGAGCATTGAATGGACTAACGGCAGGCCTGAAGATCCCTACCCTTAACATCTCTTGGATAGTATCCCCAATCTCCTGGTGCCCCCCAGACAGCCTGTACTGCTTCAGACATACTGGCTTCTCAGGTGGAGGAATGTAGATAGGTGTCCATTTTGCATGACCTCTAACTACAGCCTTCACAGCTCTAACCAAATATGCTTTCTCAGAATATCCTAGGGTGAAGGTACCCAGTTCAGTCTGTATTGACTGACCAAGAAGTATATCCATCCCCAGAATATTCTCTGGCAACTCAGACACATTTGCCTTAAAACCTGGTCCCTCACCAATAGCCAAAGTAACCCGTGTTCTAACCGCTGGTATTGTCTTCCCACCCAGACCTTCAACATAAATTGTTTCACCTTTATAATGGGAGGGGTCACCTTGTAAGAGGGTGACTTCTGCGCCAGTATCCACCAGGGCCATTACATGTGTAGGCGGCGATGATTTGCTCCACCACACAGTGACTGGTACATAAGGGCGTCGGTCTCCAGATGTCACTATTCTTACTTCCTTAGATGGAGACCCACCTCCTCCTCATAAAGGTGAAGGTACCTCCCAGTTCCTTTTCCTGAGCTCCTCTAACTCCTCCCCAGGGTAAAGGGAATTGTGTGAGTGTTTGGGGCTGGGCTTGGGAATAACAGGAGGGGCTTTGTTTACTTGTTTGGGGTTGGGCTATGGCATAGCAGGAGGGGCTTCTTCTCTCTCATCTGTATCTGAGCTTGTATCAACATTGCTGGTTGTGGCTCTGTCCCTAGCAGATTTCCCAGCTAAACGCTTCCACTTTTTCAAGAGCGCTGCAGTTGGACACCCATCTATCTCCTCTGCAGGAACCCCTGCCCTTAATAAATCCTCCCACATCTTCCTTCTAGTAACTACTAGCCTGCTCCTTTTCTTTTCCCCTGCCTTCCCCTTTTTCTTCACTGACTTCTCTCTCTCTCCCTCCCCCATACTGTCTGATTCCTCATCTAACGCCTTTGCTGGTTTAGCAAACTTTTTCTGACTAAACTCCAGCTCACCTAACTGACTGAGAAGTGCAGTAGCTTCATGCACCTTGCTATTCAATCCTAAACCTCCCAGCAAAGACAGTAATGGAGCTCTCAGATTAAATGGAGCAGACTTCAGGAGCTTTGAACGCAGACTTGCAGTAAAAGGTCCTAAATCTGGCCCCGCCCAGTCTCTCAGCTGGCCTAATCCGGTTATACAGCCCATCTCACGCAGTCTGGCCATGCCTTCACTGATACTTCTCCATGGAGTAGTATTTTCAAGATCAGTGGGACAAGCGTATACCCGGACTATGCCATCTCTCACCAGATCAAGCAGCGAAAAAACAACGGTAAACTCCCTTGCCTTACGCATTGCCTGGCGTAACTGTGGGTCATGTGTCAATACACCCATACTCACTGCTTCTTTTCCTGACAAAAGCACTGAATCAGCACCAGCATCCCATAGCCGCAGTAGCCAGCTTAGGAGAGGCTCACCTGATTTCTGCTTAAATTGTTTTGCCAGGTCATTAAGTTCAGTTTGAGTGTATTCCCGAAACTCCTCAATTTCGGTGTCTCTAGAGTTTCGATAATACATCTCTTTATCTGCCATGTCCTCTCTATCATGCTGACGCTTCCTATGCGTAGTAATGAGAGGTCTGACACTTTTCTTCTTCCTCGCAGGTAACGCCTGCTTGTCTGTAATCTCAACCACAATCTCTTCATCCTCACTATCAAAAGATGATAGTATATCCTCACTATCCCAATCCTGAGATGTGACAATCGTACGTATTCTGGTTTTGCTAATTGGCTTACGCCCAAATTTATTTCTTAAAGTATTAACAGACTTTGTGATAACGGCTGCACACCGCTCTTCGACTCTCTCAGCGTGGGACACCGTGCTGCGAACGCACTCTGAGACAATAGCAAGCTGGTCTCTTAATACTTTAACCTCCTCTTCTGCTTTCTTCCTTCTTTGAGTCTCAGCATGAATAGCATGAAGAAAATACTACCCAAACGTGGATATAGTCTTCAGCCCTTTCCTACTGAGTCCCAAAGAATATATCTCAAGGTTTTGAAGACTTTCAGGAATATTGTCACACCAAATTTTGTTCTCAGGATTATCATATTCAGCAAACTGTCAGAAACGCTGTTGCTTCCTGCTTCACCTGCTGGTGCCATCACAAGTCACCAGCAGGTGGCTCTGTTTGCTTTTCATGGTTGCCTACAGTTAACAGGCTCACCACTAGATGGAGTATCATGGGTTACACATGTCTCTGTTCCACAGGTGTCCGGGCAGGCTGCCAGCTCCTATTTAAGCTGGCCACTCCCTTCACACTACGCAGATCCTCGTGTCAGTGTGACTACTGCTTGTTGGTCCACTCTCTTGCTCTGCTCTGTGTTTCCCCTTTGTCTGACTGCCTGGGTAAGCCTCTGGCTTACATCCTATCTTGCCTTGCACTGTGATTCCAGTCTGTCTGCCTGTGTGAGTTTTTGGGCTTGCGTCCTATTCTGCCCTGCTCTATTGCTCCTCTGTGTCCCAGATTAGCTAGAGTGTATTCATGTATGAATATTGTAGGGGTTCTGATCTTAGTGTATATTGACCCAAGACTGTGTTTGATGTCGATTCTGCTTGATGATTCTGTACTGCGATTGTTATATTTGTATATATGTATATAGCACTGTTCATATTAAACACTAATTCATTGCAAATCTGTGTCCTGACCTTTTGTATATGCTACTAAATGTTATCAGCAAATACCCTGCTAGCAGGAAATGTGACAGTAGGATCTGCCAATACATTGATCACTGTGGCTATACAAAGGGTTCTGACAGTATCCTGTGTGCTGACTCCAGAGAATGGATCCCACTCAGGCGTATTTATATGTGCGCCTGGCTGAGAACCACAAGGCTTGTTGTCGGAAAGTATTCTCTGGACACTCTAGAGACCAATTGCATGAGCTATTTATTGTTATGCATAGTCATGTGGAGCAAGGAGTGTTTCGCATGGAGGAGGTCCGACCGTTGTTTGAGATATGGAGTGATTTGTTGTTTTCTGAACCTATTCCTGAAGACTATGCATTGCCCTTTGATCAGGATGATCTAGAACTTAAAGATGAAATCTTTTCCCAGAAAATTAATCCCAATCAGGTGGATTCATATGTGCGCCTAGCTAAGGAGCATAAAACTACGTGTCAGAACATGTTTTCTGAATACTCCAAAGACCAATTGAGTGAGTTGTATGAGCTTGTGCAAGATTTTGTTGAGCAAGGAATGTTTTGCATGGAGGAAGTTCAACTGTTGTTGGATATTTGGACTGGTCTGATTTCGTTTGGTCCCATTATCCAAAATTATGTACCTCCTTTTGATCAGGATGATATAGTTTGTTTGCTGCATTGGCTGAAGTATGATCAAGCTGAATTCTTTGAGTATTATTGTGATGAAACCAGAGAGGTAGTACTAGAATGTGTGGAAGATGTGAAGTACCTTGTCGATATAGGAGTTTGTGTGTATGAAGAAGTTTCTCCTTTGCTGACAGCTTGGTATAAGATTCGTTCTCTCTTGCGTCCTGTTTTACAGGACTCTCAATCTTCCTCTTCTGTTTCTCACTCCTTGTCCTCAGCAGCAGTATGTCCATTAGTTTCTAAGCCAATAAATGTAGCTATTCCAGTTTCAAACTCCTCTCGCAGAGCAAAGTCTAAAAAGAAGAGGTTCTTTCCTACCGCTTCTATACAGCATTTGTCGCCTGTCCATACTGTACTTCCAACGTCGACTGTGGTTGTTCCAGCCATTTCTACTTCAGCTGCTGCCTGTACTTTGATCCAATCTGTGACCAACCAGCCTGCTAAAGACGGGGTAATACTTCAGCTTGCAGACAATTTACGTGTGAAAAATTGCAATCTTGTTCGACCTGCAAATGGCCAGCATGCTACAGACTGTGTAACAATTCATATGTATTAAATAGATACCTGCGCCTTCAATAGTAATTACTATGCAAATTTAATAAAGTCGTCTCTTGACCTGAAAAATTCAACAATAAAATACTTTAAAATAAGTTTCATGCACACACAAGTGAGAAAAGTGTTGAAACTCCACCTCTATGTATTAAGTTACAGTATAACCAACAGTCCAAGTATATTAGGAATATAGTAGAGAAATACTGGCACATCCTACAGCAGGATAAAACTCTGAATGGGATTTTAATTGATAAACCGAAGTTTGTTTTTAAAAAGGCTCCCAATATTAAGAGTAAGATTTCACCCACTGTACCACAAAAAGAGAGCAAAACACAAGAGAAGGGGTCGTTTAGAAGGTGCGGTTTTTGTAAACCATGCAGGAGCACCAAATATACAGCACCAGTTGAGAAGTTTAGGTCACCCATTACAGGAGAAGAATTTGATATAATGGACAAGATGGACTGTACAACAAGTGGTGTTATTTATATTATAGAATGTGGCTGCCATAAACAGTATGTGGGGAGAACTAAGCGAAAGCTCCTATCGAGAATTGGAGAACACACAAATAATATTAAGAAGAAGAGTAACAAGCATCCACTGAGTAAGCATTTTATAGAATGTCACGGAAGCAGCCTGCAGACATTTAGATTTTATGCCATTCAAGCAGTAGCAAAAGATTGGAGAGGTGGAGATTACATTAAAAAAATGTCCAGGGCTGAAACACACTGGATATACACATTAGATAGTTTAGCCCCACGAGGTTTGAACTCTGATGTGGAATTATTCGCCTTTGATTGAATCAACAGACCAATAAGAAACGGAGGAATATAAGCCGTAGGAGGAACGAAACTGGAGGGTGGAGTTAAGGCAGAGTATTAAAAAGATGAGAGACCCAATGAGAGCCAGCTCTGAAGAAGGTAGGCGGACCTACCGAAACTAGTAAGCGGATTGGCTACAAACTTGTGGTGACGTCACCCGAACTTCCGGTAGATGGTGCCGGGATTCCGTGTATGCTCTTGGGTCTTTCTGGCAACAAAGCTGAAACATCTTTTGGAGAGTCGCCGGCCGGGACTCATTGCCTCTTGAAAAACCACATATACTTTGAATACCACTGCCTTCCCTCACAAATCCAGGAACTCCGTGAGTGTTATTATTCATATAGATGCTACTCAAAGAGACTTTGTCAATATTGATGTTAAAACACAGGCTCAATTGAAGAAACTGCCGCTATTGGGGGCTGTCCGCAGTTGCGGAAGACAAGTGTTTCTTGGACCTGTTGTTCTACGGAAGATTTCTGTTACTGCGGCTTTGTCTATTTGCCCTATGGGATTTGTCGCTATACTATTGCCATCTTTGCAGGCTATCCGCTGCTGCGGAGTATAAGTGCTCACTGGGACCTGTTGTTCTACGAAATAACCCGCTGCTGCGGCTTTTGGACTGGCTGCTGTATGAATTCTCCTTGCTACTGAGATCAAAGCATTTTTACACTGTTGGTAGATTTAACTCATTGAGATTTTATACATAGTATATATACTATCAATTTGAAAGGCATTTTAGGATGGGTCAATAGTGCACTATTGATAGACAGATTGATTGCCAATACAGGAGACCAAACAGGAGGTATTGTTGGATACTGATTGGCAATGACATTTGTATGTGTGTGTGCATGAAACTTATTTTAAAGTATTTTATTGTTGAATTTTTCAGGTCAAGAGACGATTAAATTTGCATAGTAATTACTATTGAAGGTGCAGGTATCTATTTAATACATATTGTTTTTAAGGTGGGGATGAGAGTTAACCTCTTGCATACCGTTGCAGCCTGGTAGAAATAATAGATTCTTTCAGCGCCACGACTTGTATACTGTTTATTTTTATTCACATTCTCTTGTGTTGTGAGCTGCTGTTATAGAATGGAGAATATATCTTTTAGCAATTTTGAATATAGTGAGAATTTATGGAAATATCGGGAAGACCGCCTGAATAGAATTGAAACATTCTTTAATTTAGGTGAGAAAAGAACTCCCACTGATTACAGAGATGACGAATATATTAAAAACCACTGCAGGAAATTGGAGAAATTATTAATTCATGAAACGAAGAATCTATGGGAAATATATGCATTGGATAAATATAAAGAACAGGATAAATGTCCACCAGGGCTAATTGTATATAAAAACTTAGCATTTGATCTACAAACGGAAGAGGTACAAGAAAATTGGGATAGAATGTTTAAATCCTTTTCCATTCAGGTCCTAGACTTCATAAGAGAAGTAAGAAAAATGCAAGTTATTAGTAGAAGTGAGGAGGTCAGGAATCTGTATGGAAAATTGGAACCACATTTGGATAATGATACATTTAAGGAAATAGATTGGAGTATCCAAGGGAGGTTGATTAGACTAGAGGAGGAAATCATGCAGAGGAAATTAAAGAAATTCACGAGGGATGAAGTGATGTATGATGACTTGCCATGTGATTCAGGAACTGAAATTCAGAGAGTAGATGAGTGTGAGGAAGGTTGCCTAGAGACAGTGGAATTGGAGGAGGAGATAGAGGGAGAGAGGGAGATGGAGGAGGAAGAGGAAGTGGGAACGATTAGGTCGGATGAAATTATCATAGATAAAAATGAAGCGGACAGATTGGTACAGAGGGAGGGAAAGTGGGAGGGAGCAGAGGAGGGGGGAGGGAGAGGAGGTATGGAGGAGGTGAGCCCATTATCCGTAGAATTAGGGGAAGTAAGGGTGTTGGATCAATTAGAAGATCGTCAAGTGGGTTGTGTACATGAGGTGGCATCAAGAACCCCAAATCAGGCAGATTGTGTACAAGAGTTGTTGGTAAGGGCCCCAATGTCAATTGAGGCTGAGGTAATTGTTCAGATTCCTAAGCACAACAGGTTCTCCTCTTTGGACAAGTTGTCAGATCTTCCCAGATCCTCATTAAAGTTTTTTGACCATAGGATCGAACTGGAACACAGATCCACAAAAATTAATATGAAAAAGATAGAAACACAATTGTCCAGAGGACTAGTTGCCCTATAGGTACATATAATTAAATTAGGTTTTGATAATAAAAGTTATAGATCTTTTATATGTACCTATAGGGCAACTAGTCCTCTGGACAATTGTGTTTGAATATATTTCCCTGGTACCCTCCTTTCGGTAGTGCCTGAAAAAGATAGAAAGAATGAAATTAAGATCACATAAAAATCAAAATCCCCCCAACAATAAAAATCAGAAACCTATATATAGAAATCAGAAACCCCAAAAGAATTATCAGTATGGGAATCAGAAAGGTCCAATATCCAAGTCTGAGAATAAAATAACGGATAATTTTTTATACAGAAGAAGGGAGGGGGGACCAGATTTAGGGGGAGTAGAGGTAGAGGACTCAGTAAGAAAAAAGAAGTAGTTGATCAAATTATTGAACCAAAAGAAGTAAGTGGGGGGATATTTAATTTGAGCAGTAGAAAACTAGAATCAGCAGAGGTAGCACTTTTGAAGAAGGGATTAAAATTTGCCCCCTCCAATAAATTGAATAAATTAGATACTTTTATTGGTATAAAGAAATATATGAGACAACTTTGTCTAAAAAAGTACTTTGTAAAAAAAAAAACCCACAGAGGAAGTAGAGAAGGACCACTTTATCCATACAGACCTAAAAGAGAAATCTAAATTCAATCCGAGACATGAAATGAGCGATTCCATGTTAACTTTCGAAACAATGGTACTTAATGATGTGAGAAAGATGAGAATTAATAATGGATCAAATTTAACGGTAGGTGAAAAGAAAGCTATGAGAACTTTGCGTGAGGATTCTGGGATTATTATACGGCCAGCAGACAAGGGGGGAGGGGTGGTGATACAAGATGTGGAGGATTATAATAGTGAAGCACAACGACAGCTAGAAGATAGGAGTACATATGGAAGTCTAAAAAGAGATCCCTGTGTACAGTACCAAAAAGAATTAAAACTACTGCTAGATAAAGGGAAGGAACAAGGGATTTTATCTGAAAAAGAATATCAATACATAATTCAGTCTCATCCCCGATTACCTGTCTATTATCATCTCCCAAAGATTCATAAGAAGATCGTTGACCCTCCCGGGAGACCGATTATCTCCGGGATTGGGTCACTGACTTCTAATCTGTCAGAATATGTGGATAGGTTTTTACAAAAAGCTGTGATTCAGACCGAGTCCGATGTGAGGGACACTGGGCATATCCTGCAAATTTTAGAAAATTTTGAATAGAAGGAGGGGTATCTGCTGTGCATAGCAGACATAAGTTCATTATATACTGTAATCAAACACGATATGGGGGTGAAGGCAGTCAGGCACTTTTTGAAGAATCTAACTGAGATTCCAAAGGTTCAAATAGAGTTTATTCTGGATGCTATTATGTTTATATTGTCTCATAACTATTTTAGTTATGAGTCAAAGTACTATCTACAGAAGACTGGGACAGCCATGGGGACGAGGTTCGCTCCGGGGTTCGCTAATTTATTTATGGCCTACTGGGAGGAGTTAGTTTTAAGTGGGCCGGAGGGCCCCGGAGCGGACCTCGTCCTATGGAAACATTTTATCGATGATACATTATTTATTTGGAAAGGGGGAGAAGAAAGCCTGAAGAGATTCATGAGCTGGCTAAATATGAAGAATGATTATAACTTAACATTTTCATGTGAATACAGTACTAGTGAGGTGAACTATTTGGATTTGAACGTTTTTGTGGAAGATGGATTGGTTAAAACCAAGACATTCTTCAAGAAGGTTGATACCAATAGTTACATCTTGATGGAGAGTTGTCATTTATTGAAATGGTTGACCAATATTCCCAAAAATCAGTTCACACGTATTAGAAGGAATTGTACAGAATTGATAGATTATGAGAATCAGGCAGAAGTGCTGAAAGAGCGATTTATTGAGAAGAAGTATGATGTATGTGAACTAGAAAGAACAGTAGAAATAGTAAGAAACTATGCAAGAGAAGATCTTCTAGTAGTGAAAGAGAAAAGTGTTGAAACTCCACCTCTATATATTAAGTTACAGTATAACCAACAGTCCAAGTATATTAGGAATATAGTAGAGAAATACTGGCACATCCTACAGCAGGATAAAACTCTGAATGGGATTTTAATTGATAAACCGAAGTTTGTTTTTAAAAAGGCTCCCAATATTAAGAGTAAGATTGCACCCACTGTACCACAAAAAGAGAGCAAAACACAAGAAAAGGGGTCGTTTAGAAGGTGCGGTTTTTGTAAACCATGCAGGAGCACCAAATATACAGCACCAGTTGAGAAGTTTAGGTCACCCATTACAGGAGAAGAATTTGATATAATGGACAAGATGGACTGTACAACAAGTGGTGATATTTATATTATAGATTGTGGCTGCCATAAACAGTATGTGGGGAGAACTAAGCGAAAGCTCCTATCGAGAATTGGAGAACACACAAATAATATTAAGAAGAAGAGTAACAAGCATCCACTGAGTAAGCATTTTAAAGAATGTCACGGAAGCAGCCTGCAGACATTTAGATTTTTATGCATTCACGCAGTAGCAAAAGATTGGAGAGGTGGAGATTACATTAAAAAAATGTCCAGGGCTGAAACACACTGGATATACACATTACATAGTTTAGCCCCACGAGGTTTGAACTCTGATGTGGAATTATTCGCCTTTGATTGAATCAACAGACCAATAAGAAACGGAGGAATATAAGCCGTAGGAGGAACGAAACTGGAGGGTGGAGTTAAGGCAGAGTATTAAAAGATGAGAGACCCAATGAGAGCCAGCTCTGAAGAAGGAAGGCGGACCTACCGAAACTGGTAAGCGGATTGGCTACAAACTTGTGGTGACGTCACCCGAACTTCCGGTAGATGGTGCCGGGATTCCGTGTATGCTCTTGGGTCTTTCTGGCAACAAAGCTGAAACATCTTTTGGAGAGTCGCCGGCCGGGACTCATTGCCTCTTGAAAAACCACATGAACTTTGAATACCACTGCCTTCCCTCACAAATCCAGGAACTCCGTGAGTGTTATTATTTATATAGATGCTAATCAAAGAGACTTTGTCAATATTGATGTTAAAACACAGGCTCAATTGAAGAAACTGCCGCTATTGGGGGCTGTCCGCAGTTGCGGAAGACAAGTGTTTCTGGGACCTGTTGTTCTACGGAAGATTTCTGTTACTGCGGCTTTGTCTATTTGCCCTATGGGATTTGTCGCTATACTATTGCCATCTTTGCAGGCTATCCGCTGCTGCGGAGTATAAGTGCTCACTGGGACCTGTTGTTCTACGAAATAACCCGCTGCTGCGGCTTTTGAACTGGCTGCTGTATGAATTCTCCTTGCTACTGAGATCAAAGCATTTTTACACTGTTGGTAGATTTATCTCATTGAGATTTTATACATAGTATATATACTATCAATTTGAAAGGCATTTTAGGATGGGTCAATACTGCACTATTGATAGACAGGTTGATTGCCAATACAGGAGACCAAACAGGAGGTATTGTTGGATACTGATTGGCAATGAGATTTGTATGTGTGTGTGCATGAAACTTATTTTAAAGTATTTTATTGTTGAATTTTTCAGGTCAAGTGACGACTTTATTAAATTTGCATAGTAATTACTATTGAAGGCGCTATTTAATACATATTGTTTTTAAGGTGGGGATGAGAGTTAACCTCTTGCATACCGTTGCAGCCTGGTAGAAATAATAGATTCTTTCAGCGCCACGACTTGTATACTGTTTATTTTTGTGTAACAATTCAGCTAACCCACATGCAGGAGACTATGTGTAACAATTCAGTTAACCAATATGCAGGGGAGTATAGTAATGTTCGGCCTGTGACCAATACACATGCAATTTCATGCAACTCTGATCAATCTACAACCAATCAACATGTTACAAACTGTATTCCACTCCAGTCTGCAACCAATCTGCTTACAAATGATGGTAATAATGATCTGTCTGCCAAGAACTCACATGCAGTTTCATGCAATCTAGATCAATCTGCAACCAGTCAGCATGTTGTAAACTCTGCTTCAATTTTGTTTGAAATTGATCAGCATACAAATGTTCCCAAAGAAAATCATTCTGCAACCAGTTCACATACAATGCCATGTAATCTGAATCAATCTGTAACCAATCAGTATGCTATAGACTTTGCACCAGTCCAGTTTGAGTCCATTCAGCATGTTGTTTCCTCTGCTTCAATTATGTTTGAAACTGCTCAGCATACAAATGTTTCCAAAGATAACAACTCTGCAACCAGTTCACATGCAGTTCCATGCAATCTGAATCAATCTGTAACCAACCAGTATGCTATAGACTTTGTACCAGTCCAGTTTGAATCCAGTCAGCATGTTGTGAATTCTTCCTCAACTCTGTTTGAAACCAATCAGCATACAAATATTTCCAAAAATAATTGCTCTAAAACCAGTTCATATGCCATATCATGCAATTCAAATCAATCTGCAACCAATCTGTGTATCAAAAATTGTGTTTCTGTTCAGTCTGCAACTAATCAACATATAAATGTTTCCAAAAATAATCGCTCTGAAATCAGTTCACATGCAATATCATGCAATTCAAATCAATCTGCAATCAATCTATGTAACAAAAATGGAGTTTCTGTTCAGTCTACAACTAATCAGCATATTGTTTCTAAGGATAATCACTCTGGAACCAGTTCAAACGCAATGTTATGTAATTCAAATCAGTCTGCAACGAGTCTCTATGCAAAAAATTGTACACCAATTCAGTGTGCAATCGATCCGCATACAGACGTTTACAAAGATGGTCGCTTTGAAACCAGTTCTCATGCAATGTCATACAATTCAAACCAACTTGCAACCAATTTGTGTTCTAAAAATTGTGTTTCTGTTCAGTCTGCAGCTAATCATCATATTAATGTTTTCAAAGAAAATCACTCTGGAACCTGTTCACATGCAATGTTATGTAATTCAGATCAGTCTGCAACCAGTTTGAATGCTAAAAATTGTACACAAATTCAGTCTTCAATCAATCAGTATACTGACGTTGACAAAGATGAGCACTTTGAAACCACTTCACATACAATGTCATACAATTCAAACCAATCTGCAGCCGAATTGTGCTTTGTAAGTTGTGCATCAGTTCAGCCTGAAGTTAACAAACATGTAATAAACTGTTCTACATTCCAGCTTGCAATCAGTTTGTATACAATAAATCGTGCTTTGATTCAGTCTCCAGTCAGTCAACATGATATGCATTGTACTTTTATCCAGTTTGCAACCAGTGAATGTGCAACAGGTTGTGTTTCAAGTCCACCTACAGCTGATGGTGTATGGTCTCAGTCTTTCGGAGAGATGTTTGTTTTAGCACAACTACTTCAGCTCCTGCCAATAGTTCTGGCTCAACTATCTCAAATTCTTCCTGCTGTTCCTGTACAGTCGTTACAAGCCTTGCCAGCTGTGCCAGAGCAATCATTACAGACTTTACCAAATGTCCTTGCGCAATCACCACAAGCCTTGTCAGTAGTTCCAGATCAGTTATTGCAAAACTTGTCTGCTGTTTCAATCTCCTCACTGCAAACTGTTCTTGATCAGTCATCACAAATTTTGCCAGCAGCTTCTGCACAACTGCCATTGGAAACTTTGTTAGCCATACTTTTGGGTACTGTGTGCACTTCTGCTATATCACCAGAGACTTTGTGCATGCCCATTGTACCCTCAGAGACTTTGAGCATGCCTGTGGTACCCTCAGAGACTTTGTGCATGCCTGTTGTGCCCTCAAAGACTTTGAGCACACCTGTTATACCCGCAGAGACTTTATGAACATCTGTTATGCCCTCAGAAACGGTGTGCATACTTGTTATGTCCTTAGAGATTGGGTGCACGCCAGTGTTACCCCCAGAGACCTTTTGCATTTTTTCTAGGTACCCAGAAATTGTGGACATCTTTTCTGTGCATTCAAAGATTTTGTGTATTCCTGCCATTTATCAAGTGATGCTTTTCAATGTTTCCATGTACCCAGAGAATTCTTACATTATTGCTATGTATACAGAGACTATGTGTTTCCTTGCCATACATTTAGAAAAATTTTTGTTCAGCAGGTTGTTGCTTCCAGTCAGCCTTTTTTCCCATTTGTTGCCTACAGAATACAGCTGTCTGAAGATTGCTTTGGGTATACTGGGGTTTTGCTTATCGGGGTCCTCGTTTCTGATTTTTTTAACAGAGCCATGTTTGTTGCCAGCACTATCAGCATGTTGCCGGAGCCACCTAACTCTCTCTGGATGTTTTTGATCTGCACGAGCTCTCTTTTGCTTAGTCATGTCCCTGTGTTACAGAACATTTGCTATTATGGTTTCCGCAGTCTTGGTGATCTTTCGGAACTGGGGCAAGCCTGTTCTAGGTTTCTCTCTCTTTCAGAGAAATTTGCCTTACTCAGAGATACTGGAAAGCACCCTAATGGGGTTGCCAGTGTCTTTGAGGAACCTGCATTGATACCTGTTGGCGAATGCTTTCTGGGTCAAGGCATCACTTGCAGTTTGTGGGTTTTCGGTCCAGTGCTCAAATGTGCAGTCATTAATTCCGGTGTCCTAGGGCTCTGGTTGGCAGCTGAGACGGTTGGTTATCGAAGTGGCTCAGGGGACCCTGGTGGTGGAATTCCTTGTTTTATTCAGAGTGATCCTTGGATTGGCTTGCTCCTCTCCGGAATCTACCTGGGGGGCAGGTAACATTTTGGAGCATTCGGAGGCTGCTCTTGAAAGCGGGGGTAATGTCAGAAACGCTGTTGCTTCCTGCTTCACCTGCTGGTGCCATCATAAGTCACCAGCAGGTGGCTCTGTTTGCTTTTCATGGTTGCCTACAGTTAACAGGCTCACCACTAGATGGAGTATCATGGGTTACACATGTCTCTGTTCCACAGGTGTCCGGGCAGGCTGCCAGCTCCTATTTAAGCTGGCCACTCCCTTCACACTACGCAGATCCTCGTGTCAGTGTGACTACTGCTTGTTGGTCCACTCTCTTGCTCTGCTCTGTGTTTCCCCTTTGTCTGACTGCCTGGGTAAGCCTCTGGCTTACATCCTATCTTGCCTTGCACTGTGATTCCAGTCTGTCTGCCTGTGTGAGCCTTTGGGCTTGCGTCCTTTTCTGCCCTGCTCTATTGCTCCTCTGTGTCCCAGATTAGCTAGAGTGTATTCATGTATGAATATTGTAGGGGTTCTGATCTTAGTGTATATTGACCCTGGACTGTGTTTGATGTCGATTCTGCTTGATGATTCTGTACTGCGATTGTTATATTTGTATATATAGCACTGTTCATATTAAACACTAATTCATTGCAAATCTGTGTCCTGACCTTTTGTATATGCTACTAAATGTGATCAGCAAATACCCTGCTAGCAGGAAACGTGACACAAACACCTTAGCAACTTTACTCCAAGAACCCTGACTAGCCCATGCAGGTAGATTGCACACCTCCTGCTCTGCCCTTTCAGTGCATTTATCCCTTTTGAAAATTCTGCGTAACATCCTGATCAGCAAACCCAAAACTGCACGTCTCAATCAAAATCAGTGCTATCCCGGACGAGCCCCCACTGATTTACTATCCTTCCTCAAAGGACTGCAAAAATTTTACCTTTTCTTTTGCTAGCAATGAGTTTGAGGAAACCAGCAGTTTTGGGAAAGAAAAATCACAGTAATGTGATTTTAATCAGGCAAACCAAAGATCAGAAACAGTCAAGTTACAAAAGGGTAAATACAAAACATACAAATATACAAATATATATATATAAAGTTCTATCACATTTACTATGATATATATATATATATATATATATATATATATATATATATATATATATATATATATATATATATATATATATATATATATATATATATATATATATCTTTGAATACACTTAGCTCATTTTAGTTGTCTCCTTTAATCAGCATTGTCTGGTACTTCTGTAGCAATCCGTTGTCCTTCCATCAGCATCCCCAGAGAGCCAGAGCATTCTTCTCATCGCATGGTCATCACTCCAGCCCAGAACAATGCTGATACCTTTATACCTCCTAAAGTCCCACCCTTTCCCTGCTCTGTGATTGGCTAGAGAGTGGTGATCTGTACTTCGTGAACACAGGAAGCTTCACAATGATGAGCTGTACAAAAGCTGCCATGTGGCCAACAAAACAATGAGTCAATAAACTAGCGGCCATCTTAAAAAAAACAAGGTAATACTTCAGATTCAAATGGTAGAACTTCAGTAAAACAATCTTCGCATCACAATCCTTTATTGCCGCAGCTGTTCGGCTGGATGATAAGGAGTGTTTAACCCATTATTACGCCATCCTGCTAGTGCTCCAATCAGCTTACACGCGGCGTATTTCAACATGCACAATAGGGTGTATGCAAGCTGTAGAGATGGCCCGAACGGTTCGCACGTGAACTTATTCGTGCAAACTTCGGTGGTTCGCGTTGCACCGCGAACTATATGCGAGTTCGACCCGCCCCCTATACTACATCATTAGGGTCAACTTTGACCCTTTACATCACAGTCAGCAGGCACAGGGTAGCCAATTAGGCTATACTCCCTCCTGGAGCCCCCCCCCCTTATAAAAGGCAGCCAGCGTCAGCCATTTCACTCACTCGTGTGGTTGCAGTAATTAGAGAAGGGAGAGAACCTTGCTGCTGACACAGGGAAAGCTTAGTTAGGCTCTTGTGTTAGGCTTGTTAGGTTGCTCCTTTTTGCTGATCTTATTGCTAAAAAGCACTCCTCATCCTCAACAGCTCTTTTGAGAGCTAATGTTGTTCTTGTGATCTATTTTGTGTGTGTGTGTGTGTTTCCCACATACACTTGTGTTGCATATACAGCCCTGTCAGTCAGTCGCAGCTGCTGGTGGGACCTTGGCCCCTTGGTAATTCCTACCGTGCCTCTGCCAGGCCCAGCACATTCAGTGACTACCTGTGTGTGTGACAGCTGCACATTTGTAATACCAATCACTGCATACCCACCTGTTCAGTGCACCTACCTACCTACGTGAGCGTACGCAGTGTCATTGGACCTGTTCACAGTACCTATGTGTGTGACAGCTGCACATTTGTAATACCATTCACTACATACCCACCTGTTCAGTGCACCTACCTACCTACATGAGTGCACGCAGTGTCAATGCACCTGTTGATGGTACCTGTGTGTGTGACAGCTGCACATTTGTAATACCAATCACTGCATACCCACCTGTTCAGTGCACCTACCTACCTATGTGAGCACACGCACTCTCACTGCACCTGTTCACGGTACCTGTGTGTGTGAAAGCTGCACATTTGTAATACCAATCACTGCATACCCACCTGTTCAGTGCACCTACATACCTACGTGACCGCAAGCAGTGTTATGTACCAGTCACTGCACCTCTTCACGGTAACTGTGTGTGTGACAGCTGCAAATTTGTAATACTAGTCATTGCACAATTGTTCACAGTACCTGTGTGACCGCACTCTGTGTAATATACCAGTCCGTGCATAACTGTTAACTGCACCTGCGTGACAGCTGCACATTGTATTGTAATACCAGTCACTGCATACCTTTCACTGCAAATGTGTGACTGCACATTGAATTAGTCAAGTCAGTGCATACCTTTCGCTTCACCCCCCCCCCCCCCCCCCCCCCGATTTGGACAAAACAGGCAGAGGCAGAGCCAGAGGCAGACCCAGAGGCAGGTCACCCGGCAGGTCTGTTCGAGGTCATACTGACGTGATTTTGTGCGGCCCTGGCCCAAAGTATAGTGCTCAGAAGAAGGCACGTCCCATCAACTCCCAAGGCTGTCAGGACGTGATTGACTATTTACACTGAACACCTCATCTTTCGCAGCCACCAGCGCTACTACAAGCACCACATCCGCTGCATTTGACACTTCGCATGAGTTATTTGGTGGGAAATTAACTGATTCACAGACATTATTGTTACAACAAGATGAAGGCGCTAAGCAAGTTACACCACCTCATATGTCTGAGTTAGCAGACACTATGGACGTAACGTGTGAGAAGGAGGATGATGAAGTACCTGCTGTTGGTACATTTTATGAGGTGTCTCAGGCAAGCGAAGCTGGGGAGGATGATTATGTTGATACGGATGCCACGTGGGATCCTAAGAGACAAGATGACCAAGGGGACAGTTCAGAGAGGAGTAGGAGGAGACGAGTTGCTGAAAGAAGCAGGGGGAGCTCGTCCTCAGAAACAGCTGGTGGCAGTGTCCGGCGCCATGTATCGCCACCCATGGACAGCCAGCCAACATGCCCTTCAACGTCAGCTGCTGATGCCACCATAGTGCCATCACCCCAGGGGGGCTCAGCGATTTGGACATTTTTTTGTGTGTCTGCCTTAGATCAGAGCAATGCCATCTGTTCTCTCTGCCGCCAAAAATTAAGCCGTGGAAAGGCCAACAGCCACGTAGGGACAACTGCCTTATGAAGGCACATGGAGAAAAGGCACAAACTGCAATGGGAAGGGCACCTGAGGAAAAGCAGCACACAAAAGCAAAGCCACCCTCCTTCTCCTCTTCCTCCTTCAGGTGCATCATCTTCAACCGCTTTCTCCCTTGCACCTTCACAATCACAGCCACCCTCTTCCACTTCGCCTCTCACCTTGAGCAGTTCCTGCTCCTCTGCACACAGCAGCAGCCAGGTGACCAAGAGGGAAATCTTTGAATATAAGAAGCCAATGTTTGCCAGTGTTCTTCTGAGGCTGGTTAGTGCAGAAGAATAGTTTTCAGTGACTGTGTTTCACTATATGCATTGTAACGGCTACATACCATACTGTATGGTGTTACTTTCATGTTTTGTTGAGTTGCTTGATTTTACAGGGAATTCAAAGTAGTCCCCACTGTGCATGTAGACCTTGTTTCCATCTGCATGTTGCTGATCAGATTTTCAGTAACGTGCAGTGTATGTGATCTGTAGAGACATCAGAACTTTGTAGACCTCACTTTCTGACATCACCATCAATGTGTTGCAATTTAACATGGAATCTGTGAGGAAACGCGGAAGAGCCGCCGTCTCTCACAATGAGGCGGCTGTTTCCGCGTTCAGCAGCGCGTCACAACGCGGAAAAACCGCCGCATGCCGCTTAGGCAGAGCGGCGGAATCCGCATTGGTAACGGCGGAATCCGCATCAGAGGCGGCCCCCGCACTAGATACATTGCATGACAGTACTGGTGTGGCTGGGACTGATAGTCCACCAAGATTCAGACTTACACGCGCGCGAGCACAGAGGCAGAGTTTAAATAGCAGTTAGAAGGGTGTCGGCTGACCAGCTGGGTCAGCTGACAAATTCCACTGCTCTCATTGGACCAGCAATTAGGGAGGTCCTGGAAAGGTCCTAGAGTATATATACTGCTGGTTGTTCACTTGCTCTTTGTCTGGCGTGCGATCACATATGTGGGAGCACCCAGATCCGTAGTCAGATCCGCAAGTGTGCCGGGACCAGCTGGAGCTGTAATCCTACACTTAGCTAGATTCTGTTGATAGCTAAAGTACTAGTTTGATTGTATTTATTTGTTATGACTTTTGCCTGCCTTGACTACCCTTTTGAACTCTGATCTTGTACCTCGATATTTCTGATTCTCTGTTGCCGAACCCCGGCTCGTTCCTTGACTCTGCTTCTGCCTCCTGATTTTGTACCCCGATATTTCTGATACCCCGTTGCTGAACCCTGCCTGTACTTTGACTCCGCCTTTGCCTCCTGATCTTGTACTTTATCTGTCCGTGTGTGTACGACCTGGCTTGTCCGACCTCGAGAACCGACCTTACTGTTAGAGGCGGTTCCTCGTTCTGTTAAGTGACCCTTCCGCCAGAGGGTTACTTTCAGTATATCCTTCCCGCTGGCAGCCTGACTCCTCCCGCCTTGGAGAGCTCAGGTTTGCGGAAGGAATCTGTACAGTACGCCTTACTGTACTGAGGCCCTGTCCTCTAAGTGTTACTGTTACACCAAAACACTACACTCTACTCAGGTGAACAGAGGTTAGCTACTATATCGGATTATCAGTGATACTGCAGATCACGTATAATCTGGTATACATCTGTATTCCCAGTGGTTCTGCAGATCACTGGTAATCAGATCCTCTCTGTGCTTCACCGATCGTTACAGAACGCCAGACCAAAAAACAGATGGAATCACGCGCTGATCCTCTGACTGTGCTTGCCACTTCGGTGGACAGTATCCATCAAGCACTGGGCCAGCACAAAGCCTTAATCGATGCCCTATCAGGCTCAGTGCGAACCCTCCAGACGTCAGTTGATTCAGTGCGATCCCCTCCTAGTGACGACATTCGCATGCCTGTACCTGATAAATTTTCCGGCCACAAATCTGACTTTCGGAATTTCAGGAGTAGAGTGTTATCGTATTTCGAATTAAGACCCCGATCCTTGGGGACTGAGACCCAACGGGTCACCTTTATTAAAACTTTGCTGGCTAGTGACTCCCAGTCATGGGCATACAACCTGCCTTCTACCAATATTGCCCTGACCTCGGTGGAGGAATTCTTTAAGGCCATGGCCATAATTTATGACGACCCTGACCTTGCCGCGTCCTCTGAGCGGAAGCTCAAACTTTTGCGGCAAGGCAGAGGCTCGGTCGAGGATTATGCGGCAGAGTTCCGTAGGTGGTCAGTCACCGCTAGATTCGATAACTTTGCTCTGATGGATTACTTCCTGTCTGGGTTGTCGGAGGAAGTCTCTGATCTAATGTTAACTGTACCCGAGCCCAAGACAGTCGATGAGGCCATATCATCGGCTATTCGAGTTGATCGTAGGTTACGCCATCAGAAGCAGGTTAGGGGTAGTCACCGCGTCAGGGTGACATCTTACGCGGCACCATCCGCTACACCCCTAGTAACACCTTCTCCGCCTGTCTCACCCTCTCCGGCCTTGCCTCCGCCCGAACCAATGCAGATTGGTCGTTCGAAGTTGACCCAGGTGGAGCGACGGCGGAGAATGACGGAACAGCTGTGCCTGTATTGTGCAGCAGCAGGGCATAGGGTGCGAAACTGCCCTAACAAGTCGGGAAACGAGTTTGCCTAGGAGTAGTGGGGGGTGACACCCTAGGCACACAATTTTCACCCCTTAAAGAGAAAAAATTGCTTCTCCCCTGTACTATCACATGGGAGAATAAGTCCGTAGCCACTGAAGCGTTTGTTGATTCTGGCTCAGCGGCTAATTTTATGGATCTTGAATTTGCTCAGGAGTTGGGTATTCCCCTCACTCCAGTGAGTCCCCCCATTCAGGTCACGGCAGTGGACGATTCCCCTCTGCAACGGGATCGCCCACTGTCACAGACCCCGGAGGTGAAGGTCGCCATAGGGGTACTGCATGGGGAACAGTTACGATTTTTTGTGTTACGCATGTCTACCTCCACTATTATCTTAGGCATGCCGTGGCTGCAAATCCATTCTCCGCACATAGACTGGGCTACGGGTCAGGTAACTAGATGGTCCGATCATTGTCACCAACGGTGTTTAGGGAAGGTGACATTGGGTCGGACCAAGATTCTTGTGGAGGGGGTTCCCGAAGAGTATGCAGAGTTCTCTGATGTATTTTGTCCTAAGTCTGCTGATCAGTTACCCCCTCATCGCCCGTTCGATTGCCCCATTGATCTCCGTGCTGGTTGTATGCCTCCTAGGGGTCACCTGTATAACTTGTCCGGTCCAGAGAAGATGGCTATGCAGGAATACATTCGTGATAACTTAGCCAAGGGGTTCATCCGGCCCTCCCGGTCGCCTGCTGGGGCCGGTTTCTTTTTCGTTAAAAAGAAAGACGGGGGTCTCCGACCTTGTATTGATTATCGGGGCCTCAATAAGATCACGATAAAAAATCGCTATCCGTTACCCTTGATAGACGATTTATTTACGCAAGTCACAGCCGCAAAGATCTTCTCTAAATTGGATCTGAGGGGGGCATACAATCTAATCCGCATCAGAGAGGGTGATGAGTGGAAGACGGCCTTCAACACACCCGACGGGCATTACGAGTACCTAGTGATGCCCTTCGGGTTGTGCAATGTGCCAGCCGTCTTCCAAGAATTAATCAATGAGGTATTCCGGGAGGTTTTGGGTAGATTCGTGTTGGTATACCTCGATGACATACTAATTTATTCCAATAACCTCTCCGAACACAGGGTTCACGTAAAATTTGTCCTAAACAAATTAAGACAGAATAGGCTCTACGCGAAGGTGGAAAAGTGCATATTTGAAGTGACCACGGTCACGTTTCTGGGATACATAATTTCCACCTCGGGCCTCTCAATGGATCCTGCCAAGGTCACAGCAGTGTTGGAGTGGCTACAGCCAGTGGGGTTAAAGGCCCTGCAGAGATTTTTGGGGTTCGCGAACTATTACAGGAGGTTCATTAAGGGATACTCCACTTTAGTTGCCCCCCTTACCAGTCTCACGAAAAAAGGGGCGGATACCAACCACTGGTCTCCTGAAGCTGTGGCGGCATTTGCTTTATTGAAAAAATTATTTTGCTCAGCACCAATTTTGAGACATGTTGACACGTCCTTTCCCTTCATTGTGGAGGTTGATGCCTCAGAAGTTGGGGTGGGGGCGGTGCTGTCGCAACGGTCTGGGTTGCAGGGCAGATTACACCCATGTGCTTATTTTTCCCGCAGGTTTTCACCTGCAGAAAAAAATTATGATATAGGCAACCGTGAACTTCTGGCTATTAAGTTGGCATTTGAGGAGTGGCGCCACTGGTTAGAGGGGGCAGAACACACGATCACAGTTTACACCGACCATAAGAACTTGGAATACATCGAGGGGGCGAAGAGATTGAGTCCCCGTCAGGCCCGATGGTCTTTGTTTTTTACAAGGTTTAGGTTTATAATCACGTACACCCCAGGCAGCAAAAACGTCAAGGCAGATGCCCTCTCCCGGTGTTTTGAACCAGAAACGGCACAGCCACCCGCTCCTGAGTCTATCATCCCGCGGGAACTAGTGTTAGCCGCAACAGAGACTTGGGAGGATTGGACGGAGGTTTTGGGTCCATTTCAGCAGGACGTTCCTGAGGGAAAACCCGAAGGGGTTATGTTTATCCCTTTGCCCTTTCGTTTACAAATCCTGCACCTCTTTCACGCCCATAAGAATGCTGGTCATCCTGGAGCTGCTAGAACGCAGGATCTGATTGCCAGGTGTGCTTGGTGGCCTTCTTTGGCAACAGATTGCAAAGAGTATGTCAGGGAGTGTGCGGTCTGTGCCAAGAGTAAACCCTCCCGGCTGGCATCTGTAGGTAAGCTGCAGCCTTTGCCCACCCCGAGTGAGCCATGGACCCACTTGTCCATGGATTTTGTGGGAGAATTGCCCAGGTCTGAAGGAATGTCGGTCATTTGGGTGGTAGTCGACCGTTTTAGCAAGATGGCCCATTTTGTGCCCCTGAAAGGACTCCCCTCGGCTCAGGAACTGGCCGAGTTGTTTATCATTCACGTCTTCCGGCTGCATGGCATTCCGGAAGACATTGTGTCGGATAGGGGAGTCCAATTTGTATCTGGTTTCTGGAGGGCATTTTGCCGCCAAATGGGCATGAAGTTGTCTTTTTCGTCAGGCTACCACCCACAGACTAATGGGCAGACGGAACGTATCAACCAGTCTTTGGAACAATTCCTAAGATGTTACGTTGCGGAAGCACAGACTGACTGGGTAAAATTTTTGCCCTTCGCGGAATTTGCACAAAATAATTTGAAGAATTCCTCATCTGGATTCTCTCCATTCCAGATTGTGACAGGGAGATCACCCAAATTTTCCCCTTTTCCAGTCGTGTCATCCCCATTTCCAGCACTGGAGGATTGGCAGAGATCACTTAGGGACAATTGGGGAATTGTTAAGGGGAATTTGCAGAAGGCGTTCCAGAGTCAGAAGGGTCAAGCAGACAAAAGACGATCCGTGGAATGGAAGTTTCAGCCAGGGGAGTTAGTCTGGGTGTCCACACGTCACTTGACCCTGAAGCAGCCTTCTACCAAACTGGGTCCCAGGTTTGTGGGTCCATTCCCAGTGACTAAAAGAATCAATAACGTGACTTACGCCATTGATCTTCCTGCCAGCATACGGGGCGTAAGGTCGTTTCATGTGTCCCTACTCAAACCTGCGGTCCAGGTGGGTTCCGCTCCTCCTCCCCCTGTGTTGGTAGATGACCAACCTGAATATGAGGTGGAAAAGATTTTAGATTCACGTGTTGTGCAAAACTCAGTACAATATCTCGTACACTGGAAAGGGTACGGCATTGAGGAGAGGCAATGGGTACCGGGGACGCGCATGCATGCAGACGAATTAAGGAGAGAATTTCATGCCTCACATCCAGAGAAACCTGGTGGGAGTTGTCCGGAGTCCACTCCTCGGGAGGGGGGTACTGTGAGGAAATGCGGAAGAGCCGCCGTCTCTCACAATGAGGCGGCTGTTTCCGCGTTCAGCAGCGCGTCACAACGCGGAAAAACCGCCGCATGCCGCTTAGGCAGAGCGGCGGAATCTGCATTGGTAACGGCGGAATCCGCATCAGAGGCGGCCCCCGCACTAGATACATTGCATGACAGTACTGGTGTGGCTGGGACTGATAGTCCACCAAGATTCAGACTTACACGCGCGCGAGCACAGAGGCAGAGTTTAAATAGCAGTTAGAAGGGTGTCGGCTGACCAGCTGGGTCAGCTGACAAATTCCACTGCTCTCATTGGACCAGCAATTAGGGAGGTCCTGGAAAGGTCCTAGAGTATATATACTGCTGGTTGTTCACTTGCTCTTTGTCTGGCGTGCGATCACATATGTGGGAGCACCCAGATCCGTAGTCAGATCCGCAAGTGTGCCGGGACCAGCTGGAGCTGTAATCCTACACTTAGCTAGATTCTGTTGATAGCTAAAGTACTAGTTTGATTGTATTTATTTGTTATGACTTTTGCCTGCCTTGACTACCCTTTTGAACTCTGATCTTGTACCTCGATATTTCTGATTCTCTGTTGCCGAACCCCGGCTCGTTCCTTGACTCTGCTTCTGCCTCCTGATTTTGTACCCCGATATTTCTGATACCCCGTTGCTGAACCCTGCCTGTACTTTGACTCCGCCTTTGCCTCCTGATCTTGTACTTTATCTGTCCGTGTGTGTACGACCTGGCTTGTCCGACCTCGAGAACCGACCTTACTGTTAGAGGCGGTTCCTCGTTCTGTTAAGTGACCCTTCCGCCAGAGGGTTACTTTCAGTATATCCTTCCCGCTGGCAGCCTGACTCCTCCCGCCTTGGAGAGCTCAGGTTTGCGGAAGGAATCTGTACAGTACGCCTTACTGTACTGAGGCCCTGTCCTCTAAGTGTTACTGTTACACCAAAACACTACACTCTACTCAGGTGAACAGAGGTTAGCTACTATATCGGATTATCAGTGATACTGCAGATCACGTATAATCTGGTATACATCTGTATTCCCAGTGGTTCTGCAGATCACTGGTAATCAGATCCTCTCTGTGCTTCACCGATCGTTACAGAATCCCAATGCATGATTGCATGCATTCCTGTGTGTTTGCACTGCCATCCCATGGTTTACAAATGAAAGATATAGCAAATGCATCCAGCAGAATCGAGCAGCAACACTTTGTCGTGCATCACAACGGCCACCTGTGTTGAATGCAGTGTGTAGATAAAAATTAGATGTGATTCAGGCCGGCTTCACACTGCAGATTGGCGGTGCGGCGCAGCCACCGCACCGCCAAAAACAGGCCTTTGGGGGATTACTGTGTTAGTATGTGGTAATCCCCGTTTGGGATCCGCCGAAACAGGAAGTGGCGCTCACTTCCTGTTGGGCAATCAACGCCGTGTGCAGGTGCGTAATGCTAAAATACACTTCCGCACATGTGCGACACTGAAAACTGTGGCTTTTTTTTTTAATATACGCTTGTTACCATAGACTTTTATGACTTCCAGTCCGACACAGATCGCCACAGGAGCCACACAGTATCGTATGTATGGACGTGCTTTAGATAGGACACTTCCGGTGCAGTGTACCGCAACGTGGGGGAGTGTGAACTACCCCATAGACTTTCATTAGGCTGCAGTGGGGTGTGGTACATTTACCACACTGCCACAGTGTGAAAAGACCCTCCGGGTAGTATTCAATTAGTATGCAATTACTATGCTTTGCAATAATTATGGATGTGATTCAATATGCATGTGTAGTAAAAGAAAAGCTAGTGCACACGGTTGCTCTTTCATTAACAAGCGCTTTCTAGTAGTATGTGCAGCTTTTAATCATGTATGCCCAGTATAGTTTTTTATCATGGCTGCATTCGTGGCATGGATTAGAAAGGGCCTCTGCAACAGAGCAGTATTGAGGAGGAGGCAAACAGACTCAGGACTCTTTAGATATTTACGCAGAAAAGATGTCATTATTAATTTTTCCTTCCTTGATGCGAGGATTTCAGAGCAGTTTAAAAGGAAAAGAAGACAGAAGAGAATTTAGAACAAAGATGAAAAACAGAAGAATGTTAGTTTATTTTTTTTTATTAATAAAGGAGCACCTTTACCTATTTAAAGTGACACTGAAGCAAAAAAAAAAAAAATAGCAGAGCTAATGACCCTTTGAACTTCCTGGCAGAAAAACCTTTAATAAACAGGAAAGGTTGAGATAAGTGCTTCACAAAATAGCATTGCTCTCTGACTAAATTAGTAGGAGAGCTCAGAGAAGCTCGTTTGCATAAATAACAACTGAAGTTTCTTAACTTTTCCTGTACCGGAAACAATAAGAGAGTAAAAGTGGGATACCAATACATATCTTGTATCGTTGGATTCAGCAGAATCAGGGCCTTTACAAAGAGTTTAATCAAGTGGGTCTATTCTAAATATATGGAGAGCAAAAATGCAACCAAACAGCAAATAAATGTCCCCAAATTCACTCATTCATTCATTACATACTGCACACATACCATAGAAGGGCCCTTCTAAATAAAAACTAAAAAATTCATATATAGACAATAAAAATGGGAATGCGAAGGTCCTAATATAGGAGACTTGTCCCAATAATCTCATATATGGTACACAGTGCCTTGCATTAAGGAGGAGTCCGTCCTAATAGACTTCTTACGACAGTGTTCCGTTTTGGAGGTTTTTAGTAAAAAGGTAGGCCCAAATTACATGCCAGGAGATTCGCCCACTTACAGTTCAACACATATGTTTCCGCACGATCCTTATACCAGTCCACTGTCAGGCTGCTCACTCGATACACTCCACGCTGGCCTCCGAGTGCGGCATACGTCACTTCCGTGTATAGGATACAGTGATCATCAGCTCACCACTCAAAAAAGGACCTCTGGAACTTGGGTTTACAGGTGACCGCTGAGCGCTTCCACGGTGCACCTCTTGTCCACGGCCTTCACCACACAACAATGTTTAAAAGAAGAAAGAAACCTCAATGCGTTTCTGCCAATAAACGTTGGCTTTCTTCAGGAGGATTTTGCTGGTCTGGAGCTGCAACCCTTCTCACTTCCTAAATACTATTCTCCGGATCATCCGTCCCCCATATTAGTAGGGTCATAGGTCATAGTCCATAGGACGACATTTCTTCATTTTAGTTCAAAATCCAAATTAAAATGATTCCTCATATTGCTAATGGTGTCTTGATGTTTCCAGTCTACACTCCATTTGTATAGTGAAATTGCATATATGATCAATCGATAAATTAATAAAAACATAATAAAAGATATAAAAAATATAAATAAAAACAGCAATGTGCATTCAAACATATACTCTCTCCCCCACTACCCACTCACAAACAGATATTCCCCACAATGCTGGCAGGTAATTATTCACCACCAGTACCCACGAACCATGGGGAGGGGGGCAGTTAATCTCTATAACCCCCCTAATAAATCACACCTGATCCCCAGACAACTAAACCCAGGTCCTGCAGTCCCCATTCCTTCCATTTATCCCCAATTCTATTCAAAAAAAGCAAACACCTCCATTTCACTATTCAAAGCCTTGAGGATAATGTTGTCCAACTGAAAAATCCATCTTGATTCACTCCGTGACATTTTCTTTATATAATCCCCTCCCCTCCCACTGTGTTTAACGACTTCAAGGCCAAAGAATATTGTCCCCCTTATACTCCCCCCATGTTCCTCCTTGTAGTGTTTAGACAGTGGGTGTCCCACACATTTGTTTTTTATATTATTAAAATGTTCCCCCACCCTGCTCTGGAGTGACCTCTTAGTTCTCCCAATGTATCTCTTCTGACAGGGGCACTGGATGCAGTAAATGACCCCTCTCGTAGTACATGTTATAGGGTCCTTAATCCTGTATTTCACTGAATCCAGTGCCTCAATCTCTAATATTCTGCCTGGATTGCTGGTTCTTCTACAATTCAGGCATATCCCGCATCTAGTAAATCCTACTCCTCCCCTCCCTCTCCTATCAGTAGTACCATTCTTCTCATTTGTCGCAGTTGCAATAGAGAGTCCTAGATTAGGTGCCTTTTTAAAGACCACCTTAGGGACACATGGTAGTTTGTCACCTATAATCTTGTCCTCCTTAAGCACGTCCCAATGCTTACGTATTATATTCATAACTTTATTCGATTGGGACGTATATTGCAGGACAACACTAAAATCATTGTGTTCCCAATTTTGATCTAATCTTGGACCCAGTAAGCTATCTCTCTCCTTCTGTCTAATTGCCATCCTGGACTTATCAACATGCTCCTCAGGATATCCATTTCTAAGAGACAGTCCACGAGTTGCTCCACCTCCCGGTCATAATCTGCTATATTTGTACAATTCCGGCGGAGTCTCGTGAACTGTCCCTTGGGGATATTGTTTAGGCATCATGGCAAATGACAACTGGTATATAAAATATAACTGTTGACGTCCACCGGTTTGTGGAACGTTCTGGTCTTCAAAATACTGTTCTCCACATACAACTCCAAGTCCAAGAAATTGACAGTGTTTACACTGATATCCACAGTGAATGAAATCTTCCAATCATTCCTATTAATACCCTCAATGAATCTGTGTAGTGACGGGGCATCCCCTTTCCATATCATCAACACATCGTCGATGAAACGGAGCCATAGGACCAGATCCGCACCAGGGCCATGTTCTCCGTAAACATAGCTCTCCTCCCATCGAGACATAAACAAATTTGCATAGGCGGTGTGAACCTGGTCCCCATCGCCGTTCCACTGACCTGCAGGTACCAACTTTCATCAAACTGGAAGTAATTATGTTCTAATATAAATCGGATCAATTTCAATATATATTCTTTTTGGATTGTGTCCAAGGTTTCATCTTTATCCAAATAGAAGTCAACGGCCCCTAAACCCCTTTCGTGGTCAATTATAGTGTATAGGGATGCCACATCCAACGTACACATGATCCACCCCTCCTCCCACAGTAAACCATCCAGAGTGTTTATTACCTGCTTAGTATCCGCAATGTAGGCCTTCGTGTTCTTTACTGATCTCTGTAAGAACATATCCACATACCTGGAAAGGTTCGCTGTCAGCAAATCCACACGAGATACTATAGGCCTACCAGGGGTATTGCTCAAACCCTTATGAATTTTTGACAAATGATAAAACAATGGCCTACGTGGGAATTTATGTTTAAAAAATCGTATTCCTTCATGTTCAGGATTCCACAGCTCGATCCCTCGTCCAATATTACTTGCAGTTGCTTTGCAAAATCGACTGTCGGATCATGGCCCAAGACGCAGTAAGTCTCTGGGTCATTCAACAGTGTATGTGCTCAGGACCGGTTTAAGCAACAATGGGGCCCCAGGGCAAAATAAATCTGGGGGAGCCCCCCCAACAGATAACCCGAAACAAAAAGTATGATATTCTTTTGTTGATTTAAATGGAATCAAGGTCTGTTTAAGATCCTCTATTTCCTCCCCTAAATTTTTGAAACATGTATTCTCGATGGAAACGGTTAAATTCTTGATGGATGCGAGAAAGGCTCAGTCCAAAAATTTAGGGGAGGAAATAGAGGATCTTAAACAGACCTTGATTCCATTTAAATCAACAAAAGAATATCATACTATGGAGGTAAGTATATATAAGAGTTTGGAAGCACTGGAAAGGGATATAATAAATAAGAAACTGAAGAAATTTGCTAGGGATGCAATTCCCATTAATGATGTGGAGGATTTAAAAATAATGATAGAGGAAAGTATAGGGGAAAATTGCCCTCAAGGTGCCACTATGTTGGGCACACTTGAAACTATTGATGAGATTGGGGAGGATTATGAGGGAGATGGAGAGGGAGCAAGGTGCTCCCCTATGCAGGATTTTGAATTAGGGAGTGATGAGGAAGATATTGAGGACAATAGTGATGGTGAGGTACAGGTGAGTATACCGAAACCCACACCAATAATATCAAGAGCTGGAAAGAGTCAAAGGGTACATAACAATGACAATAAAATCACCTTTGATGGGAGAAGGAAGAGTAAAACAAAATTCCCTTATACAAGCCCAGGAGGGTTCAGTATCCCCACTACTAATAGATATTCAGTTTTGGCACAAAGCCCGGTTGTTAATGGGGAACGGGGTGAGGAGGGTGCGGCTAGTAATAGAACACCAAGGGGATATCCACTAAGGGGAAAGGAGGATTTAAAAGGAAGAGATTAAATACACCAAGATCAACACCAAATAGGACCTTCCGTCAGCAATCTAGGACCCCGCAGCCCACCATTAGGAGACAATGGAGTAATTTGGGAAATCCAAGAAGTAGGAATAATATAATAGTAGAGGAACCACGGAACTCCATAAGCCAGTATTTTTTAAGGACGCCCAGGGTGGGCAGCGGAAAAGGGGATGTAGGGGAAGCAGGAAAGGGGGTAAAAAGGTAGTAGAGAACAACAACCAACCATTGGAAGATGGGAGAAAGGGGGTATTTAATTTGAGTAAGCGAAAGCTGGAAAAGGATGAGATTGATCTCCTATCAAAGGGGTTGAAATTTTCCCCTAGTTTTTAAATTAATAAATTTGAGTCATTTATAAATGTAAAGAAATTAATGAGGAAGCTTTGCCTAAAGAAGTTTTTCTTAAAGAATCCCATACAAAGGGAACGTGAAAACTCGAGGTTTACACACACCTCCTTAAAAAACCCCTCCACCTTTTTTCCGCAAACGAAGTATAGTGATGCAGTGACAGCGTTCGAGGATCTAGTAGAGAAGGATATTAGATGTATGAAAATTAATAAATTTGGAAGTAACAATTTAACAAATGCCGAAAGGAAAGCTTTGAAGGAACTGCGAGGTGACTTGAGCATCACTATACGCCCGGCAGATAAGGGTGGGGGGATTGTGATACAAGATACAGAAGTTTATAAGGTTGAAGCACATAGCACTGTTGAATGACCCAGAGACTTACTGCGTCTTGGGCCATGATCCGACAGTCGATTTTGCGAAGCAACTGAAAGTAATATTGGACGAGGGATCGAGCTGTGGAATCCTGACCATGAAGGAATACAATTTTTTAAACATAAAATTCCCACGTAGGCCAGTGTTTTATGCTTTGCCAAAAATTCATAAGGGTCTGAGCAATCCCCCTGGTAGGCCTATAGTATCTGGTGTGGATTCGCTGACAGCGAACCTTTCCAGGTATGTGGATATGTTCTTACAGAGATCAGTAAAGAACACGATTGCCTACATTGCGGATACTAAGCAGGTAATAAATACTCTGGATGGTTTACAGTGGGAGGAGGGGTGGATCATGTGTACGTTGGATGTGGCATCCCTATACACTATAATTGACCACGAAAGGGGTTTGGGGGCCGTTGACTTCTATTTGGATAAAGATGAAACCTTGGACACAATCCAAAAAGAATATATATTGAAATTGATCCGATTTATATTAGAAAATAATTACTTCCAGTTTGATGAAAGTTGGTACCTGCAGGTCGGTGGAACGGCGATGGGGACCAGGTTCGCACCCGCCTATGCAAATTTGTTTATGTCACGATGGGAGGAGAGCTATGTTTACGGAGAACATGGACTGGGTGCGGATCTGGTCCTATGGCGCCGTTTCATCGACGATGTGTTGATGATATGGAAAGGGGATGCCCCGTCACTACACAGATTCATTGAGGGTATTAATAGGAATGATTGGAAGATTTCATTCACTGTGGATATCAGTGTACACACTGTAAATTTCTTGGACTTGGAGTTGTATGTGGAGAACAGTATTTTGAAGACCAGAACGTTCCACAAACCGGTGGACGTCAACAGTTATATTTTATATACCAGTTGTCATTTGTCATGATGCCTAAACAATATCCCCAAGGGACAGTTCACAAGACTCCGCCGGAATTGTACAAATATAGCAGATTATGACCGGGAGGCGGAGCAACTCGTGGACTGTCTCTTAGAAAAGGGATATCCTGAGGAGCATGTTGATAAGTCCAGGTTGGCAATTAGAAGGAGAGAGATAGCTTACTGGGTCCAAGATTAGATCAAAATTGGGAACACAATGATTTTAGTGTTGTCCTGCAGTACACGTCCCAATCGAATAAAGTTACGAATATAATACGTAAGCATTGGGACGTGCTTAAGGAGGACAAGATTATAGGTGACAAACTACCATGTGTCCCTAAAGTGGTCTTTAAAAAGGCACCTAATCTAGGACTCTCTATTGCAACAGCGGCAAATGAGAAGAATGGTACTACTGATAGGGGAGGGAGGGGAGTAGGATTTACTAGATGCGGGATATGCCTGAATTGGAGAAGAACCAGCAATCCAGGCAGAATATTAGAGATTGAGGCACTGGATTCAGTGAAATACAGGATTAAGGACCCTATAACATGTACTACGAGAGGGGTAATTTACTGCATCCAGTGCCCCTGTCAGAAGAGATACATTGGGAGAACTAAGAGGTCACTCCAGAGCAGGGTGGGGGAACATTTTAATAATATAAAAAACAAATGTGTGGGACACCCACTGTCTAAACACTACAAGGAGGAACATGGGGGGAGTATAAGGGGGACGATATTCTTTGGCCTTGAAGTCATTAAACACAGTGGGAGGGGAGGGGATTATATAAAGAAAATGTCACGGAGTGAATCAAGATGGATTTTTCAGTTGGACAACATTATCCCCAAGGGTTTGAATAGTGAAATGGAGGTGTTTGCTTTTTTTTTTAATAGAATTGGGGATAAATGGAAGGAATGGGGACTGCAGGACCTGGGTTTAGTTGTCTGGGGATCAGGTGTGATCTATTAGGGGGGTTATAGAGATTAACTGCCCCCTCCCCATGGTTCGTGGGTACTGGTGGTGAATAATTACCTGCCAGCATTGTGGGGAATATCTGTTTGTGAGTGGGTAGTGGGGGAGAGAGTATATGTTTGAATGCACATTGCTGTTTTTATATTTATTTATATTTTTTATATCTTTTATTATGTTTTTTATTAATTTATCGATTGATCATATATGCAATTTCACTATACAAATTGAGTGTAGACTGGAAACATCAAGACACCATTAGCAATATGAGGAATCATTTTAATTTGGATTTTGAACTAAAATGAAGAAATGTCGTCCTATGGACTATGACCTATGACCCTACTAATATGGGGGACGGATGATCTGGAGAATAGTATTTAGGAAGTGAGAAGGGTTGCAGCTCCAGACCAGCAAAATCCTCCTGAAGAAAGCCAACGTTTATTGGCAGAAACGCATTGAGGTTTCTTTTTTCTTTTAAACATTGTTGTGTGGTGAAGGCCGTGGACAAGAGGTGCACCGTGGAAGCGCTCAGCGGTCACCTGTAAACCAAGTTCCAGAGGTCCTTTTTTGAGTGGTGACGTCACCCACATTAACCAACACTAACTTGAGTCGCCTGAGCGGAAGTGTGGCGAGCTGATCACTGTATCCTATACACGGAAGTGACGTATGCCGCACTCGGAGGCCAGCGTGGAGTGTATCGAGTGAGCGGCCTGACAGTGGACGGCCCCGATCTTGCGGTAGAGGCCAGGATTACCGGCAGTGGTATAAGGATCGTGCGGAAACATATGTGTTGAACTGTAAGTGAACGAATCTCCTGGCATGTAATTTGGGCTTACCCTTTTACTAAAAACCTCCAAAACGGGACACTGTCGTAAGAGGTCTATTAGGACGGACTCCTCCTTAATGCAAGCACTGTGTACCATATATGAGATTATTGGGACAAGTCTCCTTCGCATTAGGACCTTCGCATTCCCATTTTTATTGTCTATATATGAATTTTTTAGTTTTTATTTAGAAGGGCCCTTCTATGGTATGTGTGTGGTATGTAATGAATGAGTGAATTTGGGGACATTTATTTGCTATTTGGTTGCATTTTGCTTTCCATATATTTTGAATAAAGAGGACATTTATAGATAGCGCGTGTTAGACTCACTTGATTGTAATTTTTGGTTTAATATTGAGGGTTCAAGGGACCCCTCAGTCTCACACGCTGCTTAACTGTTAGGGAATTCCCTCCAGCGCATGGTGACAAAAGTATATTTTTCCTTTACAAAGAGTAACATTTTTGTCAGTAAATGTAATTCTTCTTTGAAAAAAAAAATACAACAGAAAAATATTTTATTTTTTATTTTACTTTTTTTAACATATTTTAAACAGAAATGTTATATCTCCAGAAAAAGTGCAACATTTTTCAGTGTTCAAGCCAAATTCATTACGAACCCGCCAATATATAATATGTCCTATGTAGGTTCCATGTAGGTTTTCTTGTCAAAAATCCTAAGTAAACCTAATGAGTGCAAATTGTCTAAAAACTGCTTGGCAGTAGATGTTTGTGTTTAGGACAAATCGGAAAGCAGGGAAAGGGTTAAACGATGAAGGACAAGCATATTCGAGTGAACCTAACTTGCCTAACTCCATGCTCCCATCCAGTGACTGACTAAGCATTACCTTGTACTCATACTGTGCTGTGTGATCTGGTTTTCTTGTATTCCTGTATTGTCATATTGCTGTTTGTCACCCCTAAATATTGTCTGTAACCTAAATTAATGTCCAGCGCTGCGTAATATGTTGGCGCTTTATAAATACAACAAATAAATAAATAAAAAATATTCGTGTCTGCTTATTAAAGGAAACCAGAGATGAACGCTTTGGCACAAAATAAACATATCCCCTGATAGATTTTACAAAATAAATACTATACCTGGTATTTTCGCCGCTCTGGTGTGCCATTTTTTCAGTTTTTTGTTTTTACTAAAACGCCACGCAAAACACAGTTCATCAGAAAAGCATATTATTTAGTGGGCTGTGTGCAAAATGAAATCACCATTTCTAAAAACCTCTTATGACTAACAAATATAGATTTACAAAAAAAAGTTTTTCAATATACCCTTACATTAGCAGCTCCTCCCATCTCATCACAGCTCTCTGTGATGCTGTGAGTATACAAAACAGGAAAGCAGAGCCAGAAGGGGGCAGGCTTGGGCTTGAAAAGACATTAGAGAAGACAGACTCAGCTATAATGATGCCTGTGCAAAGCCAGACTGAATGCTCAGTCGGGGATTTTATCGGGGCTGGTAACAAGCAGGCTGAGCAGTGAAGGGTGAAACAGAGAGCAGGGTAGGTGTTTTCTCTAATGTTCCCACTGATATATATGGTAAGTACTGTACATGATGGTGCTTCGTCTCTGGTTCACAGCTCCCAGATAGGATCATAAGCCCCCAATACTATACCTATCCCCCACATGCATGGGGGTGCTAAGCCCCATGTCACACAGAGATGGGCATGAGCTATTTGAGTAGGAGAGGGGGAGGCTTTGCCATCATGTAGCATGTGGGATGGTATAGGTTAGTATGACATCTCAGACATTCTACCTATACAAGCCTGCATGGTAGAGAAGAAATGCTTATATGGTACAACATATAGGCTCTGTAAAAGAGGAGTGTCAAAGCCTCCCCCTTTCCTAAAAAGACATCATGGTCAAGGGGCTCATTTCAAACTATAGGGGTAACTACCCCCACTCATGTAGGGATAGGTATTGGGGAGCTTATGGCAGAATAAGAGCCCCTTTTAATAAGGGACCCACGAATGGCCATCCCAGTCCCTCCTTAGGAGAAAGGGGACTACTGGGGGGAGGGGGGGCGCATACCCGGTTGTTAAGGTATCTATGTTGCTCTTGTTGTCTCTGTTGCCATTAAAGTATTGCTGATTGTCTACAGGTCTACCCTCCTTAGGAGAATAGGGACTATTTTCAGCAGTGAAGCTGATACCATGGTGGTCCAATGATCCCTTCTGCCCCATACAAAAATCTTTAGTGGTCTAGTGGTTCCTCTTCCCCCTAAAGGAATCCTTGATGGTCTAGTGGAGAATGCATAGCAGAGGTGGTCTATTTTCTGCAGCCGGTGGATACCCTTGTGCTCTACTGGTCCCCCTTCCTGTCCCTCTGTTTCCCTAGTCCTGTAATGTTCCAAGAGAGCTTCCCTGGAATTCTAGCGGTCTCCTATCTGTGTTTGCCCACCTGCATCCGTGTAGCAGCTCAATGATGTGCAAACTGCGCATGATCAGAACAGTTTTGGGAATGTGCAGATGAGGTGGTAGTACACATCTATCCAAGGTAGTACTCGACAGAACAATGGCACTGCAATTTGTAGCACTGGTCTTAATTCATTATTATGGTGCTTTTTTTACTTTTGAGTTTCTGGGAACCTTAGTGTTGGCTTCTTAGATTAAATAATGCTAAGACATGAAAGGGGAACAGCTTTTACATTATAGATTGTTTTGTTTGGTGGAGCTGAGTTTCTTGGAACTGAAAGGGGATTTTTTTTACATTGGGGTTAGTTTTGTTGGGGGCAGAGTGGGTTATATTACACAAAATGTTACACTCACTTGGATAGAGCACAGTCCTCCACCTCAGCATTACTGAAGTTTGTGTCCTCTGCCAGTCCCAAGCTTCCATCATTCCTTATATCACAGCACAGCACATGACACTGTTTACTGGACTTTTTACCACGCTCCCAGCACTGGCAGTGGGAGCGTGGCAACAGCACTAGCAGTGGGAGTGTGGCAACAGCACTGGCAGTGGGAGTGTGGCAACAGCACTGGCAGTGGGAGCGTGGCAACAGCACTGGCAGTGGGAGCGTGGCAACAGCACTGGCACAACCTCAGATTAAACAATCCTCAGTGTTATATTTATTACAGGGAGAAATGCTATGAAATGGTAGTGGAATAGATTTTGATGTTGGGGAAGCGTATTGGGGACATTATACTAGATGGGCAATTACTAGGATATGGATGGCAAATAGTTATTCAGTTTGGGTACCTTTTAATAGGGGGGTTACGTGGGGGAAGGTGACAATGGTAAGACATGAAGGGAGATAGTTATTCAAACTTTGCTGGGGGAAAGGGGGCAGTAGGGTTTGCTAGCTAGGACATCGAGGTTGAATAGCTCAACATTTGGGGGAACTATATTGGGGCAGATTGCTAGGACGTGGATCATGAGAATAGGATCTTACCTGGGTCGAATGATAATGAGGGAGACAATTACTATTGTTAGGCATACAGGAAAAGTTTGCAGAGACAGATTTGGTCTGAGTTTTAAGGGAAAGGTCTCAAATGATTGAGGCTGCAGGCTAGACACTGCTGTATTGCACAAGTGTATCTCCAACACTTTCACCTTTCTGGGACTCACTGAGACATGGCTAACTCCATCAGACACTGTGTCTCCAGCTGCTCTATCACATGGTGGTCTAAAATTTAGTCATGCACCTAGATCCGGCCACAAACATGGAGGCGGGGTGGGGATCTGCTGTCCGCCTCTACACTCCATACCACATTCAGATTGCAGTCATCTATCGCCCTCCCGGTCCAGCCTCTACCTTCATAGATCACTTTTCAGCATCGTTTCTCCAGTTCCTCTCCACTGACATACCCTCTATCATCATTGGAGATTTCAACATACCCATTGACAATAATTGCCCTACTGCCACAAAACTGCTCTCTCTCACCTCCTCGTTTGACCTCTTCCAATGGTCCACCACGTCCACCCACAAAGACGGCCACACTCTTGACCTTGTCTTTAACCGCCTCTGTTCTTTTTCAAGCTTCCATAACACTCTGTTACCCCTCTCACACCACAACCTTCTCACCTTCACAATCAATTATTTTCTACCGTCACCGCCTCCAACACTACACCATATGGACCTGCGCAGGAACTACCGCAACTTGGATCTGAATTCCCTGACTGAGGCCTTGCAACCTCTAAAGACTCTGTCTTCCTACACTGACCCTGAGGCAGCATCCAGTTACTTATTTAGTGTAGTCTCCTCTGCCATGAATTTAGCTGCCCCACTCACCACCGCCCGCCTCACCAACTGGCAACCCTGGCTCACTGAACCAATCAAACAGCTGAAAAGGAACTCCAGGGTGGCAGAAAAGTGCTGGAGAAAGAGCACTGCTGTAGAGGACTTTCATTACTATTAACAAACTATGCAGGAGCTCAGGGACACTCTTATTTCTCCTCGCTCATTTCCTTACAGCCCCACAACCCAAAACAATTGTTCAATACCTTTAACTCCCTACACCTCCTCCCCCTACCACGTCTGTCAGCTGATGACTTTGCATCATACTTCACAAGATTGATGCAATACGCAATGGCTTTAACACGCAACCCTTTTTACCAGCTCAACCATCACCTGTAAATTCCTTCTGTCCGCCTGCACTTAGTACCAATTGCCTATCCCCCACTCAAGACCACTCTCCCACTCTAACATCTTTCACCACACTCATTGAACAGCGTCCTTCCTTCGCTAATCTCCAAAGCACATCTCACTACCTGTGCCCTGGACCCATTCCCTCTCATCTAATCCCCCAGCTTTACTCCTCCTTTAACCCTCCTGGCGGTATAAAAAAATACGCCAGGAGGCAGCGCGGCAGTTTTTTTTTAATTTTTTTTTCCTATATCATGTAGCGAGCCCAGGGCTCGCTACATGATAGCCGCTGCTCAGCGGCATCCCCCCGCCCTCTTCGATCGCCTTCGGCGATCTCCGATCAGGAAATCCCGTTCAAAGAACGGGATTTCCTGGAGGGCTTCCCCCGTCGCCATGGCGACGGGCGGGATGACGTCACTGACGTCGGGACGTCATTGGGAGTCCCGGGCCACCCCTCGGCGCTGCCTGGCACTGATTGGCCAGGCAGCGCACGGGGTCTGGGGGGGGGGGGGGCGCGCCGCACCGTATAGCGGCGAACGGGCGCGCGGCGGCGGCGATCGGGGTGCTGGCGCAGCTAGCAAAGTGCTAGCTGCGTCCAGCAAAAAAAAAATTAAACAAATCGGCCCAGCAGGGCCTGAGCGGCACCCTCCGGCGGCTTACCGCCAAGAAGGTTAATCCCGTTCTAACAACTCTATTCAACCTTTCTACCTCCACTGGCACTTTCCCTTCCTTATTCAAACAAGCCATCATCACATCACTTATCAAAAAACCCTTTCTTGATCCAACTTTTCTATCTAACTACCGTCCTGTCTTGCTCCTCCCCTTTGCTTCTAAACTGCTGGAACGTCACATCCATTCCGAATTTTCTGCTTTTCTCTATACCAACTCCTTACTTGACCCCTTTCTATCTGGATTCCGCACACACCATTCCACTGAAACTGTCTTCACCAAAGTTGCTAATGACCTACTGGTAGCTAGATCCAAAGGCCAGTTCTCCATTCTACTACTCCTCGACCTTTCCTCTGCCTTTGACACAGTTGATCATGCTCTGCTTTTCCAGACGCTGTCATCTTTAGGAATCAAGGGCCAAGCACATTCCTGGATCTCCTCTTATCTCTCTGGACGCTCTTACACTGTCTCCTTCTCTAACACTAATTCCTCCCCACGCCCACTGTCTGTTGGTGTACCTCAAGGCTCGGTTCTTGGACCACTTCTTTTCTAAATCTACACTCGTGGCCTGGGACAACTAATTAACTCTTTTGGTTTCCAGTATCACCTCTATGCAGATGACACCCAAATCTATCTCTCAGCCCCTGACCTGTCCTCACTACTATCCAGAGTCCCAGACTGACTACGTGTCGTTTCTGCATTCATGTCCTCCCGCTTTCTAAAACTCAACATGAGTAAAACAGAAATTGTGATTTTTCCACCATCACTATCTACACCCCCACCAATTGCAACCATAACTGTAGACAACACCCCAATAACCTCTACCTCTAAGGCCCGCTGCTTGGAGGTTATACTTGACTCAGAGTTCTCCTTTAAACCTCATATTGCCTCATTAACCACCGCCTGCTATTTCCAGCTCAAAAATATATTCCGTATCCCTTCCTCACACAAGAGGCCACCAAAATGCTTGTACACACCTTAATCATCTCCCGCCTAGACTACTGCAACATCCTGCTGTGGTCTAGCTAAAAACTGGCTAGCACCTCTCCAATCCCTTCTAAATTCAGCTGCCCGCCTCATTCACCTTTCCACACGCTCCTCTGATGCAGCCCCACTCTGCCGTTTCCTCCACTGGCTACCCATTACCCAGAGGATCCAATTCAAACTACTGACTCTAACATACAAAGCCCTTCACGAGTTGTCCCCTCCATACATCTCCTCACTAATCTCTAGATATTGTCCCTCCCGCAACCTTCGCTCCTCCCAACAAATTCTCCAGGCCTCTAAGCTGATCAACTCCTTTCATGCTCACATCCAGGACTTTACACGAGCATCACCCCTCATCTGGAACTCTCTTCCACAGCCTGTACGTCATGCTCCAAACCTGGACATTTTCAAATGCCCTCTTAAAACACACCTTTTCAGACAAGCTTGTAACATTTTATAGCCCCTATTTACTTATCTTGTAGTACTAGAAAGAAAATGGTGCGGCGCTCCCATTCGAATAGACAGTGGAAGGAATATAAAGCAAAAACCACTCTCACCACTTCCAACTGGATGCTTGCTGTCGATCACCGTTAGGACGTGTGCTCCGCCATTCAACAGGAACAGAAGTAGACAATCTTTATAACAAGGAGAAGAAGAAAATGCGTGCACCTTCCGTTCATAAACATCCGTGATTATTTCAGCAGTGACAATAACATTTCACATGGGATCCTTTTTTCCATAGCGGTTAGATCAATAACATACCGACATGTGAGGAGATGGTGGTGAAGGAGGAGGGTGGCGGATAGGAGCGGTAGAGAGCGACGGTCATTTCGTGTCACGGAGACACTTGGTCACGCTGCGTTCCACCTAAGTTTGGACGGCGGCTGGTATCAGACTAAGACGGAGACAAGCCCCGCCCCTTCCGGAAAGGCCGAACACTCCGTGATTGGAGTTTCGGGTGCGGCTGAGCAAAGTGGCGTCAGACGTCATAAGCCTTGGTTATGCGTCCATAAAGACGCATTAGAGAGGACTACACTACCCATAAATCTGACAGGACCCACTTTAACCTATAGTTAAATCGCTATAGTGATACATGGAGACCAGGGAATTAACCACTACTCCAAAGGTGAGGACAAGAGATACATTTTCACATCTCATAGTCCTAAAATGACATGTATGTCCTATCAAGGCGTATTAAAAAAATAAAAAAACTATTACCAACGCCGCTTTGCCTGCCATCACCCAAGCGATCAGGCTTGTCAATCATTTTCATAAAAGTGACAGTGACTCATTCAAAGTGAACATTCTATGAAGTGACTACAGTTTAAAACCACATTGGGCGCTCAATGGCTGTTTATGGACAACCATGACTAATTCTACAAATATAGAACTGGGAAATAGAAAAGGAACCTGAATAAACTAACACCCTATATTAGGGTTTACAACATCTGTCAACACTCCAGCCACGGCATAACAACAGGGCTAATATGCATTATTTAATTTATTTAACATATTTAACGACCAAATCCCCCAATTAAATTTGTTACCAATCAGGGGATAGCACCGTCACAGTCGTGGATGGAGTGAAGACAGAATGTGATACAATGTCCTGGAAAACAACCTGAAACTAGCGAAATTACACCATCTTCGTTTACACCAGCTGAAAGCCTGTTCTATGGATCTAAGGTGCTGGCCATTTCTACTTTATCATTCATGCCCAAAGGGCCCATCGCTTCAGTCCTTAGAATAAGTTTCGTTTCCTCCCTTAAAAGCAGTCTGTCACAATCCCCACCTCTGCGTGGGTTTTTCATTTTAACCAATCTAGCAAATCTTATTCCTTTATCCTTTGACGCGTGGGAATTCCTCATGTGATTAATAAAACGAGTACAGCCCTTTCCGGTTTTAATAGATACAATATGTTCACGTACCCTAACTCTCATAGGCCTAGTCGTCTGACCAATATAGTACTTTCCACATTGACAAAACATCACATACACGACATAATCAGATTGGCAGGTAATAAAATCCTTCACCACAATCCTCTCTTTTCCAACCTGGATATTTTTCAATGTTAACAATTGCTTGCAAAATCTACAATGGCCACAACGATAATTCCCTTTAGGCCGTGCTCTGTCCAACCATGTGGCGGATCTGGGGGACACAAACTCGCTACTAGTTAACATGCTTCCCAAAGTGGGAGCTCTTCTAAAAGTAACTCTAGGTGACTCTCCTATACACGGAGTTAGGGATTGATCTTGTTTAAGAATAGGCCAATTTTTATAAATAGATTTTCTGATCCGATCCGCCATTGGTGAAAAATCGAAGAGCAGTGACATTCTATCCTCCCCTGATTTTGTTTTGTTATTTACTTATCTGTTCACAATGTAATCAGAGGCAAAGACTCACTGCTTCATCCATTCCCCCATGTCTCCTTACCTAGTGTGTCTCCCACTACGCTTCAGATTGTAAGCTCGCAAGGGCAGTGTCATCCTCCTAATGTTTACTGGTTTTGTTGCAATATTTGTGCTGCTGTACATTTTTTGGTTGTACCTATGTTCCCCGTGTTGTCTTACTGTGCTTTGTAAAGCGCTGCGGAATATGTTGGCGCTATATAAATAAATAATAATGCTATCTGGTTCGGCATGCAGGGAGAGAAGGATGAGCCTTGCACGCCATTCCTTCAAAGCCAGGTCAGGCTTTAGTAAGTGGTGTAATCAGCTTTCTTGGAGCAGTTACATAAAAAGCTGCATCTCCCAGGAGGAAGTGGGCTGTGCAGCAGAGATGCTGCTGAAGTGAGTTAGATATCAAGATTAAGGATCCAGGAGTGACTAGGATACATGAGTGGCAGAGAAGATCATCAGGCTTGTGGCAGGGTGTCATCTGCGAGGCTGGTAGTTGTAGAGGTTGTAATCTACTGATAACTCAACACACAGAATCTGCATTGTTTTCTTTCTGATCTTTTTCTGTTTAACCTTCTGCCGATCGCGTCACGCCAGTGGGCGTGGCCGCGGCGGCAGCCCCAGGACCGCCTAACGCCGATTGGCGTAAAGTCCTGGGGCTCTGTTTTGCAGGAGATCGCGCACATCTCCTGCTTGGGGGGCGGAGCTCCGCCCCGCCTTCAGTCTCCGAGCGGCTCTTGCCGCTCGGGAGACTGTTAGACGGCGTGATCTCCCTGGAGGACAAGAGAGCGATCGGCTCTCATAGGCAGGAGCCTATGACAGCCGATCGCCGTAATTGGCTGGCTGTGGGGAGGGAGGGGACATACTTAAAGAAACACTTTTTAAAAGAAAAAAAACACTGACAATAATATTTATTAAAAAAAAAGATAAACATGGGGGAGCGATCAGACCCCACCAAAAGAGAGCTCTGTTGGTGGGGAGAAAGGGGGGGGGGGATCACTTGTGTGCTGTGTTGTGCGGCCCTGCAGCTTAGCCAGCCTTAAGGCTGCTTGCACACCAAGACGTTCCTGTAACGCTCCCCCAACGCACAGCAATGTAACACAAGTGGGCTGTTCACACAGCCCACGTTGCGTTACATGTAACGCTGCACGTTCTGTGCAAAGTGCAGCATGCTACGGCGTTGAAGCGGCTATAGCCGCGTTAGACTGTTTGCACATGCGCAGTGGGGGGCGGAGGAGGCGGGGAGAGCCAGCTACAGTAGCCGCGCACATGGCTACTTAATATTCACTGCACTGGCGGGCGCTGATTGGCCGGCGGGACCACGTGATGCGGAGTGTCTCGCTCCGCATCACGTGGTCCCGCTGGCCAATCAGCGCCACTCTGGGAGACATTATAGGACTCGAGCCGCCTAACGCGGCTCACTCTACCGTCGGCTCTTGCAGCACCATACGTTGTGTTAGGTGCACGTTATGCGACCTTAACGTGCCACCTAATGCAACGTCTTGGTGTGCAAGAAGCCTAAAGCTGCAGTGGCCAATTTTACTAAATATGGCCTGGTCACTAGGGGGGTTTAGCCCTGCAGTCCCCAAGTGGTTAATATCCTGAGTAGTGTATTTTGTTTCGTGGACATTTTGGCTGAAATAAACATGTGTAACTCTAATGCAACACTCACAATGGTGAGTTGCGGCATAACGGCAGCTTTATAACATGGCTTGCCACACTGCAATGAATCACCTATGCAATGTTCCCAATGCGGTGAGTGTGTTGCAGTATAACAGCATGTGGCATTGTGACGGACTGCATTATAACATAACGCATGTGGTAACAGTTACTGTAAAACATACTTTTCATTCTCTGTATGTGACGCAAAGCAGATAACTTGTGGCACCAATTTTCTGATCCATTGCATTGCGCTCCTCCTGTGGCAGGGAACGTAATGCAAAGGCCACTGTGAACTTGACCTAAAAGACGAGTGGGTGTTTTGTAACACTTTTATAGTTTGATCCCTACTACCTCCCGAGTCAAATCCTACACTAGAACATGGAGAGGGCATTTTTTTTTTCATGTTGGGGGCATTATGGCAAAAGTGTCATATTTTTCCTGTAATGCAGTGGGCTGACAGCTCTGACACTTATACCAGTGCCACAAGACAACACGTATGCTGGTGACCATAATCCGAGGTGTGGGAGTAAGCTCTCTCATCCTGGCTTGGATCACACAGTGTGACAGGATATCTTCCTTCTGTCTATTGCTCATTCCCAGCACGTCCGGCCTACAAGACACAAATACATGCTGCCTCAGGAGAAAGAAAGGAAAGGATCGTGGGTTGGGAATCACTCAAGCAAATAAATTAACATTTCATGTCACTGGAATACATTCTGTCTTCCCTGGTAATTATATACATAGTTCCAGGACTAATACAGCCTGGACAAGATAATAGGCTCTATCCCTGCAGATTTATATACTGTACATTGCATACTGCAGGTTCTCCAAATAGTGACAGCCATCTGCACAGACCTCTGTAAACTTGGCACTTCTCTTCACCCCATTTATATCTCACAAGCTGAACATAGAGGTGTCTGGGTTTTATTTTTAACGACCCTGTAGTAAAAAGGACATGGAGAATGCCATACTTATTTCCTTTTAAAGGGAACCAGAGACGTTGGGGGAAAGCTTTTATACATACCTGGGGCTTCCTCCAGCCCTACGCATGGATCGCTCCCACGCCGCCGTCTTCCGCTGCCTGTACCGGGTCTCGTCATTACCGCCAGTCGGCCAGCGGACGCGGCCAAGTGTCCGCAACACAGGGGCTCCCTCCATATACGTACTCGTGCAGCTGCATACTGCGCAGCCGCATGCGTAAGGGTATAGAGGGAGCCCGTGATGTGGACAATTTGCCGCGTCCGCCAGAAGTGACGGGACCCGGGACCGGAGATAGAGGAAGCAGGATGGCGGCGTGGGAGCGATCCAGGCTTATGGGGCTTGAAGAAGCCCCAGGTATGTATAAAAGCGTTTTTTATTTTTAATCATCGTTCCTCTCTGGTTCCCTTTAAACTATACCGATCGCCTGACTGTCTTGCGGTTTTGTTTTGTTTTTTGCTTCTGTAGTGTCTGAGCCAAACACCGGAACCAAGCTGCTTTAGTGTAGACAGACTTTTATCACAGCACCTAATCGTATTAATATTTGGTTTGGGTCTGTGGCTTAAAGGACAACTGAAGTGAGAGGAATATGGAGGATGCCATATTTATTTCCTTTTAAACAATGCAAGTTGGCTGGTTGTCCTGCTGATCCTCTGCCTCTATTACTTTTAGTCACAAGCAAGCATATCAGATGTTTGATTTAAGTTTGTTTCATGCTTGTTTTAGGTGTATAATTCAAACACTACTGATGCATAAAAGATCAACAGCACTGCTGGGCAACTGGTATTGTTTGAAATAATGATGGCAGTCTCTATTTCCCTCTCACTTCAGTTGTCCTTTACGGTGTCAGAGGTTCCAAAGGAAAGCCAGATAATTGACATTGTAAAGAAATAAACATTTCAGCCTCAATGAACTCAATTTACTAAGACCTGTTCCATAACACTTTTTCTAGTATGCACTAAGATTTTCACACATGCTGTAGTAGTTTGGTAATTTACTGAAAACATGGCTTTAATTCTCTAAGACCTGTTCGGCAAGCAGTAGAAGTCTAACCAGCTGTGGAGTAGGTCTCTTCAGCAAGCTGTGTACTGATAAGGTGATGTTATCCCAGTTATGTGCTGTGGCAGCATTACGATGGTAAGAGGCATCCCCATCATCCCTTTAGATCAGCATGCATCCAATACCTTTGAATTTGTGTATCAGTCTAAAACATTTTTTTTGTTTATAGCCTGAGTTTAGATGAACTTTCAATAGACATAAGACACCATGCTTGAATAATTTCACCAGTTGCTCCATGGCATCTTGGCTTCAATTCATGAAGCATTACCGCATGCGGTAATGCAGAAAACAGCTGTTTTTACGGAGCATTTAGTAAAATGTCAATTCATAAAGGCTGTTACCCCCATGGCAAGCTGAAATTACCAAGCATTGAGGTAAATTACTAACTTGTGTGGTAAATACCTCAATACGTCAGTAAATGTCAACTCATGAAGATTAGAGTATGCGGTAAAGCCAAGTGACATGTTCGGTAATTAACTCCAGCTCTGATGTGTCGGAAGCCATCTTCAGAATACAATAATGCAAGATTAACTGCAGGAGAAAGCCAATGAAGCAGGTATAGCCCACCCCCTGCTACTCTCTATTTGCTCCTACATGTTCTTGGGACGGACATGTTCCTCTACCCCTCAGGCAGCAGAGGAGAGAGCTAGGGCTGTGTCCGATAGTACTTCCCTAAAATGTGTGCTACCCGCATGCACTGTAGGATCCTGCCCTTATCCCTGAGTCCATGGGGCCTAGTGGGGGATGTAATCTACGCCACCTGGAAATGTGCCACTGAGCATGCACATGAAGGCAGCTCTGAGGCAGCACAATCGGACACAGTACAGGCACAAAAGAGATTTCCCCTGCAGCCCTTCAGATGCTAAGCCTTTAGGTTCCTGCTTGAAGATGCCGAGGAGCAACTGCTGAAATCATTCAAGTATGGCATGTTTGATGTTTCCTGGAAGTTCATCTAAACTATGACCATTTAATGAAATGTTAAAAAGCCTAATCGTTTCAGAGGCTTCAGAAGGAAATTGGAACATCTAAATGGATGCCTCTTACTATTGTATTGTCTGTGAAAATCTTGATGAAATAGAAAAAAAGTCTAACTTTGTTCACATCAGCAAACGCGGACGGCCGTGCGTTCAGAACGCAACACGTACGAACGCACGCACGCCATCCGCGTTTGTATGCGTTGCGTGGATGATCCCATTCACTGAAAGTGAATGGGACAGCCGCGCGTTTTGGGAAAAAATGCGTGCAGCATGAGTTCGCAGACCGCACAGGTCCGGAACGCATGCAGTGTGAACATCAGACAGTGCAGTCTATGCCCTGTCTGTTGCCGTGCGTGTCGGCCTCCTGCACGCGGTCCTGGAACGCAGATGGGAACGCGTGCAGTGTGAACGGGGCCAAATGCGTTATTTTACTGACCTGTTTTTTTTTTCAAGACACAAATTCCCCTGAGCATAATATACAATTCATATGTATAACCAAAAAGGAGATATCATATACTCAATCACAAAAAAAGACACCTTATTTGGTTTTAAATGGCTATTCTTGCCACCAAGTTCACAGTATTCCCAATAAATGAATACTGCCACACATCAACGTCATTGGAAATGTATGATCAAATTTATTAGGGACATGTCCCTTTAAAAACAGTTAAAAAACACAATAACATAAAATCCCTCTCAATGTCCTGCTTATAAGCAGACCCCCTGCTGCACAAGTATATACAATATAATAATACAAAAAATGCAATGGTCTATAATGTTATAATCAATAATGACACCGGTTAATCTAGGATCAAAAAAGTGACTGCGTACTGATAAACAATGTGCAAAAAAACAATTCCTGGTTCTAAACTTTTATGTGTCTTTGACCTCACTATGGAGGTGTCTAATAGTGCCCAAGGTTGCTAAAGTGACTAGTGCAATGAACCTGTAAGAGAGATGAGATATCCCCTCAGTATGGTGAAAGTGAAAAAGATCAGGACCGAGACTCACCCGTGTTAAAGATGGCAGCAAGGAAGAGGGGCCTTCCCTCTTCCTTGCTGCCATCTTTAACACGGGTGAGTCTCGGTCCTGATCTTTTTCACTTTCACCATACTGAGGGGATATCTCATCTCTCTTACAGGTTCATTGCACTAGTCACTTTAGCAACCTTGGGCACTATTAGACACCTCCATAGTGAGGTCAAAGACACATAAAAGTTTAGAACCAGGAATTGTTTTTTTGCACATTGTTTATCAGTACGCAGTCACTTTTTTTATCCTAGATTAACCGGTGTCATTAATTGATTATAACATTATAGACCATTGCATTTTTTGTATTATTATATTGTATATACTTGTGCAGCAGGGGGTCTGCTTATAAGCAGGACATTGAGGGTGCGTTTCCACTAGTGCGGTGGGAAATCGCCGCGGATTCTCCGCGGACGAATTCGCATGCAGGAGCGAAATCGCATGCGGTTGTATGCAAATTTTACCGCGAATTCGCATACGATTTCGCATGGCTGACGCTGTGTGCGAATTTAACCATGTCAGTGCCTGTGTGCTTTTTCATTGATTCCATGCAAAATCGTATGCGAATTCGCATGAAAATTCGCATGAAAAAACACCATGCGAATTCCCTATTAAATACATTGTATGCGAATCGCATGTGTGTGTGCGGTGTCCGAATTCGGATGGCTCTGCTGAGCAGATTTTTCCTGCACAAGAAAACGCTCCGTTTTCCTGACAAGTGGACACAGGCTCATTCACTTTTATTGGTTATGCGAATTTGCATGCGAATTCGCGTTAGTGGAAACGCACCCTGAGAGGGATTTTATGTTATTGTGTTTTTTAACTGTTTTTAAAGGGACATGTCCCTAATAAATTTGATCATACATTTCCAATGACGTTGATGTGTGGCAGTACTCATTTATTGGGAATACTGTGAACTTGGTGGCAAGAATAGCCATTTAAAACCAAATAAGGTGTCTTTTTTTGTGATTGACTGTTTTTTTTTTTTTTATCAAACAGATCTTAATTAATTTGAAGCCTTAATGTCTACAGGGCTGCAGGGGAAACTGCATGAGGTGCCAGCTCTCTTTTCTGGTGCCTCAGGGAGAGAAACTGAAGGCAGGCAATTTTGGTGCACTCTCTTCTCCACGCTGCACCTAACCTGGGCACTGCCATCGACATAATGTTATTATGTCTATGGCTGAGCAGCAGAGTAATTGCAGACCCCAAATTACTTCTCCCTCTGAGTTGGTAGAACGCTGAGGGAGAATATTAATTAAAGCGAAAATACATGTCTATAGAGAAACTTGCCCTGCTCACCAGTATATCAACATTAATGGAAGAAGTAGCAGGAATGGTGGCTCCTCCTATTGGCTGGCTCCTTTGTCTGTAACATTTTATTGACAGCTGTAGACTGGAAATAAATACCGAGCATCGTACTAATGGTGGCCACTAATGATTAAATCTTTTTCATTCAATATTACCAAATATATGTAGTATAAGGGAATATTGAGTAAATACATTGAATGGATAATATGTGCAGTTCCCTTATATTACATAGAAATGGTAAAATTGGATGAAAAAGGTTGGATCATTAGTGGCCACCTTTAGTTTTACTGCATGCTCTAATCTTCGTGAAATGACATTTCTTGAGGTATTCAATGGGGTTAATTCACTACAACAAATAGCGTTTCTTATCAGGGTTAACATGCCTTATCAGAGTAGCATAGCGAGCGCTACGAACTTATGCCTGCTAATTGGCAATGATGAGAGCTCTTTTCGGGTAGATGCACACATAACATGAAAGGCTACATTTTATATCATATTTTTTGTGTGTGGTTTTTTTGTACATTTTGCTGCATTTTTAGTGCATTTTTTTTTTACCGCAGATGCGTTTTTTCAAGCGTTTTGCGAGTGTTTTAATGCGTTTGCGGTTCACATATACAAAACGCATATGCGTTTTCGTGCATTTTCCTTTTGCATTTTATGCAAATTACTAGGACGACAACAGGAAGCGGAAATACATCAGAAACATTTTTATATGCGTTTTTCAATATTATGCAACAAAACCAGCATTTTTGAAAATGCAGGCAGCGAAAAAGCGCATATGCGGTTTTTCCTGCGGCCTATAGATTTCCATTAGCGGCAAAAACGCAGCGTTTTCCGCAACGCTTTAGTTTCTGCTAAGTGTGCACCTAACCTTCAGGACATTATCCCCACAGTGATTTGCCCAATAGGCTAAACTGTCACCAAATCAAAGTGGGCCAATCAAAGTGCGAGGATAATGTACAGTGTTCTCCCCAGAAACTTTTCCCAGCTGGGTGGCTTGAAATAGTAGCCGGGTGGCATGAAAAAGTAGCCGGGTGGGGCGAGATAAGAGAATGCAGGACTAGTGCTTCTGTGAGCAACTGTGCTTATAGCATAGCAGGAGGTGAGCTGATGACAGCCAGGAGCTCACCAAATCTAGCCGGGTGGAGCACCCAGCTAAAAGAGCCTGGGGAGAACACTGATGTCCTTTAGGGCTCGTTTCCACTATCGCGAATCCGCATGCGTCCAACGCATGCGGATCCGCACATGTAATGCAAGTGGATGGGCCTGTTTCCACTGTAGCGTTGTTGAGGTGCGTTTTTTTCAGCGGTAAAAAAACGCACAAAAGAGCCAACGAATTCGCCTGCGAGTGGAATGCATGCGAATCGCCGCTAATGTATTTAATAGGAAATTCGCATGCGGCTATGGTATGCAAATTTTCATGTGAATTCGCATAGGTACCAATGTAACTTCAAACAGGCAGTGACATGGTTAAATTCGCATATACCATCACCTATGCGAATTCGCATGCTAATTCGCGGCAAAAATTCGCATCCGCATGCTATTTCATGCAATTTCAACAGCGGTGGAATCCAGGCGATTCTGCACCGCAATAGTGGAAACGAGCCCTTAAAGGGGCACTACAGCAAAAAACTGTAAAATTTAAAATATGCGCAAACATATACAAATAAAATGTACATTTTTTCCAGAGTAAAATGAGCCATAAATTACTTTTCTCCTATGTTGCTGTCACTTACAGTAGGTAGCAAAAATCTGACAGAAGTGACAGGTTTTGGACTAGTCCATCTCTTTATAGGGGATTCTCAGGGATATATTGTTTTTCAAAAGCCCTTAGTGAATGGCAGTTGCTCTGTCCAACTGCCACAAAACTGTGTGGGAAGCAGGTAAGCTGGCCAGCATCATTGTTTAAATCCTTTTTAGGGAATAACTTTATAAAGAATAAAAGCCTTGTTGAGAATCCCCTATAAAGAGATGGACTAGTACAAAACCTGTCACTTCTGTCAGATTTCTACTACCTACTGTAAGTGACAGCAACATAGGAGAAAAGTAATTTATGGCTCATTTTACTCTGGAAAAAAATGTACTTCTTATTTGTATGTTTGCACATATTTAAAATTTTACAGTTTTTCGCTGTAGTGCCCCTTTAAAGTGATTGGACCCGCAGGGGGCAGGGCAAGACGAGTGGAGCTCTCGTCATTACCAATTAGCCGGCATAAGTTCGTAGCGCTCGCATGCTACTCTGACAAGGTACGCTAACTCTTATACGGCATGCCAACTCTGATAAGGTATTATACCTCTGATAAGGCACGCTATTTGTTATAGCGAATCAACCCCAATGTCACTACAGTACAGTTGCCCTGCTCCCAAATATTGCAAAGAGTGAAGAAAGCTTCTTCCTCACTCTAAGATAAAAAAAGAAAACTTAAAGTGGTCTGAAACTCTGACATAACATTCAATAAAAATGTGTTTTCCTACTTTTTATTACTCATAGGGCCAGTGCACACCAAAAACCTCTAGCAGATCCTCAAAATGTTAGAGGTTTTTAAGGCAGATTTCAGAGCGATTCTAGGCATGTTTAGAGACGTTTTCTAAACATGCCTAGCGTTTTTTGGAGCTTTTTGTGTAGCGGATTACAAATATTGTTACAGTAAAAGCTGTTACTGAACAGCTTCTGTAACAAAAACGCCTGGAAAACCGCTCTGATCTTGCGTTTTTCAGAGCGGTTTTCCACTTTCCTATACTTCAACATTGAGGCGGAAACGCCTCAGAAATCTAAAAAATGCTGCAGCCCCCGAGTTTGCGTTTGTGGGAAAAAACGAACCTGTCTGGTGTGCACCATCCCATTCACTTTCATTAGCCAAGCGGTTTTCTCCCTGCAAGCGGTTTAAAAAACGCTCCAGAACCGCTCTGGTGTGCACCAGCCCATACAGTTATCATATTTGCATTTGTGCATAAGTAATATTGTCTGTCTACCAGGAGTGTTGCTAGGATCCTAAGAGATCCGGGGCACTTTTGGGCACGCCATTTGAAAATGGGTGGGGAACCAGAGTGTGGGTGTGGTCATGTATAGGACCAAATTGACATGAACTTAACAACTGTCTAAGTAGGCCTCCCAGCAAGTTGTTGCATGAAGCCCCCTCTCCATTAATACAAATAAAATAAAATGCAGCATACCACATAAATACAGTGTCATTTAGACATATGGGTCATGCTGGGTGCTGTGTGGTGCCATGCTGGGCACTGTAGTATCTCTATGGGCCATGCTGGGTGTTGTGGTGACATGCTGGAAGCTGTGGTGCCTGGAGCTGGAGCCTCCATAGGGAGCATGCATCATTGTGTCCTCACAATTCCCTCCCAGACCTCTCCAGCAGAGTAGCACAGCAGGAGGAACTACTCTTCTCCTTCATTCGCTCTCCAAGTCTAGAGACATCCTCTGTAGCTAGTGATTTCTACCCCAAGCTCCGAGAATCAGACGCTAGGAGCTCAGAAGAGAACATGTCTGCAGAATCTGGAGATCAAGCGGCCAGAGGTGAGTACTACCATGCACTGCCCGAGGGACATCTGGGGCACCCCAGAATAGCTACAGGTGGTGGGTGCCCCAGTCAGTGTAGGTAGCGAGTGCTATGTGCTCCAGTATAGTCAGGTAGTGCCCCATAGTAGGTAGTGAGCTATAGGTGCTCCAGTATAGATAGCCAGGTGGTGGCCCATAGTAGGTAGTGAGCTATAGGTGCTCCAGTATAGCCAGGTGGTGCCCCAGAGTAGGTAGCGAGCTATAGGTGCTCCAGTATAGATAGCCAGGTACAGGTGGTGCCCCAGTGTAGGTAGCGAGCTATAGGTGCTCCAGTATAGTAATCTGGTGCCCCAGTGTAGGTAGCGAGCTATAGATGCTCCATTATAGATAGCCAGGTACAGGTGGTGGGTGCCCCAGTGTAGGTGGCAAGCTATAGGTGCTTCGGTATAGATAGCCAGGTGGTAGCAAAGTGTAGGTAGCGAGCTATAGGTGTCCAGTATAGATAGCCGGGTACATGTGGAGGGTGCCCCAATGTAGGTAGTAAACACTATGTGCTCCGGTATAGATAGCTAGGTAACACACTTGCCGAGAGGTATACCAGGGAAATTGATTGCAACACTAAATCCAAAACGGACAAGCCCTATGGGTATCTCAGTTAGAGTGGATTAACTCTTACATCTATATACAAAATAAAATGATTAAAAAAGAGTCCCTGTCAGGTATCTCTTTTTGTTGAGAGTCAATTTGCACTTGCGCATTTAAACAGTAAGTGGAGGTCCTTGCTGATCCCCCAGCACTGGCTGCTGCCAGAGTGGTGTAGCTATTCCACATGAACAGACCCTCAACCACAATAATGACAGATGTCTAGGTTAGATTCAGTCTCTATAGATATTGAGCGAGACCTGCATTAACCCCTGTGTGATAGACAACTGCCACTAGATGCTGCGGAAACAGTATAATGAAGTGCTATTTACAAAGTGATGGTATATAGTTATCTGACATGTTTCACCAAAACGGCTTTTTCAAAGATGCTATACATATATACAATGAATTACAGTGCACCCCCCACCGACAAAGTTTCCCCCAGCAATAAGCCCCAGTCAGAGCTGCAGCACCCAGTTGGGTGCACAAATATATACTGGAGATGATGACCTGACCCCACCCTGAGGGTGTGTCGGTCCTTCTTTAACATACCAGTTCAGTGGTGGTGTGTAGAAAAGCATAAGCGCTCTGGGGGCTGCATCCATGCGCCCCTGCATCAGCGCTGTGTATACAGCGGAGCGGACTCCGTGACGTCGCCGCACATCCTGTTGGCGGCTGACGTCACTTCCTCGCAGCGATCCCCATGGCAACAGGGGACGCCGCATAGATAAAGAGTGTGTCCAACTGAGCGAGTTACGTGACGCCGCCGCACATCCTATTGGCGCCTGACGTCACTTGCTTGCGGCGGTCTCCATAGCAACAGAGGACGCCGCTGAATAAACGTGCAAAGAGCGATCTATGTGGCTAACTCCTGAAATTGTATAGTGCGAACAATGAGCACTAGAGGACATGGATCATGTCACCCACTCGTAAGTGGATATGTACAGGTAGAAAACTAGGCTACGTAGCTGACGTTAAGTACTGTATCAATATACAGAGGCCTGATCTGTGTCCTATGTCAGTTAGTGCAAATATTCTTGACTTATAGACCGCCCCAAGCTGATGCATTGTATTTACCCACTCCATAATGCCCACTCCATCCACCAATGATCTAGAACTAAGTCTCACATTATGGTACTTATATATATACATGTTGTGAAATGTATTGGCCTGAAGCCTACAAAAAGCAGGCCAGATTGAAGTCCTCATTAAGGCCGCCTGGAGAAATCGTGTCCAGGCGGTATATCCATTGTGACTCTATCTGAGTTAACTTCCTGTCCAGATTACCTCCCCTTATACTTCTCCTCCAATGTTGGATCCCCCAGAAGGCAATGTCAAATCTTGCTCGTGGATGCACTGTATTCATGTGCCTTGCCACAGCCGTATCGTTCTTATGTGTAATATCTCCTATATGCTCAAGCACCCTCTCCTTCAATGCTCGGGTGGTCTTACCCACATACAGTAGGTCACAACTGCATCTGGCTGCATATACCACTGCCTTAGTATCACATGTTATAAATGACTTTATTTCGAACGACCTGCCATTCCTTGGGGCTATAAATTTCTTGACAGTGGGCATGTATTTACATGCTTTGCATTTTCCACAGTGGAAAGAACCGTTCGGTTTTGTGGGTAACCATGTGTTTTTTTGTATTGGAGCTTTAGAAAACGTGCTGTGTACCAGTAGATCTTTTAAATTTGCAGCCCTTCTGTAGGTAATGGATGGATTGGGGGTCAGAAATCTGGACAGATCTTTGTCTTTAGTGAGAATTGGCCAATAATGTTTGACAATTTCAAAAATCGTGTGCAAATGTTCAGTAAATGTCCCCACAAGTCGCGGGGGCGCTCGTTGTTGTGAATATGTGACTTTATCCACTCTCTCAATTGATGTGGTGGTTAGGGTCTGTTGTCTGGGGGTGGATTTTGCACGGTCGTAGGCATTTCTGATCACCTCATGTGGGAAACCCCTTTGTTGGAATCTTTTAGTGAGTAGTTCACTCTCTTCTTCAAACGCCACTTCATTGGAGCAATTCCTGCGAGCTCGCAAGAATTGGCCAATGGGGATGCTCTTGCGGAGTGACCTAGGGTGAGAGCTGTCCCATTTGAGCAGGGAATTTGTGGCAGTCGGTTTACGAAAAATGGAGGTCTCAATCCTTCCACTGCTGTCTTTCCTAATTGCTAAATCGAGGAAATTGATCCGAGTGTCACTCACCTCATATGTGAACTTCATTCCTATTTTGTTGTTGTTTAACACCGTGACAAAATCAACAAATAAATCTCGGGGGCCCTCCCACAATATTAAGATGTCGTCAATAAAACGCCCCCAATATGTGATATGTGCCGTGTAAAAATCAAGGTCTTCACTGAAGACAATGGTGTCTTCCCACCAGCCCAGGAACAGATTTGCAAATGAGGGGGCACAAGCCGTCCCCATAGCACTGCCCCTGAGCTGGTGGTACGTCTTCCCCCCAAACCAGAAAATGTTGTGGGTCAGAATAAACGACAAGAGGGAGAGGATGGTGATGTTGTGTTGTTCTAGATGGATACCCCTTGTAGACAAAAAATGTTGTACTGCCTTCAATCCAAGATCGTGTTCGATATTACTGTATAAAGCCTCCACATCAATGCTTGCAAGCAAAGTATGGGGTGCTACTGTAAGGTCTTGGAGGTTTATAAGGACATCCTTTGTGTCCTTCAAGTATGATGGCAGGCTTTCAACAAAGGGCCTGAGGAACTTGTCCACATACTGGCTGGTCAAGTCTGTCAGGCTATCTCGACCTGATACGATAGGCCTACCCGGTGGTGGGGACCTATCTTTGTGTATTTTGGGGAGGGCGTAGAACACCGCCATCACTGGGTGTTCAGTGGATTTTTTTAGGCGTTCATAGTCATCCCCATCCATCCCACCATTTTCATGTCTATTCTTTAATAGATTCTGTAATTCCTTCTGATGCTCAGTGAGTGGGTTTTTAGGTAATTTCTCATATTGTTGTTGGTCACTCAGCAGTTCCATGCACATATGTTCATACACAGATATATCCATCACTACTATATTCCCTCCCTTGTCCGCTGGCTTTATCACTATTTGATCATTCTTCCTTAATTCTTCAAGGGCCTCTCTTTCCTTTTTGTCAAGGTTGTCATGCATAGGAAGATGATAAGTGTCTACTTCCAATTGCCTGAGTGCTCGTGTTACCATCTCAACAAAGGTACTAATCTGGGGGTATTGTGTTAACGATGGACAGAATGTACTTTTTTTCTTATCACCACTTGGTGGTACAAGTTCTCCTGTCCCTTCATCATTTTCTCTGAGTAGATGTTCCAAGGCCTCTAGAGCCTCCCTTTCACATTTTTTACTCTTTCTGTCTTTTGCTTCCTTCGATTCAAATACCTTGATGAGGGCTAGTTTGCGTGCAAACATATTGATGTCTTTTACCCACTCAAAAGCATTGTACCTAGCTGTTGGCACATATGAGAGCCCTTTGGAAAGTAGTGCTACCTGAGTAGGGGATAGTGAATATGTAGATAGATTTATAACTCGCATGGAATTGCATGTACCACTCATACAAGCTGTGTCATTTACCATTGGTGGTTCATTCTGCCTCTTTTGTGGCCTGTGTAACCCCATTTCTTCCTGTCTCGCAAACCCACTTTTGCTTGCATTGGACTGTTGGTGTCCGTATTTACACATTGTGGGTTTGGTGTACCCAACGGTTGGTCTAAAAAACCTCCTTGTGGGTTATTCGGATTGGGATGTTTTTGGGGATGTTTCTTGGGGTGCTGTTGATGGGGGGTGTGTTGCTTCTTTTTACTCCTGTTTTTGTATCTGTGGTGCGGGGGAACCCCTGCGGCAGACCCTGTGTCACTCTCTGATTGTGTTTCAATATCTGAGGCGCTGGCTCCTGGGTTCCCCTGTTCCCCCTCCCCCTTAGGCTTCTCTGACCACGTATATACCTTGTTGTTTTTGAAATCTGAACTGTCACGTAGGAATTTCTTTTGTTTCCTATTTCTAATATCCTCAGTATACGCATTCACCTTCCTTTGTAGTTTGTCCTCAAATTTCTCAAAATCTGGATGTCCAGAGAGTTCAAGCAATACTCTCTGTTCACCCTGCAATTTAATGCGTGTCTTTTCAGAGTGTATTAGTTCATAATCATGTAAGTATTTCATTTGTTCTAACGTTTGTCTCGTTTTTAATTCATCCCACCCTTTCATGAACTCAATGTCCTGGGTGTGTGAATGCGGTTTGGTGAGGATACGTAGACCACGAACTGTGATTTGTTCCTTTAAATAGACGCTGTAACTAGCCACCTCCCAAGTTGAGCGAGTGAACTCCTTATAGGTCTTAAATATATCTCTGAAGACAGGCTCTACATCGGTATCTGCACTGTATATAGTTTCATCATCATCTTCAGTATGATTATTTATAAATGCATCCCTCACTGTGCTAGTCAGGGATTCAATGGTTGGGAGGCCCTCTGATAGATAGGCCATACCCAATAAAACAGGTGCTCGGTACACCTAAACTTCAAAATTGGAAACACACTTGCCGAGAGGTATACCAGGGAAATTGATTGCAACACTAAATCCAAAACGGACAAGCCCTATGGGTATCTCAGTTAGAGTGGATTAACTCTTACATCTATATACAAAATAAAATGATTAAAAAAGAGTCCCTGTCAGGTATCTCTTTTTGTTGAGAGTCAATTTGCACTTGCGCATTTAAACAGTAAGTGGAGGTCCTTGCTGATCCCCCAGCACTGGCTGCTGCCAGAGTGGTGTAGCTATTCCACATGAACAGACCCTCAACCACAATAATGACAGATGTCTAGGTTAGATTCAGTCTCTATAGATATTGAGCGAGACCTGCATTAACCCCTGTGTGATAGACAACTGCCACTAGATGCTGCGGAAACAGTATAATGAAGTGCTATTTACAAAGTGATGGTATATAGTTATCTGACATGTTTCACCAAAACGGCTTTTTCAAAGATGCTATACATATATACAATGAATTACAGTGCACCCCCCACCGACAAAGTTTCCCCCAGCAATAAGCCCCAGTCAGAGCTGCAGCACCCAGTTGGGTGCACAAATATATACTGGAGATGATGACCTGACCCCACCCTGAGGGTGTGTCGGTCCTTCTTTAACATACCAGTTCAGTGGTGGTGTGTAGAAAAGCATAAGCGCTCTGGGGGCTGCATCCATGCGCCCCTGCATCAGCGCTGTGTATACAGCGGAGCGGACTCCGTGACGTCGCCGCACATCCTGTTGGCGGCTGACGTCACTTCCTCGCAGCGATCCCCATGGCAACAGGGGACGCCGCATAGATAAAGAGTGTGTCCAACTGAGCGAGTTACGTGACGCCGCCGCACATCCTATTGGCGCCTGACGTCACTTGCTTGCGGCGGTCTCCATAGCAACAGAGGACGCCGCTGAATAAACGTGCAAAGAGCGATCTATGTGGCTAACTCCTGAAATTGTATAGTGCGAACAATGAGCACTAGAGGACATGGATCATGTCACCCACTCGTAAGTGGATATGTACAGGTAGAACACTAGGCTACGTAGCTGACGTTAAGTACTGTATCAATATACAGAGGCCTGATCTGTGTCCTATGTCAGTTAGTGCAAATATTCTTGACTTATAGACCGCCCCAAGCTGATGCATTGTATTTACCCACTCCATAATGCCCACTCCATCCACCAATGATCTAGAACTAAGTCTCACATTATGGTACTTATATATATACATGTTGTGAAATGTATTGGCCTGAAGCCTACAAAAAGCAGGCCAGATTGAAGTCCTCATTAAGGCCGCCTGGAGAAATCGTGTCCAGGCGGTATATCCATTGTGACTCTATCTGAGTTAACTTCCTGTCCAGATTACCTCCCCTTATACTTCTCCTCCAATGTTGGATCCCCCAGAAGGCAATGTCAAATCTTGCTCGTGGATGCACTGTATTCATGTGCCTTGCCACAGCCGTATCGTTCTTATGTGTAATATCTCCTATATGCTCAAGCACCCTCTCCTTCAATGCTCGGGTGGTCTTACCCACATACAGTAGGTCACAACTGCATCTGGCTGCATATACCACTGCCTTAGTATCACATGTTATAAATGACTTTATTTCGAACGACCTGCCATTCCTTGGGGCTATAAATTTCTTGACAGTGGGCATGTATTTACATGCTTTGCATTTTCCACAGTGGAAAGAACCGTTCGGTTTTGTGGGTAACCATGTGTTTTTTTGTATTGGAGCTTTAGAAAACGTGCTGTGTACCAGTAGATCTTTTAAATTTGCAGCCCTTCTGTAGGTAATGGATGGATTGGGGGTCAGAAATCTGGACAGATCTTTGTCTTTAGTGAGAATTGGCCAATAATGTTTGACAATTTCAAAAATCGTGTGCGAATGTTCAGTAAATGTCCCCACAAGTCGCGGGGGCGCTCGTTGTTGTGAATATGTGACTTTATCCACTCTCTCAATTGATGTGGTGGTTAGGGTCTGTTGTCTGGGGGTGGATTTTGCACGGTCGTAGGCATTTCTGATCACCTCATGTGGGAAACCCCTTTGTTGGAATCTTTTAGTGAGTAGTTCACTCTCTTCTTCAAACGCCACTTCATTGGAGCAATTCCTGCGAGCTCGCAAGAATTGGCCAATGGGGATGCTCTTGCGGAGTGACCTAGGGTGAGAGCTGTCCCATTTGAGCAGGGAATTTGTGGCAGTGTAGGTAGCGAGCTATAGATGCTCCATTATAGATAGCCAGGTACAGGTGGTGGGTGCCCCAGTGTAGGTGGCAAGCTATAGGTGCTTCGGTATAGATAGCCAGGTGGTAGCAAAGTGTAGGTAGCGAGCTATAGGTGTCCAGTATAGATAGCCGGGTACATGTGGAGGGTGCCCCAATGTAGGTAGTAAACACTATGTGCTCCGGTATAGATAGCTAGGTGGTGCCCCAGTACAGTCTTACATAGCCCCGTTTCAGAGTGGATTCCTCTCTCCGGGATCTCCTCTCAGCGCTCTAGTCTTCTGGACGCCTTCTCCTACTATGGTTACTTTTGGCAGCACCTCTGACGTCATGAGAGGCACCTCCCGGTAACCATGGAGAAAGGACGCTGCAAGCAGACTAGAGTGCTGAGAGCGGAGGAGAGCCCGGCGAGAGAAGTCCACATGGGAACAGGGCTGTGTAAGTTACTACGCCCCTTGCCACGGACACAGCCTGCCACTTCTCTCCTGGGGGCGGCGCGAGATCTGCAATTTTTTCTGTGGCCCCTGGGGGACCCCCGACAGGTGCTGATGTACCCCCAGGGGTCCGCAGACCCCAGGTTGAGAAATACTGAATTAAAGGACAACTGAAGTGATAGAGATATGGCGGTCGCAAAATGTATTTCCTTTTAAACAATGCAGATTGCCTGGCAGTTCCACTGATCCTCTGCCTCTTAGGGCTGGAACCCACTAGAGCGATTTTTTTAGCGTTTAGGGAGGTTTTCAAAAAGCTAGCAAGTTCCCTTAATGTTAATGGATGGGCCAAATTCCACTGGAGTGATTACCAAAATCGCAAATGCAGGACATGCAGCATTTTTAGCGTTACTGCAATGTATAGTATATAAACGCTGGCGTAATCCCTCATCAAAACCTAAACAGAGCTATTTGCTAGCATTTTTAAATTACTGCACACTGTAAAAAAATGAAAATTAAGTGAAAGGACCAATCAGAATTAAAATCGCTAATCACAAATCGTTACACAATCGCTGGCAAAAAGCTTACACTTTTTAAAATCGTTAACCAAAATCGCCAGAAAACACTCATGAAATCGCTTACAAAACGCTCATCAAAAATGCTAGCGATTGCGATAGCAATTTGTAGTGGGTTCCAGGCCTAATACTTTTAGCCATAGACCCTGAAGAAACATGCAGATCAGATATTTGACTGCACTTGCCACATCCTTGTTTCAGGTGTGTGAATCAGACACTACAGATACATAAAAGATGAGCAGGATGCAAGACAACTTCTATTGTTTAAAAATAAATGTGGCAGCCTCCATATCCCTCTCCCGTCAGTTGTCTTTTACAGAGGAACTATGCTGAAAATAACTTCATAAAATTGCTTATTTTTTTTTTTTTTACATTACTCTATTGTAATGTCCATTATAAAATCTTTCCTTACCTTTTTTACAATCTAATTTTTTTTTTCAGGTGGTGACATCTTTATCTGTGCTTAAAGAGACTCCGTAACAAAAATTGCATCCTGTTTTTTATCATCCTACAAGTTCCAAAAGCTATTCTAATGTGTTCTTGCTTACTGCAGCACGTTCTACTATCACCATCTCTGTAATAAATCAACTTATCTCTCTCTTGTCAGACTTGTCAGCCTGTGTCTGGAAGGCTGCCAAGTTCTTCAGTGTTGTGGTTCTGTGATGCATCTCCCCCCTCCTGGCCCCTCTCTGCACACTGCTGTGTGTTATTTAGATTAGTGCAGCTTCTCTCTGCTCTATTATCTTTTACAAGCTGGATAAATCCTCCTCTGAGCTGGCTGGGCTTTCACATACTGAGGAATTACATACAGACAGAGCTGTCTGCACTCTGCAGGAAGAAACAGCCTGACACTTCAGTGGAAGATACCTGCAGGGGGAAAGAAACACATAAATGATCTCTTGAGATTCAAAAGGAAGGGTGTATACAGCCTGCTTGTGTATGGATGTATTTTCTATGTGTGGACATACTGTACATCAACCTACTTCCTGTTTTGGTGGCCATTTTGTTTGTTTATAAACAAACTTTTTAAAACTGTTTTTAACCACTTTTAATGCGGCGAGGAGGGGCGAAATTGTGACAGAGGGTAATAGGAGATGTCCCCTAACGCACTGGTATGTTTACTTTTGTGCGATTTTAACAATACAGATTCTCTTTAATGTTTTCTTTTTTACTCTATGTTCCTAAGCCAATGAAAATAATTCCTGCTTTCCCAGGAATTCTACAAAACAGCCCACGCTAAGCATCACTGGGGAACTGAAACCAGGATAATTACGGTAAGTGGGTATCCTGAATATTTCACTGCATTCTACTATCTGTTACCACGGTGCATCTTTTAGTCTGGCGCCTTAATCTATGAATTAAAGTGGACCTGAACACACTGTGCACACAGGACACAAGGAAATAGAGACAATGCACCCTGTATGTTTTCAAAGAGGAGCCTGAAAACATACAGTTCAAGTGATCACAAGTGTACTTTGATCTCTAAGCTGTGTCAGCACAGAAATGCGGCAGACAGCTAATATGTAAACACAGGATGTTAACCCTTTGTCTGCTTCCATGAAAGCAGGTAGACACACTGCTGATTTATTGCAGGAGTTCTGCAAGCTGTAACAAAGAAATGTTTTTATCTAACGGTTATTATACTGTTGCTTATCTTTTAGAGTAGAGAGGAAGTTCTGAGTTCAGGTGTCACAGCACATGTGGGAACTGTTGCAGTGAGCTAGCTTTTTAGGTTCTTTTCCGTTAGCTGGGCGCATCCACTAGGTGCAGTGTTCTCCCCAGAATTTTTTTCCAGCCGGGTGGCATAAAAAAGTAGCCGGGTGGGTTGGGATGGCACGGCACAGGGAAATGTGGCGGTGTGGAAAATTTAATGTGCACCAATTATGTACTCTAGTGTTAGTGTAGCGTGCATAACTAAACAGCCGCTGCTTACAAAAGGTGCACAGTAGTGTTTAACATAGTAGTGGCCGAACTAGTGAAGTATCGTGGTAGCAATACATCACTACCGCACAGCTTTATACATCACTACCGCACAGCTTTATACATCACTACCGCACAGCTTTATACATCACTACCGCACAGCTTTATACATCACTACCGCACAGCTTTTCTTAGCTGCGGCCGTTATTTAGTTACGCACACTAGTGCGTATTGTGCATGGAAACAAAATTAAGCTGCATTGATTTATTAGCACGAGCAATAGGAGATTGCTCGCACTATATCCTTTGATGAATCAACCCTCTTGTCCTTTGTTTTACATGGTGTACATTTACCACTTCTAGTTATATTTTTAGCATTTTTTTTTACTTTTTCTTTTTATATTTCCTGAATGTTATTTCATATGCACGATTTCCCCCTTGGGGGGGGGGGGGGGGTTCGTGGGGTATTGCAGATAGTGTGCAGGGGCTATATATAATGATCATATATAGACCCTGCACACTGTCTTCAATACCACACCACGCCACCCCCAACACCCTGACCGCTGGTAATATCATGCTGCACATGCAGTCAGCCGCCCTGTCAGCCACCCCAGCGCATACAGTCACAATCAATGTCCGTGCACGCAGCCAGCCTGAAACGGCTGTCGGCTTAGCCTCGCACTATCACCGCAGCGTGTCCGGCTGTTACGTCATGCCGGGATCTCTTGCAAACAAAACAAGCCGCGCTACTCCTGAATCAGTCTCTTTGCACGAGATCTCGCGCTTCCCAGCGAGCCCGTGCATTGAGCCAATGAATGCACGGGCTCGCTGGGAAGCGCGAGATCTCGTGCAAAGAGACTGATTCAGGAGTAGCGCGGCTTGTTTTGTTTGCAAGAGATCCCGGCATGTCGTAACAGCCGGACACGCTGCGGTGATAGTGCGAGGCTAAGCCGACAGCCATTTCAGGCTGGCTGCATGCACGGACTTTGACTGTGACTGTATGCGCTGGGGTGGCTGACAGGGCGGCTGACTGCATTGGTGACAGCCGGGCGGTAATTGATCTTACCCGGGCGGCGCGCCCACCTGTTTGGCCCTGGGGAGAACACTGAGGTGCCGATAAAACTCCACCAGTTACATCTTTCCCTACTATCCATGGCGGCCTGGAGGGGGAATAGTAATTAACGCCACCGGGTGGTTGCGCCCGGCTAACGGAATAGTACCGCTTTTTATTATAATATTGATTCAGTGTTTTTGCCTGCACTTGTATATACCCATTTAGGATTGTTTGAAGACTTCCATTCTTTATATTTACTGTTGCAGTGGCTTGCACTATTGTTTCAGCATTTCACCTACCTGCATTTTGTATAGAGATGTGAATTACTGAAGTATATTCATTACTATTTTCATATATTTCCCCATGTGACTTGATGGAGCTGTTGTTTTAATTATTAGGATTTGTTCCTTAAATAAAGATACCTATTTTCTTTATACATCAGGCTGTGCATATATTTGTTGTGAGATTATTAGTCATGGATTTATTTTTGTTGTTTAGTCAGTTGCTTCCATGGCAATGCATCACATATTGTTGTTCTTTGGTTTAGTTTTACTTCAGACCACACTGGTCCTTTCTATCCTGGTTCATTTTTCTTCATAATAACAATGGAAAATAAGATATATATTAAAAATGATGGGAATAAGGTTTGAAGTCAATTAAACGATTTTTAGTAGAAAAACACATATTTACATAGATGTGTATATCAGTCCTGAAAAACAAATGAAGAAAGAGGGACAGAGGCAGGATTCCCAAACAGGGACTGTACCTCTAAAAGAGGGACGGCTGGGAGCCATGCAATCCCCCTGCATGAATGTTAAGTGACCTGCTGCCACCAAATTGCCCCCTTACTCCACATAAGTATGAGGTAACTTGACGCCCACCCAATCACCCCCATTTAAGATTTCAGTAGCCTAACGTATGAGCTTGTCACACTCTGCTGCCCATCGGCTTCTTCTTCCCCCCTCCTAGCTCCGCTAACGTCGCTGCACGGCTGCACCATTTCCCGCCGGTGTGTGACGTCAAGAGAAGCGCCGAATAGACGCTGCAGGTTGTCATGGAGACCGGAGACGCTGGATCGGAGCAAGTAGGCGCGCCGCTGAACAGGTGAGTTAACTCCTGCCGCCCCTCTACCTATGCGGGAAGTCCTGCTAGTGCTCCCCGCCTCTGCACCGGATCCACCGTCCGTCACAACTGCTGGAAGCCGCCCCCCTCCACTCGTCAACAGTCTTGAATGAAAGCCCAGCACGACTTGTGCTTGCGACTTGCAGGGCTGCGTGTGAGACTGCTATGGGGGAACCGGATGGCGAGTTAGGGGGGAAAAAAATGACTGTGGACTTTTTAGTTCTTGTCTGCACTTCAGAAATTAAAAAGCTGATGTTCGAATTACAGATTCTAATGACTTTGTGTGCTTGAGTGAATTTTTACATGATTCTGTCTTGTAGTGTATTTTATGTTTCTTGAAATGTGTTTGTTTTAGTTTTTCTTTTTGTATGAATTTTTGGGCCCTTTTCCACATGGAAGCACAATCTTGCTATGTTTGTGATTGTGCAACCACCTGCAATATCCACTAACTGCGATTATGCTGTGAACCTGTCGAGAACGAAGCTTAATTGTAATGATAATTGTGCACTCTTACAGTGTACCTTTTCTATTTGAGCAATTTGTTTTTGCCTGAATTGCAATCGCTGGCGTGCGATATTTGGTGCTTTTGCGATTGGCAAAACCGCTACGATCTACTTTTTGAAGCATATCACAGCTAGTGCAAAAGGAGCCTAACTGACTTTTCCTTTAATTTAAAATTCACCAAACATAAAAAAAAAACCTCACCCTGATTCCTGTTGTGCATAGATTTTCAAGCGAACCCGAGCTGAAGCTCGGCTTCAAAATCTTCACTTACCACTTACAGAGGGAAGCATCAGGATCCTAATGAGGCTTCCCTCGGTTGTTCCAAGCCTCCCGTTGCTGAGCACACGGCCTCCCTTCACATTGTGGCAGTGTAGATCTCCCTAGTTGAAGTGTGCGCAACAGCCATGCGAGCCTGCATGCACAGTAGCACAGAACCCAAGGCTCCGTGCTACTGCACATGCGCGGAAGGGCTTAGTCGGCCATTGCATGCACGTCAACCAGGAAGAGGAGCTGCGCGGCCGATGTGATTAGTGACAATGTATTGTTGCTAATCTTCTGGTGGGCCACGCTCAGTGATGGGGACCATGGAGTAAAGAGGGAAGCCACAGTAGGAACCTGAGGTTTCCCTCTCTTAGGCCTGGAACCCACCAGAAAGCGAAAAATGCTATCACAATCGCTAGTGATTTGTGATAGCGTTTTGGGAGCGATTTCCCTGCTCCTATACAGTTAATTAGAATGGAAACGCTCCCAAAATTTCTGCATGTCCTGGAATTGGTATTTCCCTTATTGGCAATCGCTCTAGGGGAATCTGTCCCATCCATTTACATTGGCAGAATGTTTAGATAAATCGCTAGCGATTTAAAGCGCTCCCTAAATGCTCCAAAAAATCCTCTATTTGCTTCCAGGCCTTTAGACTACTTGCACACCAAGACGTTGCGTTAGGTGCCACGTTAAGGTCGCATAACGTGCACCTAACACAACGTATGGTGCTGCAAGATAGGACGGTAGAGTGAGCCGCGTTAGGCGGCTCTATCCCTATAAGGTCTCCCAGAGTGGCGCTGATTGGCCGGCGGGACCACGTGATGCGGAGCGAGACACTCCGCATCACGTGGTCCCGCCGGCCAATCAGCTGCCGCCAGTGCAGTGAATATTAAGTAGCCATGTGCGCGGCTACTGTAGCTGGCTCTCCCCGCCTCCTCTCTGCCCCCCACTGAGCATGTGCAAACAGTCTAACGCGGCTATAGCCGCTCTAACGCCGTAGCATGCTGCACTTTCAGGAGCACGTGCAGCGTTACATGTAACGCAACGTGGGCTGTGTGAACAGCCCACTTGTGTTACATTGCTGTGCGTTGGGGGAGCGTTACAGGCGCACTAACGTGCGCCTGTAACGTCCCTGTGTGTAAGCAGCCTTAAGGTAAGTATCTCATTTTGTGCACCCAAACTTTGGCTTGGGTACACCTTCAGTGCTAATGTGTGCAGCTGTGCATTAGCGTATTGCATAGCAGTACTAAGATGTAGTATTTTGAATGCGTAAAATGGAATATTTTATGTTCTTTCAGACAGCTGGATAGTGTACTGGTAAGACTCTTGTATAGGCCTTTGACTGGGGTTTGAATCCCGGCTCAAGCCAGTACATAAAACAGTAAGGAGTCTTTGGGCTAGGCTCTCTAATGATCTTGGTCATCTGTGGCGGACACCCTATGGGACTGCAGCTCTGGCGTTTTGATTATGCCAGGAGAAAAGCGTATATTATATATAATTGTTTTGTGTCATGTCTTATAGCTGTGTTGTAACATCGGGCAAACACAATATGCAGTTTTGCCTTCGGCCCTGTTTCTCTCAAACTTGTCCTTGTGACTCCCCAACAGTGCATGTTTTGCAGGCAGCCTCACCTATGCACAGGTTGGGTAATTAGTGTCGCAGGCTGGGAACACAGGTGGTGCAGTGTTCTCCCCTGAATTTTTTTCCAGTCGAGTGGCAGGAAAAAGTAGCTGGGTGGGGCGATATGAGAGGCTGCAGGGCAGGTTCTTTTGTAGGAGGAGGACATCCGGGTGCTCATCAAAACTATCCGGGTGGAGCACCCAGCTAAAAGAGCCTGGGGAGAACACTGTGGTGTGTGAAAGGTTGCATTTTGCTGCATATGCATTTGTGCGTTTTTTTTGGTCACAATTAAGTGCGTTTGTGTTTCGCACGTGTTTTGTGTTTTTACTGCATTTGCGTTTCGCACATATAGCAATTGTGGTTTTGTGCATTTTGTATGCGTTGCTGATATGTGGCTTATGCACATTTTTGGGAATGTGTCCAGTATAAAAACACATTTCCAATGTCCCCTCTGGCTCATCACTAGGAAGTCAACAGGAAGTGAAAATACATCAAACTTGGTTTAAAAAAAAACGCATAAAAAACGCAATAAAATTATATACCTCTGCGTCACCATTGACATACATTGGGCTTGATTCACTAAACCGTGATAACTCAAATATCACACCTTATCAAAGTTAACATGCCTTATCAGTCGCATAGCAAGCGCTACAAACTTATGCCTGCTAAATGGCAATGGCACTCGCCCTGCCTTGAGCCCCTGTGGGTTCGTAGCGCTCCCTATGCTACTCTGATAAGGCAAGTTATCACGTTTTAGTGAATCAAGCCCATTGTGTGCTTTTTAGATGCGATTTGGAAAAAATGCAGCAAGTTCTGTGTTTCACATAACGCACATTGCAGAACACAAACAAATGTGTTTTTTCATGCGGCCCATTTGAGTCATATTATGTGCGTTAACGGTTTATGGAACGCTAGCGTTTCTGCCTAATGTGTTTTTACCCTCAGGTGGATTCCATGTAGCTGAGACCCTAAACACCCCACCTGTGCATAGGTGAGGTTGCCTGCAAAACATGCACCGTTGGGGAGTCAGAAGGACAGTTTAGGCCTGGTTCACATCTGCGTTTTTTTTGCGGAGCCGGACGTACGGATCTGCCATCAGGATCAGGTAAAAACTGTCAGTTTTTACAGCCAGTGTGCTGTAAACTGTCACTTTTCTATTTGTTCCTATGTAGCTGCAAAACCTTCCGTTCTGCTGAGCGAAATGGTCCAGAAAATTGGGTCCTGCAGCATTTTTTTTATTTTGTCCGTTCAGCGGAACAGGCCACAGAACCGTACAGCTGGTTCCATTGGCAAACGCAGATGTTAACCGAGTCTTAGAGAAACACTGCAAAAATAACCTGATTGCTGGTACATTCAGGCTGTGGCAAAAGGGGTTAACTCGATGTCCGCCTCTTTTTGCAGTGTTTAATGCAGTGCTCTATCCTTCAGAGACTGCTACCTTCACTGCTGAATTGACTCTGTGAAGGAGGTAGACACGGGAGGATGCAGTGCAGCATGGAGCACAGGGGCCGGAGGTGGTGGCTCGGGCTGGGTCCACATTTGTTAAAATGCAGTGCGAAATCGCATGCAATGCATTCCAATGCTATTTATTTATTTATTTTTTCTTCCAGCTGCATAAAATATTGTGTGTATGACTACCATACAGGGCTGTGGAGTCGGAGTTGGAGTCGAGGAGTCGGAGTCGGGGCAATTTTGGGCACCCGGAGTTGGAGTCGTGGTTTCAGAAACTGAGTCGGAGTCAGGAGTCGTAGTCTCATGATTTTTGTACAAAATCCACAGCCCTGTTAAGTATTAGACTAAGGAGTCGGAGTCTGAGCAATTTTGGGCACCCGGAGTTGGAGTCGTGGTTTCAGAAACTGAGGAGTCGGAAGATTTTTGTACCGACTCCACATCCCTGCTACTATAGACCGCTAACTGGTGCTGGCAGTCTATGGCAACTGATGGCTGCACGAAGATGCGCATGGAATGCATAAAAAAAATCGTCCACGTAAAACCGCCGGTGTTTTGCGTGGACGTTTGGCCTCTCCCTTAGGTGTTACGCCCTCTTGCTCGCGTTAACCAGCAGTTAAGTTTAGTTAGACCTCAGGCAAAACTGCATTTTGCATTTGTCAGCTCATCCTTGGTTGTAAGGTCCTTTCTTCCACATGAGTCTGCATTTCACTGCTCCACATTAGTGGTGGACAGGCGGCCCTCCTACAGAGAGACCTCCACACTTCAAACAATGACACATGTATTGTTACAAAACATTGTCGTTTACATGTAGCTGAAAGTCGTTCATAGATGGGAGGCTGAACTGCCTGACCAGTGTGCAGGTTAGCCGTCTGTAGAAACTAGCCCTCACACACTGGTCCTAACACATCAAAAATAGAATGGCTGCCCAGAGCAGGCAGACTTGTTGATGGATTCAGTATTAAATATAGAATCAATTTAAGGTCAGGAACAAATTTCTCTGATCTAATCTGAAAGATCTGTTGCCTGCTTGATCAAATTCAGCACAAAATCTCTCAGGAATCGGCCTTGTGACCCTGATTCACCGGCCCTGGCACTGTCCCCTGTACTGTAAAATGTGCCCCATGCTTGAAGCAGGTCACTTTGGCGGCTGGCAGCAAGCGCCGAAGCTGGGCACCACCATTGCACTAGTGCTATGCTACGCGCCATGTGCATGGGTAATTTGGGGATCCCGTGATCGCCAGACCCCGAATTACATCTCCCTCAGTTGCTATAACTTGGAGGGGGAATAGTATTTAACGTTGCCGGGATTTGCATGGCAGCAGGGTGTGCCAACATTCAGCTCATCCTGCGCCTAGCTTAGTGGCAGCGGGACAATACGTACACCCCGCAAAGTATATTTTACCTGTTGGTGTCCGCTGTGGCTCTGCACTCTGTGCACATATACGCATCCCATGTGTAGAGATGGCTCGAACCTCCGATTTTCGGGTCGCAAACGTGAACTTGCGCAAAGGCACGCTGTGGGCAAAGGAGCAGGAACGGCTACCACACATCCAAGGAAGGCAGCAGGCATGGCATGCAAGTCCCGAGGTAGTGACAAAAAATAACAATATAATAGGACTTTCGAGGCTCTGCTGTATATGAGACAAATCGACTTTAAATCCTTTAACTAGAATCTGTTATGGAGGGCAAGTCTGCCATCCATTCAAGTGAAAGGTATGCACTGACTACCAGGTATAATACAATGTGCGGACACAGATGCAATGAAAGGTATGCAGTGACTGCAAACAGCTGTTTGTGTAATGACAGCGGTGCTGGACTAGTGCGCACCATGGCAAGAGTGCAGGCCATGGCGGTTTTCAAGCCCATATGGTCGCCGGGCTGAGGTAGCTCAATGACTAAACAATGATTGTCCAGCTGTAACGATTGGTGTCAGCACGCAGAGAGAATCTGATTGGTGATCTGCAGTATCACCAAGAATGCAGATATATACCTGATTATTGATGACCTGCAGAATCACCGATAATACAGATATATTGCTAACCTCTGGACACCTATAGGTATGTGAGTATTTGGTGTAACAGTAGTACTTTGAGTAATGCACCTGCTGAGCAGGTGATCATAGGCAGTAAAGGAATACTGCTCTTGAGGGCACAGGAACTTGCCAGCAGCCTGAGACTCTCCAAGGGGTGGAGTCAGGCTGCAGATAGTTAGGACCAGAGAGTGAGTGACACCTGAATGTGGATGTCACTATCTGATCTGGAGACTATCTCTTAAGAGGAGAGATAGCTCTCGAGGTCGGGCACGCCTGGTCGGCAACACACAGACAGATAAAGTACAAAGACAGAAAGCTGATTTGGTATCCAAGGCAAGCAGGGTCTGGCAACGGAATATCAGATATGCGAGGTACCGAATCAGAGATCAAAGGGATAGTCAGGAAAGCAATAAGTCATAACAGATATCAACAATGCCTAGTCTGGGTGTGAGGTCCTTGGTCTCTACACCCCTGGAACTAGTCTGATGGATAACAGATAGATAACGCAAGTTCCCTAGTCTGGGTGTGAGGTCCGTGGTCTCTACACCCTGGAACTAGTCTGAAGTATAACAGATGGCTAACACAAGTTCCCTAGTGTGGGTGTGAGGTACGTGGGCTCTACACCCTGGAACTAATCTAGGCATAAACAGAATAACAGTACAAGTAATCTGGCTCAGTGTGAATTCCCAGGTCCTCCTGGTTCAAACACACTGTTGGATCTGACTAAGGTCTGAGTGCTTCCACGTAGTGTTCGCAACGGCAGACAACCTGAGACTGGCCAGCAGTAACTATATATGGAGTAGTGCTCTCCGGCACCACCCCTAATTGATCAACCAATAGTAAGCTGCTCTGGAGTCAGCTGATCGGTGTGATCAGCTGACCTCTCCTTGCCCAGTATAAGAGTTCTGCCTCTCAGCGCGCTCGTATTCCTAAGCCTGTGTGCACTAACAGACTCAGCCACACCAGACACACGCTGCCGCGTGCAAACCGCTGTGCCGGACGCGGAACCAGCCGCCCTACTGTTGTTACATGCGGCGGCTTTTCCGCGTTCTGCCCTGTTACCAGACGCACGTTTCCGCGTGCAAACCGCCGCATTGGACGTGGAATCAGTCGCCTCCTCAGCAGCATGCGCGGCGGCTTTTCCGCGTTCGCTCACACCAGCTGATCGAATTTGGTCTGTCCACAATGAAGCAACTACCTTTATTATCTTGGATGTGCTCCCCCCCCCCCCCCCAATACCCCCCTCCGCGGAAGGGGAATTGACACATGTACAGTGGCTTGCAAAAGTATTCGGCCCCCTTGAAGTTTTCCACACTTTGTCATATTACTGCCACAAACATGAATCAATTTTATTGGAATTTCACATGAAAGACCAATACAAAGTGGTGTACACGTGAGAAGTGTAATGAAAATCATACATGATTCCAAACATTTTTTACAAATCAATAACTGCAAAGTGGGATGTGCATAATTATTCAGCCCCCTTTGGTCTGAGTGCAGTCAGTTGCCCATAGACATTGCCTGATGAGTGCTAATGACTAAATAGAGTGCACCTTTGTGTAATCTAATGTCAGTAAAAATACAGCTGCTCTGTGATGGCCTCAGAGGTTGTCTAAGAGAATATTGGGATCAACAACACCATGAAGTCCAAAGAACACACCAGACAGGTCATGGATAAAGTTATTGAGAAATTTAAAGCAGGCTTAGGCTACAAAAAGACTTCCAAAGCCTTGAACATCCCACGGAGCCATGTTCAAGCAATTATTCAGAAATGGAAGGAGTATGGCACAACTGTAAACCTACCAAGACAAGGCCGTCCACCTAAACTCACAGGCCGAACAAGGAGAGCGCTGATAAGAAATGCAGTCAAGAGGCCCATGGTGACTCTGGACAAACTGCAGAGATCTACAGCTCAGGTGGGAGACTCTGTCCATAGGACAACTATTAGTTGTGCACTGCACAAAATTGGCCTTTATGGAAGAGTGGCAAGAAGAAAGCCATTGTTAACAGAAAAGCATAAGAAGTCCAGTTTGCAGTTCGCCACAAGCCATGTGGGGGACACAGCAAACATGTGGAAGAAGGTGCTCTGGTCAGATGAGACCAAAACTGAACTTTTTGGCCAAAATGCTAAACGCTATGTGTGGCGGAAAATTACCACTGCACATCACTCTGAACACACCATCCCCACTGTCAAATATGGTGGTGGCCGCATCATGCTCTGGGGGTTCTTCTCTTCAGCAGGGACAGGGAAGCTGGTCAGAGTTGATGGGAAGATGGATGGATACAGGGCAATCTTGGAAGAAAACCTCTTGGAGTCTGCAAAAGACTTGAGACTGGGGCGGAGGTTCACCTTCCAGCAGGACAACGATCCTAAACATAAAGCCAGGGCAACAATGGAATGGTTTAAAACAAAACATATCCATGTGTTAGAATGGCCCAGTCAAAGTCCAGATCTAAATCCAATCGAAAATCTGTGGCATGATCTGAAAACTGTTGTTCACAAACGCTGTCCATCTAATCTGACTGAGCTGGAGCTGTTTTGCAAAGAAGAATGGGCAAGGATTTCAGTCTCTAGATGTGCAAAGCTGGTAGAGACATACCCTAAAAGACTGGCAGCTGTAATTGCAGCAAAAGGTGGTTGTACAAAGTATTGACGCAGGGGGCTGAATAATTACGCACACCCCACTTTGTAGTTATTTATTTGTAAAAAATGTTTGGAATCATGTATGATTTTCGTTCCACTTCTCACGTGTACACCACGTTGTATTGGTCTTTCACGTGGAATTCCAATAAATTTGATTCATGTTTGTGGCAGCAATGTGACAAAATGTGGAAAACTTCAAGGAGGCCGAGTACTTTTGCAAGCCACTGTACATGCTTTTTTGTTGTTGCAACAACAACAAAAAATTAGGCAGGCATGTACACGCACCAGAAAAATTATTATAGCGGCCTTAAAAATTCAGGAATCCGCCTGGTGTCCTGGACCCTGTTGATGGTGGCAGAGAAGGCAGTCAAGCGACCTGCAGGCAGAGATGCTGTGTGGGGAGCGACTTAGTCTTGGGGCAGGCAGTCACATGGCGTGCAGGCAGAGATGCTGTGTGTGGGGACTGACTTAGTCTTCGGGGGGGCAGTAGCCCTCCGGGATCCATGCCTCATTCATTTTGATAAAAGTGAGGTACTAAACTCTTTTGTGACTTAGGCAACTTCTCTTCTCGGTGACAATGCCTCCAGCTGCGCTGAAGGTCCTTTCTGACTGGACGCTTGAGGCAGGGCAAGAGAGAAGTTGGATGACAAATTGTGACAGCTCTGGCTACAGGTCAAGCCTGCGCACTCAGTAGTCCAAGGGTTCATTGTTGCTCACAGTGTCTACATTCACACTTAAGGCCAGGTAGTCGGCTACCTGCCGGTCGAGGCGTTGATGGAGGGTGGATCCGGAAGGGCTAAGGCGAGGCGTTGGACTAAAAAATGTCCGCATGTCTGACATCACCATGAGGTCGCTGGAGCGTCCTGTCCTTGCCTGCGTGGACATGGGAGAAGGATTACTGGCAGTGGTACCTTTATTCCGTTATGCTGTGACATCACCCTTAAATGCACTGGAAAGCATAGTTGCCAGCTTGTTCTGCAAGTGCTGCATCCTTTCTGCCTTCTGGTGATTTGGAAACATGTCTGCCACTTTGTGCCTATACCGAGGGTCTAGTAGCATGATCACCCAGTACAGCTCATTCCCCATTCGTTTTCTTTATACGGGGTCCCTCAACAGGCTCGACATCATGAAAGACTCCATCTGCACAAATTTGGATCCAGACGTACTTTCCATTTCCTCTTGCTCTTCCTCAGTGACGTCAGGTAAGTTCTCCTCCTCCCCCCAGCCACGAACAATACCATGGGAACGTTGAGCAGCACAAGCCCCCTGCGACGCTTGCTGCAGTTGTTCTGCCGCTGCCTCCTCCAAAAAAAAAACACCTTCCTCATCATCTGAGTCTGACTCCTCTTCCCCACAGGACTCTTCCTCCTCCCCCCCCCCCCTCTGTGCTGCTGCAGGTGTTGAGGAAACCTCTTGATCCCACAACTCTTCCTCCTGTTCCTGTTCACGCTTGTCTACAGCTTGATCCACCACTCTACGCACGGTACGCTCCAGGAAGAAAGCGTACTGGATCAAGTCGCTGATGGCGCCTTCACTGCGACTCACCATGTTTGTCGCCTCCTCAAACTGCTGCATGAGCCTGCAGGCAATTCGCATGTGTCCAGTTCTTCGGCCAGAACATCCCCCATCTCCCCAGAGTGTGTCCTTCCACTGTAGTTGTAGAGATACTGGGTGACGGCTTTCTCCTGTTGTAACATAACCAGGGTCGAATTCCAGCGAGTCGGGCTATCGCGAATGAAGCGTCGTACCAGCAAGTTGTTTCTATGCTGAATATCGGCAAAGCGTGCCATGGCCGTGTAAAACCGCCTGAAATGCCCACACAACTTCCTGGCCTGCTTCAGGATGTCCTGTTAGCCTGGGTACTTGGTCACAAATCTCTGAATTATGAGATTCAGCACGTGCCATGCAGGATATGTGTGTCAACTTTCCCAAATTCAAAGCCGAAATGAGATTGCTGCCATTGTCACACACCACGTTGCCGATCTCCAGTTGGTGCGGGGTCAGCCACTGATCCACCTGTTTGTTAAGCTCAGCCATGAGAGCTGCTCCAGTGTGACTCTCCGCTTTGAGGCAAGACATGTCTAAGATGGCATGACACCATCGTACCTGGCATGCAGCATAGGCCCTGGGGAGCTGGGGCTGTGTAGCTGGAGAGGAGATCGCAGCACCAGTAGAGTTGAACTGCCACTCAGCCGAGGAGGAGGATGACGATAGCGAAGAGGATGTAGCAGGAGGAGAGGAGGTGGTAGGCCTGCCTGCAAGCTGTGTCACAAGTTGGTCCGCTGCACAGTCACATACTCCCTGCTTGCCAGGTTGACCCAATGGGCTGTGTAAGTAATGTACCTGCCCTGACCATGCTTGGCAGACCAGGCATCCATGGTCAGATGGACCCTTGACCCAACACTGTGTGCCAGAGATGACCACTTGCCTCTCAACTTCACGGTACAATTTGGGTATCACCTTTTTAGAGAAATAATTGCGGCGGCCTGGTATCTTCCACTGCAGTGTCCCAATGGCTACAAATTTACGGAAGGCTTCAGAGTGCACCAGCTTGTATGGTAACAGCTGGCGAGCTAACAGTTCCGCCAAGCCAGCTGTCAGATGGAGGAAGAGGAGAAGGAGGGTGGCTTTTCTTTTGTGTTCTGCTTTTCCTCTAGTGCTCTTCCCATTGCAGTTTGTGCCTCTTCTCCATGTGCCTTCGTAAGGCAGTTGTCACTACGCGGCTGTGGGCCTTTTCACGGCTCAATTTTTGGAGGCAGAGAGAACAGATGGCATTGCTCTGATCTAAGGCAGACACACAAAATTTTCCAAACCCCTGAGCCCACCTGGGGTAATGGCACTATGGTGGCATCAGGAGCTGACGTTGAAGGGCATGTTGGCTGGCTATACATAAGTGGCGATACATGGCACCGGACACTGCCACCAGCTTTTTCTGACAATGAGCTCCCCCTGCTTCTTTTAACAACTCGTCTCCTCCGTACTCCTCTCTGACTCCAACTCTGAACTGTCCCCTTGGTCATCTTGTCTCTTAGGATCCCATGTGGCATCCGTATCATCGTCATCCTCCTAATCCTCCTCCCCAGCTTTGCTTGCCTCAGACACCTCATAAACTGCACCAACAGCAGGTACTTCATCATCCTCCTCCTCCTCACACCTTACCTCCATAGTGTCGCCTAACTCAGACATATGAGATGGTGTAACTTGCTTAGCGCCTCCATCTTGTAACAGTAGTGGCTGTGAATCAGTTAATTCCCCACCAAATAACTCCTGCAAAGTGTCAAATGCAGCGGATGTGGTCCTTTTAAGTAGCACAGGGACAGCGTCAGACACCGATAAGTAAAGTGTACTGCGGGGGGCACATTTTACACTGGGGGAACAGTGCCAAGGGTTCTGACACATTTGTTTGTCCCGATATCGCATGACGGCCCTCGATCTTGCTGCATGTCCAATCAATACATGCAACAAATTTCGGCCTGAAATCGCATTGTTGATTGGGCATACTCTTGGCGGAACTGATTTTCATCTGACTATAATACTCTAATTGGATGTTCAATTGGCCGCCACGTTGCCTAATGAATGACCACCTTTAAACATGTTCTGACATGTCTGCTGTATCTTCTACAGTGACTGAACACAAAGTTGTGTCCTGCATGACTTTTCCGGACACCGGAAATGAGAACAATGCTATCTATGAGATGTCCGTTACAATGGACAAGTGAAATTAATGTATGGCCACAGTGGATCATACATTGGATCTGCTATGATTGTCCTTGTAACGATTGTGGAACTTTCTCCGTGATCAGCGCACAACGCGTGCGCTGATATGGCGGAAATCCTCCACAAGCGTATATTTGCAGGCACCCAGCAAAAGGTGCTACGCACCTGTAGAGGGAAATTCCTGTCGGCAGATGGCGCTGGGGAGTGCAGAGGAACCAATCCTCTGTACCTCCACAAATGCCAGACAGGAATTGTACGAAGCGCAGAACGCAATCGCAAGAGGCGATTGCGAATGAGAACGAGCAAAGGGACAGGTTGTATGTGTGTGCGCCAATCCAGTCGCCACCCCGCGACCGCGCACACACAACAGCAGATATGAAATAGGAACGCGATCGCGAGAAGTGCGATCGCCAGACGTGACACAAGGCAGATCAGGACAGATTACGAGGTAGCAAAGGCACAGCAAATAATACGAGGAGATACGGAAAATAACAAACGCTAGCTAACCGTGAACACCGCACTCATTCGCAACAGTGCACGCGGTTATGCGCGGTCTCCACGTGTTAAGCACAATAGAGACAAGCACGCCTAACTAACCATTAACAGACAAACATGAAACAGAGGACGCGAGCGCTTGCTTAACGGTTACCTCACCGAGCCTCCAGCAAGCGTAGCAGACAAGACAGACACACGAAAACAGGGACAAGCGAGAGATAGGATTTACAGCACTAGCGAAAAGTGGCTAGCGCGATCCAGGTACAGAGTAGCAGAACAGAAGGATCCCCAGCGCTAGCGAAAAGTGGCTAGCGCGATCCCAGAAGACAGAACAGAAGGATCCCCAGCGCTACCGAAAAGTAGCTAGCGTGATCCCAGAAGACAGAACAGAAGGATCCCCAGCGCTAGCGAAAAGTAGCTAGCGCGATCCCAGGAGACAGAACAGAAGAGATAGCTGGTAGCAACTGCTGCACCAGCTATACTCCAAGAACAGAGATCAGAACCATTTCCTGTCGACCACCATTGGGCCAGGACAATGGCAACAGGCAAGACAAGACAGAACAGGCAATACAGATAATACAACCTGACTGGGCTAGAAGGGGAGCCTAAAGCAACCCCCAGGAATTAACTATACTAGATAGCAATGGCTGACACTCCAGCAGTGTCCATCAGGAACAGACCATGGAAGGGAAATGACCAGCAAAGCCTTCTGGGAACCATAAAGCTCTTATAGTGCCAGTCATCAAAGAAGGCAGGTAGGGGATTTGCATAACGAATGTATGCAAATTCCCCAGCAAGAGAACAGACCAGAAACTTGCAATGGAAAGACAGGTCTCTGTTCCAGAGACCTGCAGCCCACAGACTAGAGGAATGGACAAACAGCTGTCTGCCTGTGCAGCCAGCTGAGCGGATCATCACAGTCCTCCCATTGACCCAGCATGAGTGTGAACCCAGGCTCATTTGCCAGCTGTAACCTGATTGGTTTCTATGAACAACTGTGGGTATTTTCTCCAGTGTTCCTTTACAGTGTAAACAAATTACGGTAATCTCCCTGCAGGCAGTGATGTCAGAAAACAGATACATTTGGACTATGTTTAGCATAGCAGTGTATTCCTAAGTTTACAAAGAGAAACAGTTGCAACCTGTGCACTGGATTAAAGGATATAGAGATTAATCCTTTCATTAACCATATAGTGGATCAGGAAACTGGGATAACATTCAATATAATTGGGGGTCCCTTAACCTGTAGTATTAGGGAAAACAGGAGCCTTATGGTGCAGTATCATTATTTCAGATGGACTAAAGATCTGCAAGAGATTATACTCACAAGATTGGGTTGCCATTCTGCAACCACCGTATGTGCATGCAGGAATAAAACTGTCCCCGCTCGTTATCCCTAATCTTTCTGGAACCAGGCTAGGAGGTGTACTATGACAACTGGATACGGTATCAGGGAGGCGCCCTAGGACTAATATAGCAGCATAAAGTTTGTATAAAAAAGGTAGCTTACCTCTGTCACAAACTCATGATGGGTATAAAAAAAAAAAGCATACTGTATTTGCTTTAGGTGTTGTGATTGACCTGAGGAAGCGGGCTGAGATCCATGAAACGCATTGTCTATAATTAAAACTTGCCTTATAGAAATAATTTTTTATACCTATCATGAGTTTGTGACAGAGGTAAGCTACCTCCTTTTTATACAAACTTTATCCCGCTATATTAGTACTAAGGCGCCTCTCTGATACCGTATCCAGCTGTCATTAACCAGTTCAGGACCATAGGCTTTCACCCCCCTCCCCCCTAGTGACCAGGCTATTTTCTCAAATTAGAGCTCTGCAGCTTTAATAGTTTGCTGCAGAGCCATACTGAGCACACAAACTAATCCCCCCTCCCTTTTCTGCCCACAACAGAGATTTCTGTTGGTGGGCTCTGATCGCTGCTGCATTGTTTGTTAATTATTATTTTTTTTGTTTGGTTGTTGTTGTTGTTGTGTTTTTTTTGTTGTTGTTTTTTTTTTTTTAATACATTTCCTTTTTTTTGTTTGTTTTCTTTTCCCCCCACCAGCCAATCAGGGTGATCCCTCTCATAGGCATCAGCCTATGAGAGGGGATCACGATCGGAGCATCTCCATGGAACAGCCAAGTGGCACGGCTGTCCCCAGTACAGATCGCAGCGCTGTACAATGTAAATAGATGCCAGTTTTGCTGTCAGTCTCCTAGTGGCGACTGGTAGACTGATGACGGAGCGGAGCTCTGTCACTCAAGCGGGGATGTGCGTGTGATACCTTGCAAAACCCCTCCCCAGGACTGGATGCCGTTGGGCGATCCTGGGGCTGCCACCTTCCCGACACTTATCGCAGTTAGGCGGTCAGCAAGGGGTTAAAGTAAACCTGTAAGTTTGGGCAAAGTGTAAAAAAAAAAAAAAAGAAGATATTATTTACCTCTGGAGGGGAAAGCCTCTGGATTCTAACGAGGCTCCCCCCGTCTCCCTCCGCCAGCCCGATCCTGAGCTGGCACCTCCAAATAAGTTGGCACATTAATATTTACATTTGCCTTCCTGCACAGGCGCACTGGTGGCTCTCCACTCGGGCTTCGGCGGAAATAGCCACGCCTAATTGGGTTTCACGTCTGCACAGAAGAGCGGACCGATCAATCTCAGCTATTTCCAAGGGAAAGCCACCCGTGCAGGAGCGGCGACAAGTGCACTTTCGGGGGAGCCAAAGCTGGATCCCTCTACTGAGGGATACTGAGAACCATTTGCTAAACAGCGCAGCTCCATTAGGGATTTTTCAGAAACTGTAGAGAGAAAGGAGCGCTATCATAGAGTAGATTATCCTCAGTTAATTTGACATATCTACTAAAATTGCAGTTACAATGTGTGCATAACTGGCATGTAATGGCTCACGTTTCCAGGAACCCCCTCCAGCAAGCCATCTACCTGTGGCCAGCGATGGGGTCAGCAATAGATGTACAAGAGAGGGAAAGTAACTCACAGTATGCGTACTCCTTGTGCAATAGATTTGTGAAATAAACAGAGATTTAATTCTGCCTTCATCTAGCTCAGTACAAAAATAAGTACTGTACCTCTGACCACAAGTCTGTTAGGCCTGAAGGCGTTAAATTTTTATAGCCTGTATTTAACCACTTGCCGACCGCACGCTTATACCGTGCGTCGGCAAAGTGGCAGCTGCAGGTCGCCAGCTGCAGGCTGATTAATCAGGAAGCAGCCGCTCGCGCGAGCGGCTGCTTCCTGTCAAATCACGGCGGGGGGCTCCGTGAATAGCCTGCGGGCCGCCGATGGCGGCTTGCAAGCTAAATGTAAACACAAGCGGAAATAATCAATCGCCGCCATGTGACAGGGGACGTCCTGTCACTGGCTGCACAGGACGGATAGCGTCCTGTGCAGCCCGGATCACCGGGGAGGGGACAGGTAGGAGAGGGATGGGGGAATTTCGCAGCGGAGGGGGGCTTTGAGGTGCCCCCCCCGCCAGCCACACGCAGGCAGAAGAGATCAGACCCCCCCTGCACATCATCCCCATAGGGGGGAAAAAAGGGGGCAATCTGATCTCTCTGCCTGCACCCTGATCTGTGCTGGGGGCTGTAGAGCCCACCCAGCACAGATCACTAATAACCACGCTGGTGCTTAAGGGGGGGTAAAGGGTGGGTCATCAAGTGGTTAAGCGCTTGCTAGCTTTCGGCATTGCAGATGGAGAGAGGGCCCCCCATTTTAGTCCTGAGTGCAAACATGTCCAGACTTGACATTCCACATTTTTTTCCACTGGGTAATTCCACTGCATGTCAAACATGGACTGTGGGGTTACAAATGCTGCCATTTGGCTGCATTTCAAAAGCACTCAAAAGATACGTGTGGCCAGCAGATAGGTAGGGGAATTTCCTGACTGGTACGCAGTTCAGCCTTCCATCTGAAAGCGACCTTACTGAAGTATGCAACGTGATTTGCATCCATCGATGCACCTAACACTGCAGTCATAAATGCACATAAAAACATAGTGATTACTTTAGTAGTAGTTGATTTGGGTTTGTTCAGCAATGGATTTTGGCACTTCATTAGTTTTTCCTTACAGTCCTTACTCTAGGCACACATCACAGCGTATCTAGCGCAGGAGATTTTGGCACAGCCGGCCATAGACCTTAATAGTAAATACAACTATAGTGGCATACAGTGAGTAACTTCAGTGCCGTCAGACGGATCTGAAGTTACTTTTAAAGAGAACCCGAGGTGGGATTTACTTATGTTAGTGGGGCACAGACGCTGGTTGTGCACACTAACACCAGCCTCTGTTGCCCCATGGTGTGCCTCCAGGACCCCCCTGCGCGCCGCTATCCCCTCCGCAGTGCTAGCGACACACAGCGTGTCGCCAGCACAATGTTTACCTATGCCGTGTCTGTTAGCGCCGCTCCCCCGCCTGCTCTGTATCAGCGCTACCCACTGCGTCCCTTCCCTCCCGCTGATTGGAGGGAAGGGACGCGGGCAGGGGAGTCCTGGAGGCACACCATGGGGCAACAGAGGCTGGTGTTAGTGTGCACAACCAGCCTCTGTGCCCCACTAACATCATTAAATCTCACCTCGGGTTCTCTTTAAAATACTGTAATTCCGCCGCCAGGAATAGCTGGAAGCCGAATTGCATTATTCCCCACCATCCACGTGGACTTGGAGGGGGGAATAGTAATGAATGCCGCCGGGACTTGTGCAGCAGCAGGATTAGCCATTTACCGGCTGTATCCTGCGCCCAAGTCTCCTCTCGTACGCCATCACAGAGCCAATGTAAAGGTGCATACACACATCAGACTATAGTCTTTGGAAACTGAAAGATCACAGACCAATCTTACCACCCTTCATGTAGTATGAGAGCCATACCTACACAGTCTATTCTATGGAGCTGAACTCCACATCAGAAAAAAATCTTTGCAAGATGCTGCACACACAGATGCTGTCCAGACACAAAAGATCAGTATCTGCCAAAGATCTGTTCCTGCCAAAAATCCATTCCTGCAAATTGCAATGATAGTCTATGAGATCTGCAGATCATCATACACACATGATTTAACTGACATTCATCTGCAGATCAGATCCACCAGGATGGATTTTCAGATCTGCGGATGATTGCTTGATCTGCAGATGAATGTTAGTTAAATCATGTGTGTATGATGATCTGCAGATCTCATAGACTATCATTGCAATTTGCAGGAATGGATTTTTGGCAGGAACAGGTCTTTTGCAGATCCTGATCTTTTGTGTCTGTACAGCATCTGTGTGTGCAGCATCTTGCAAAGATTTTTTTTCTGATGTGGAGTTCAGCTCCATAGAAAAGACTGTGTAGAGTATGGCTCTCATACTACATGAAGGGTGGTAAGATTGGTCTGTGATCTTTCATTTTCCAAAGACTATAGTCTGATGTGTGTATGAGCCTTAAAGCCCTGCACAAAAGGGAGATACATGCTGGTTTTCTGTCTTTCTACAGCTCAGAAATGGTTACTTGGCTATAGAGAATATTAATGCTATACAGTAGTATTTAATGGCAGGGGCTCTCAAACTTGTCCTCAGGACTTGTGAACAGTGTATAGTTTATAGATCTCCACACAGGAATATTCTGCAAATGTGTTTGATAAATGTAACTCACTTGTTTTTGGGAAATCCATTACTTAAGGACAGGGTTGCAAATTCCTGCTGCATGCACTGTTGTACAAAGAACAAAAGTTGCCTTAGTTCATCACTATTACTGAGCAGACACTACAAGGACTTTCCTGTTTGGTGTACAGTGCCAAGTGAACCCCAGGGCTAAGTTAACTTTTGCACTCCTTTCTTGGGCTCTACAGTGTTATTGGCTCGAGGAAGTGGGCATAGACCCATGAAACTCGCTGCCTTTATTTAGGTTTGCCTTGGGTACACTTTAAGATTCTCTGACATTACTCTGCTTACATTACAGAGAAGGTGGGCTGTCAGTCAGATTGTATGCCCATATGACTGAAATATAACCCAGCCCCAAAAGCTGCAAAAGCTCCTGCCTAATACAAACTACAATACCCTGCAGGCGGATGTAACATACAACCTGGCAGACAGCAATCACCAAACACAGCAAGGTAATAACACAGTATACTGAATAGTCACCTGAGGCCTATAGGCTGCGTCAATCCAGACGAAGAGGAGGTGGTAGGGAACGGCTGTAGTATAATCACTAGACAGATGCAAGGTCAATCAGGCCAGGGTCAATGCAGGCAGCGTTCATGCGAATCCTTTAACAATCCGGGTTGATAACAGAGTATCCAATACAGAAGCGTGGTCAGGTTCAAGCCGGGTCAGTAACAGGTAATCCAATCTAGAAGAAACTTTAGTCAAAGACAGGCACAAGTCCTAGCAAGACAAGCACTTGGTGTGAGTGCAATCTCAGCAACAAGCCCAGCATAGACTATCACGGGCACAGACTGGAGCGCTCACCAGGTTCAAATACAAGGCCTGACCAATCGGAGCTTGGCGTGTCAGCTTATCAGCTGACACGTAGGGAGACACGTGGCTACTGTTTACGTAGGCGGAGTGTGCACTGAGACCCGTCCTCCACTTGCCACCCTGCACACATGTGAGTCAGCAGCAGGGCCGGCGGCGGCGGCCTGACGACTCCTTACATGGGCAGTGCATGCAGCTACAGTCAACAATGGAGGAAGTGACATCCCAGACACAAAGTAAAAGGAACAAATACCTTCAATTTAAAAAATACATCCAGAGTTCATGTACACTTTAAGGTGACCATTTTTCTCAACTGGGTAAGGCTGTTCATTGGGATTATGAAAAAGCTAGATTGCTTATAAATGGTGCTAAGAGTTGACATCACTAATTTGGCTAAGTATGGCTTGAATGTATTAATGACCAGACAGGATCATGTGGCACACGGGGATATGTGGTAGGTTATGGAGAGCGGACAGTATAGGAAAGATGTGCGATTGCCAGCATCTAAAAGAGCATACAGATAGTAAAACAGATTGGTGAATGGGCAAGACTGGCAAAAGGGGAGCACATAGACCAGGCTTTCTCAACCAGGGTTCCCTGGAACTCCAGGGCTCCTTGAGTACTCTGCAGGGTTTTTTTTTTTTTTTTGGCATTTTTCCCCATCATGGGGCAGTATAATAGAGCACATTATATAATAGGGGGTACTGTAAAAAGAAGCAATAAATTTGGTGTTAGAATAATAATGAGCAAATACATACTAGTATAATAAGCAGACAATAATAAGGAGACAGTATAAAGAGTGGCAGCCTTTAAAGACCATGCCTGCTGCAAATTAAATGCATGGGTTTCCTTCGAGATCCCAAAATTGTTTGCAGGGGTTTCTTGAGATCCAAAATATATTTGCAGGGTTCCTCCAGGGTAAAACGGTTGAGAAAGGCTGATATAGACTAATAGGGCGGGGTGACTTGAAGGAGACAAGACACATACGGTGGGTAGCAGGAGTGAGTGGGTGGGGGAACAGATAATATGCTTGGTAGACAGTGTACACAATAGGGTTGATAGAGGTGTGGATAGAGGAAATAAGCTGACTGAGTTGGGCACACTGTAGAGTGAATGAGAAGGAAAGGAGCACAGAAAGCCTGATCTGAACTGAAGACTGGAACCCACTAGAGCAATTTTGTGAGCGTTTAGGGAGTGATTCAAACCGCTAGCCATTTCCCTGAAAGCTCAGCTAATGCTAATGGATTGGCCAAATTCCACTGGAGCGGTTGAAATTACCCAAATCGCAAACGCAGGACATGCAGCATTCTTGAGTGTTAGCGATTAGAGTTTCTGCAATGTAAAGTATATAAATGCTGGCATAATCGCTCGGCAAAACCTACACACAACGATTTTGCTAGTGTATTTACATTACTGCTTACTGTAACAGAATTAATTGAAAGGACCAATCAGAATTAAAAACACTAATCGCTACACAACTGCTGGCATATTGATTACATTTTTAAAAACGCTCATGAAATTGCTTACAAACCACTCATACAAAGCACTAGCGATTGTGAATAGTGTTTTGTGGTAAGTTCCAGGCCTGAACCGAGGACATGGAAAGAGGCTTGGTCATGCAGATGAGTTGAATGGACTCACAGCTGTAGCTGTATGGCAGGTGAGCATGTTGGGGGTGGGGGGTAGAGGACAACAGAATACATTTGCACTTGTTAGATAGGCAAGTATGTTGGAGTAGAGGGAAAAGCACACTGACTTGCCTCCAGTTCACCTTTTTTCATGAATCTGCCCCACTGCCTACCTGTTTTGGGGATTTGTGAAGGCCAACACTAAGCTAACCATCACGTTTTATTTGATGCTTTTGATTTTTGGACTGTTGCTGCTGTTGTGAATACATTTTCTTTTCACAGACTGTGTTTGATCCAAGCTTATAAGAGCTCAGTTGGTGTGAACTCACAATGTGCTATGTAGTCTAGAATAAATATTAAGAGGTTAATGTAGTGGGGTCAGAGGTAATTCAGAGGTCATTTATTAAGGATGTGCCTGCAAGGCACTTCACAAACATATCTAATAAAAGCATTGCCCCCTTTGGGGAGATTCTTGTGTCTTGCCTATTAAATATGTCAAGAGGTGAACTTCTGACCTTACCGTTTTAAATATGGCCTTGCAGTCAATCTGTGTACACACAAGGTCGTCCCTTGCATAGCTGTGCTGTGCTTTTGACGCATGTAATATTTTTTCATAAATTATTCGGACACTTTCAAAACATTGTATTTAAATAATGGTATTGATGAATGGATCAGTTTAATTCCATTGGGAAAATACCTCTTATTCTATAAATTGGAAAAGATCATTTTTTGATGTTTATTGTGTACGTCTTGCAGAAGGTTTATACTGACATGGTAATTTAACTCCGAACTCGCCATATACGGTGGGTATGGAGAAGAATCACATCTTTCATAATGGTCACCTTTTTTGCTTTGCAGCCTGAAATAGACATACACATTTTCCCCCAACTGTATTTATTTAATGCTACTTTTCTATGAGCCAAAGGAAAAATATAAAAGCAACATTAAGGCTATGTTCACATTATAAATCGCTATAGCAAGCGCTCAGCGACTTATTGAGCGCTTTGCGCTTAGAAAAGCGCTTTTCTAAGTGCTTTTGCAGAGCGATTGAGATTTTCACTTCCTGACATCAGTCAGGAAGTGAACTCTTGATCCGGAAAAGAATGAATACAATGTATTTATTCTTAAAAGCGCTTAGGAAATCGCTATACAAAGTGCTTTTTCAAGCTCTTTGCGATTTCCCTATACCTTCCATTGAGCCAAAGCGCTCAGAAAATGGTACATGTAGCTCGTTTGCAATTTTACTAAGATCGACACGCTCACATGTGAAAACTCTCATAGGAAATCATTGCACAAGCGCTTTTAGGGCGATTTTAAAAATTGCCAGCGCTTAAAAAAACAAACAAAAAAAAAACCCTCATAGTGTGAACAAGCCCTTAGAAGAAAAAAATGAAAACTACAGTCACTGAGATGGATAAAGGGGCCACCCTCATGTCAGTATTTGATGGAACTACCATTTACTTTAACCACTTAATCCTATCTGGACGACTATAGTTGTCCAGATAGGAGCCGCTTTGGTCTGTCTGGACGCATATACGCATCCAGTGTTTCCTCGGCGGAAGCCTCTGAGTCCTAACGAGGCTACTCCCATCCTTCTCAGCCTCTGGGATCCAGCGCTGGCAGCCCCCTGAAAATCGCACAGGCGCAATGGTAATCCAGCTCCAGACCCTGTCTTTATCAGATTTCTTAATTGTCTGCACTGATTTCCTGCCCGATCTCCTGTACATATTTGGTGTGCAGCATGTGGAGTGAGACTCCTGACAATCCTCATCAAGTTTTATTGTGAATTGTTCAGTGATTTTTATTGCTGTCTGTGTCACTGCTAAGGAGAGGAATAGTGCATACCTGTAGTAGCTGGCTTTGTGATGAAATGCATCAATTTGTTTGTCATGTAAAGTGTATTTTTTTTCCAACTCCAGTCAAATTTGGTTTTGTCTAGCTCATCTATGCACGTACCCAGGTTTCTAATGTTTGCATTTTTTGCATGGATATATTTTTCTGTGCATTCTTGTGCACCCGCATTTCCTGCATCTATGCACTCAACCTTCTTCCTCGTATTTGCACTTTTTGCATACACTGCTCCATGCACTTGTCTCATGAAAAGAAAGTTCTGCTAACAACTGAAATGCTAGATTTCCAAAAGAAGACCCCAGGCTCGACAGTCTGCTATCCCCTAGACATAAAATCTTGATCTGGCAACGCAACGACAATCGGTGCAGGAAAGCGATTGCGTTTTCTGGTCTCACGGCTCCTCCGTGACAGGGACTTCTATGGTATGGTACTTTCTGGTTCAGCCACACCAAGAATGGGTTGGTTTGGAGGACTTGAAAACCCCCTCTCTTCTACCAGACCCCTCAGATACTATCTTACAGTGACCAGGAGTGCAAACCAACTGCTTTAATATAAGTATAGGTACTTTCTCCTAAGTTTTTTCTCCTTGGTGATATTTTTACACCTTGTCATAAAATGCCCTTTAAACCATCAGCAAGCAAGAAAATACTCAGAATAATTTTGCTAGTACTTTCCACCAACTTTGGGATACTTTTTCAATTGTAAAATGCTTAAAAGTTATTTTAAAGCGAATATGAAAATTATCTCCTAGGAGAAAGCTCAGGTGAAAAAATGAATTGCATATGGGCAAGTGTTCGTTCCATGATGCTTTTTTTACTTAGGGCTAGTTCACACGGACGCTTGCCGGCGTTTACCGGCAAGCGTTTATGGACTTGTCGGCTAAACGCTCCCATTCAAGTGGACGGGAGCGTTTAAGCATCTAGCGGTTACCGTCCATTACGCAAACGCGGCATTCCAATCCCTATTTAACGCATCGTTTCAGCCGGCCCTAGAAGCCTCATGCGACGTACATGGTTGCCTAGCCACCACGGCTTTATGTCCCCTTGCGGGGATGAGAGACGCTGATCGCGACGGGAAGCCGATGATCGTCATACTGCCGCCCCCAAATGAGACGTCACAGGACGATGCGGCTTCCGGCCGCCCGACACCGCCTACTGTCCGTGTGAACCAGCCCTTAGAAAAGTTGTGTAAAAGGGGTTTATCTTAGATAGCCTCGCTATTTGCTTAACCCAATCTGGCCATTCTTCTCTGACCTATTTCATCAATAACAGAAATGTTATTTGACACACCAGACTGAGTAAACTCTAGAGACTGTTGTTTGTGAGACTCCCAGGATATTATCAGGTAGGCCTTGTTCATACCATGTGTGTTACGTTGTGCAGTAACTCTAAACTGTATAGGCATGTTCACATCTCTGAATTGTAACGGATTGCGATACCTTTGACCAGGCTATGAAAGTAAGTGCATATGTTGTAAACCAATTTAATTTGTATTAATTGTATTATTGAAATAGTATTCATGATTATTCTGTGAAACTTTAATTAACTTTGCTTTCTTAGCTGCTTAAAGGGAACCTTAACTGAGAGGGATATGAATGTTTTCCTTTAAAACAATGCCAGTTGCTTGTCAGTCCTGCTGTTCTCTTTGGCTGCAGTAGTGGCTGAATCACACACCTGAAACAAGCTTGCAGCTAGTCCAGTCTGACTTCAGTCTACAGCATAACCATTTCTTAATAAAGACTCCGTTCTCCTACCAATATATTTTATATCCATATTCTGGGCGCCTCCCCAAACGTGTTTACCCAGTGTAACCCTACATCTCTAGTTGAGGTGCAAATCCTCACTGCTTGTTGGTCCCAGTCTACTAGTAGATAGGACCACAGGAGGAGAGTGACCACCCAGTTCCAGAAGGTTCCGGGACACAGAGCGGAAACGGTTTCTTTCTGAATGCACTTACGGTGGTTGCAGAACTGCAACCCATGTGAGTATAATTACCCACAATATTCTGCTATTATATTGGTCCTAATGATACTGCACGATATGGGCTCCTTGTCTTCCTTTCTCCATAGGCCAAAGGCTATCCATTCCCACAGTGAAGGGATCGCCTGTCACCTACACCAATATGACTTCAGTCAGAGCACCTGATCTGCATGCTTGTTAAGGGGCTGTGGATAAAAGTATTAGAGATACAGGATCAGCAGGGGAGTCAGACAACTGGTATTATTTTAAAAGGAAAAATCCATATACTTCTCGGTTTGGGTTCCCTTTAAAGCATACCTGGAGGTAAATTTTGGAAGCCAGTAGACAATGCAGTAATCCAGAGGCTTCCCGTCTCCCTCAAGCTTTCTGTTCTAGCACTGGGATCCTCTGAACTTATTCCACAAGGGCTTGTTGAATAGGTTTGCGTGGCTGTGCTCCTGTCCATGAATAAGCGTGACTCTACTGTGCAGGTTCAAGACAGCCTGTGTTGTAGCACGGAACCGCTTGTGCAAGGCTTTTTCCTCTGTGCATGAGCAGCTCCATGTTACTGCGCACGTCCTGGCCATCAGTGCGCCTGCACAGCAGCTTTCATTCACAGGCGGGAGCACGGCCACAAAGAAACGGAGACTCTTGGTGACCCACGGTGGGCTAAAGAAGGATCGGAGAAGTCTCTGGAGGAATCCGAGAGGCTTCCTTCTACTGATGTTGTGGTGTTTTGGGGTTTTTTTTTGTTTGTTTTTTTTAAATCACAAGTTTGCTTTAAAAAAATGTTAACAGTTTTTATTTCCATTGACAGTTGGAGATTAAAGGTCTATAATGGCAACAGGACGTGGTTGGATTCTTCAGCAAAACACCAAACTGTTACAGAGAGGCAGCAGTGGGCCAGAGTCCTTACAGTCAAGTCCAAGCCATGCCGAATCCTTACAAAAAAAGTCCAACTAGTGAGCATCCTTTTCTATCACATTTTGTTGTTTTTATTCCTGATATTGAGGTTAAAGTGAACCTGTGCCAAACTTGATATATTCAACAAATAAACACAGAACATTTTATATCGCGCTTTTCTCTTGGCGGACTCAAAGCGCCAGAGCTGCAGCCAATGGGACGCGTGTTAGGGAGACTTGCCTAAGGTCTCCTACTGAATAGGTGCTGGCTTACTGAACAGGCAGAGCTGAGATTCGAACCCAAGTCTCCTGTGTCAGAAGCAGAGCCCTTAACCATTACACTATCCAGCCACTCATGATTAGTCATTAAATGCAAGGCTGCATTCTTTGTGCCTCAACAACCTTTCTGTAGTGCTGGCCTTGAAAAACGAGTAACCAGAAAAATATGAAATGCAGTCCTTTTCCTGGCACAGGCAGTACTACTGCATTTATGAACATAGCCTTACCTGCTGTCCACCCACTTTGCTATTCACCAGGCTGTGTAGTATAGCAAAGGTGTGCTTGTAGTAGAAACTATGGCACCACCCAGTTAAGTACAAGGGGATCAATAGGTGGATGTGGTATGTTGATACCCATCCCAGTACTCATACAACTGGCGGAGTGTAGAGGCCGATGTATGGTCAGTTGGCCCAACGAGGGTTTTGGGCCATAGCTACTACCTTCAGTCCTATACCTGGAGCTACAGTCTCCAGAAACAAATGTGAAAGTCCTGGAGCAAAGCAAGTGAGCTAGTGATGTAAGGGTTGGAAATACGTAGAGTGTTGGAGTGAAGAGAGCAAGTTTGGTAGTGTCTCATGATCTAATCTAAGATTTATGAACGGGTGGTAGGGTGGATAGATTTATATGCCAGGCACAGCAGTTAAAATTTTAATTTTGAGGGGGACAGATAAAGAGTCTGAAAGGGAGAAGTAGTCCAAACAGGTGAAGTAGTCCGAACAGGAACAGAGCATGGAGTTTGGTGGTGTCGTGGGTTAGGTAGAGGCAAATTTTAGCAGTGTTGCAGAGATGGAATTCGCAGCATCTGGCGATGTTAAGGATATGAGCCGTGAAGGAGAGTGCTGAGTTAAGGGTGACACCCAGGATGCGAGTCTGAGGGACAGGGCGCATGGACATGTTGATGGCAATATGGATGTCGAGGAGAGGGCTTGGGGGACAGGCTGGGAAGATTATCTTTTCAGTCTTTTACAGGTTGAGTTTCAAAGATCTCTCAAACATCCAAGTGGAAATGGCAGACAGACAAGTAAAGATTTTATCCAGAATGTAGGGGGAAAGATCAGGGGTGTGGAGGTAGATTTGGGTATTGGGCGGTCTATTATCCAATCTTGCAAGATATTCATTTTAAAGGATACACAAGTTAAACAAAAGTAGTGAAGCTTTACTCACCTGGGGCATCTTCCAGCACTTAGAAGTCTATCTCCTCTAGCGGCGCAGTTCTGTTTTCCTCCTGGCTGCTGCCGTCCCCTCCATAAGCTCACCACCCCCTGGCTGTGTCGTAAGCTGCACATTCTCAAGGTGTGCCTCTGTGATCATGCTTCAGTGGGCAGGAGTGCTCTGCTCTAGTGTTCAAGTCTTTGTGAATTGGGCAACCGCAGAGCACTCCCGGTCATAGGTGTGCAGAAGTCGTTACAAAACCGGGGGTCGGCAAGCCTACATTGGCAGCCTCAAGGATAACAGAACTGTGCCTGCTAGAGCAGACTTCTAGGGGTTGAAAGAAGCCCTAGGTAAGTAGCTTTTAAAAGGGGCGCCTGTTAAAATGGGCCCGAATAAATGCTGATTGTAGAATGTCTGTGAATTTACTGATATTCTACTATGCCCCTCTGTAACCAAATTCTCACACTAACACTATGCCTAACACTAACCTCCTCCCACCTACTCTTAACACCAACCCTCCTCCTATATATGCCTAACACCAAACCACTTGCAGATGTTGTTCTGCTCACCTGCTTTCAATGTGCCCTCCATTATCAGTAGGCACTTTGTCCTCTAACATGAGCAGTGTCTCGGGCCTGCTCCAGTTGGACCCCCCCCCCTCCTGGAGGCAGGGCGTCCCTCTTGCTGATGCCCGATGCCTAGAGCCTTGGACTTCCGCTGTGGTAGAAGCCGACCTTGTCTGGCACCAGCACTATACAGCACGGTGGCGTAGTGGTTAGCACTCTTGCCTTGCAGTTCTGAGTCCCCGGTTCCAATCCCAGCCAGGTCAACATTTGCTAGGAGTTTGTATGTTCTCCACGTGTCTGCGTGGGTCTCCTCCGGGCACTCCGGTCTCCTCCAGCATCCCCAAAAAAACATACAGATAAGTTAATTTGGCTTCCCCCTAAATTGGCCCTAGATTACGATGTATACACTACAGGTTACATAGACATATGACTATGGTAGGGATTAGATTGTGAGCCCCTCTGAGGGACAGTTAGTGACAAGACAATACTCTGTACAGGGCTGCATAATATGTCGGCACTATATAAATACTTACCGTAAGTAATATAAATAATAAATAGCTGTTATAGGTCTGACGCTGGTTCTATAAATAGGTTGAAAAGCCACCAAACTGCGCACAGCTCACTGCAGCGTGGAGAAATCCTGTGGCAATATGGCAAGGCTTCCCAATACCTTCTCCCTGATATTAAGTGCCTCTCTTGCACTGTAAAGCCTCAAGCAGCACCTTTCCAATATTTGGCACCTCTCCCAACCCCCAATATTTTATGCCTCTCCCTACCTTCACTGAAAACTGCTGAAATCGGTGCTTTCCTGTCCCTAAATTAATCACCTGGCGCTGCCATAGCTGTGAATTGCATTGTGGCTTATGGCATCACCAAAATAAACTGACGTGGCATGGGATCTGATGTTGCTTGCTTGGATTCCACCCCATCATCTCTCCTCTCCATAGGCAATACAGGCTGCTTGGTCATAATCAAGGAGTCTGTCTATACAAAGCTCATTCCCTGCAATGTATCCCTAACAATCAACCACTGGCCATTAAGGACAGCATTTATATAGTGTATGTGTTGGACTTTAGTTTAGGTTTGCTTTAAGAACCTTTATAGAAAATGAAGTGAGCGAAGAGGAATCAATGTTTGCTTCTAGCGCAGCAGCAATTCCCTTAGGTACACTTGCTTGCATTTTCTGAAACGTCTACAATGTTTCTGGGTAAATAACCATTCATGGCATTAGTTTTAAAAGCATTCCTGCTGTACATTATTTTAACAAGTTTTCTTTAAACCCTTTTCAAAGTACTGGTATTATATTGCAAATATTGCACTAAATTGTGTGATTCTGCAATCGCCTACCATTTAAAAGTATACTTAGAGACCTATACGGTGCAGATGTAAAATGTAAAAAATGTGCTGTTCTGATATGTATAAAAAGGCATAAAAAGCTTCATTATTATAGTATCACGTTTTTTTTTCTTAGTTACTTTCAGATGACCAACCTTGCCCTTCCCTCCAGCAATTTTTATTTACTTATTTTTATTGTAAAAATACCGTAAGCTCTTAAAGGGACTCCGAGCAGTGCCTGTGGGTATGCCTTTAAGCATACCCACAACTAATTAATTATATCCTCACACCTACTGGCATGATGTTTGTAATTATATCCCCCTGGGTTCCTTGTATTTCATTGCATTGCACTGAATTGAGCTGCCGACACTGGGGAAAGTGTCCTCCTGCATAATACAATGCCGAATAAGGAATCCAAGATGGCGGTCGCGATTTGATCGTGAAAATAATGAAAACTAAAAGGCGTAGGGTGGCGGTTTATAGATCATTGGAAAGAGGAGAAAGAGGGCTTCAAAATGGTATGCATCTTTCCATAGTTACTGCTCTGCTCGGTGTCCCTTTAAGGGGAACCTGAGGCGAGAGGTAAATATAGGCTGACAAATTTATTTCCATTACCAGTTGCCTGGCAGTCCTGCTTATTGTTATGGTATCAGTAGTGTCTGAATTTCAAACCTGAAACAAACATGCAGCTGATCTTGTTGGATTTTTGTCAGAAACCTCATATTTGCATGCTTGATCAGGGTCTATGGCTAAAAGTTTTAGAGGCAGAGGATATGCAGGACAGCTGGGAGACTGGTATTGTTTCAAAGGAAAAAAAATATGGCGGCCTTAATATCCCTTTCACTTCAGGTTCCATTTAAAAATCAGACTTTAAAGCTCTATAATAAAATTGTTTTATTCAGATCAAAACACTATATTAAAAAGACATAACATACAATCATAGAAAAATGACAGTCTAAAAGTTGAATGCCACAAAACCACCATGAACAACAGGGGCTTCAGTCACCAGGCCTGTCTTAAAGTCCGAGCCTTACTTTAATAGATTGAGTAAGCACCTTGCCGATATAGTGAACTAAGTAGATGCAGATTCAAGGTCAGTAAATATTCAAGTGGATTCCAAACACAGATCAACAGATATTTCACAGACAATGAGAGGACACGGTATCAAAGATAGTAGCAAAAGTGCACAGTTCAAAGTTCCAAGGATGTAATTGTAGATTCCAGGTATGTCAAAAATCAAACGGATCCCAATCACAGATCCATGAATGTTTCACAACACCCCCAATCGCAGGGTAAAGCTTCAATAATGTGTGGTATATACATACACTGGAGGCAGCATAAGCATGGGCGTCCGCAGAAAATTTTCCGGGGGGGGGGGGGCAAAAAGCGGGGTGGCGCGCGTAGCACGCCGCGCCGCAAATCTGGGTTGGTGTTGTGTGGCACGCGTAGCGCGCCGAAAAATGGAGCTACGTCATGCTGCGCCAAAAAATGGGTGTGGTCATGAACCAGAATGTGGGTGTGGTCGTGGGTGGAGACAAGTTTACATGAACTAAGCAATGGTGGGACATTAGATTAGGACAGTGATGGCGAACCTTTTGGAGGTCGAGTGTCCAAACTGCAAAGTCACTTTACTATCACAAAGTGCCAACAGCAATTTAAACTAAATACAAACGTTTTAACTCATACATGAACATTATGGAAAATTAAGTTGAAAATAAACTGTGAAGATAAACAATTTCATCCATTGTACTCCTGAAAAAATTATTCATTTTTTTTTTTTAGAACCTCCCAGTTTCATTTTCTGTTTTAAAAAGCGGAAAAAGTAGGGTTAATGCTATTGTCTCATATGATGATAATTCAGCTTTTTCCATAGTCTCGCAGTTAGCAATCATGTGACCCCCCAACAAGACAAATTCAGCAATCATGAGCCCCCCCCCCATCAAGACAAATTCAGCAATCATGAGGCCCCCAACATGACCAAGTCAGCAATCATGAGGCCCCCAACAAGACAAATTCAGCAATCTTGAGGCCCCCAACAAGACAAAGTCAGTAACCATGAGGCCCGCAACAATTCTGCAGTCATGAGGCACATAAATAGACAGCTTTTCACATAAATAGGCAGAATGCCCCCTTAATATGTAGACACCTCTCACCTGGCAGCAGTTCCCCAAAATACACTCAATCTGACAGCAGTGGTTCCCCAAAAATAGGTAGCCCCAGGTCTATAGGTGTCCCCAGAATAGGTGGCCAGCGGTATAGATGTCCTCAGAACTGGTAGCCAGGGGTATATGTGCCCAGTATATGTAGTCAGGGGTATATGTGCCCAGTATATGTAGTCAGGGGTATATATGCCCAGTATATGTAGGCAGGGGTATATGTGCCCAGTATATGTAGGCAGGGGTATATGTCCCAGTATATGTAGGCAGGGGTATATGTCCCAGTATATGTAGCCAGGGGGATATGTCCCAGTATATGTAGCCAGGGGGATATGTCCCAGTATATGTAGCCAGGGGGATATGTCCCAGTATATGTAGGCAGGGGTATATGTCCCAGTATATGTAGCCAGGGGGATATGTCCCAGTATATGTAGCCAGGGGGATATGTCCCAGTATATGTAGCCAGGGGGATATGTCCCAGTATATGTAGGCAGGGGGTATATGTCCCAGTATATGTAGGCAGGGGGTATATGTCCCAGTATATGTAGGCAGGGGGTATATGTCCCAGTATATGTAGGCAGGGGGTATATGTCCCAGTATATGTAGCCAGGGGGTATATGTCTCAGTATATGTAGCCAGGGGGTATATGTCTCAGTATATGTAGGCAGGGGTATATGTCCCAGTATATGTAGGCAGGGGTATATGTCCCAGTATATGTAGCCAGGGGTATATGTCCCAGTATATGTAGCCAGGGGGATATGTCCCAGTATAAGTAGCCAGGGGGATATGTCCCAGTATATGTAGCCAGGGGGATATGTCCCAGTATATGTAGGCAGGGGGTATATGTCCCAGTATATGTAGGCAGGGGGTATATGTCCCAGTATATGTAGGCAGGGGGTATATGTCCCAGTATATGTAGGCAGGGGGTATATGTCCCAGTATATGTAGGCAGGGGGTATATGTCCCAGTATATGTAGGCAGGGGGTATATGTCCCAGTATATGTAGCCAGGAGGATATGTCCCAGTATATGTAGGCAGGGGTATATGTCCCCAGAAAAAGTAGCCAGGGGGATATGTCCCAGTATATGTAGCCAGGGGGATATGTCCCAGTGTATGTAGGCAGGGGTATATGTCCCCAGAAAAAGTAGCCAGGGGGATATGTCCCAGTATATGTAGGCAGGGGGTATATGTCCCAGTATATGTAGGCAGGGGGTATATGTCCCAGTATATGTAGGCAGGGGTATATGTCCCAGTATATGTAGCCAGGGGGATATGTCCCAGCAAATGTAGCCAGGGGTATATGTCCCCAGAAAAAGTGGCCATGTGTGCCCCAGCAGGAGGGGAGCAGCGCAGAGAAGAGGGAGAGCTATGGGCACTCACCTTAGGGGGCTCTCCCTCCCTCTCTCGCTCTCCCCTCCGGAGTTCGGAATGAAGTGGGCAGCGGGGGGAACTTACCTCCTCTCGTCGCGCGCGCCGGATGGATTAGCCACTACTCTGGTCTGATCCAGACCAGAGTGCGGCACCAGAACTTCCGGCGCAGGAGCGAGACGAGGTAAGTTCCGCCCGCTGCCCAGCCGCTGCACACTTCATTCCGGAGGGGACAGCGATGGAGAGAGAGCCCCCTAAGGTGAGGGAAGGGGGGGGGGGGACGTCCGCCCTTCCCCACTGTGCCCATAGCTCTCTCTCTCTTCTCTGCGCTGCTCCCCTCCTTCTGGCTGCACAGGGCGGCACGCGGCCAGGGGGGGGGGGGGCAGCGGGCGGCCAGGCTCGGGCAGATGCCCGGTTTTGCCGTATGTGCGGACGCCCATGAGCATAAGAGACATTGGCCTCAATTCACTAAGATTATGCTAGAGATAATAAGGCAAGAGAAAACTTACCTCCACACGTGAGAGAGTTATCTTACCTCTTCATTCCTTAACCTCCTGAGCGGTCTGGACGAGCTCAGCTCGTCCATCACCGCCGGAGGCTGCCGCTCAGGCCCTGCTGGGCCGATTTTTATCAAATAAAGTGCAGCACACGCAGCCGGCACTTTGCCAGCCGCGTGTGCTGCCTGATCGCCGCCGCTCTGCGGCGATTCGCCGCGAGCAGCGGCGAAAGAGGGCCCCCCTAGCCGCCTGAGCCCTGCGCAGCCGGAACAAAAAGTTCCGGCCAGCGCTAAGGGCTGGATCGGAGGCGGCTGACGTCAGGACGTCGGCTGACGTCGATGACGTCACTCCGCTCGTCGCTATGGCGACGATATAAGCAAAACAAGGAAGGCCACTCATTGCGGCCTTCCTTGTTTATTCTGGGCGCCGGAGGCGATCGGAAGATCGCCTCCGGAGCGCCCTCTAGTGGGCTTTCATGCAGCCAACTTTCAGTTGGCTGCATGAAATAGTTTTTTTTTTATTTAAAAAAAACCCTCCCGCAGCCACCCTGGCGATTTAATCAGAACGCCAGGGTGGTTAAGTTACCTCCTCTGTAGTTAATTTACCTCCTCTGTAGGTAATTTACCTCCTCTGTAGGTAATTTACCTCCTCTGTAGTTATTTTCACATGCAGCTAATTAACAGCTTGTCTTTAACTCTGGAGTTATTTTAAGGATTGGAGAGTTAATTTAAAGACAGAAGAGTTAACTTTAGGCTTGCCTGAGGTAAAATGTTTCCTGAATACTACATGCCTTATCACCATGGTAACAACTCTAGAAGAGTTATTAAAGACAGGAGATAAGTTTAGTGAATTGAGGCCATTGGCCATGATGGAAATCATGGCAAATAAAGTATTGGAATTTTACAACGAACATGACCCATTTAAACCCCCAATATTCATTCGGATTTAATTTGGAAAGTATTTTTGATATAAGCCAGTGCTGCAGTTTTTTTTTTGTTTGTGTTTTATTACAAATTACTTTTCTATTTCATTCTGCAGACAGATGAGCATTTCCAAAATTGACACTGTACTCTGTATACAGTTATGAGCTTGCCTAGATATTTACTCCTTTTTGCAGGCACAATTACCAGCACAGAGCAGAAGGCTTTCTTATTAAATTTTAGCACCTAAACTAGTCCATTGACTAGCAGCAAATGTTGACATGCTCAGGTTCTGTTAGAAGCACTGTAGAATGCTTATGGTTTACATAAAAAAGCCATACTGAAAACATGGAGATGTCTCCCTATCAGCTTCGGTAAAGCCAGTGCTGAACCCAGTGGTGCAAATGCAATAACTGGATGAAGCAAGGTAGTGGAAAACAGTCCGTGGTTCACCACTTATTTACTGTGTTTTTCAGTTGTAGTAGGTAGGGATGATCAGTAAGATGCAAGTAATTCAGAGTTGATGCAGGATTATGCAAATTTCGTATTAAAGTTTATGAAGCTGAAAAATAGATCCGTCAAATCCTGCCAAGATGGAATTTAAAGCAAACCTGAAGTGAAAATAAACTTATGAGTTCATTCATTGTGTGTTTTTAGTACAACTGAGAAATGGAGCATTAGTAGCAAAGAAAAAAAAGTCTCATGTTTTCCAGTACAGGAAGCATTAAAAAAAAGACTTCAGTTGTTATCTATGCAAAAGCGCTTCTCTGAGGCTCTTTGACCCACCCCACTCGGTCGAATACAGTGCTGTCTTCTGAAGCATTTTAAACAGCCAAGAAACAGTGAGAGACAGCTTGAGATAAAGTTTTACCGCAGGAAAGTTCAATCAGTCATTATTTCTGCTTTGGTTGTTTGTTAAAAGACAGAGTGTGGTTTCTAAACTGCAAATATGACAGAATGGTGCAATGTTTTTAAAAAAACATAACCAAGACCTGTATTACTAAAAATAAAAATATGAGACTCTATTTGCTACTGATGTTCTATCAATTATCCGTACTACACATACAATTCATTATATCATTATATCGTACTTTGTTTTTGCTTCAGGTTTGCTTTAACAGGTCAATTTTTAAGCTGCATAATTTTGCATGTGAAATTTTAGATAATTCTGCGTCAACTCAGGATTATTTAAATCTCGTTGACCGTCCCCTGTAGGTAGCCTAACGCTGCAGTGAGGATCATTTTCTGTTTATAACTGAATATAATATGGGCATTTCACACATTACTAATAATATATATAGAGCTATATGAAAGTGCTCAGTGTAGAGATTGTACAATGAGGTCACATACCATGGATTTTGCAGTAATAATGCATACGCACGGAAGTGGCACGTTTTTACAAACTACAGTATAAAATTCCACTGTTAACCTTGCAGCATGTAGAATCTCATTTAAGTTGCTGCATCATTAAGGTAACCTTTTGTCCTTAGAAATTCAGTTAATGTAATTGTTTATATAAGTGGCTGTGTTTATGATCGCTTCAGGGTTTAGTACACACATGCCAAGACTGGAAGTGTCAGCATCCAATTTCAGTAATGGTCCTGCTTTGTTTCAATAGTCACTGGGCCAATTTTGTAACGGTTTTCCACACTGTTGTCACCACTCCTCCTTTGCTAATAATGCCATTTGTTATAGTTATTTTAGTGGTTATGCTACAGTAGAAGTGTAATTTGTTTGTTACATGGTATGTTATATACATTATGATAGAAAAATGTTGACATATACTGTATATTCTGGGCAACCTAATTTAAGCAGTACCTGGAAATTGGTTAAATGAAAAATAATAAAAAAAAGAACAGGCAATATTTTATTATCTATCAATCTGTCTGTCTATCTCCACACATATATAGAATAGATATAGAGAACTCCCTTTCTTATTGCCTAACTGTAACTGATACTCTCCTGCCATCATACTCTTCAGTGTTCTTGTGCCTGCTAGTAAGTGCTATCGGATGCCACTTTGGTGTCTGCTTCCCGGATTCGGTTTCCCTGCACCTGCTGATAACAGTATTATTACTATGTATTTATAATGTGCTGACCTTTTCCAAAGCATGGTACAGAGAACTTTATCCTGTTACTGTATGCTTTTTCTTAAAGAACATCCCAAAGCCTGATCCTTATCATACTGTAAGGCCTGTTATTACATAAGGGCTGTTATGCATTATAAGACATTTCCTAAATCCCACATAAATTGCTTAGTACCAAGAAAAAGTGCAGCATCTGTGATCACACACACACCTACAACCACCATAAAACCAAAAGCAATCAAGACCTCTAAAAAAAGTCCCTATAGGAGTGCACTCCTTTGAAACAGGAACCTGTCCATCTTCGGGCCCATGTGATTGCCTGTAAGTGACATCCAAGGCCGTGCTGTAGATGTAAATGACAGGCGGGTTCCAGCATCTAACTCCTCAACCCCATGTGCACAATAAGCACGCCTCTGGGGGACACCCTTACGCATCCATTACAGACACATTCGTGTCTAACCTCACTAGCCCCGGCCTGAGCATGAAGATAAACTTATAGCAGCGTATTAATTTAAGCAGCAAACCCTTACCCTCCTTATGCTTGCTCCAATCCGATGCCCAAGACTGGCTTCCACGCTCCCAACAGGGGTTACTGCGATGGTCGGATGAAGCTAGGGTTTCTGGTCCTGCGTTCAAGCGGCAACTATGTCCATTACGGCTGCAGGCAACTCCCCGGCTCACGCCGGGCTTAGAGGAAGAATGCAGAGGCACGGGGGAGGCAACATTGCGTGGTCCAGTACGTCACAGAATACATGACGCGTTTAGACCAATTAGGACTTCCTCAGACGTGATGACCTCATGAGAGGTCCGCCCATTTATCCTCTAAGTTCTGTATACTTGCGCGGAATTTAAAATTAGAGATACACAGACCCAATGCGCCCTTCACAGGCCAATCATCATGCAGGCATATGCAATTGTCCTAGTGCAAATTCCTTTCAGCAAATGGATAAGCAATCACAGGAAACCTTTCATGTTCAAATCTTTATTTAAACCTTGTGGAATCATACTTGTAAATCAGGGCAGATTCCTTTTGTCTAAGCTCTTTGTCAAAGTCCCCCCGTCGTGCACTGATGTTAAGCTTAAAGGAGTTTCAAAGGAGTGCACTCCTATAGGGACTTTTAAGAGGTCTTGATTGCTTTTGGTTTTATGGGGGTTGTATGTGTGTGTGTGTGATCACAGATGCTGCGCTTTTTCTAGGTACTAAGCTATTTATATGGTAATGTCAATAAATGATTTGTATGGTTATAGCCCTGTGCTCCCTTATTTAGGGATAATAAGTAGTTTTAAAGGGTAGGGGCAGCATGTCAGAAGGCTCTGGCTCCAAAGGTTTTGAGATGGAGTTTGTGGGTGGCCAAGTTATTAGACCCTGTTGATCTAAGGCTATGGCAAATGCTGTCCTAATTTAATCTGCATCTTTAATTTAGTGTACAATTATGAAAATGCAGCAAGTAAAACAGTCTGTGGCTGAATTGTTTTGCTCCCAATGCAGTGTGCCCTAATTCATGATAACAATAATAATTTATCTACAATATACAGTAACAGTGCAATACCCTAATGATCTCCTTACAGACTATTAATCATTGTTATGTTTTCTGTGGTTGTTGAACAACAGCCAAATAAAATTCATTTTAAAGAGAATCTGTACTCTAATATTCTTACAATAAAAAGCATACCATTCTATTCATTATTTTCTCCTGTGCCCCTCTGTGCTGTTTCTGCCACTCTCTGCTGCAATCCTGGCTTGTAATTAACAGTTTTAGGCAGTGTTTACAAACAAACTAACCAGCTTCTAATAGGCTCAGCTAAGCATAGTGTGTGAGTCATTCATAGTGTGCAGGGGGCCTGCAGAGGGTGTGTATCGCTTCTACCAATCACAAGCAGCCCTGCACATTCCACACAATCAAGCCTTAGCCCGACAAACAGGACAGAGGAAAGATACATTGATTTATTACAGAGACAGTGCAGTTAGGAAAGACTGCAGTAAGCCAGAGCAGATTAGAACAGGCATAGGAACTTATAGGATAGAAGAACTAAGGCTGAAAAATTTGTTACAGAGTCTCTTTAAGACTAAAACTGGCCAATAAATTGCAATTATTATCTAGCACAGACACTTTTTACGTACACTTTACAGAGGACGTCATTCTATCCACATTAATAATGTGCGCATCGCAGACAGTCATATAACAGACACAGTCAAATATAACAGAGTATACTACACCAAAGTCATTACACTAGTAGGTAATGTACCATCCCTCTAGTTGCTCGGCATGTGTCTCCATGGTCCTTCAAATGAAAATTACCTACTAGCAAGTAGTGGACTACCATAAGATGGGATGGACAGGGAGACTGAAGGTGTCCACATTACAGGTTTTTATATAAACTTATACTTGGCAAACAACCAGGCTCCACTGCACTTTTAAACAAAATATGTATACAGTTGGCAAGGATTCTTGATGTGTCCACACATCAAGAACCAATGCCAATTGTACAGTATATATATTTTATTTTAAGACTTTGGGGTGATGTTCCACTCTAATAGAATTGGGGATCAGATATATACTTTCTATAATTGAGACGTTATGGCGATGCAATTCTTTAAATATCCACTGCACTTATAACTGGATCACAGTCCTGTACCTCCCTACCACAGTTATGTTGTGTAGTCAGTTACAAGGAGCTAAAATAACCTATGCAGGTACTTAATCCAGATGTATTTCAGCATGCTAGTGGAAACAAAAGTCTTAAAAATTGTTATATATCCTACTATGGGCCTCATTCTTAAAGCAGCAGGAACAGCCATACTATCCCAGAAAAAAACACATATACCGTATATACTTGCATATAAGCCGACCCGCATATAAGCCGACCCCCCAACTTTTACCTAAAAAAACAGGGAAAATGATTGACCCTCATATAAGCCGGAGGTAGAAAAAGCTGGATTGGTGCAGGCCGCGTGATCCCCCCAGTGTGTCCCAGTATAACTAGTATAGTGCCCAGTATGGGTAGGTAGTGCCCTAGTATAGTGCCCAGTATAGCTAGTATAGTGCCCCAGTATTGGTAGGTAGTGCCCCAGTAGAGCTAGTAAAGTGCCTAGTATAGCCAGTAAAGTGCCCAGTATAGCTAGTATAGTGACCCAGTATTGGTAGGTAGTGCCCCAGTAGAGCTAGTATAGTGCCCAGTATAGCTAGTATAGTGACCCAGTATTGGTAGGTAGTGCCCCAGTAGAGCTAGTATAGTGTCCAGTATAGCCAGTATAGTGCCCAGTATAGCCAGCCCAATATAGCCAGTATATTGCCCAGTATTGCGATTTCCGCGCCCCCCCCCCCACCCCCACGGCCTACGCTGCTATTACCTGTTCTAATCCGGGTGCCCCTCTCGCTCTACTTTCCATCATGCGTATCAGTGTATCACAGCAACGCGCCCGGCGCTGCTGCTGTGACGAGGCATAAGAGAGAAGGGAGTGGGCTTGGGGGCGCGGAGGGAGCGCCTCCTTCTATGCATTACAGCATGGCACAGCAGGAAAAATTGTATATAGTTCCATGCAAAAAGCAAAGTTCCTTCTGCGTGCTATCAGATTGTGATCACATTCCACATTCATGGATCTATATTTATAATGTAGTTATTCAGCCATGATTTCTTTATATAGCTATAGTCGTGTAGAGAGGGTATTAATCCATTAATCATACTCTCTGCTGCGTCACGCCAGGACGATATCCATCCAGTTTGCCTTAGTGCCAAGATATATAACATGAAACAATCTCACTTTTTTTAGCATGTCTGATCATGTTTTAGCATGTTGTAATAAAAGTTATATTTTATTGCAGAAGCCCATGTTGTCATTATAGTTTACTTGAATTTCATCCCAGTTGCAAAATTGTATAGACTTGATTAGTGGGTTGTTCACGTTGTTGGTCAGTGTACATTCAGAATTAAAAGGATTTTACAACTAGATTACATTGTTTGTGGCAATAACCTGAAATAGCGATAAGCATTTTAAAATTATATTTTTTTCATGTTTTAACCATGGTTAATAGCTTAAAAATGTTACCGTATATATTACTTCGAGTAAGTAAAGCAATTTACTTGTTGCCACACGGCTATTGAAATCATAACTGTATATTCCATACTGAACTGAAGATTTTGCTCAATATCCTTAAGAAAGCTTTTTCAACTTAAGCATTGAAAACTAAAAATCCTGTAAAGGCATACAATATGAAAAGAATTCATAGGCAGTACTAACACACAGTTTTATGTGGAAGTATAAGGTTTGTCAGCGGAAGATATAGATTAAAAGAATGCTGTCAATTTACTGCTTGAAGACTTATAGGTAGTTTACCAAATAACTCCCTTGTGATAAGGGTCAAAGAGCAATGATGAGCCATAAGTGTAGGTCTTGCATTGTTTGATGAATAGATGTGTAGAGTAATGATAACTGTTCCCATGGAAACCCATTTCATCTGTAAGAAGCTGTTTATGCTGCTCAACTTCATTGTCTACACCATGTAAGATAGATGCGGAAATATTTGTTGGTACCCTCATAACTTGCTGAAATGGTGCTTTATTTCTCATGAAAACTGATTAAATGAAAAGCAGTCATCCCATGTTATCATTCATGGCATCAGTATGTCATTGAATTCAACACAAGAGTAGAAACTGATAATGTCTTGCTTCTTCTACAAAGACATTCTAGAATTTCTGAACACATTTTTTGGTATCCCTGGAAAGATCAGGTATTGGATTAGATATACATTCGCCTTCTTAATGCAGAAGGTATTTGCAATAATTCAAGTTTATGTGAACAAGAAAGATCTCCCATGAGGCTTCGCTGCTGAGTATGCAAATCATCCCACTGTGCTCCTGAAAGCCAGTAAAGTGCACCTATGGTCTGTTAATTTTACAGAAGCATAGTAATCCAACATGCATACATAGGTATGTATCGATATGTGATGCATAGTGGGAGATCTTCCTTGCTCCTATACAACTGAAGTTTTTTCAAATACCTTCTGTTTTAAGAAGGCACATTTATTTTTAGCATAGTTGTATTTTTTGTTTTTACCAAGAGTATTTTTTATTCTATTTGAGCCTTCATATCAGAATCAGAATCATTTATTTCGCCAAGTACAACGGTGAGTTGTACCCGGAATTATTTTTGGCACAAGCAGGGTCGGCGCTGGTACAGTAGACAAACGTTAGCATTACACAAGTTAAAAACAATTACAGTAGACAGACATTAAGCATTCCTTACATAGTACACATTGCACATTGACGATAGAAAGACAGGAAAGGCCAGAGGGGTCTGTCCAAGGGCTATGGCGAGTGGAGCTGCCTGCCCCAATCTGAGCGGTGCTCACTGCTCTGCAGCCCTCCAGACCCCCCTCATATAGTGAAAGATAGACACAGAGTCCCTTCGTCCCCATGGATGTTATCAGTCCACATGGTCCTAGACCCGCTGCCTGTGCTGCAAGGCAGCGGCGGCTCCCATGGCAGGCAGGCGGCTCCTCCATGGCTTCGCACGCAGAGCGGCTCCCACTGGGGAGTGGAGCAGGAGGGGGACACTGGCTCTCCAGTGACTGGCGCCTGGCCTGCCCGTGTCGCTGGGTCGCTGGGTTACTGGCGGCGGCTCGCTGGAGAGTGGGCCGGCGTGCACGGGTGTCTGCAGCCAGCCACGTGGGTGGCGACCTGATCGCAAAACCGAGCGGCTTCTCGCGACTGATGGCCAGCTGCTGATGTTCGGCACCCGGCCTGCCTACGTCCCAGGCATGTTAGCTGGGCATCCCGGGTTGGTGGCAGCGGCGGCTGCTGAAGGGTGGAGCAGGAGGCGGCGTGCGTGGGGGTCCGCGGCCAGCCATGTGGGTGGCGGCCCCATCCCAGAACGAGTGGTTACTCGTGACCGCTGGCAGCGCTCCGGTGACCAGTGCCTGGCCTGCCTGTGTCCCCTGGTGGAGAGGAATCCATCCTGCAAAGAAGAACTGGTGGATCCCAGGGTAGAAGGGAATTAGAAGAAGAAGAGCCGGAGCCCTGTGTGCCACGGCGTCTTGCTACAGTGCCATCTTGGTGGTCATATGCTAGTGGTTCTGAGTTACCACAAACTTTCTGGGTACTCTATGCTGAATTAAGCTGGCCATACACAATACAATCTTGGTTGTTCAATCTTACCATTTTTATGTAGTATTAAAACTTATCAAAACAAACCTTTTCAAAGTATTTTCCATCTCTTGGCCCTCATACTACATAGATTTAGTGAATAAGGTTATTTAGGTGCACGGTGCTGAGCGCAGAAGCTGAGCGCCGTAATAGCAATGCTATGCTCCCTGCGTATCTGTAATTTGGCACTCTGGCGGCTTCCAGACCTTGAATTACAGTATTTAATGCCACCTGGGAGTTTAGCGGCAGCCAGCTCTCCCTGCTCCAAACTGCTTGGTGCCGAGATGCCATGTACTCTAGATTTGTTAAATCTGTACAATCAAGATTGTATGGAGTATTATTTTTTTTTTAAATGCATAGCACGTCTCCAAATGATCAATTAGTCCTTCAGCCTATTCAAATGGAGAACAGTAGTTACTCTGTTGCTTAGCATCAATGTTGATTTTCCCATTAAACATGGAGTAGAAAACGTTGAAGGAAATTGGATAATCTCAAGAATATACTGTGCATGAACAATCTATAGGCGCATACACACACATAATTACGATGGAATTTGGATTTGATCCCTTGGCATCAGTTTGGGGCTGAGTGCTGTTCTGTTGCTATGGAGGGGAAGGAGGTTCAGCATGACATTCTGGCACTCTGGGTCTCTTTAGCGATTTCCAAAATCTGAACTCCACCCAATTGCGTTGTTCTCCTTTCTGCCCCACCTGTGGGAATCTGTTCCGTTATGCGCCACTACTGCTCCTTCTGTTTCCTCCTTAGCAACAGATGCGGCGCTAGCTAGACGAAGGTATTATTTACCGATGTGTGTGCAGGGCTTAAAGAGAATCTGTAACCTAAAAACCTCATATAAATAAACATACCAGCCTGTAGGTTTTCAACTCCTGTCCCACTCTGTCACATTTTCGCTGCCCCCCACCAGGATCCTGGCCCCAAAAAAACAGTTTTATAAACTGTTTTTGTAAACAAAAAATATGGCTGCCAAACAGGAAGTTCATCATAATATTGCATGTTCCTGTAAACTGCATTACAGCTTCCATGAAAGGTTATATTATTGAACAATAAATTCAGCCTTTAGGCTGGTTTCACACCAGGACGTTGCGTTTTAGGGGACGTTATGGTTGCTAACGCAACGCCTGGTGCTCTCTGCTGTGGACGTCAGAGTGAGCCGCGTTGTGTAGCTCACTCTGGCGTCCGTGATGCGCACTCTTGGACGCATGCGGCATCACGTGGTCCCGTCCGGCCAATCGCCGCACAGAGCGGCCGCTCCAGGAAGTAAACCCTGCATGTCACTGAGTGCAGTGAATATTAATTAGCCATGTGCCTGGCCGCTCTCCGCTCCTCCCCAACGTTACTGAGCATGTGCAAGCAGTCTAACGCGGCTCTGCCGCTTATAAAGTACTGCATGCAGTACGTTGTCTTATGGCGCAGCGTTACTAAGTAACACAACGTGGGCACTGTGAACAGCCCATTGATTTTTAATTGCTGTGCGGTGGGTGCGTTACAGGCTGCTCTAACGTGCGCCTGTAACGTCCCACTGTGAATCCAGCCTTAGAGTTTATTTCATAGTTTAGAAAAAGTTTTACCTTGTAAGGAATGCTGCAATCTTTAGTAGTGATTACTGATAGCAAGTCCGTGTCTGCATTCTGAAATAGTCTATTGGCTATGCTTCTCAAAATTATCAGCTTTTATCAGTAGATGATACTGAGTTATGAGAGCAGGGAATGTGTGAGCTCTGCTTTTCACTTAAATATTTTGTAGGACAGCTATACTGATGCTTGATTTTTGCCCAAGACTATCCTGAACTATCATCATAATGAATGTAATGTCTGTATGTACCATTGGGGACAAAAAATGAGAGAGAAAATAATAAAACCCAGTTTTATACTTCCCCAATCCTGTTAGGACAAAAAATGAGTTGGCCCTCGGTTCAGGGCAGGCAGGGAAAAATAATTCAGGTTGATTCCTTTTCCAACATTGAAAAGTAAAAATGTTTTTGTGTCCTATGTTTGGGGTGTCTTGTTGTTTTGGTATGTACAGTTGTACGCATAACACTGCTGGGAATACATAAATGTGTAGTTAAAATCATACACTTCAATCAACACTTCAGCGCTGCTACTCAGAACAAAACTTCCACCATCACCAATAAATTCAATAAACACGCTTGCCAGAGGGGCATAGACCTTAATTACAGGGTCTATGTATGGCTTAAACGGGCCTGCAGCTGGTCTCCCTCCTGCTTGGCCTTCCCCACATCAGCACACAGTGTGTCCGTCTCCACACAACTGGCTCAGCAGTTTGAAGCTGATAAAATATATAATAAAACAAATCTAAGCGTATCTCTCTTCAAACAGCAGCAATTTAATATTCATACAATCAAGAAAGAACAAATACTCACATATGGGCCCTTTTTACAGGGACCCAAATGAATTCACAGCGTTTCACAATAAGCGCAGAGCACCGTCCAACCCAACAGTAAAAACGCCACGCTCGGGTTGGGTTGGACGGTGCTCTGCGCTTATTGTGAAATGCTGTGAATTCATTTGGGTCCCTGTAAAAAGGGCCCATATGTGAGTATTTGTTCTTTCTTGATTTTATGAACATTAAATTGCTGCTGTTTGAAGAGAGATACGCTTAGATTTGTTTTATTATATATTTTATCCGCTTCAAACTGCTGAGCCAGTTGTGTGGAGACGGACACACTGTGTGCTGATGTGGGGAAGGCCAAGCAGGAGGGAGACCAGCTGCAGGCCAGTTTAAGCCATACATAGCCCCTGTAATTAACCACTTTACCCCCCGCGGTATGGATTTCTCCATTACTTTTTCCACCCTGTCACCACCAAGGGACAGAGAAATCCGTACCTGACGCCGCTCCTGCCGCTGTCCGCGCTCCCGCTCGTTCATCCGCACTACCTCGCGCGCTCGTGCACGCCGACACCCGCTCGTTGATCTAAGCCCCCCCGTAATGATCAGCTGCAGCGATTATTGTGAGAAAAAAAAAGTTGCCCAGCCTCCCTGAACTTCCTGCAAGCGTACTTCCTGTACGCTTGCAGGGTCGCATAAACAAAAACTCACTTTAGTAAAACTACACCCTAAAGCATTTTTCATATACAAATACCTTAGTTAAACATTAAAAATTAACCCATTACCTCCCACACTCCCCATTTTTTTTTTTTTTGTAATTAAAAACAAACAAACATACAATAAAAAAAAATACATAAATAGTTACTTTAGGAACTGAACTTTTTAAATATTTATGTCAAGAGGGTATAACACTGTTACTTTATAGACTATGGGCTTGTAATTAGGGATGGACGCAAAACTGAAAAAAAAAATGCACCTTTATTTCCAAATAAAATATTGGCGCTAAACATTGTGATAGGGACATAATTTAAACGGTTTTATAACCGGAACAAATGGGCAAATACATTTCATGGGTTTTAATCACAGTAGCATGCATTAATTAAAAACTATAAAGGCCGAAAACCGAAAAATAATAAAAATTTCCCACATCTTTTCCTATTTTCCCATTAAAACACATTTAGAATAAAATAATTCTTGGCATAATGTCCCACCTCAAGAAAGCCTAATTGGTGGTGAAAAAAACAAGATAAAGTTCATTTCATTGTGATAAGTAATGATAAAGTTATAGACGAATGAATGGAAGGAGCCCTGAAAGGTGAAAATTGCTCTGGTGCTCAAGGGGTAAAACCCCTCAGTGGTGAAGTAGTTAAGGTCTATGCCCCTCTGGTAAGCGCGTTTTTTAATTTATTGGTGATGGTGAAAGTTTCGTTCTGAGAAACAGCGTTGAAGTGTTGATTGAAATTTTAAGAAGTATTGCTGGACCTACTGGACTTTTAGCTGCTGTTAAAATCTCAAATTTGGACTTTACTTGGAACTAGAGCGCTGATATTTTTTAGAATGTTGTGTAAAATCATACACTTATGTATCTCTAGTTCCAGCTGTACAAGACCAAATACTGCAGTGACAAGGCAATTACACTAAAATAGCTCTGTATATTTATTTCTAGTGTTTGATCTCTTATTCTTTTACTGAAATCGCAATTATTAGGAAAATGTAGTTTTAATGTGTGTGCCGTTAAAAGGGTAAGCCAGATCTCAAAACAAAGAACCGTTCAGAGGAGAAATTGACAGGACTCTGCTTTTGTGGGTTTTATTTGCAAATCAAATCTAATTAAGTCCTCCTGTGCAATGAAAATGGCATCATGCATCTTTCCAGCAAGAAGGGTAATTAGACGGAGCAGTCCAATAAAGAGCTGATGTCTATAATGTTACTCCTTTGCAGGGAGGGGGGAAGAGTCTTCACCTGGGGAGCCCTGAATCAACATTATTGCACTTTAGCACTTTATTCAGCTGATCTCACTAATGAGCTCTCCTACTATTAAGATGCATGATTTGCCATGCTTCAAGACTGCTGGATTTGTTTACAAATAGATCTACATCAGCAGCAGAATTTTAAATAGGTTCGGACTGGGCAATGCATTTTATTGCTTCATGAAACTGTTTGAATAAACCATATACTATGCCCATATTTATGATTCTGAGCTAATTATTTATGTTGCATACACAGTATTTTATTGTGCTAAGTTACAAACAACCATACACTACTAATGCATGCTTATAAACTGACTCATATTGGCAAGACCATTCTGTAGATACGGATGTGTTATAAGTAATATTGTAATAAACTACCCAAGCAGCTCGAAGTGACCCATAACCACCAGAAAAGGATAGGGGACTAAAAGAGCCCAAAAAGCCATCCTACTAAATAGCAATGTATAATTTGTCTTCTCTTATACAGAAGGTATTTGCTATAATTCAGCTTTAAGTGAGAAACTGTGGTTTCCCACCATGCATCATAACTGAATATGCAAATTATCAATTGCATATTCAGGAGTGATGCATTGTCCTCAACTCACTAAGCTTATCTCCTGTCTTTAATAACGTTTATAGAGTTATCACCATGGTGATAAGGCATGTAGTATTCAGGAAACATTTTACCTTAACCCAAGGTTAACTCTTCTGTCTTTAAGTTAAGAAGTGATCTCTAAAGTTAACTCTTCAATCCTTAAAATAACTCCAGAATTCTAAAGTTAAAGACAGGTCCCATATACAGCATGTGGAAATAACTACAGAGGATGTAACTTAAAGGATACCCTAAGTGACATGTGACATGATGAGATAGACCTGTGTATGTACAGTGCAAATAACTATGCTGTGTTCCTTTTTTTTCTTTCTCTGCCTGAAAGAGTTAAATATCAGGTATGTAAGTGGCTGACTCAGTCCAGACTCAGACAGGAAGTAACTACAGTGTGACCCTCACTGATAAGGAATTCCAACTATAAAGCACTTTCCTAGCAGAAAATGGCTTCTGAGAGCAAGAAAGAGGTAAGAGGGTGAATTTCTTATTCGTGAGGGTCACATTGTAATCACTCCCTGTCTGAGTCAGGACTGAGTCAGCCACTTACATGTCTGATATTGAACTCTTTCAGGCAGAGAAAGAAAAAAAGGAACACAGCATAGTTATTTGTGTGGTAGGCACTGTACATACCCATGTCTATCTCATCATGTCACATGTCACTTCGGATATCCTTTAAGGTCAGAAATAAGATAACTCTCTCACTGTGAAAACTTATCTCTACACCTTAATGAGGCAAGCTTCTTTAGTGAATCAACACTTAAAATACTGATCGATGTGTGGTGGTAAGTTTTCTCTTGCCTTATTATCTCCAGCACGATCTTAGTGAATTGAGGCCATTGTGGGAAACAGTTTCTGAATTATCACAAATACTTTCTGTTTTAAAGGGGCATTATGGTGAAAATTGGAGTACTGGGATAACCCTGGTAGCATGTACCTAATATTAGGAACATCAGATACTAAGTATTTTAAAAAATCTGCTTGAAAGGTTATGTAGAGATCTTGCCTGTCCTCCTCCTCTGCTGACTCAGCCGCACTGTTATAGCTGATTGCTCCTCTTCTGTCTCCCAGCTGAAGACATTGGCATGCAGGCTGGTCAGTGAGTGTTGTGGAAGATTGTAGATGAATAAGCAAGATAAATGACTTGGCTCCTTCTGCGTCCAGTGCTATGATCTTCTCCAGCTCGACATATCTCATACAGCACGAGCTGGGAGAAAGGAGTGGATAAATTGGTTGTTACAACACTGAGATGGGTAGTAAGTCGCACAGCTTGAAAAAAAAAAAACAGGCATGATTTCCGCATAATGCTGTCGTATAACCTTTGAAGCCCACATAAAAAAAAAAAAAAAAAAAAAAAGCTTGGTAACTGATGCTCCTAATGTTACCCTGGTAGCCTAATTTTCAGCAGAGTGCCCCTTTAAGAAGGCAAATTACAGGTAACCTTGTGTAACTTTTAACCACTTAAGTCTAGCTGGATGGATGTATCTGTCCAGATAGCCTGCCCTGCTGCCGCTGAGCCATGCGCACGATCACACGTGCTCCCGCTGCCTTCCGTTACCCCGGAGATCAATGAATGGAAACACCGTTCCCATTCATTGATCTAAGTCCCCGTGCGAAAGACCGACACCGTCAGCCTCTTACCTCCCACACTCCCCAATAGCTACACAATTTTTTTTTTTTGTAAAAAAAAAAATACAATAAAAAAAATATACATAAATAGTTACCTTAGGGACTAAACTTTTCTAATATGTACAGTATGCAGAAAGGTATATTACTATTGTTTTTTAAATTTGGGGCTTGTAATAAGTGATGAACGCAAAACTGAAAAAATGCACCTTTATTTCCTAATAAAATATCGTCGCCAGACATTGTGATAGGGACATAATTTAAACGGTGTAATAACCGGGACAAATGGGCAAATAAAATACATGTGTTTTAATTACGGTAGCATGTATTAATTTAAAACTATAGTGGCCAAAAACTGAGAAATAATGATTTTTTTTCCATTTCTTTCTTAATCTTCCTGTTAAAATGCATTCAGAATAACATAATTTTTAGCAAAATGTACCACCCAAAGAAAGCCTAAATGGTGGCGGAAAAAACAAGATATAGATCATTTCAGTGTCATAAGTAGTGATAAAGTTATTGGCGAATGAATAGGAGGTGAAAGTTGCTTGGATGCATAAGGTGAAACAACACTGTAGGCTGAAGTGGTTAAACAAAACTTGATGCAAAAGCGTTTTGCTTATGGTAGTTACAGTACCTTTTTCTGACTTCTAATAGACACTTCTGTATTTGCCTGGCTTTTTTGTTAATCCCGTCCATTTAATACTGTACTATGGTTTCGATTTACTAAAGACATGGAGAATACTGATCAGATGTAATGCTGGCAAAAAAAACTTAACAAGACGCTCACCCTTCCTCAATCTAGGTTTAAACAAAAATAGGTATTAAAGAGGAGCCAAACTAAAAACAAGCTTGGATAATATTGCACCCACAATATTTTAAATCGTTAATACTGCGTGGGTTATGGCATCAAATTCAGGCTATTCTCATGTTTTAAAAAAGCACAAAACACATGAAAAACTTGAACCCAGGAAAAACACTTGAAAAAATGCAAGCGCTTTTGATTTTTCTCCAATTTTGTTTGTGTTTGCAAATCTGGGAGCCAGTGTAGTAGTTGTCCCAGCAGGCAACACAATCCTTCCATGGCAGTATACCCTGGGGGTAGAGGCATTAGCGTTATACTTTAAAAAAAAAAAAAAACAGGATTTCATTTTAAAATCTGATTATTTTTTTGTGCAAAGTGTAAACCAGTTTTACGTTTGGGTTAGCTTTAACTGCTTCCTGACCGCCTAACGCAGAATGGGACAGCAGCTCTCTCGTTCCTCTATGACGCATATATGCGTCATCTCACAAGGAACGAGATTTGATGGGAGCTTGCGCGAGCTCCCGTCATTTTGCGTAGCACATCCCAGCGATAAGCCTGCCAAACAACGAGCGGGGCGGGCAGGCTGTTTATTTTATTTTTACAATAAAGTATTTATATAGTGCTGACATCTTACGCAGCTCTGTACAGTGTACATTGTCTTGCCACTAACTGCCCCTCGGAGGGACTCGCAATCTAATTCCTACCACATTCATATGTCTAAGTATGTTTAGTGTATGTATCTTAGTCTAGGCCACATGTGTCAAACTCTGGCCCGCGGGCCAAATTTGGCCCGCAGCACCAGAAAAGTTGGCCCGCAAGTGCTTTCTTAATTACCATTGATGTTGGCCCGCGGCCATGCTCCCGGCTCCGCCCCCTCCCATTGTAAGTTTGCGCTGCCCTCCCTCCTTGAATGAGTGATAGAGCGTGACTAGCTCTATCACTCCCTTGCTCCGCCCAAATGGGGGGGAGGGTCTACTCCCCTGGCCGCCGCTCCACTACCTCCTGGAGTCGGCGGCCCATCTTGCACGGAAGTCTGCTCCGCTGATCCTCTTCGCATGCCCGGCGCCATGACATGCCGCACTGACGAGAAAACAGTAGAGCGGCTCCGACCTAGTAGGCGCGTAACAGGAAGTACTTCCTGTATACACGATGTTACCGGGGGAGCTGCTCTGCTGTCTTCTCGTCACTGCTGCATGTCATGGCGCCGGGCATGCGAGGAAGATCAGGGGAGAGGACTTCCGTGCAGGACGGGCCGCCGAATCCAGGAGGTAACGGAGCAGCGGCCAGGGAGAAATCTATCCTGGGGGCAGCTGCCTATCTAATCTATCCTGGGGACAGCTGCCTATCTAATCTATCCTGGGGGAAAGATGCCTATCTAATCTATCCTGGGGGAAAGATGCCTATCTAATCTATCCTGGGGGACAGCTGCCTATCTAATCTATCCTAGGGACAGCTGTCTATCTAATCTATACTGGGGGACAGCTGCCTATCTAATCTATCCTGAGGGACAGCTGCCTATCTAATCTATCCTGGGGGACAGCTGCCTATCTAATCTATACTGGGGGACAGCTGGCCATCTAATCTATCCTGGGTACAGCTGCATATCTAATCTATACTGGGGGACAGCTGCCTATCTAATCTATCCTGGGGACAGCTGCCTAGCTAATCTATCCTGGGGACAGCTGCCTAGCTAATCTATACTGGGGGACAGCTGCCTATCTTATCTATACTGGGGGACAGCTGCCTATCTTATCTATATGGGGACAGCTGCCTATCTAATCTATACTGGGGAAACATACCTACCTAATCTATACTGGGGAAACCTACCTAGCTAATCTATATTGGAGGCACCTACCTAGCTAATCTATATTGGAGGCACCTACCTAGCTAATCTATATCGGAGAAACCTACCTAGCTAATCTATATTGGAGGCACCTACCTAGCTAATCTATATTGGAGACACCTACCTAGCTAATCTATATTGGAGGCACCTACCTAGCTAATCTATATCGGAGGGTAAATATGATTGTTTGTTGGCCCCCGACCTGGTCTAAGTTTTTCATTTCGGCCCTCCGTCTATTTGAGTTTGACACCCCTGATCTAGGCCCAATTTAGGGGGAAAAAGTAAATACATTTTTTTTTTTAACAAAATGTCAGTCCTTTTTTTGTAATAAAAAGTAAAAACAGCAGCAACAATCAAATACCACCTAAAGAAAGCTCTATTTGTGAGAAGAAAAGTAGGTAAAATTCATTTGGGTATAAAGTTGTATGACCGAGCAATAAACCGTTAAAGTTGTGAAGTGCTGAATTGTAAAAAATGGCCTGGTCACTAGGGGGATATAAACCTCTGGGGCTCTAGAGGCTAAAGGAATACCGAGGGGAAAATTAAACTGATGAGATAAACAATTGTATCTATCCTCCTCTTAAAATTGACTTTTTTACATTTCCCGCAGTTTTATTTTATATTTAAATCTACTTTTTAAGTTTGTTTGTCTCTGTTGACACATTCATTGATGAATTCCAGGGCTAAAATCTATGAACTATTGAGCCTTTTTATCTCTTTCCTGCTCTCAGAGACCATATTCTGCCAGGAAAGTGTTTTATGGCTGTAATTACTTATCAGTGAGGGTTTAAGCTATAGTCTGACCAGGTCCCAACTGGACAGGAACTGTCGCTTGCATTCCTGATGTTCCAGGAGGAACTGCAGTGAAATTAATGTAATGAAAAAAAAGTGCTTTAATTTTTACAATAATTATTTATACATGATTTAGTCACTGATTGCCCATTGTAAAATCTTTCCTATCCCTGATTTACATTCTGAAATGTATCACATGGCAACATTTTTACTGCTGGCAAGTGATCTCTGTGTAAGGAGATGCTGCTTTTTTGGCAGTTGTAAACAGCTGTTATTTCCAAAAAATGCAACAAGGCTCCCACAATGTGATGTCAGTACCTAGGTGCTGACATCACACTGTGTAAGGTGTTTTACCACAATATCAGCCACACAGAGCCCCCTGATGTTCTGTCTGAGAAAAGGTAAAGATTTCTCATGGAAAAGGGGGTATTAGCTTGGTATTAGATTGGGATGAAGTTCAATCCTTGGTTACTGTTCCTCTTTAAAGAGACACTGAAGCGAAAAAAAATTATGATATTATGATTTGTATGTGTAGTACAGCTAAGAAATAAAACATTAAGATCAGATACATCCGTCTAATTGTTTCCAGTACAGGAAGTGGTAAGAAACTCCAGTTGTTATCTCTATGCAAACAAGCCATTAAGCTCTACGACTTTCAAAAGTTGTGGAGAGGGCTGTCTTCTGACTTTTATTATCTCAACTGTTTACTTTTTCTCTGCCAGAGGAGAGGTCATTAGTTCACAGACTGCTCTGAAAGAATCATTTTGAATGCTGAGTGTTGTGTAATCTGCACATATTAGAGAATGATGCAATGTTAGAAAAACACCATATACCTGAAAATAAAAATATGAGAATATTTTCTTTGCTGCTAATCTTCTAGTAATTATTCATAGTACACAACCAATTCATTATATCATATTTTTTTTTTCGCTTCAGTGTCTCTTTAACAAAGAAAGAAAAAAAGGAACTCAGCATAGTTATTTGTGTGCTTGGCACTGTACATACACTTGTCTATCTCATCATGTCACTCGGTATTCCTTCAAATTCCTCCTTGGGAATTTCCTGGGTTTCAAGCACTCACGTCAGTGTAACAAAAAAGTGCTATTGCTGAAGGTGAAGAATATACGTAGCTGTCAGAAGCAGTTGGATCATTAACGTACTAATTATTTCTTATGAATTCACATGGAACAGTTACTATATGGATAGTAAGTCAGATTTTAGCCAGGCTATGGTATTTTTGATGAGTCCTTTATAAGAAAACAGTTGCATGACCTGTCTTTTTATTTTAGATCAATGCTGTCAAGTGTTTTGTCTCTTTCTATTGATCAACATTCAAAACACTTCTGATGCCTGTAAATTGATGCGACCACAGAGAAAACAATCCCCTCTACATCTCATCCTAGTTCCTATGTGACAGGTTACTTACCCTGTGTCTGTCTTCCAGCAGCAGTCATCAATCACAATAACATTTAGCACTGCCAAAAACAGTTTTGTGTCTTAGTGGAAGCCATGGAATCATCAGAAGTTCTTGTCATGTGTGCAGTAAAGATGGTCAATAAGATGCTAATAATTCTGACCTGCATGCAGATGATTCTTTTTTTAAATTTATATAGCGCCATCATCTTCTGTAGCATTGTACAAAGTACAAAACAGACAATAGTGGAGAGCATGGATACACACTTTACAATCGGGTCAACCAGCAACACTAGTAAAAATACATTAAATTGATGTGTAGTTTGCGACATTACCAACACTGGTACATTTGATGGGAAACGGGAAACACTAGGAGGAGTTCCCTGCCCTTGTGAGATTACAGTCTAGAGGGTAGTTGGTGGAGACATTAGGGGGGGAGGCAGTGAGCCTCCAGTTCTAGCTGTAACAAATTATAAGCTTGCCTGAAGAGGTGTGTTGCATTGCATGTGCAATACAACACATACAGTAAATACTTACAGGATACCTGAGGCGACTTGATTTGCACAAATGGAGGGAGCAGGTTTGTATGAACAGCAGTCCTCATGCCCACCGCTCTCTCCGTACACCTCTGTCCCCTTTATAAAAGCCCTTTTAAGTCACACACTACTGCTCAAGCACTGGCCCTGCGGCGCGCATCCTTTATCCTGTTCCCTTGGCATGAACTGCTGCCCATACATGCCTACTCACTTCATTTATGCTAATTAAGTCACCTTGATTATCCTTTAAAGCGGATCAGAGATGAAAAACGAACTATAACAAGTAACTTGTCTATATATCTTACCTAAAGTTTAGATAGTATACACAGCATACCTAGCTGCAAACAGCTTCAAAAGTTTATGATTATTTATTCCTGTGATACAGTGGGGGCAGCCATGTTCTGTTTGTCACATAACTTCTTCCTCCTCCTGCCCAGACTGAGCTCCTATAAGCCCTTGCTGTGGTGCCAAGACACTGTGAAAAGCTGTGGGCGAGGCTTGTTTAGTTTATAGGGAATTAGAGTATTAAAACAAAACAAAAAAAGTATTTGGCTTGAGGAATGCCCTATAAACTATATCAAAGTAACACAATTATGCATTGAGTAAAAGTTTATCTCGGATCCACTTTAAAATATCTTACTGCAACTGTGACGTCTGGTACCGAACAGCATGCCTCATGTTATTCCAACAGGTTATATTGCACCGCACTGCTATTGCACGCAGGTGAATGTAACATTACAATATAATTGACCCACAGATGGCTCTCATCACCACAGATGCCAGACCATTAGAAAATCGGTTTAATTTAGAGCTATAAAAAGTGGTGGGATAGGAGGAAATATTCATTGTCTAAATAGAAAATCAAGGCAAGACTAAGGGCTGTAACCCACTAGATCAATTTTGTGAGCGTTTGTGGAGCGATTCAAACCGCTAGCGGTTTCCCTAAATGCTCAGCTAATGTTAATGGATGGGCCAAATTCCACTGGAGTGATTTCGATTACCAAAATCGCAAACGCAGGACATGCAGCACTTTTAGCGTTAGCGTTTCTGCAATGTAAAGTATATAAACGCTGGCATAATCGCTCGTCAAAACCTACAGAGTGGTTTTGCTAGCGTTTTTACATTACTGCACACTGTAAATAAGTTAAAATTAATTAAAAGAACCAATCAGAATTAAAAATGCTAATCGCTACTCAATCGCAGGCAAAAAACTGACACTTTTTAAAAAAGCTACCAAAATCACTCATAAAAATTGCTTACAAACCACTCATACAAAACGCTAACGATTGCATTTAGCGATAGCGTTTTGTAGTGGGTTCCAGGCCTAAAGTCTGCTTGTAATCAACACTTCCCAGATAAAGTTAACCTCCTTGGCGGTATGGCTGAGCTCAGCTCGTCCATTACCGCCGAAGGGCGCCGCTCAGGCCCTGGTGGGCCGATTTTCATCTTTTTTTTTTTTAAAACCCGCAGCTAGCACTTTGCTAGCTGCGTGTCTAACCTGATCGCCGCCGCCGATGCGCCGCTAGCCACCGCGTTAGAGGGCCCCCCCCCCCCAAGACCCCGTGCGCTGCCTGGCCAATGAGTGGCAGGCAGCGCTGAGGGGTTGATCGGGACTCCCGATGACGTCATCACGATCGTCGCCATGGTGACGGGGAAGCCCTAAAGGAAATCCCGTTCAGAACGGGATTTCCTTATGGGAATACGCGCCGGCGGTGATCGGAGGGGTGGGAGGGATGCGGAAGGGAGGGGGGAATCATGTAGCTACATGATAGAAAAAAAAATTCAAAAAATAGTGCTGCGCATCCACCCTGGCGCATTTAACAGAACGCCAGGGTGGTTAATGCATTCTTCATGAACAAGTTGAAATGTTTGTGTCACTTTCTGGGATCAGTTTTAAAGAGAAACCGTAACCAAGGATTGAACTTCATCCCAATCCGTAGCTGATACCCCCTTTCACATGAGAAATATTTTCCTTTTTTTCAAACGGATCATCAGGGGGCTCTGTATGGCTGATATTGTGTTGAAACCCCTCCCTCAGTGTGATGTCAAGACCATGGTTCTGACATCACACTGAGGGAGCTTTGTTGCATTGTGGGAAAAGTTTCTAACTGCCAGAAAAGCAAGCAGCAGCTACTTCCACTGACATCACCTGCCAGCAGTAAAAATGTTACCATGTGATAAATGTCAGAATGTAAATCAGGGAGAGGAAAGCTCTTACAATGGGCAAACACTGACTAAATCTTTTATACATAATTATTGTAAATATTAAGCAGTATTGTTCATTACGTTATTTTCACTGGAGTTCCTCTTTAAAGTGTTATGCCACATTGATGTTGTCACAACTTAAGGCAATGCAAACGCGTAGGTGGTAAGTTTCCAAGGCTTCAAACACCATATTTTTGACATGTATTGCATTTTATCTTTTTAGGTTTAAATATAGTTCCTTCAGCAGTCTCTTGGATTCAGGGTTCACCAAGACCTACTTCTGAAGGAGGCTAAAGCATGTAGTATTTGTAGGAACTGTACTGTACTGTAATGTTCTTCACACTTGTGTGTTTGTGAGGTAGGATTTCTGTTCTGGTTGGCTGGAATATGAGTTGTATCTTAGGGCATGCATGCCATGGTTTGATATCCTAATCTAGAAAGCTTTAAAAAAAAAATCAGATAGCATGGATTCTGGATGTGCTTCTGTATAAAGAGTTTGTCTGACTATCTTTAATAAGCCTTTAACTGAGGAAATACATTTTACAGCTAAAGAGTGTCTTTTTATTTTCAAGGCTGTTCAGCTAATGAGGTATCATATTTGGGGACTCAAAGTGACAAAATGTAGTGTTTATTAATGAATTAGATGATGACCCTAATGAATTTTGTCCAACTGGTTGTTAATTAGCTTATATATTGATGTGTTGCTAATCATCCAGCTCTCTCTGCAGGAAACTCTCTTATAAAAAATGTTTATTTGACTCAGCATGAGTTCCGTTACGTTATACTGCAGTGGACAGTGAAAAGGCTGAAAGTCTCATGTGAAGTACAGACATGGGGAAGTTATCACCCAACTATTTTGTTGCCATATAAAACAAGGACATGGTGAATTAAAAAAAAAAATGTAGGCACCTAGGTCAGGGAGTCAATCTGTGTTGAGTGTATGATGTGTTAAAGAAATATGGCTTTTCTGCCTGAGAAAAGGCCTCTTTCACACAGGAGGCTGAGCTACGCACTTGTTGGGCAGCTCAGCATCCCGTCTACCGCCCACAAGCGTACAGACATGGGGAAGTTATCACCCAACTATTTTGTTGCCATATAAAACAAGGACATGGTGAATTAAAAAAAAAAATGTAGGCACCTAGGTCAGGGAGTCAATCTGTGTTGAGTGTATGATGTGTTAAAGAAATATGGCTTTTCTGCCTGAGAAAAGGCCTCTTTCACACAGGAGGCTGAGCTACGCACTTGTTGGGCAGCTCAGCATCCCGTCTACCGCCCACAAGCGCCATTCAGGTGAAATTTAAATGCAAGGCAATGGCAGCGGTTGTAACACCACGCATATCAAACGCTGACACGCAGTGGCATTGGCCGGATGCTGCCGCGTTCAGATGTGACTCCATGGTGGACCCCTTGTGCAGCACTGGTACTGAGCACTAACAACTGCCCAACTAGTGTAGAAGAGCAGCTGACAAGCAATGAATTAGCTGCCTGTCAGCTGCCCATCTAATAGTGGCTGAAGATCTCATTTAAATCTGTAGTATGGAATACTTAACAAAAACTACCTATTATATACCAAGTCTCATTTATCTGGCACAGGTTGGGATTGCCTGATTCCGGATAGGTGTGTTTGCCAGTTGCCTGAGAAGTCAAGCAACCAGGCCAAAGATTAACACTAATGTACCTCCCCCTGTAGATGAAATACAGAGAGGTGCGCAGCAGAAACAACTCCGGTCGCAGGCCCTCTTCACTCTTACAGCTGCTGTGCTGTGTCCTCTGTGTACGGCTCTCATGTACAAACATGCTATTCTCTGTTGAGCTTATTTGGGTTGTGCTTATTTGTATGAACCGCTACCACAGGAACGAATGTTGCTATTGGACCCAACTGCTTAGAGGCAGTGTAGAAAATAATGCAAAAAAGAGCTGTAATTAAAGGAGACCGGTGACCACATTAATATACCTCTAACCCTGGATCTTCATGCACATTTTGGAAAGTCTGGCTGTTAGCAGTTGGTCAACTAGAAAGGCATGATAGGCCATACATTGGACTAACCAGGGTTGATGTAAAAGGTGGTACAGTGAGAAAAACTATTTCATTAACTCTTTCACACTAAACATGCAAATATGTATGCCCATCGTTGATTAGTTTGAAAACTTTACCTTTGCATGTAGTGAGCTCTGTAGTGCTTTCCCGATTTGGACTACCGCATTAACTGTCATGCAGCCTGTTAATGTGGTAGATATAAAAGTAGAATATATTTATGGTTTGGTTTGCTTAGAAGCTGATTATGTTGTTTATGTTGCCTGCTATAAACCTGTAATACTTTCTTTTACTTTGAAGCAACAGAACTGTAAAAGGGAGTTCAGCAAAACGATATCCTGTAAGAAGCAAATATAACAAAAGCTCTACCAAGAATGTGAAATTGCCCACACAATTCTCCCCCGGACAGACTTTATACTTGGAGAGGTAAGTTGATGTGGTGGAGAAGTGGCTTTGGACAGATTATTTCTAAAACATTATGTCATTTGTATTCAGTTGTTGTTTATTAGATAATTTACCCAGTCCCTGCCTGACAGGATCGTGTGTACTTGCCAAAGATCTACAGTCATGGCATTTCTTTATGATATTGCTTGGAAGAAAAAAGATAGAGCAACCGTGCACCTTCCGTCCCACAGATTTAATAGAGTGATATGAGAGTCAATATTCATTGCAGCATCAAACACTCAGATGCAGATCAAGTGTAATTCCATGCATTGCTTACATGTCCGGTGGTGGCAAGGTCCATCGGTGAATGAGGTGGGTGGTGGGCACTAGGCGGTGGAGCGACAGACGTTTTGCGTCAGTATGATGCTTGGTCACGCTGCGTATGATACTTCAGCTGCATGCCTAAGGAGATAAATAGACTTGATTTAAAGATTGGAGGAAAAGATCGCAAAGCATTGATCGGGCACATAAATAGAATTAAAAAAATATAACCAATTTGAACATTTCAGATGGAATCGATCCGCAAAATGGATAGATAAAATGATAGATAAAACAATTGTTTGTAGTTGATTGACACCATCAATGCTGTCCTATCCAACTGATCGGAAGGTTGACCGTTTTGTAAAAGTGCAACCTTAAAGAGACTCCGTAACAAAAATTGCGTCCTGTTTTTTATCATCCTACAAGTTCCAAAAGCTATTCTAATGTGTTCTGGCTTACTGCAGCACGTTCTACTATCACCATCTCTGTAATAAATCAACTTATCTCTCTCTTGTCAGACTTGTCAGCCTGTGTCTGGAAGGCTGCCAAGTTTTTCAGTGTTGTGGTTCTGTGATGCATCTTCCCCCTCTAGGCCCCTCTCTGCACACTGCCTGTGTATCATTTAGATTAGGGCAGCTTCTCTCTTATCTTTTACAAGCTGGATAAATCCTCCTCTGAGCTGGCTGGGCTTTCACATACTGATGAATTACATATGGGCAGAGCTGTCTGCACTCTGCAGTAAGAAACAGCCTGACACTTCAGTGGAAGATAGCTGCAGGGGCAAAGAAACACACAAATGATCTCTTGAGATTCAAAAGGAAGGGTGTATACAGCCTGCTTGTGTATGAATGTATTTTCTATGTGTGGACATACTGTACATCAACCTACTTCCTGTTTTGGTGGCCATTTTGTTTGTTTATAAACAAACTTTTTAAAACTGTTTTTAACCACTTTTAATGCGGCGAGGAGCGGCGAAATTGTGACAGAGGGTAATAGGAGATGTCCCCCTAACGCACTGGTATGTTTACTTTTGTGCGATTTTAACAATACAGATTCTCTTTAATGAATGCAGTTTCTGACATTATTGCAAAATGGTCGCTGTCCCCGGCATTCAAGTGCTTCCACTGCTGACACCACTGCTTGGGCTCTGGAACAAGCACCAGCAGAAACCTAGGGCTACCATTGGATAGATCAAGGGGAATACCAAGCAACAAGGAGGATTATCACCACTTAGTGAACCAATAAAAATCCTCCCTCCATAGTGCTAGAGAGGATTTCCATTGGTCTTTTGCAAACTAATGATAGCCCTATGGTTCTGCCAGGACTTAGATGCTGGGGTTTGTCCATGAGCCCAGCTATGGTTAGTACCCCCGAATGGGACCAAAGACATAGAAGACAGGTGAGTAGATCCGGATTTGAGGTGGAAAACAGCCTTTTAGAATGGACATTGTCTATTCCTATACGCTTGCACTGATTCCACGAACATCCACAACATTTGTGAGCCCCTGAAAAATCAAGCCAATCGGGATTGTGCATTCCGCTATTACTCTGATTTAATTGGAAAGTATAAACACAGGATCTCATTACACATGCGCTTCCGCCCCACTGGATCAGGTAATTTTGGGGTCCATAGTAAACAGGCCTTTCGAAGAGTAACTACTTAACTATATCATCCTTTGCTATCTATAGTTTTTGTTTTTTTTTTGTCTACAGAATTGTAGGGTTCTCTGATGGGCTTATGAATCCATTACAACCCAAAGTATGGCGTACTTTCATTTGTCCTCTAGATCTAATCGCCTTGCTTGATAACGTGAATAACTTGGCAAAGGCTTATTTAAACTTGACAATTGTGTCCATGTCAAAGAAGAAAATGCTTTGCTTACTTTAAAGGCAGCAAGGTTATCTCACTGGGTTGAAGTCCTAGTTTCACAAATTATAATATACTGTATATGACCACTACAAGTTAAACCATGGGTGATGTGTGCATTTAGGCAGGCAGTATGTCCAAAGCCATTAGCTGTAAATGACGCTTTCAGAATCTTCATTTTGCATGGATTGAGCAACTGAGAAAGTGTCTAAGCATGTTAGGCCATTTGTAGAACCATGACGGTAAAGTATCAGGTCAAAATCAGGTTCCTTATAAGAAAAAGGAGTACTATACATTTATGATTAAAGATGGTCAATGAGATGATAATAACCTGACTTTAATGCAAATGTAATACAAATTGTAAATTGAGTCAAATTGGAATTGAGTCAATGAATTTTCATTGGACCAATTTCAAACTGCCTACAATTAGCCTTAATTGTGCCAATATTATTTGCGTCTCATTGACCATTTCTTCGTGTGATTTGGGCAGTAAGAAGTTGAGTGGGAAAGTGCAAATGTTAGCACCTTTTGTATATTTAGGTGCTGAATGGAGATACCCAGAAGTAGAGGGTTTTAGGATTAAAGATCCCCTAGGGGGTGAAAGTGTTTAAGATTAAATAATAATTGTTTGGTTTTAATGAATTTCATTATATATGTTAAAAATTAAAGAATTGATGAGTGCTTTTTGTATGTAAGATAACATTTTTTTGTATAAATAAAGAATCTAAAAAAAATAAATAAAAATTGTTGTGTTGACATATTTAAAAATGAAGGTTTTTATATAATGTGGGGTGATGGAGGATCCTTTGCAGTTGTACAGGAGGGTATGAGGTCCTCACTAGCGAAGAATACAAACTCCAGTTGGGAGTGTGATGCATAAAGTAATTGACTTGCAAGCTTTATATTGCAATTTCCTCGCTAGTTGTATGAACAGGGAGGGAAGTGTAAATAACTGAATTGTAAAGTAAAACTGCATTTCATTATTTAATTTGAGTTCCAATTGAATGTACATTAACTTGCCATTTATGTACTTTTTCTAAATGAGAATAAACTGAGTCATACTTCCAGTATCTCACAAAATTGAGTACATCACTTACCAGTATGAGAGAGTGAGAGTGATAAAACCAAATTTCACACCACCTTCCCATTCCTTGTAACACTAACGAGTAGCATGGGAGGGAAAATGTCTAATTGGGCAGAATTTTAACATTTTTCTCTTGGGTGTTCTTATTTTTGTTGCTAGCGCTTTAGACAATGGCTGTGTATTGAATTATTTTGATTAAAATGTTGTATCTTCAGTGTTTGTCCTATGAAAAGATATATTTACAAAATGTGAAGGTGTACCGTACTCACTTTTTTAAGATACTGTATGCCCTGACTATATTTTGTACTGTTTTTTTTTTTCCCCCTCCATGACACTGTGGAGAATGATTGTGGTGACAAACTATACATACTCCATTGTCAGATTAGAAGTTTAGTGAAAAACGTCAAATAGCTTAAAGTGGATCCGAGATGAACTTTTACTCATTGCATAATTGTGTTTCTTTCCTATTGTTTATAGGGCATTCCTCAAGCCAGATACTTTTTTGTTTTAATGCTCTAATTCCCTATAAACTTAACAAGCCACTCCCACAGGTTTTTAGAGAGCCAAGGCATTTTCAGACAGTAGCAAGGGCTCATGGTAGCTCAGTCTGGGCAGGAGGAGGGAAAGGTATTACTAGCCAGAGATTTCAGAGGCAGAGGGAAGGAGGGATGAGGGATTAGTTTTCTTTGCTCAAGATGCAGATAAGCCTGCCTCTGTGTAATGTTTACAAACAACATGGCTGCTGTCGTATCACAGGAAGAAATATTCCTATCCTATTAAAGCTGTTTGCAGCTAGATTTGCTGTGTAAACTATCTGAACTAGATAAGATATATAGACAAGTTACTTGTTGTAGTTAGTTTTTCATCTCGGATCCGCTTTAAAGCATTAAACTATTGTTTTGGAACAAACAAACCTGTGTAGACCATGATCTCTTTGGCATAACATGTGTATTTTTGTGTCTTTCAGCTTTCCTTCAGAAATACTCCTGAAAATCTTCTCTTATTTAGACCCCCTCTCTCTGATGTCTGTTGGTTGTGTCAGTAAGCAGTTTTATGAGCTGTCCAAAGACAAGTAAGAAGAATATGTAGACAACTGGTTTGTGTGTTAGTACAAGTTTAAATAATACTGAAGGGAAATAAAAAAAATAAATCAGATTCTCACCGTTGTAGAGGGAGGCTCTGGATTCTATAGAGGCTTTCCTGCACTTGCTTGGTCCCCTCGTTCCAAGCTGTCACCCTCGCTCCAGGTATTTGGCCAACTGGCCAAACTTTAGTGATGGGCTCATGGATAGAAAAGTAGTCAAATCCGCAATTCTAATGAGGCTTAATTGCCTCAGGTGTGTGGCTGGGAGAGAGGGGGTTAATTACCCACCTGCCTGCCGCTTCTATGCATATAACAGACTCGCACGCGTCCAATGGGACGCATTCCACAACTCAATACCGGGCACTTCCGGGCGAAGGAGGAAGTGCGTGGTAGTGAGTGGTGGAACGCGTCTCATTGGACACGTCCGAGTCTGTGATATGCATAGAAGTGGTGGGCAGGTGGGTAATTAACCCCCTCTCTTCCAGCCACACACCTGTGGCAATTAAGCATCATTAGAATCACGGATTCAACTACTTTTCTATCCGTGAGCCTATCACTGCCGAATGTGCCTTCAGGAAACCCTCGGATGGTTTCAAAAACACTCGTGCCCCGAGTGCTTCCAAAGAGCGCGAGCATAAGCGTGCACTGGTGCAGTATGGTGCTGCCCATCTGAGGAAGCACTCAGGGAAACAAGTGCTTCTGAGGGCTTCGGGAGGTGGAAAATTTGAACGGAGACAGCACTAGAACCAGGACACCGACAGAGGACAGGGAAGACTCTATAGGATCCAGAGGTTTGACTCTCCATAGGTAAGTATTTGACTTTTTTTTTCTAGTTGCTACAGATTTGCTTTTAAAGAGAATCTGTAAGGAAAAAAAAACAGCCCCTGAGGGGTACTTGCCTCTGGATGTATAACCTGACATCCCAGCAAACTTATTACTGAACCCGCCCCCCACATACTCCCCTCTGGGGGTTTTCAAATATGAGGTCACCTGAGCAGAAGAGCCCCTATTCCGTGGAATGGACAAGGGCTCTGGGGGAGAGAGGGAAGCTTGGCCGCCCCTCTCTTCCATCGCCCCCTCCCCATACCCCATACCATGGAACATGGGGGCTGGTATAGCTCAGGGTGTGGAGCCCCACGTGGTCCAGGCTCCGCATTCCGGCTATCCCAGCCTGCATAAGTTACAAGAGGTCAAAGAGGCTCAGGAAGGGGGACCTCACCTTGCTTTACCATGTGTGGTGACTTAACTGGTAAAGTCAGCAGCCATTGACATCTCAAGAACTTCTGGGGGCTCTTGAGAGTAAAGAGTAGTTTTGAGGGTGATGGGCCCGTCTTAACATTTGAGAGGAGGAAAGACTGGGAGCAAAAAGGGTGAAAAACAGACACTCTTTAACATCAGTTACAGTATGCAAGATATCTGCTTGCAGTTACAAAATAAACCAATTGCCCACCAACCTTAATGGGTTTCCCAAACTTCTGTTGTTATCTTGAAGTGAATCGAGTGTATAGATGTTTGAAGTGTATCGATACTATAAACATGCTGCTTTATAATGTATTACTTATAACGGGTAGCTGCAGTTACCCATCCAGTACATAATACAAAAATCTATTTAAAACTGTTACAAAAAAAACCCTGCCCCTGGGAGGTACTTACCTCGGGAGGGGGAAGCTTCTGGATCCTAATGAGGCTTCCCTTGTCCTTTTCACCCTCCGGGATCCAGCGCTAGCAGCCCCAGAAAATTAGGATGACAAGCTATGCAGGGGGGAGGAGGGCACACAAAATGCCGCAGGAGTCATATCATGTGGTGTGAGTGGGGAGAGCTTGGCCAAATCAATCCGTCAGGCGTATCACTGGCAAAGGCTCCGGGGGGGGGGCATCGGGGGCTGCTGTATACATGCAAGATTATTGGCAGAGGGGTTCATTTTCGGCCCCCTTGGCCGAGATTTATCTAGCCGATAGATTCTAGCGTATGTAGGAGGTGTTTTCATCTAGTATATGTAGGAGGGGTTTTCATCTAGCTTATGTAGGAAGTGTTTTCATCTAGTGTATGTAGGAGGTGTTTTCATTTAGCTTATGTAGGAGGTGTTTTCATCTAGTGTATGTAGGAGGTGTTTTCATCTAGCTTATGAAGGAGGTGTTTTCATCTCGCGTATGTAGGAGGTGTTTTCATCTAGCGTATGGAGGAGGTGTTTTCATCCAGCTTATGAAGGAGGTGTTTTCATCTACCGTATGTAGGAGGTGTTTTCATCTTGCTCATGTAGGAGGTGTTTTCATCTAGCGTATGTAGGAGGTGTTTTCATCTAGCGTATGTAGGAGGTGTTTTCATCTAGCGTATGTAGGAGGTGTTTTCATCTATCGTATGTAGGAGGTGTTTTCATCTATCGTATGTAGGAGGTTTTTCAATCTAGCGTATGTAAGAGGTGTTTTCATCTAGCGTATGTAAGGGGTGTTTTCATCTAGCGTATGTAAGAGGTGTTTTCATCTAGCGTATGTAAGAGGTGTTTTCATCTAGTGTATGTAGGAGGTATTTTCATCTAGCTTATATAGGAGGTGTTTTCATCTCGCGTATGTAGGAGGTGTTTTCATCTAGCGTATGGAGGAGGTGTTTTCATGTAGCTTATGTAGGAGGTGTTTTCATCTCGCGTATGTAGGAGGTGTTTTCATCTAGCGTATGTAGGAGGTGTTTTCATCTAGCGTATGTAAGAGGTGTTTTCATCTAGCGTATGTAAGAGGTGTTTTCATCTAGCGTATGTAGGAGGTATTTTCATCTAGCTTATATAGGAGGTGTTTTCATCTAGCGTATGTAAGAGGTGTTTTCATCTAGCGTATGTAGGAGGTATTTTCATCTAGCTTATATAGGAGGTGTTTTCATCTCGCGTATGTAGGAGGTGTTTTCATCTAGCGTATGGAGGAGGTGTTTTCATCTAGCTTATGTAGGAGCTGTTTTCATCTCGCGTATGTAGGAGGTGTTTTCATCTAGCGTATGTAAGAGGTGTTTTCATCTAGCGTATGTAAGAGGTGTTTTCATCTAGCGTATGTAGGAGGTATTTTCATCTAGCTTATATAGGAGGTGTTTTCATCTCGCGTATGTAGGAGGTGTTTTCATCTAGCGTATGGAGGAGGTGTTTTCATCTAGCTTATGTAGGAGCTGTTTTCATCTAGCGTATGTAGGAGGTGTTTTCATCTAGCGTATGTAAGAGGTGTTTTCATCTAGCGTATGTAAGAGGTGTTTTCATCTAGCGTATGTAGGAGGTATTTTCATCTAGCTTATATAGGAGGTGTTTTCATCTAGCGTATGTAAGAGGTGTTTTCATCTAGCGTATGTAGGAGGTATTTTCATCTAGCTTATATAGGAGGTGTTTTCATCTCGCGTATGTAGGAGGTGTTTTCATCTCGCGTATGTAGGAGGTGTTTTCATCTAGTGTATGTAGGAGGGGTTTTCATCTAGCTTATGTAGGAAGTGTTTTCATCTAGTGTATGTAAGAGGTGTTTTCATCTAGCGTATGTAGGAGGTATTTTCATCTAGCTTATATAGGAGGTGTTTTCATTTCGCGTATGTAGGAGGTGTTTTCATCTCGCGTATGTAGGAGGTGTTTTCATCTCGCGTATGTAGGAGGTGTTTTCATCTAGTGTATGTAGGAGGGGTTTTCATCTAGCTTATGTAGGAAGTGTTTTCATCTAGTGTATGTAGGAGGTGTTTTCATCTAGCTTATGTAGGAGGTGTTTTCATCTAGTGTATGTAGGAGGTGTTTTCATCTAGCTTATGAAGGAGGTGTTTTCATCTCGCGTATGTAGGAGGTGTTTTCATCTAGCGTATGGAGGAGGTGTTTTCATCCAGCTTATGAAGGAGGTGTTTTCATCTACCGTATGTAGGAGGTGTTTTCATCTTGCTCATGTAGGAGGTGTTTTCATCTACCGTATGTAGGAGGTGTTTTCATCTAGCGTATGTAGGAGGTGTTTTCATCTAGCGTATGTAGGAGGTGTTTTCATCTATCGTATGTAGGAGGTGTTTTCATCTATCGTATGTAGGAGGTTTTTCAATCTAGCGTATGTAAGAGGTGTTTTCATCTAGCGTATGTAAGGGGTGTTTTCATCTAGCGTATGTAAGAGGTGTTTTCATCTAGCGTATGTAAGAGGTGTTTTCATCTAGCGTATGTAGGAGGTATTTTCATCTAGCTTATATAGGAGGTGTTTTCATCTCGCGTATGTAGGAGGTGTTTTCATCTAGCGTATGGAGGAGGTGTTTTCATGTAGCTTATGTAGGAGGTGTTTTCATCTCGCGTATGTAGGAGGTGTTTTCATCTAGCGTATGTAGGAGGTGTTTTCATCTAGCGTATGTAGGAGGTGTTTTCATCTAGCTTATATAGGAGGTGTTTTCATCTAGCCTATGTAAGAGGTGTTTTCATCTAGCGTATGTAGGAAGTGTTTTCATCTAGCGTATGTAGGAAGTGTTTTCATCTAGCGTATGTAGGAAGTGTTTTCATCTAGCTTATGTAGGAGATGTTTTCATCTAGGGTATGTCGGAGGTTTTAACTGGTCATTCAGTGCGGCATATTTTTTACTTGCATAAAGTTACAGTTAGTTGCAAATCGTTTGGGTCCGATAATGCAGATCAATTAAAAACAATCTTCGTTTGATCTGAATGATATATTTGACAATACAATGATTCAGTAAAAATTGCACTATTAATGGGCACTTTTAACCTTCTGGGCACTGTGCACTAATTATCTCTTAGCAGATTACTCTGTGCAGTGGTGCCACTGACCATTATCCTTGAGTATACTCAGAATGCCATGCAATCACATGATCACGCAATCACTTGACTTTGGGCTACATAGGAATTGATAGCAGAAGTCCTCTGGCATCTACCCTGCCTTCCAACATAGCCCTCTAGTGGGGGATAGACAGTACTACCCTGCCTGCTACTTAATGTTTTCATTTATGTAATCTTTATACTGTAGCTTGAATCTAATAATCATTACAATACTACACTTGACTTGACTGTAAAGTATCGCGGATGTTTTTTTTATTTTTGCCTCACCATGCAATCTGTGTTTCCCTTGCCCGTATTTTGTGTGCGCAATTTTTAATTTGTGTGATAATGTTATTGCTAAGGTAAGGCTATTGAGCTTTTGAAGGGATGCCATGATTTTTTTTTCTCAACAGTCTTTCCTTCCAGTACAAGTGCTGAAGGGCACGGAGAATGGAATCCAAAAGGCTGCTTTGAATTTCTTAGTTACCACACTTGTACATTGTCATCATTTTTTGAACTTCTTTACTCCATTAATCTAGCTTCTCTCATTCACAAATAATGTGACAAAAGAGCTGCTTAAAACAGACAATCCATTCACCCTGTCATATTTTCAATGCATTAATAATAGACTTTGGTTAATATGGGCAGCATTGATAATTCTTCTATTAGACATTGTGATACATTAAACCCTGTCTTCTGTATAGTTAAAGTGTGTTTTTCTGCCATGACCTTATGGGAAATCAAAACACAATAAGCATTTATATTTTAATAGTACATTGCTTAATGATTGTATATCACCATTTACAGCCAATTTATGTTAAATTGTTTTTCTTTCAGTGTTTTATGGTACAAGATTTATGCCATAAAGACACATGTACGCTGGAAGTGTGATTCTGCTGACACGCTCGGGGAAAGATTGGCCGAAACAACAATTAAAGAAAAAGATCCCGGCTATTGGAAAAAAACCTTTATCAGTAAATTAATATCTGAGAGTGAGCGCAGAATCAATCAGCTGATGAAGGTTGCAAAGAGATCCAACATGTATGGAATGCCAGCTGATATGCAAAAGGCAGTCAAGTAAGTTAAGATTTAAAATAGCACTCTGCTGAACTGTTAAGGTTGAGGGGGAGGCTACTGGAATCCAGTTGATAGCACTATTTATCTCTGTGCTCTCTTGTGTTTGATTTGCCAAAATAACTCCTGCACTGATCTCTGCTATCTGTAGTGCTTTTCCATTCTTCCATGTCTTCTTGTATGTAAGGCACTGTAGTGACGAATGGAATGTAGTAAATTATTATTATTATTTAGTATTTCTATATAGTGCCCTCATCTTCCACAGCGCTGTACAGAGAATAATGTCTTTGTCAGTCAACTGTCCCTCAAAGGGGCTCACCATCTAATCCCTACCATAGTCTATGTATTGTAGTCTATGGCCATTATATTAAGGGGAAGCCAATTAACTGATCTGTATGTTTTTGGGATGTGGGAGGAAACCCATGCAGATACAGGGAGAACATAAAAAACTCATTGCAGATGTTAACCTGACTGACCACCAATGTACCCTCATTATGGGAGACCTCTTCCAGAGTCTGTAACCAAGTATAAAGCTGGATATTAATTTATCAAATGTTCTGATTATAAGAAAGGAATTTTTAAATGCTAGCTTGATATTTGCTATACAGATTTTCTCTTGCTGCCAACCACCCACTACTTCACTACAATTTAAGTGACTGCTTTTTAACCGAAACCTTCATGTTGTCATTTACTTACAGAATGTCTGGATTGACTTGGGCTCTTACATTGAAAAACGTTAATGGGAAAGAAACTGTGATTGACCAGCATGATGTGACTTTCAGAGACACGTCTCTTACAGTATCTTGGAAATGCTATGTTTGGCCTGCGTTTCGTTCCCTGGCCACACTTCAGATCCATGGAGTTAGACTAGTACAGGCTGATGAGAGTTTGTGTCCAACTAAATCTGGGTAAATATTTTATTCAACTTTTCTAAAGTTATTGTTCATGTTACGTTTATGACATTATTTTGGTATAAGTAAATACTTTTATTTTTAAAAGATTTTAAAACTAGCCTTTTTAAGTTATTGTAGTATTAAGATGGGATCGCAATATAGGGGGTGTGTATACAGAAACCATACAGCAAAGTCCCCGTTATCCGGAACTCAGGCAACTGGAAGTCTCCACTAACCGGCATGCCTGAGGAGATAAAGGGGACTGTGCTTTGGAATTTTTAGGGGGTTTGCACAGCTCAAAATACTTCATGAGCCTCCAGCGCCGTCTTTTAACTTTCCTGTAGCCCCTAGCGGCTTTCTAGCATCTGTGCACGGCTCCCGGCGTGTCATTTATTTATTATTATTTATTTATTGCATTTATAAAGGGCCAACATATTACGCAGTGCTAGACATTAGTTTAGTCTAGGTTACAGACAATATTTAGAGGTGACCTACAGCAATACGACAATACAGGAATACAAGAAAAAACAGAACGCGGCACAGTAAGAGTACAAGGTAATGCTTAGTCAGTCACTGGATGGAGCATGGAGATTAGACAAGTTAGGTTCACTCAAATGCATAGCATGGTGTAATGATCCGCTCAGCTGGATGCACTGGCAGACAGCTGTTTGACCATTCCTCTAGTCTGTGGGCTGCAGGTCTCTGCAGGAGAGACCTGTTTTTCCATTACAAGTTTCTGGTCTGTTCTGCTGCTGAGGAATTTGCATACACTCGTTATGCAAATCTCCTACCTGCCTCCTTTGATGACTGGCAGTATAAAGAGCCATGTTTCCCAGGGTCCTTTGCTGGTCATAAGAGTTAGTTCCTGTGTAACACTAGCCTGGAGTGTCAGCCTTGCTCTTTGTTGAATATTAGCCTAGAGTAATTCCTGGAACTGCACTAGGCAGTTTTCCTAGTGCAGTTAGGATTGCATTATTTGTATTGCCTGTTCTGTCTGTCTGTGGGGTGGTAACCAGAGCAGAGATTGTTACTGGTAGGCCCCTCTGTTCTGTTGTTGCCTTACTTGGATCACACTCGCTCTGACGGGAAGAGCAGTGGATCGTATCTCTTACGTATTCCTGTTTTCGTGTGTCTGTCTTGTCAGCTACGAACGCTTGCTGGAGGCTCGGTGAGGTAACCGTTAAGCAAGCACTTGCGTCCCCTGTTTTATGTTTATCTGTCGGTGGTTAGTTAGGCGTGCTTGTCTCTGTTGTGCTTATCACGCGGGGACCGCGCATAAACGCGTGCACTGTTGCGAATGAGTGCGGTGTTCGCGTTTAGCTAGCGTTTGTTATTTTCCTTATCTTCTCATTGTATGATTTGCTGTGCCTTTGCTACTCTCGTGCTCTGCCTTGCTGAAGCCTTGTGTCACCTCTGGCAATCGCCTCTCTCACGATTGCGTTTCTACTTCATATCTGCTGTTGTGTATGCACCGTCGCGGGTTGGCGACTAGTTTGGTGCACACACATACAATATGTCCCTGTGCTCATTCTCTTCCGCAATCGCTTCTCTTGCGATTGCGTTCTCACTTGGTTTCTTCTGTTGTGTGTCCGCCGTCGCAGGTTGGCGGCTGGATTGGTGGACATACATACATTTCTCATCTGTGCTTATTCGGTCTTGTGTCGCTGTTAGCAATCGCCATCTCCGGCGATTGCTTCTCGCTTTGTCTTCCTGGTTGTGTGTTCATCGTCGCAGGGTGGCGACTAGTTTGGTGAACACACATACCCTCTGTCGCTTTGCTCTCTCTCCTTCAGGGCTATCTTGCCCTGCGTTTCTTCCCTTCGTGCAATTCCTGTCTGGCGTGTGTGGTAGGGCAGAGGAGCTGTTCCTCTGCATTCCACAGCTCCACCTGCCGACAGGAATTTCCCTCTACAGGTGCATTGCACCTTTTGCTGGGTTCCCTCAAATTACACGCTTGTGGAGGATTTCCGCAGTGTCAGCGCACGTCTTGTACGCTGATCACGGAGAGAATTCCACAATCATTACACATGGGTGCACAGTAATGGAGGTGCATGATCAGGTAGGACACAAAAGGAGGAGGACCCTGCCCAAAGGCTTACAATCTAGAGGGAGAGGTAGGTAGGGGACCAGTCATGTGACACAATGCGGGACAGGTGTCACGCTGGGAGTCGTACTGTTCAGGTGGACTCTCATAGCTCCCCCGCCTCTTCGGAATCCAGAGCCTCTTAATAATAATGTGGCCTCTTTCCCTGCTTCAGACAGGTACATCTCTCAGGCCTACTTAAGACATGATGGTAGCTTTGCAAACTTCGCTTACCAGAAGCATGCTTGAAATTACCAACTCACTACAACAATCTCTTAGTTCTCTGGGGGATAGAGTGGCGGATAATGAAGCTCAGATTTCGCACATCATCACTGAACATAACAAAACTGTGGACACTATTGAGCAAACTCAGGCCGAGAATGATAAAATGAAAATAAAGATTGCTGATTTGGAAGACCGTAGCTGAAGATGTAAACTCAAGTTCAGGGGAATCAGTGAGTCTGTTGACAATATGCAATTAAAATACTTTCTTCTTCAAATGGTGAAGTCTGCTCTCCCCCATTTCTCTGACATTGAATACACGATCGAACGTGCACATTGGCTTCCTAAACCAGCCCATCTGTCAGAAAAGATACAGAGAGATTCGATTGCATTTTTTAAATTTTTTCATGTGAAAGAAGCTGTGCTCTCTTATCTAAAGCAACACAAGCATCTACCTGATCCTTATGGAAACATTCTTGTCTTTTCTGATTTTTCGCAATTTACCCTACTTAAGAGACATTCATTGGCTCCTTTAACAAATGTTGTCAGGGAAAAAACAGATGCCATACAAATGGGGATTTCCTACCAAGCTTCTTTTTCCTCGCAACAGGAAGATACATGTCATCTCTTCATTGGAACAAGGCGTCTCCCTGCTGAACTTACTAGGCCTCCACGTGTCTCTTGCTCAACTGTCATCCTCCTATTCACCCCCGAATAGACTTAATCATACCTGGCGTTTTAATACCCGATTGGCTGCTAACGGAGTATCTGCTCTTTTTTGTTCCTGTAGGGCACCCTTTTCCTCCCCCCCCCCCCCCTCTTAGTGATTGACCTACGTGCCACTGAGCGTTCCTGGGCTAGTAGGTGGTGGTATTATGAGGAGTGCTTGCCGATTTGTGCATTGTGTTTAACATGTTCAGTTCAATTTATGTTTTGGTTTTTGTTGCTGTTTCTCATGGGTCCTGATTTCTATTTTTCCTTTTTTGCATTGTGAATACGTTGCCTAGGGTTTTTACTATAATCACCCACAATGTCCATGGTTTAAATGAACCAGTCAAGAGAAGGAAAGCATTTCATCACTACCAGAGCCTTAAAGGGAAGGTTCAGGGAGGGTGGGTAAAAAATAAAAATCAATTTCCACTTACCTGGGGCTTCCTCCAGCCCGTGGCAGGCAGGAGGTGCCCTCGCCGCCGCTCCGCAGGCTCCCGGTGGCCGACCCGACCTGGCCAGGCCGGCTGCCAGGTCGGGCTCTTCTGCGCTCCAAGGCCCGGCACTTCTGCGTCCCACGCCGGCGCGCTGACGTCATCGGACGTCCGCCGGGCTGTACTGCGCAGGCGCAGTAGTTCTGCGCCTGCGCAGTACAGCCCGGCGGATGTCCGATGATGTCAGCGCGCCGGCGTGAGACGCAGAAGTGCCGGGCCTTGGAGCGCAGAAGAGCCCGACCTGGCAGCCGGCCTGCCAGGTCAGGTCAGGCCAACGGAGACCACCGGGAGCCTGCGGAGCGGCGGCGAGGGCACCTCCTGCCTGCCACGGGCTGGAGGAAGCCCCAGGTAAGTGGAAATTGATTTTTATTTTTTACCCACCCTCCCTGAACCTTCCCTTTAAGACTTCCGTTTTTGTTTCTTCAGGAAACCCACTTTGTTCATAATATGTCCCCTACTTTAATGCATAGGCATTATCAGAAGGTTTATTTGTCTGCATTCTCTAAAAAGGCCAGAGGGGTAGCTATTATTTTTCATAATACAGTTTCTTTCTCTCTTATTGATACTTATGTAGATCCTGAGGGTAGAATACTTGTATTAGGGTACACTGGAAGGTGAATTGGTTACATTAGTCAACTGTTCTGCTCCCAATGCCTCTAAAACTGAATTCCTTAAAAAATTGCCACCTCTGCTAGAGCAATTTTCTTCAACTCATAAGATGATTGTGGGAGACTTCAATGAGGTTGCTAATCACGGTTTAGACAGATCCACACAACCTCCTTTTGCCCAAAGTTCCCCAAGAAAGCTAACATACCTCTAACCTAACCTCTAACCGCTAACATCAGGTCTTAGATAGCTGGAGGGCCCATAACATAGGTTGCAGACAATACACTTTCTTCTCACACCCTAGGCAATCCTATGCTCGCCTGGATTGACATGTAGTTGGTCTGATCGCCATATGGTAAAGACTACTTTGTTGGGTTTTGTTTTGCCATTTAGCCCCAGTAACTGGAGACTTAAAGATTCTCTGTTAGCAACTGATTCGGATAGAATGGAAATGGCGGGGGAGTTGGAAGAATATATATTTTTTAACAATACTGATAATACCCCTTCATCCCTCCGGCGGGTAGCCCATAAGTCAGTCATTAGAGCTGTATTTATGGCCAAGGCAGCTCGGGCCAAAAAACTAAGATCTCAGAGAATTTCTTCTCTTGCTGCTGAATTAGGTGCTCTCTATAAACGCCACTTTAATGCAATGGATAATAGTGTTTTGCATGAGATTAAACTCAAGAGTGGAGCTTAATAACCTACCTGACAATTCTCACGCAAAAGCATTGAAGTTCTCCAAAGCAAAATTTTTACTGAGAGGACCAATTCTTCAAACTCGTAAACTCAACCAATACTATAAACCTCCTCATGTTTATAAACTGTGTAGTACTAGAGGCATTGTGGAAACCATTCCCTCCAGTGTGCTGAAAATCTTTGAGAAATATTATCGCAAACTCTTAGGTACCGAAGTCCTCACAGACTCCAATGCACTTAAGGGGCCTAGAATCTACTCCTCCTCTATGGTATAATTTTGAAGCATCGTTTATTTTTCCTTTTTATTTGCCCTCTTTAATCACAGTGGTAACTGGCCATGACATAACTTCCCTTTCCCATAAAAACAGAATAGTATCATCACTGGCTAAACTTTGGGTGTCTATAGCCCCTCAATTTGATTTGATATCCCCTCCTTCCTCTAGGTTATCCTTTTTGGGAAACCCTCGATTTCCCCCTGCTTTTAATAGCCCTCAGGTACTTTCCTGGTGGAGAGAACAGGGGTTAACCTCAGCTAATAAATTTTGGTTGGGAAGGAATTTTTTTTTCGGTGTTCAGATTTGGTAGAGATGCCCCCCTTAGTGAAACATTGCGGTATTGTCAAATTCTATATTTTTTTCTTCCCCTCCCAATAATGAACTAAAAACTTTTGAATCTCATTATTTTGGGTTTTCTAGACGTAAGGGTCTTATTTCATTGCTCTATGCATTGCTTCTTGGACGTAAACCTGATGAGAAAGTATTCGGCCCCCTTGAAGTTTTCCACATTTTGTCATATTACTGCCACAAACATGAATCAATTTTATTTGAATTCCATGTGAAAGAACAATACAAAGTGGTGTACATGTGAGAAGTGGAACGAAAATCATACATGATTCCAAACATTTTTTTTTACAAATAAATAACTGCAAAATGGCGTGTGCATAATTATTCAGCCCCCTTTGGTCTGAGTGCAGTCAGTTGCCCATAGACATTGCCTGATGAGTGCTAATGACTAAATAGAGTGCACCTGTGTGTAATCTAAAGTCAGTACAAATACAGCTGCTCTGTGACGGCCTCAGAGGTTGTCTAAGAGAATATTGGAGGCAACAACACAATGAAGTCCAAAGAACACACCAGACAGGTAAGGGATAAAGTTATTGAGAAATTTAAAGCAGGCTTAGGCTACAAAAAGATTTCCAAAGCCTTGAACATCCCACGGAGCACTGTTCAAGCGATCATTCAGAAATGGAAGGAGTATGGCACAACTAAACCTACCAAGACAAGGCCGTCCACCTAAACTCACAGGCCGTACAAGTAGAGCGCTGATCAGAAATGCAGTCAAGAGGCCCATGGTGACTCTGGACGAGCTGCAGAGATCTACAGCTCAGGTGGGGGAATCTGTCTATAGGACAACTATTAGTCGTGCACTGCACAAAGTTGGCCTTTATAGAAGAGTGGCAAGAAGAAAGCCATTGTTAACAGAAAAGCATAAGAAGTCCCATTCTCAGTTTACCACAAGCCATGTGGGGGACACAGCAAACATGTGGAAGAAGGTGCTCTGGTCAGATGAGACCAAAATAGAACTTTTTGGCCAAAATGCAAACTGCTATGTGTGGCGGAAAACTAACACTGCACATCACTCTGAACACACCATCCCCACTGTCAAATATGGTGGTGGCAGCATCATGCTCTGAGGGTGCTTCTCTTCAGCAGGGACAGGGAAGCTGGTCAGAGTTGATGGGGAGATGGATGGAGCTAAATACACAGGGCAATCTTGGAAGAAAACCTCTTGGAGTCTGCAAAAGACTTGAGACTGGGGTGGGGGTTCACCTTCCAGCAGGACAACGACCCTAAACATAAAGCCAGGGCAACAATGGAATGGTTTAAAACAAAACATATCCATGTGTTAGAATGGTCCATTCAAAGTCGAGATCTAAATCCAATCGAGAATCTGTGGCAAGATCTGAAAACTGCTGTTCACAAACGCTGTCCATCTAATCTGACTGAGCTGGAGCTTTTTTGCAAAGAAGAATGGGCAAGGATTTCAGTCTCTAGATGTGCAAAGCTGGTAGAGACATACCCTAAAAGACTGGCAGCTGTAATTGCAGCAAAAGGTGGTTCTACAAAGTATTGACTCAGGGGGCTGAATAATTACGCACACCCCACTTTGCAGTTATTTATTTGTAAAAAAAATGTTTGGAATCATGAATGATTTTTGCTCCACTTCTCATGTGTACACCACTTTGTATTGGTCTTTCACGTGGAATTTCAGTAAAATTGATTCATGTTTGTGGCAGTAAAGTGACCAAATGTGGAAAACTTCAAGAGGGCCGAATACTTTTGCAAGCCACTGTATATGAGAGCTTGGGAACGTGAATTGGGAATTCAGATTTATTTATCAGACTGGTAATTTTCATGGGCCTCAATTTCTAAGGTAGTCAAATCTAATATTGTTAAAGACACAACTGTTAAGCTCCTTTTTTGGTGGTATTACACCCCAGCCAAATTTACATAAATTCTATCCTTGTGTGTCTTCGCATTGCTTTCGTGGCTGTTGATCTGATGGTACGCTTATACACATTTTTGGGGAATGCTCTGAAGCTATTAAATTTTAGGATAAATAGAAAACTATGGCCCACCAGGTTTTTGGATTTCCGATTTCACTGTCGACTTCTCAAGCTCTTTTATATATCCCCAATGACGATGTACCTGGTATTTTTCGCATTTTGTATAGATATATGCTTCTCGCTGCCCAGTGGAGTATTGCCTTCCAATGGAAATCCTCTACCCTTGACATCTCTTTGGTTGCTCAGAGATTGGACATGATTATGTTAATGGATAGATTGTATTATTTTAGTATAGAGAATCTAACTAAATTCGACCTTATCTGGGAAAACTGCAAACTCTATAGACAATTATGAAGGGTCTACTTGATTATCTTACTATGAATATTTTACATTCCCTAAATTTTCTACTTTGATATGACATGGTTTGTCTTATTTTGTTTGTTTTTTTCCTTTTGCATTTCCTTTTATATAGGTTTGGTGAGCTTATAGACTTTACTAGACTTTATATTTGAGATGATCCCTGGAATCTCAGTAGGGTGGTTTTAGTCCCCCATTTTCCACGTACTTTTCCTTAAAGGAATTATCAGGCAAAAAAAAAAAAAAGTTTCACTTACCTGGGGCTTCTACCAGCCCCATGCAACCATCCTGTGCCCTCGTAGTCACTCATTGCTGCTCCAGTCCCCCTATGCCAGCTAGTTTAATTTTTGCAGACGTTGGGGTCTGCGGGCCGCATTGCGTACATTTTTATGCATTCCCGCTGGTGCAGGAACATTAACGCATACATTTTTACGTGTTAGTAATGCAACGCGTAAAAATATATGCATTGCACCACTAACGCGTAAAAATGTATGCGTTAATGTTCCTGCACCAGCGGGAATGCGTAAAAATGTACGCAATGCGGCCCGCCGACCCCAAGATCGGCAAAAACGAAACTAGCTGGCGGCGGGGGACTGCAGCAGCAGTGAATGACTACGAGGGCACAGGATGGTTGCATGGGGCTGGTAGAAGCCCCAGGTAAGTGAAACTCATTTATTTATTTTTTTGCCTGACGATCCCTTTAAGTTGTATGTATATGCTCCCCCTGTTGTGTTTTTTATTTTTCTATGAATATTGTACTGTTCATTGTTTTGTTTGTTGGTATAGCCAATTTCTATTTTATGCTTTCATAAATTTAATAAAAATAAAACTTATTTTAAAGGACCACTATTGTGAATTTTTTTTTACATTTGAAATCCATGTGCACACCTACTCATAAGAAGTACATTTCTCCCAGAATAAAATGCCCTGTAAATTACTTTCTCTGACATTGCTGTCACTAGACAGTTAAAGTCTGACAGACTGACAGGTTTTGGACTAGTCAAACTTTATTAAAAGTGACACTGAGTACCAAAGCATGATGATGCTAGGCTTAATCCAGGAGAAACCCCAATATTCTCCCATTATTTATTTACTATATTAATATGGTAATAATTCCAGGAGTGGATAGGCCAGTTTTTTCTGTGTGGTGTACTTCAGGTAGCGTAGGACCAGTACTCATCTACTCAGAAAAAAACATAAACTCTAAGAAAATATTGTTGTAGTTAAACTACAGTCCTTGTTGTTAAAGGACCACTGAAATAAGAGACATATGAAGGCTGTCATATTTCTTTCCTTTTACACTATACTAAATGCCTAACTAACTTGCTGACCCTCTGTCTCCCATACTTTTGGCCATAGACCCTGAACAAGCATGCAGATCAGATGTTTCTGGCAAGATTAGCTGCATGCTTGTTTCACGCGTTTGATTCAGGCACTACTGCATCACAGCCAGGCAACTGGCATTATTTAAAAGGAAACAAATATGGCAGCCTCCATGTACCTCTGACCTCCTGGTTCCTTTTAAGGTTTGTGAAGGCAAGTACGGTACTTCTCAACAGATAACTAAAACTCTTATGTTTGGCTATCACAACAGTACTTATTTCATAGATGCCGTACATGATAAAGCCGTCAAATGTTTGTATTACTGGTTACACTATATTTTATAGCATGTGGGCTAAAGGCTCAACCCAGCAATGTCATGTTTAGTGTTCAATAAAGATCTCAATAAAACACACAAAAAATGACTTTAAAGCAGTATAAAACTCGGACATAATATTCAATGAAAACATGTTTTCCTACTATTCATATGCCATATGGTTATCATATTTGCATTTGTGCATAGGTATTATTATTCATTTAGAAATTATACGTTCCCAAAAGTACATTTTTTTTTGTTTTTTTTTTTGCTGTGTGAGCTGACTTTGCATTTCATTCATAACTGGTTTTATTCATTATATGTTGAAGGCAGAAATGCTTTCAGTGTCTCTCTGTGTCCAGCAGCTTCTCCACAGTCAGAGAATGTGTCACATTCCTCACTTGATACATTTAAGTAAACACAAGATAACATTATCTACAACTTCGGATGCGTCCACATTTCTCTGCACTAAACTTTCCAGCCCTGTGTGTAACCCTTTAAATGATGGTTGTATATATTATGCTGTAAATAATTTTAGAGCAAAGAAGAAATGCTGGGTTTAATTCCTCTTTAAATTGATGTTTTCATCCGAACCAATGAAATGTTATTCATCTCAGTCATTCACTAAAAAGATAGAAAGTGAATGGAACTAAGCTAATGGATAGTAACAAAAGCTAGCCTAATGCTGGGCACACATGGCTCGATTTTGCTGCTCGATTCTAATGCTTGATCATCCGCCGCTCGATTCCGCAGTCAATTCTTTTTATCTTCCGCTCATTTTTCTTATCTTTTTCAATTCACTTCAATCCGGAATCGAGCAGCGAAACGATCGGGGAGAGGTCGGACATGTCAGAAATTGTCTATAGAGCCATCTTAATGACTCAAAATCGAGCCATGTATTCCAGCATAAAGACATAAACCTTATTGGCTCTGTCAAAAAACTTAAATACAAGTTTAGTTATTTTTAGATAGAGAACAATTTAAAGTTTTATTTCCATGTAGTCCATAGATGCATGCTTCAGTGCCGCAACCTTATCTTAAAGAGACTCTGAAGCGAGTCTAAACTCTCTTTTTAACCTGTATTCATGTTAAGCCCCATAAGAAAGATAATTTAGACTCGCTTCAGAGTCTCTTTAAGCTGAGTACTGTATATCTCTACAAATAAGCCAGCTTTTTTTTATACCCAAATTTTAAATGTAAAGTGAGGAGATCATCTTATGTGTGGGTGATATACGATGCAGAACGCAAGTCAAAGCATCACTCTAGCTTGCATCCTTGTGTGTGGCAGCTTCTGAACCAGCCCGCTGGAGCTCCAGGCTCACTGCAGTCACATGACAGTGCGCCTGGATCTCTAGTGGCCACTTCAAAAGATACAGAAGAGAAGCGATGATGATTTGGCCTAAAAAGTGTGTGTGTGTTGGGGGGTGATATATAGTAATTTTTTATTACAGAAAGTAAGTTATTTTATTATTCTACAAACAAGGTTTCGAAGGTTTTCCCTTGTTGCTGAGTACAACGTCAAGGATTTTCATGATACCGGCAGATACATTGGTGAAGACAACCTTGTAAAACTCTTCTATTTTGAACCTGGTCTGGCACTTGGTGTCTGGAAGGTAAAATGTTCTATATTCACAGTTTGTTATTTGAATGCAGATCATTGTTCATCTTTAGGGGCCGGAGCTATAGGATTTCAAAAGTAACAACACTTATTATCATTATTTTTATTTGCACAAATTATTTTCCGTACATTTTCCCCTTTTTGGACTGTTACACATTATATAATTTACCTAGGATTTTGATTTAAACAACATAGCCTTGATTTAGTTAGGATTGAAGGATCCAAATACTTTTTTTCATTGTTTATACAGAAGTTAATCAAACAATAAGAAAGTTTAAAAAAAAACCTTCTTTGACTGCAAGCAGATATGTAAATGATTGCCTTGCTTATGGCCTATGGCAAAATTCAAGGCTGAATGTGTTATAACAGGTAGTTCTGATCATGACAACACTTATTAGAGAACTAAAGAATTTAAGGGTAAACACTGCAAACTGTACAGTCACATTTACCAGTCATCTACTATTATGATTTATTATTTAGTGCTGACATTTTTCGCAGCGCTTTACAGAATATATGGTCTTGTCGCTAAATGTCCCTCAGAGGGGCTCACATTCTAATCCCTATCATAGTCCTATGTCCTTTGTAGGGCCTGTTCACGAGGAAGCCAATTAACTTATCTGTATGTTTTTGAGATGTGGGAGGAAAGCAAGTGTGCCTGGAGGAAACCCACACGGATACGGGGAAAACATACAAACTCTTTGCAGATGTTGCCCTGGCTGGGATTTAAACCAGAGAGTGCTATCCACTATGCCACCCTGCTGCCCATGCTGGCCATCATTATTTCCAGCAAAGACGACATGCTGAAGATCTTAATGTTATAATTGTGAAAGTTGGTGCCAAATTTGTGTGGGACCAGGAATCTTTTGAAGTAAGGATGTTTAATCTTTCTCAGTATTAGACAAATACTGCTGACCTTCAATCCCTATTCACCACTTTTCTGAGCACTCTCGCTACTCCTTCTCTACCTCATTCCTTAAACCCTCATTCATCCCTTGTGGAAAATATCTTATGTAGCAAGTTCTTTTCTATGAATTTTTTTTCTCTGCTTACATCTTTGCACCAAGAGATGGAATGTGTTTTATAGTATCTAAAATTTTGGAAGTTAATCATAAGCTCAGGATCTAATGAAGAGAATCTCCTCCCTAAATAAAGCTTACACTTCAAAAAAACTGTGCAAATAACAGTATCTCACAAAGTACTCAACCATTCTTTTCATGTTACACACACACTAAGAATTTTAATCATCTAGCTTATTATAGATGATACCACTACTTAAACTGATCAGTAAGGAAATAAGGATCAATTCCATGGTTACTTTATTATTGTCTGTCACAATGCAAGAAAATGAGCCAGACATCACATGGCCACAGATAGTCTCTGTGTAACAACATATGTGACTTTATACAGAAGGACGTAGAGTTTAAGGCTTACTCTCAAGCACATTCTGTATAGCATCAGAGTTGCTTTCAGGAAACAGACGTACGCTGTGATTGGAACACTGAAAGCAATGACCCATGGTGGTGATAGTGGATTAAAAAAAAAGAAATGGAAGTGCTACTAAGGAGACTCCAAAGGCAAGCCATAAAGAGAAAGCAAAATAAATGGTAACAGGTACAACAGGGAAACAGATATTTATAGATACAAAAGTTTGTAAAACTCCTGCAACATCTAAAGTCTCTATCCCTGCAACCTCCATGTGTGTCCAGAATACCAAGAAAACCTATATCAGCATGTATGGACGTTGGGGAGAAACCAAATAAACTAAAAGTAACTAGTCTAAGATTTTACATTCTCTACTTGGAATATCTGTTCTCTTCAAATACTACTTCTGCACAGCCAACAGGCTGGATCATATCGGATCAAGCTATTCTCAAATATTAAAGACTTTCTCAGGAGACGTTGTTACATCATTAGCTGGGTTGAAAAAAGACATTCATCCATAGATATGATGATATTATTATTAAATAGTTCTACCTAAATAAAGTGAGTTGTTGTCTGTAAGAAAAACAAGTGTTTGCTTTCTTAAAACAGAAAGAATTTGCGATTAATTCAGGTTGGAGTGAGCTTGAGATGTCTCCCAGGGCATCACTGCTGAATATATGCAAATTAACCATTGTTGCCCTTAGAAGCTAAACACACCTCCAGAACCGCTGGAATGCAATGATGTCAGCTTGTGTCAGCTTGTTAATTTGTACGGAGCCATAATAATCCAACATTGTTAGTTCACCGTAAAGGCTATTTTACCCTTACCGCCAAGAGCCATTTTTACCTTTTAGTGCTCCTATTCATTTGGCCATAACTTTATCACTGCTTCTCACACCGAAATGAGCTATACATTTTTTTTTTGGACACAAAATAGGCTTTCTGTAGACGATACGTGTTTTCAGTAATTACTTTATTTGCTATGCAGTTAATAGGAAAAAACAAGGAAAAAAATGAAAAATTACAGTATTTTTAAGTTTCCATCCCCTATAGTTTTAAAATAAACAATGCTGCTATAGATAAAACCCACACTTTTTATTTGCCCATTTGTCCCAGCTATTGCAACATTTAAATTATGTTCCTGTACAATGTTCCTGGAGTAACTATTATTATTTTTTTTTTTTTTTTTACAATTGTTTCTGTTTGGTAACTATTGGGGGGGGGGGGGGGGGTTGGAAGAGATTAATAACTATAGAGGTTTTTTTTCTTTATGGATTTTTATATTAATTTTTCTTTTTAGCCCCAAGATTGCGCTATACACCATCCTAAAGTAAAGAACTAAAGAAACAGGGACGCAGACTGGAACGAAGGTGGCGCAAACATCAGTCTCCTGATGACAAACTTTCCCTAATTGCTCACCTGAAAAAATATCAAACGATGATTAACAAAAAGAAGTCCTTATTCCTGTCTCACGAAATTGCAAATGCAGCCAACAGACCTGCCCAACTCTTCCGCACGGTTGACAGTCTCTGCAATCCATCTTGCAGGAAATCCAGCATCAGACCTTCACAGGAACTGTGCGAGAAATTTGCCCACTTCTTCTCAGACAAAGTCTCCTCCATACGATCTGCCATTCAATTCACAGCCCCAGAAACCCATGCAGAGCCATATAACAGGTGCAAAAATAGCCTACCACCATGGTCTGATTTTAAGGTAATCACTGAAAAAGACATCTTGGATATCCTCTCAAACCTTCGCCAGACTACCTGCGATCTGGACCCTGGCCCCACTAAGTTCATGTTGAAATGCCCTGAACTATTTACACCGGCATTCCACAAAATAGTCAACGGCTCCTTACAAGAAGGGTGGTTTCCCTCTACTCTGAAAGAAGCAATCGTCAGGCCTCTACTCAAGAAACCATCCTTAGACCCAGATGCTTTAAACAGCTACAGACCTGTCTCAAACCTCCCCTTTCTGGGAAAAGTTATTGAAAAGGCTGTCTACCTCCAACTTGAAGCCAGGCTCTCCAGAAACAACATCCTTGACCCTCTTCAATCTGGTTTCAGGAAATATCACAGCTGTGAAACAGCCCTCACCCAGATTTGCAATGATCTGCTCATTGCAAGAGACAAGGGTCAATGTTCCATCCTGATTTTGCTCAACCTCTCAGCGGCTTTTGACACAGTCGATCATAAAATCTTACTCAACAGGCTACAAGAGTACTGTGGCATAGATGGCATTGTTCTCCGGTGGTTCAACTCCTTCCTGGCTGGCAGAACACAAAGGGTAGCCTTAGGGCCCTTCCTCTCCAACCCTGTACCACTAAAATACGGAGTACCTCAGGGCGCAATATTATCCCCTTTACTGTTCACCAAATACATGCTGCCACTTGGAGAAATCATACAAAAACATGGCCTGACATATCATTGCTATGCTGATGACACCCAGCTATATTTGTCATTCAAACCTGATGTCACAGACCCTACTCCACAAATAAACTCATGCTTAGCTGAGCTTCAGGAGTGGATGAATAATAATTGGCTAAAACTTAATGCTGACAAAACTGAGGTTCTTGTTATCGAGGGCCAAGGCTCAACAGCAAAGCAGCTCCAGTCTCAACCAACACCGCTAAGGATAGGGAGCTCAGACCTGAACAACTCAGACTGTGTGCGCAGCCTGGGAGTACTGATTGATGGGAAATTAAGCTTCAGGAATCAAATCTCAGCTGTTGTGAAACATTCCTTCTTTCACCTAAGGAATATTGCAAGGATTAAACACCTAATTCCTTCAGAGGATCTTCCAACCCTAGTTCATGCCTTCGTCACATCAAGGTTAGACTACTGCAATGTCCTCTACACAGGCCTGCATAAGAAAGACTTACGCCGCCTGCAATTAGTACAGAATGCCGCCGCAAGGCTGTTAACGAGCCAACCCCGCCATTGCCACATAACACCAACCCTGAGCTCACTCCACTGGCTACCGATAAAATGGAGAATTCTGTTTAAGATTGGCTTACTGACATTCAAATCCTTGCACAATCTGGGCCCTGGATACCTGAAGGACTTGTTGCAACTACATCACACCCCCCACAATCTTAGATCAAAAGGACGTAACACCTTGGTCACCCCCAGAGTCCACCTCAAAACCTTTGGAGACAGAGCCTTTTGTCATGCTGCCTCTACACTCTGGAACTCCCTGCTACACCCAATCAGGACAGCCCCATCCCTGGAAGCATTTAAGTCTAAACTGAAAACCTACCTTTTCAGTCTGGCATTCATGAACATCTGACTATCTCCTCTGTAACACAACCCAGCCTGAAACCCTGTATTAATCTGAGACACAGCTATGCGCTTTGAGTCCTATGGGAGAAAAGCGGTTTACAAATGTTATTGTATTGTATTGTATTGTATTATCCTGGGTTACCAGGAAGTGTTTGATAATTTGTTTTCCTCCTCATGTCTCTTCATTCCCAGGCACTTCAATTGGCTCAGGGAAAACCTGTTCCCATTTACCAAACCCCGACCTGTAAGTCCCGCCATAAACAAGCTAATTAACTAGTTGACAGGATGTACCTGTACATCCAGTTTTAGCTTACTGGTTACACCGTGAATATACAACACTCAGTGCTGTTTGTGTCATAGTAGCCAGCATTATGCACACTGTACTTTTGCCCTCTCTGTCCTTTTGCCCAGGCCTGTCAGTCAGGTGGTTTGTCAGGCCTTGGCCTTCCGGTCCAGTTTATACCTGTTGTTTTTTGCCCTACCCTTTTCAGCCAGCCCAGTCCACACCTGTAGTTATTATTATAAATCACCAACCTCTTCCGTGGCACTGTACAGAGTAAGAAACAAGCAAACGGTACATAATAAAGCAGACAATGGTATACAGAAGATATTCGCATTGATACATAATACAGAATTGACACATATAGTGATTACAGTGACAAATGTTAAATTATTATCAAAATGTACAGCAAATACAGCAAGACACAAATGGGAGAAAGAGCCCTGCCCTTGTGAGCTTACAATCGAAAGTAATAGAAAGGAAATGAGGTAGGGTAATATTCAATAAGTATATCTAGGGACAGTGTGTTTTTCGGTTACATTTAGTAAGGAGTACAACGTGGCCAGAGTTTAAAGGGGAATGGCCTAAGGTAGGGCGTATGCTTGTCTAAAAAAGTTGAGTTTTGAGGGAGTGTTTACAGATTTCAAAGGTTGGAGAGTGACGGCTGTGTTTTAGTAGGAGATTCCAGAGGAGGGGTATGCCCCAGAAAAAAAAAATCTTCCATCAGTACCAAGATAAACAGGGCTCTAACAAAAGTCATCAGCCATTGGTCAGGTGAACCAGCAAATGCACTACATGGCAGCATTAACATCATCAGGATTAAACCAGATGTCAGCAAAATGTTGGCAGACAGGCAGTAGAGTCAGGTTCAGGTCAGAGGTCAGCAACAGGTGAACAATCAAACCAGTAGAAGTACCAGACAGAAGGGGGTAGCAGGGTTGGATCAGAGAGCAGCAATAAGGGTTAAGCAAAAACCGTACCAATGAGCAGGCTTGGTCAGACAGGAGCATGACACAAAAATAGAATCATTAGATGGGAAAGAGCAGCAGCATTGGCGTCGAGTGTGACATTAGACACATTTGTAGCCTTGCACAGACACATACCAGGGGACCTGCATCTGTGGCACAGCTGTGTACATAAATGTGAGTCATGTAATATAACGTGCATGCATGTGTCCTAACACTCTTACCTGGCAATAAATGTCCATCTCCTGCTGATAGCCATTTAAAGTGGACATTTACCATATGTCTTCCTCTGATTTGGTTCAATAAAAAAAATCCTCAAGACAATCATTCTAGCCAAACTGCATTATCTTTATCACCAGGGCTATTGGTGGGACTGGGAGTCTAAAAAAAAAAAGCTGGCACTTCCTATAATCTTTATTATTTCATAGAAACCACCCAAAACGCCAACATTTCAGGAACACACAGGGTCCTTTTCTCAAGCCAAAGCCTGCTCAAAGCAATTATCTGTCTGCCACGTGTTAGTACAAGAACATAGGTTCTGCAAATGGATGTATAACCTTTGTGCACTCACTGAAGTTATGTGCAGCGTACGGTGGGCGGCAGCATTATTGGCTGGAGGTGTTGCTGCCCCTTTGTACAATTTGTCTAATGGACAACAGACCATAGTTGCTTTGATTACTAGCTGTTGTTATCTAGCTGAGAGCAAAGATTACAAAAGACTGGTGTCCGTTCGTATTTCTGATTTCCATCCAGTGACTTAAAAGATGTAGAATTGCAGTAAGTAACTTCCATTATCATCCCTACTCTAAAAACACTGGATAATTTTTTTTCAAAAGTAGACTAAAGGAAACAGACAAGCAAAACCACATCAACATCTTAATTTAACTTTTCCTGTATCCTGTATGTTTGTATAACATGCATTTTTTTCCATCTTGTCCCGTGTTAGACATTGTACACCAAACCCGCTATCTTTGAAGAGTCTTGTTCATGCTCAAATTTCTACTGGGTTTGATTTTCCCCAAATTCAACAGTAGTGTCCGTTAACCTAGTAAAGGTACCTTTCTTCCATAAATTGACAGAGTAACCAAGCAGCTTGGGGTGACCCAAAACCACTAGGAAAGTATAGGGGACTAAAAGAAAACGAAAAGCCCTCCTACTAAAAAGCAATGCTTAGTGTGGTTTGCATTCTTAAAACAGAAGATATTTGCGATATTTCAGATTTAAGTGTGTAACCGTGGTTACCCACAATACACACTGCTGAATATGCAAATGATCTCTTTATACCCCTGCAGCCAGGCTTACATCCAGAACAAGCAGAGAGTACGTGGCTGTGCAGCAGACCTAGTTGTGACACCTCCACGGGTTGCAGGAAGGCCTGCTGCCACCTCTCCTCCTGCTACATCCTCTTCACTGTCCTCCTCCTTGGCTGAGTGGCAGTTCAACTCTACTGGTGCTGCGATCTCCTCTCCAGCTACACAGCCCCAGCTCCCCAGGGTCTGTGCTGCATGCCAGATACGACGGTGTCATGCCATCTTAGACATGTCTTGCCTCAAAGCGGAGAGTCACACTGGAGCAGCTCTCCTGGCTGCTCTGAACAAACAGGTGGATCAGTGGCTGACCCCGCACCAACTGGAGATCAGCAACGTGGTGTGTGACAACGGGAAGCAATCTCATTTCGGCTTTGAATTTGGGAAAGTTAACACGTACCCTGCATGGCACATGTGCTGAATCTAATAATTCAGAGATTTGTGTCTAAGTACCCAGGCTTACAGGACTTCCTGAAAACGTCCAGGAAGGTATGTGGGCATTTCAGGCGGTCTTACACGGCCATGGCACGCTTTGCCGATACTCAACGGAGAAACAAATTGCTGTTGAGACGCTTGATTTGCAATAGCCCGACTCGCTGGAATTCAATGCTCCTGATGTTCAACCGCCTGCTACAACAAGAAAAAGCTGTCAAACAGTATCTTTACAACTACAGTCGAAGGACATGCTCTGGGGAGATGGGGATGTTGTGGCCAAAGTACTGGACACTCATGCGAAATGCCTGCAGGTTCATGCGGCCATTTGAGGAGGCGACAAACCTGGTGAGTCGCAGTGAAGGCGCCATCAGCGACTTGATCCCATATGCTTTTTTCCTGGAGCGCGCCGTGCATAGAGTGGTGGATCAAGCTGTGGAGGAACATGAGGAAGAGTTGTGGGATCTATTCTCAGCAGAAGCAGATGATTCCTCAACACCTGCGGCAGCACGGAGGAGGAGGAGGAGGAAGAGTCGTGTGGGGAAGAGGAATCAGATGATGAGGAAGGTGTTTTTTGTGGAAGAGGAGGCGGCAGAACAATTGCAGCAGGTGTCGCAGGAGGCTTGTGCTGCTCAACTTTCCTGTGGTATTGTTCGTCGCTGGGGGGAAGAGGAGAATTTACCTGACATCACTGAGGAAGAGCAAGAGGAGATGGATAGTACGTCTGCATCCAAATTTGTGCAGATGGCGGCTTTCATGCTGTCCAGCCTGTTGAGGGACCCCCATATAAAAAAACTCAAGGGGAATGAGATGTACTGGGTGGCCACGCTACTAGACCCTCGGTATAAGCACAAAGTGGCGGAGATGTTTCCAAATAACCAGAAGGCAGAAAGGATGCACCACTTGCAGAACAAGCTGGCAACTATGCTTTACAGTGCATTTAAGGATGATGTCACAGCACAATGGAATAAAGGTGCCACTGCCAGTAATCCTTCTCCCATGTCCACGCAGGCAAGGACAGGACGCTCTAGCGATCTCATGGTGATGTCGGACATGCGGACATTCTTTAGTCCAACGTCTCGCCTTAACCCTTCCGGATCCACCCTCCACCAACGCCTCGACTAGAAGGTAGCTGACTACCTGGCCTTAAGTGTGGATGTAGACACTGTGAGTAGCGATGAACCCCTGGACTACTGGGTGCGCAGTCTTGACCTGTTGTCAGAGCTGTCACAATTTTCCCATCCAACTTCTGTCTTGCCCTGCCTCAAGCGTCCTGTCAGAAAGGACCTTCAGCGCAGCTGGAGGCATTGTCACTGAGAAGAGAAGTCGCCTAAGTCACAACAGTGTTCAGTACCTCACCTTTTATTTAAAATGAATGAGGCATGGATCCCGGAGGGCTACTGCCCGCCCGAAGACTAAATCAGTCCCCACACACAGCATCTCTGCCTGCACACCGTGTGACTGCCTGCCCCATGACTGAGTCGGACCCCACACAGCATCTCTGCCTGCAGGCTGCTTAACTGCCTTCTCCTCCACCACCAACAGGGTCCAGGACTCCTGGTGGATTCCTGAATTTTTAAGGCCTTAGCAGCCGCTATAATAATTTTTCTGGTGTGTGTACATGCCTGCCTAATTTTTCTGGCTGCACTGCAGCTGCAACAACAAAACAAAAGGCATGTACATGTGTCAATTCCCCTTCGTGATCATTACCTAGCCGCGGTGAAGGGGCTTGCGTATCACAATGAAGCAATGACCGCCGGCTTTATGAGTGTCTCGGGGGGGAGGGGGGCCCACACCCAAGATAATAAGGTCGTTGCTTCATTGTGGGACAGTCACTGTTGTTCTATCATTGATCTACCACAGTCCGGCGAACATATGGGCTTGAAAACCGCCACAGCCTGCACTCTGGCCATGGTGCGCACCAGTCCAGCATGGCCGTCACTACACAAACAGCTGTTTGTGGTGCGTTACACAGTGAGTTTGGTCTGTCAGTGTGAAGCAGTACACTAATTACACCCCCTGATTGATGTATACACATGCAAGATGTTTTAAAGCACTTTAGGCCTCCAGTTTAGAATGCAATGTGATTTCTGCCTTTAAAACGCTGCTGTGCATCAAATCCAGATTTTTTTCCCTGGGACTTTTGGCGTGTATCCCACTCCGCCATGCAAAAACGTATGTGTTAGACCCCTTGAAACCTCTTTTCCATCACTTTTGTGGCCTGCATAAATGTTTTTCTAGTTTTCAAAGTCCGCCTCCCCATTGAAGTCTATTACGGTTTGAAAAGTTGGCGCGAGCCAAACTTTTTTCGGAAGTTCGTGTTTGAGGTTTGCGAGCCTAAAATCGGAGGTTCGAGCCATCTCTATTCATGGAATGCTTTCCTATGGGAAATCAAAAATGTTTTTTAATGTGATTTTTGTGTATTTTTACTCTTAGGAAAAGGGAGATTATTTGAAAAGGGAGATTATTTAAAATGCAAATGCAAAAAATAAAAAAGCAACCTCAAACACAAAATGTATACAAAAATACAAATCCAAAAAAGTAAGCACAGAAACGCACATACCTTTAAAATGCATGATTTTCTGCACAGACAAGTGTGCTCCAGGCCTCACTGATCTGGTAAACATTGGTTCATGTTCAGAAAAAAGTCTACTAAACAAAATTCTAATAAACAAGCTGGAAATGACCATACCCTTTTAGATGCAATGTGCTTTTCTACTGAAAATTCTGTGTTGAGGGATTGCATAGCTTTGTGTTAATCAAAAAACAACCTTTTAATTTTAGAAGACTCCTGACATTGCTTTTGCCATGGCCACACTCCATTATCATCAGCTGCTTGAGAAGAGTTTGTCGGGAACAGCCAATAGGTAAAATTATATATCTTGATAAAAGTGTTCATTTTTTCCAGTTGTGAAACAAATTTGAAAACCTGCATAGCTAAGAAACTTTTTTAGAATGCTATCTCTCTGACTGTCATAGTGATTTTTGGTTTCAGCAGTTTTTATAACGAGGAAGACTGCACTCCTTAGTATCCACAGATCTAATTAGATCTAATCTGTGTATAGATTCTGAGTCATGGATTTGGAACATATACCGTATTTGCTGCCGTATGAGACGCTCCAAAATATAAGTCGGGGATTCACTTCCTTTGCCGTGTAAGATGCAGTGAATCTTTCTCCCCATGTTTTTGGGGGGAAAGTGCGTCTTATAAAGCGGAAAATATGGTCAACCCTGTAGCCAGTAAACTACTCATTTTAGGCAGTCAAAAATGATCACCTCTAAATGGCTTTCCTTTGGAGAGGAGCTTCAGGATAGTTTGTTTGGAATTTGGCAAATTACTTCAGCAGTTGAACATTTTGATTCAGTGTCTTTTGTCTAGCACCATTTTGGTGCTGCAGTAAAACTTTTAGTTTAATATGCCCTTCAACCAGTGCTTAACCACTTAAGGACCGAGGTGATAGAGATCTACGCCCTGTTTTGATGGGCTCCTGGCTGGCAGGGCGTAGATCTCTATCACCGGCGCCGCCGCTCCCCGCCGCGATCGCGCGCACCGAACCGGCTGCACTTAGCTGTCTTATGACAGCTAAGGCTTCCGGGTATCGGCAGGAGCCGTCACTGATTGGCTCCCTGCCGTGTGATCGCTGTGAGCCAATCACAGCGATCACCCTCCGAAAGGCAACATAGTTGCCGTTCCGCCTTCCTCTCCGCCTCCCTCTCCCTGTCACTGTGGATCTTGTGTGACAGGGAGAGACGCACAGCCTGCAGCCGTGACAGGCTGTGCGATTTTAGTGTAAAAAAATCCAGATCTCCCCCCCCATGTATCCCTTGATCCCCTCCCAACCACCTATATATAGATATATATAGATCTATATATAGATCTATATATATATAGATCTATATATATATATATATATATAGATCTATATACATATATAGATCTATATATATATATATATAGATCTATATATATATATATAGATCTATATATATATATATAGATCTATATATATATATATATATATATATATATATATAGATCTATATATATATATATATAGATCTGTATATAGATATATATATATATATATATATCTATATATATATATATATATATATATATCTATATATATATATATATATATATATCTAGATCTATATATATATATATATATATAGATCTATATATATATATATATATATATATATATATATATATATATATATATATATATATATATATATATATATATATATATATATATATATAGATCTATATATATATATATATAGATCTATATATATATATATATATATATATATATATATATATATATATATATATATATATATATATATATATATATATATATATATATATATAGATCTATATATATATATATATATATATATATATATATATAGATCTATATATATATATATATATATAGATCTATATATATATATATAGATCTATATATATATATATAGATCTATATATATATATATAGATATAGATATATATATATATATATTTTACTGGATTGTGATTTTAACCACTTGCCGACCGCCCCTACGGCGGCAAAGTGGAGCCCGCAACGACCGCAATACACCGATCGGCGGCGGCTCGTTGCGGACTAGCTGCCGGGGATCGCATGCTGGATGTGCCCACCCGCGACGTCAACCCTCCAGCCAATTAGCAGCGGCGGCGGGTTGTTAACCCCCGATCTGCCGCATGTAAAGCGGATAATACGCTTTGTAATGTATACAAAGCGTATTATACAGGCTGCCTCCTGCCCTGGTGGTCCCAGTGATTGAGGGACCACCAGGGCAGGTTGCAGCCCTCCTAGTAAGTACCCAAGCACACTGATCCTGCCCCCTGATCACCCACTGCACCCATCAGACCCCCCCCTGCCCACCCCTCAGACACCTGTTTGCACCCAATCACCCCCCTAATCACCCATTAATCACTCCCTGTCACTATCTCAACACTATTTTTTAGATTAGGTCCTAAACTGCCCCCTGGGGGCTCCTGAACACCCCCCCCACACACCCTCAGATCCTCCCTAGACCCTCCCCCCTGTGTACTGTATACATCTATCCTTCCCTATAATCACCCACTGATCACCTGTCAATCACCCATCAATCACCCCCTGTCACCACCTGTCACTGCCACCAATCAGATCAGACCCTAACCTGCCTTTTGTGGGCACCTGATCACCCACCCACACCCTCAGATTGCGTGCAGACCCACCCTCAAATCACCTCCGAAAGTGCATTGTTTACATCTGTTCTCCCCTCTAATCATCCACTGATCACCCATCAATCACCCCGTCACCAACTGTCACTGCTACCCATCAGATCAGACACTAATCTGCCCCTTGCGGGCACCCAATCACCCGCCCACACCCTCAATTAGCCCCCCAGACCCCCTCTGATCAACTCGCCAGTGCATTGCTTGCATATATTCTCCTCTGTAATCACCTACTGATCACCTATCAACCACCCCGTCACCCCCTGTCACTGCTACCCATCAGATCAGGCCCTAATATGCCCCCTGCGGGCTTCTGATCACCCGGCCAAACCCTCACCCGCCCCACCGCAGTGACAGAAATTTTTTTTCTGATCACTGCTGGTACGACTTAATTGCCATGTCCAGGTCACGATTTGAGAACATTCCTGCACTTCAGTGCCAATACAACCTGTCATCTAAGAAGCCACCCTGCTTATGACCGGTTCCACAAAATTCGGCCCCTCATAGACCACCTGTCATCAAAATTTGCAGATGCTTATACCCCTGAACAGTCATTTTGAGGCATTAGGTTTCCAGACTACTCCTCGTGGTTTTGGGCCCCTAAAATGCCAGGGCAGTATAGGAGCCCCACAAGTGACCCCATTTTAGAAAGAAGACACCCCAAGGTATTCCGTTAGGTGTATGACGAGTTCATAGAAGATTTTATTTTTTGTCAAAAGTTCGTGGAAATTGATTTGTATTGTTTTTTTTCACAAAGTGTCATTTTCCAATAACTTGTGACAAAAAATAAAATCTTCTATGAACTCACCATACACCTAACGGAATACCTTGGGGTGTCTTCTCTCTAAAATGCGGTCACTTGTGGGGTTTCTATACTGCCCTGGCATTTTAGGGGCCCTAAACCGTAAGGAGTAGTCTAGAAACCAAATGCCTCAAAATGACCTGTGAATAGGACGTTGGGCCCCTTAGCGCACCTAGGCTGCAAAAAAGTGTCACACATGTGATATCGCCGTACTCAGGAGAAGTAGTATAATGTGTTTTGGGGTGTATTTTTACACATACCCATGCTGGGTGGGAGAAATATCTCTGTAAAGGGACAATTGTGTGTAAAAAAATCAAAACATTTTAATTTACAGAGATATTTCTCCCACCCAGCATGGGTATGTGTAAAAATACACCCCGAAACACATTATACTACTTCTCCTGAGTACGGCGATACCACATGTGTGACACTTTTTTGCAACCTAGGTGCGCTAAGAAGCCCAACGTCCTATGAGTACCTTTAGAATTTCACAGGTCATTTTGAGGCATTTGGTTTCTAGACTACTCCTCACGGTTTAGGGCCCCTAAAATGCCAGGGCATTATAGGAACCCCACAAGTGACCCCATTTTAGAAAGAAGACACCCCAAGGTATTCAATTAGGTGTATGGGGAATTCATAGAAGATTTTATTTTTTGTCACAAGTTAGTGGAAAATGACACTTTGTGAAAAAAACAATAAAAATCAATTCCCGCTAACTTGTGAAAAAAAAAATGAAATCTTCTATGAACTCCCCATACTACTAACGGAATACCTTGGGGTGTCTTCTTTCTAAAATGGGGTCACTTGTAGGGTTCCTATACTGTCCTGGCATTTTAGGGGCCCTAAACCGTGAGGAGTAGTCTAGAAAATAAATGCCTTAAAATGACCTGTGAAAATCCTAAAGGTACTCATAGGACTTTGGGCCCCTTAGCGCAGTTAGGGTGCAAAAAAGTGTCACACATGTGGTATCGCCGTACTCAGGAGAAGTAGTATAATGTGTTTTGGGGTGTATTTTTACACATACCCATGCTGGGTGGGAGAAATATCTCTGTAAATGGACAATTGTGTGTAAAAAAATCAAAAGAAATCTCATTTACAGAGATATTTCTCCCACCCATCATGGGTATGTGTAAAAATACACCCCAAAACACATTATACTATTTCTCCTGAGTAAGGCGATACCACATGTGTGACATTTCTTTTGCAGCCTAGGTGCGCTAAGGGGCCCAAAGTCCTATGAGCACCTTTAGGCTTTACAGGGGTGCTTACAATTTAGCACCCCCCAAAATGCCAGGACAGTAAACACACCCCACAAATGACCCCATTTTGGAAACTAGACACTTCAAGGTATTCAGAGAGGGGCATGGTGAGTCCGTGGCAGATTTCATTTTTTTTGTCACCAGTTAGCAGAAATGGAAACTTTTTTTAATTTATTTTTTTTTGTCACAAAGTGTCATTTTCCGCTAACTTGTGACAAAAGATAAAATCTTCTATGAACTCACCATGCCTCTTAGTGAATACTTTGGGGTGTCTTCTTTCCAAAATGGGGTCATTTGGGGGGTGTTTATACTATCCTGGAATTCTAGCACCTCATGAAACCTGACAGGTGCTCAGAAATGAGAGAGATGCTTCAAAATGGGAAAATTCAATTTTTGCACCATAGTTTGTAAACGCTATAACTTTTACCCAAACCAATAAATATACACTGAATGGATTTTTTTTAATCAAAAACATGTTTGTACACATTTTTCGCGCTGCATGTATACAGAAATTTTACTTTATTTGAAAAATGTCAGCACAGAAAGTTAAAAAAATCATTTTTTTGCCAAAATTCATGTCTTTTTTGATGAATATAATAAAAAGTAAAAATCGCTGCAGCAATCAAATAGCACCAAAAGAAAGCTGTATTAGTGACAAGAAAAGGAGGTAAAATTCATTTAGATGGTAGCTTGTATGACTGAGCAATAAACCATTAAAGCTGCAGTGGTCTGAATGGAAAAAAGGCTCTGGTCCTTAAGGGGTGAAAAGACTGCGGTCCTTAAGTGGTTAAACATAGACATTCTTTTTATTTCTCTGATCCAAACATGACACCACTTTTAACAATCAGTCAAAACATTTAAACTGGCCTACTAATATTGTGTAGGTGCCACTTGTGATGTCAAAACATCTCTGATCCATAAAAGTATGGCTTCCATATGGCCTCAGAAGGTTTCTTTGAAGGATCTGTCACCAAGACACATTGCGGGTATCTGGAAGCCATAGAAGACATTCATAAGACCAAGCCCTCTTTCCTTTTTTCTATGGTCCATTTCTGTTACTTGCATATCCACTGCAGTTTTTTTTAGCAGTGGACAGGAGACAGCATAGGTGCTCTGGCTGCTTCGGGGCCATGGACTGCTATGAAGCAAGCTCTGATACACTGTGTTCTGACACCTTTTTCTCCATGTTTGTCATTCTGCTTTTCGGTGAAGAAGGTAAAAAGGGCACTTATGCCACATGTTAAAAAGGGCACCACACAGAGCAAAATGTTAGCAGCTTTTGTGGTGCCCACGGTATAATAAGGGTGCACAATATTTTTTTTAACTGCAATAGGAAGTATCAATACTTAAATCATGTAGAGGAAGTCTCAATACAAAAATTATAAGGACATTCATATAACGGCAAAAGGAAATCTCAATGCGAAAATCACGCAGTAGCAGCCTCTGGGCAAGTACATTTCCCTATAATACCGCTAATTGAGGCTTTGCACGGGGGAGGTTGAGAGTTAGGCACCACCAGGAGAGGGTTAAGAGTCAGGCACCACGGGGGTGGGGGGTTAAGAGTTAGGCACCGGTAAAGGTTGGATTAAGAATTAGGCATTGGTAGAGGGAGGGTTAAGTATTAGGCATCGGTAGAGGGAGGGTTCTGTGTGAGAGTAGGTCATAGTAAAATATCAGTAAAGATTACCAATATTTTACTATCGGAATTAAAGTGAACCAGAGAAAAAAAGAACTAATGAGATAAACAATTGGATCTGTCTTTCTACTCCAAATGACTCTTTTACATATCTCAAGGTTTTATTTTATGGATAAACATTTACAAAGCAGATTTAATGTGTTATAGTCTCTGCTCAATTGCAGTGTCTCGAGAGTCCCAGAGTGAAAATACATGAACTATTGACCTTCTATCTTCTCCTCTCACAGTAAAAAGCCCAGCTATCTGCTTAGGAAAGTGTTTTATAGCTGTAATTTGTTATCAGTGAGCCTACGGAGTCCTTCCTGGAGAAAGACTGTTCCAGAGCTAATTATAAACTCTTTCAGGCATGAAAAAAAAAGAAAAGAAGCACAGCATAAGTGTCTGTATACCTGCCACTGTATATACACGTCTAGCTCATCATGTCACATGTCATCTCTGGTACACTTTAAGTAGTAGAATATTTGTTATTTACCGATATTCTACTAGCCACAATATCCAGTGCCCTATTTTGAAGGCACCTTTTACTCTATGTATGTGTTTTTCAGTAGTTCTGCTACATTAGCTCTTTTAGGAATCATACCAAGCAAGCTAGCCTTTGCTCCCCATGCGTACTAATAAACCTTAGGTATCCATGATCCTGTCTCCGGTTTGCTGATTGTCCACAATAAAGTTGCACTTCTATAAAACCTTCTCAAATTCTGTGATGGATATAACTGCTGTAAGAAGTAGGGAGAAAGGTTTTATTTTTTTTTGTCACTAAACAGCTTTTTATTATACAGTTTGATAGCTGAAAGCATTCATGCAATGGCAGTACCAATCAATGCTATACCATGAGCTGAGGGCATTCGTTTTTTTTTATACAGATGACATTGCTTTAAGAAAAAAAATGCCTGCATGGACAGTGGTTTACTAAATGTTATGCCAATCTGTGATATTGCTTTAAGCCCCTTTTAACAAATACGAACCACTGTGTATTTGGAACAGACCTGCTGTTGGAGGTGTTGTTACCCAGTCATCTTGACAGGTGATATTGATATTAATGTTAGGGCTGATCATTGTATATTACCTACCCTTTTTTCCACCTGTTCACTTTCCTCTCTTTATATTGATGCGTCAGTGCCCTCAGACAAGTGTAACCTTTTGCATGCAGTTGTCATAGTGCCCAAAGAACTAAGTATGACTTCACTTCAGGTGAATTAAAAGGCTTCTATTTGTAATTCTGTTCGTCTAGTCTTATCCAGTGTGCTGACTTCACAGTGTACAAGTGATGTCTGATGTCACAGTGTGATCTTTCAAATGATTGATTTAACAATTCAGTAAGGAGACCTGAAGGAAGTAAATTTCTGATTGATCTAGTTCCACAAATGAATTATGATGGTTTTATTGCACAATCGTAATTGATACTTATTTGATTTGATTCTTTTAACCATTTAAGGACGACGCTAATCGAAATCTTCGCCCTGTCTTGATGCTGATCTGGCTGGCAGGGCGTGATTTCAACTCACCGACCCTTCAACTCACCGACCCTGCGCGTTCTCGCCACTTTTGTCACTCTCTTCCTGCCGCAACTGACTCGCCATGCCGTCTTTATGACGGCAGAGCCCTGTGAGCCGATCAGGAGCCAATTTCTTTGGCTCCTGACCCTGTCTAATCAATGTAAGCAACTCCCATTGTTTTATATTGATACACACGGTCAGGAACCAATGAAAGCGGCCCTTGACCGGCTCACAGAGTTCTGCTGTCATAGAGACGACAGGGTGGGTGGCCTGTGGTTTTCAGCGTACGGCGGTTGTGGTGAGTGTGTGCTGCGATTCGTCGGTATTCCCCGCTTTTTGGTACCAGCGGTCTCTGGTCCTTAAGGGGGCAGAGACCACTGGTACTTAAGTGTTTAAGGGAAATCGTTCATTAAAAAATCATTCATTGTCAATAAAGGGATCCTGAAGTGAGAGGTATATGGAGGCAGCCTTGTTTATGTCATTTTAAGCAACACCAGTTGCCTGGCTGTCCTTCCGATACTCTGTCTCTAATACTTTTACCCATAGACCCTGAACAAGCATGCAACAGATCAGGTGCTTCTGACAGATCTGACCAGTTTAGCTGCATGCTTGTTGCTGGTGTGATTAAGACACTACTGCAGCCAAATAGATCAGCATCATGCCAAGCAACTGGAATTGTTTAAAAGAAAAAAAATATGGCAGGTTCCCTTTAGAGTGGCACTGAAGTGAAAAAAAGAAACCCTTACTATATAAAGAATTGTATCTGTAGTACGGATAATTCATAGAACATTAGTAGCAAAAGAAAAGTCGCTTATTTTTATTTTTCTGTTGCTTAGTTGTTTTTTTATAACATTGTATGATTCTCTAATATTTGCAGTTTACAAACTACACTTTGTATTTTAACCTCCCTGGCGGTAAGCCCGAGCTGAGCTTGGGCTATGCCGCGCAGGGGGAGATCTCAGCCCCTGGTGGGGCGATTTTTAATCTGTAAATTGCTGTGCGCGCAGCCAGCACTTTGCTAGCCGCGCGCACAGCTTGATCGCCGCCGCTCTGCGGCGATCGGCCGCACGCAGCGGCGAAAGAGGGCCCCCCCCCCCCGCCAGAGCCCTGCGCTGCCCGGACCAATGAGTTCCGGGCAGCGCTATGGGCTGGATCGGAGGTGTCTGACGTCAGGACGTCGGCTGACGTCCATGACGTCATCCCGATCGTCGCCATGGCGACAGGAGAAGCCAAACAGGGGAACGCGTTGTATACGCGTTCCCCTGTTTGCTATAGATGCCGGCGACGATCGCACTAGAGGGACACATGCGCCCTCTAGTGGTGTTTCATGTAGCTACCACTCTGGTAGCTTTACATGAAACAAAAAAAATAAATAAAAAAAAAAGTTTTTTTTGCCAATTTGGCAAAAAAAATTAACCGCCAGGGAGGTTAAACTATGAAACAGCAGAGCTAATGACTCTTTGAACTTTCCTGCAGCAAAACCTTAAAGAGAATCTGTATTCACAAAATTAATTATAAACAAACATCCCTGCCTGTTTGGGGTCATCTCCTAGTCCCCTCTGTAATATTTTCGCTGCTCTCCGCTTAATAAAGAGGGTAAAAAAAACAGTTTTATAAACTGTTTTGTAAACAGAAAAGATGGCCACCAAAACAGGAAGTACATCAGCAGAGCAGTGAACTCAGTTAATACACAGTGAGTACACATTGAGGGCTGGTGCACACCAAAACCCGCTAGCAGATCCGCAAAATGCTAGCAGATTTTTAAACGCTTTTTTTTATTTTTATGAGGCGTTTTGCTAGCGTTTTGCGGATTGCTGCTGCGGTTTTCAGTATAGTAGATTTCATATATTGTTACAGTAAAGCTGTTACTGAACAGCTTCTGTAACAAAAACGCCTGCAAAACCGCTCTGAACAGGCGTTTTTCAGAGCGGTTTGCGTTTTTCCTATACTTAACATTGAGGCAGAAACGCATCCGAAATCCAAAAAATGCCTCACCCAGGCATTTTTCGTTTCTGCAAAACGCCTGCCGCTCTGGTGTGCACCACCCCATTGAGATACATTGACCAAGCAGATCCGCAGCCGCAAGCGGATCTGAAAACGCCCAAAAAGCCGCTCGGTGTGCACCAGCCCTGAATTCAGTCTCCAGAGGTTATGTGCAAGTTTTGAAAGAGCTGTGTGTCAATGAAGCATGACAAGCTGTGTCTGCTCTGCACTCCTGTCAGCCTGACAGGCAGCTTCCTCCTCAGCCAGCTATTCTTTGTTCAGTTTATCAGTCTGTGTTTATCAGCCTCACAGATAGCAGTGAGAGCAGGGACATTGCCTGTGAGGAATAAAACATCACAGGAGCACTGGAGGGGCGTGGAAGGGGTTAACTTGTTCACAGTACTGAAGAGTTGGCAGCCTTCCAGACACAGCCGACAAGTCCGACAGGGGAAAGATAAGCTGATTTATTACAGAGACAGTGCAAGTAGAAAGTGCTGCAGTAAGCCAGGGCACAATGGAGCAGCCTTAGGAACTTGTAGGATAGGAGAAATCATGCTAAAATGTTTGTTACAGAGTCCCTTTAAAAAATAAGAAACAGTGAGAGACAGGTGGAGATCAGTGCTTCAGAAAATTATAACTAAAAAAAAAAAATCATGCTTATCGGGCGCCGCCACCTAAGGTCCACCCCCCCTCACCCCTTAGTAGGATGTGCAGATAGTTTAAAAATTTGCACCCCCACCCCAAATCCCCTAATAAGTATGGCTAGTACAACAAAATTTTCCCTAACCCTTCATTCCCCTTAAAGTGAATGGCCCTGTTTTCTAAGTGCCACCCTCCCCCCACCCCCCATAACAAATGCAAGCAGATTAAAATCTGTCCCATCCCCAAATTCCCTATTCATAATCTCTCAACCTTTCCAAGACCTTTAGTAGGTGGCACCATGATAAAAATCTCCCTCCCCCAGTAATCATGACATAGGAGCTAAGGGGGGCCCACCTCTCCTCCTGGCTGAATAGCTGAGCGGTGAAGCGGAGCTCTAATACATCCAATAATGACTCCCCCAGTGCTAGTATCTTGGTGGTCACTCTCCAGAAAACGAAAAAAACATGACTAGTGTAGTACTAGTAAAAGTTACTAGTAACTAGTGTAGTAGATGCTACTACACTAGTTACTATTTTAGCACTGTTCCCCATGAAGGTGAGAACATAAATGATTGAGAGGAGGTACCCCGGATGTCATTAAAAAAAACTCTAAAAACTGTTTAAAATGGTAAAGGTGGGCTTACCTTGAAGTAAACTAATAGAAAGCCTGAGAGGCTATATATATATATATATATATATATATATATATATATATATATATATATATATATATATATATATATATATATATATATAATATAGTAGTGGGCATTCAATTCATACAATTCAAAATATGGATGAAACTGTACAGATGAAGGTGCCCATACATCAGACAATGTATGGGCAGATCGACCAAGAGACAGACCTCTCTAAACGATTCTGATCAGTGAGAGAACTGTTGCCTGTCCATACATCACAGGCTCATTCCCGATCAATTTTATGCTAAAATCTCTCGGGAATCGTCCGCCGCATCCGTGGCCTTTCTGCTGTTCCCACAGTGTATAAATGTGCATCTATGTGTGCACTTATACATTACCTGTCCTGTGTCGCGTGCCTGTATGTCTTCTGAATCCGCCACTCTTTCTTTATCCTTATACATGCCACCAGCATGGAGCGTATGTGACATCACACACGCCGCATGCATTGTGCCGGCAGCGGGTATAGGGCTAATGGAAGAGCGGCGGATTCAGAAGACGGATAGACACTGCGACACAGGACAGGTAATGTATAAATGCACACATAGATGCACATTTATATACTGCGGGAATAGCATTAGGGGTATCGTCGCTCGTCCTGATATCGCTGTTACTGCTGTGCACCTGATTGTCCACTACGGGTCAACTTCTTGCAGCATGTCCAATCGACATGCTCGAAATTGGCCACATCATCGATCGGGCTTGCACTTGGTGGAACCGATTTTTGTCTGATTCTATAATAATTAATGAATCAGATGGTCGACCGGCCACCAAGTTGTCAGTTGTATGGGTACTATTAAGAGTTTCATGGTTATAGCTTTATGAGATTTAGTCTCCACCTTTGGGAATATTTACAGGTGAATGCTGAATTTAGACTGCATTATATATTAGGGCTGCACGATTTTCCGGTTTAAAACCGAAACCGCGGTTCCTGTGAAGACGATCTGGTGATCGTCAGTATCCACGGTTTTCGGTTTTTAGTGCCCGCTGTGCCCGTGCTTGGCCGCATGGTCTGCCTACCGCTACGCGCCGAGGAAAGCCGCAGAAGCAGTGCATATTCCAAAATGTTAATGAGCCGGGCAGAGGGGGAGAGGCGAGTCCAGTCCAGAGTGGCACACAGCTTCTCCAATAGCTGGATAGCAATGGAATGACGGAGGCGGTAGGCGGAGCTGTATGCTCTGTACAGCTCCGCCTACCGCTGCCGTCATACCATCGCTATCCAGCGATTGGTGAAGCTGTGTGCTGCTCTGGACTGGACTGCCCCCCCCGCGCTGCCCGACTCATTAACATCTTGTAATATGCACTGCTTCTGGCTTCTGCGGCTCTCCTCGGCGCGTAGCGTAGGCACTGCTTCTGCCACTGGATCCGCCCCCCGCTGCCCGGCTCATAAGCCGAGTCCTGTACGCCGCACATTGTTCAAGCCCAGGGGTCATCATAGAGGGCTTCAGGCTTCATAAATGTGCATTGCCTGAAATGCAATGTGAATGCACAGCAAAATTTTCTGACACAGAGCCCGCCATAGCTAGGCTTCACCCCCCTTTGCCGTCCTCATACGAGCTAGACTAGGTCTTGTCATTCAGCCCCCTGAAAAAAAAATTGTGAAAAAAATCGAAATTGCAATTTATGAGAGAAAAGTCGCAATTTCAAATTTTACCTAAAATTGTGCAGCCCTATTATATATAAACAAAACGATCAGATGTTGTTGTTTTACAATAATTTTCTTTCTTGCTGTACACACAGTATGTTTTGTTCTAAAGTAAAACAATTCCATTAATATTGGTTTAAAGACTTTTAACCTGACTGGCAGGCTTATTCAAATGTCTCATTTTAACATGCTCTGCTTGTCTTTCTCCTAAAGCCCTTATGTCTCCCCTGTACATGCACCAGTTCTGGATGATATTGATCCACATTATGGACTTCATGGGTATCGGCTTCACCTTCATATGTATAGTGGACCCAGGACATACCTGCGCAACACCTACCGTAATTTGTTCAGTGGAAAAAGTAAGTGGAACATCAATTGGAATGCTTTAGATAGCCTGCAAGGGAATGCTCTCTAATTGGTTTTGCTTTGGAAGAGTATTTTGTATTATGATATACTATTATGATATGCCATCGGCATAAGGAAATGGAATTGTTCTTGTAGGTAAATATAGGGGATGCAGCGGTTGTGACCACACTGGGGCGCCTGGACCAGCACAGGGCGAGCACTGTAATAACCGCGCAGGAGATTTGGGTGCAGCCGGCACCACCATAGATCGTAATAGGAATTACGGCTATAGTGGTGCACAGTGGGTAACTTTGGTGCCGTGAGAAGACTGAGCTGAAAGGGGAACTTCAGCCTAAACAAACATACTGTCATTAAGTTACATTAGTTATGTTAATTAGAATAGATAGGTAATATAATCTCTTACCCACCCCGTTTTAAAAGAACATGCAAATGTTTGTGATTCATGGGGCTGCCATCTTTGTCATGGGGGCAGCCATCTTTTTGGTTGAAAGGAGGTGACAGGGAGCATGAGACACAGTTCCAACTGTCCTGTGTCCTGATCACCCCTCCCAGCTGCACGTGCTAGGCTTCAAATGTCAAATTCAAAATGTAAAAAAAAATAAATTGCACCAAAACAGCAGAACGAGAACAACATCAGAAATCCCATCATGCTTTGCACAGCATTAGGGGGGAAAAGCCCGGGCAGTTTTTTTCTGTGCAGCTAAAAATTAGGCTTGTATGAGAGAAACAAAGTTCTGATGCTGTGAAACTGTTAAAGAAACACCAAGCCTTTCCAGTGCTGCTGAGTCGATTTTTAGTCCGGAGGTTCACTTTAAGTTACTTTTAAAACACTCTCAGTTGGCCGCTGAATTACATAATTCCCTACCATCCACATCGACCTGGGGGGGGGGGGGGGGGGGGGAATAGTAATTAACGCTGATGGGACTTGTGCAGGAGCAGGGTAAGCCATATATCAGCAGTATCCTGCGCCCAAATCTCCCGGTGGCGATTTTATAGGTTCGCCCCACTAGGGGCATCTTATTGGCTTTTTATTGGTGCTATGCTGATAATGAATACCACTATATGTGCACTGCATAGTGGTAATCCTTAACAAACTATTTTCTTACTCTAAAAACACCTCTCTGACACTGCAGCTGTCCTTGAAAGATTTTGGGGCTTTATATCAATAGAGTGCTTGGGGCCCCATGTAAAACTTGCACTGGGGTCCCAAGCTCCTTAGTTACACTACTGCTTATAATCCGTATTGGATGTGTCAATTTTTCATACAACTATGGTGAACCTCATTGGGTTGTGGCGATTTTGTATTTTCCAGCGTTTGTGACCTAGAAATATGGCCACAGGATTTCCATTACATTTTTACTAGGATGTAAACCATGGACAATTATGGTGGTTAAGTGGTTAGCACTATGAACTTGCATCCCTATTTATGTTGGGATAATTTATTGTCATTAATGTAGTCTGTGTAGAATTTGTATGTTCTCTGCAAGTTTCCATTTCAGTCTTTTTGTTTTAACTTCATTTTCTGATAACCTGATATCAAACAAATTTCTTTTTAAATGTCTTTCCTCTTCTCCCATCCTTCATCTGCCGTATTGTGCAGTAAAGCATTGTATTGCTTTTAACTGCAATCTCCTCAAGAGATTATTTGCTTCCAGAAAGCATAACAATACAGAATGAAAGCACACCATCCTAGCTTATTTCGGTTCTGCTACTTTATTCATTTTACTGACAGTAAGAATGTGTACATAGGCAGAGACTAATGCCATATAAGGCAAGCAAAAGTACAGCAAACACCCATAAAACTGCAACCTGTTCAAAATTCATTGTCTGTCCCTAAACTAAATTAACCCATTCGCGTTCCGTCGTTTTCACTTGGGCAATGTTCACCTCCCATTGATTAGCCTATAATTTTATCACTACTTATCACAATGAACTGATCAATATCTTGTTTTTTCCGCCACCAATTAGGCTTTCTTTGGGGGGTACATTTTGCTAAGAGCCACTTTACTGTAAATGCATTTTAACAGGAAGAATAAGAAAAAAAAAGGAAAAAATTCATTATTTCTCAGTTTTCAGCCATCATAGTTTTAAAATAATACATGCCGCCATAATTAAAACTCACGTATTGTATTTGCCCATATGTCCCGGTTATTAAACCGTTAAAAATATGTCCCTATCACAATGTATGGCGACAATATTTTATTTGGAAATAAAGGTGCATTTTTTCTGTTTTCCATCTATCACTATTTACAAGTTTAAAATAAAAAAAAAATATAGAAATATTTCATTTTTAACCTCCTGCCGCCCGCGTCACGCCAGTAGGCGTGGCCGCGGCGGCAGCCCCAGGACCGCCTAACGCCAATTGGCGTAAAGTCCTGGGGCTCTGTTTAGCATGAGATCGCGCGCATGGTGTACGCGCATCTCATGCTCGGAGGGCGGAGCTCCGCCCCGCCTTCAGTCTCCGAGCGGCTATTGCCGCTCGGGAGACTGTTAGACGGCGATTACGCCGTCTATTTACTAGGTGCTGCGATGAGCAGCAGCGCTGCACTGGGGACAGCCGTGTGACACGGCTGTCCCCATGGGGGACAAGAGAGTGATCGGCTCTCATAGGCAGAAGCCTATGACAGCCGATCGCCATAATTGGCCGGCTGTGGGGAGGGAGGGAGGGAGGGAGGGAGGGAATAAATTTAAAGAAACATGGGATTTTAGAAAAAAAACCCTAACAATAATATTTATTTAAAAAAAAATAAACATGGGGGGAGCGATCAGACCCCACCAACAGAGAGCTCTGTTGGTGGGGAGAAAAGGGGGGGGGGTCACTTGTGTGCTGAGTTGTGCGGCCCTGCAGCTTGGCCTTAAAGCTGCAGTGGCCAATTTAGCTAAAAATGGCCTGGTCACTAGGGGGGTTTAGCCCTGCAGTCCTCAAGTGGTTAAATTGATATTTAAAAAGTTTAGACCCTTAGGTAAATATTTACATGTTGTTGTTTTTTTTATTGTAATGTTTTTTTGTTTTTTTATATTAAACATTTTATTTGGGTATTTTTGGGAGGGTGGGATGTAAACAATAGGTTTATAATGTAAATGTGTGTTTAGTTTTATTTTTTTTACTTTTAGTTGTAGTTTTACTTTTTGGCCACAAGATGGCGGCCATGAGTTTGTTTACATGACGTCACTCTAAGCGTAACATGCTTAGAGAGACGCATTGGGGGAGTCAACAGCCATAAAAAGCGCAGCTTCCGAGAGAAGCTGTCGCTTTTTCAGCGGGGGAGAGGAATCAGTGATCGGGCACCATAGCCCGATTCACTGATTGCCTGGCTAACGAACCGCGGGCCGGAACTAAAATAGGTTAAGGAGGGAGGTATAAGTTAAAAAAGCAGCCCATCTTGTCATGCAAGCATTGAATCCCCTGACGGCAAAAGGCCACAATTTGTGGCCACTCCCAGATTAAGTGAAAAAATGAGGGGCGTCTTACCCACATTTTGGTCATAATTTACTTGCAGCGGGGTTTTAACTGGCAACACGACTTGGTGTCAAGTACGCCTGATGCACTATATACACTTGAATTGCGCGGTCTTTGAAGCACAGAGAGACCCTCTTAACTGCCTCCAACGCATAGTCCCGGTCATCATCATCCAACATAAAGGCCTACTTCCAACCATTTTGTATTGATACCATGGGTATGCTCACAGGCCCTACTAACCAGTTCTTTATAAATGTCACCTATCAAGTGCTTAACCGGCCCTGCTCTATAACCTTAAAGGGACACTTAAGTCAAACAAAAAAAATGAGTTTTACTCACCTGGGGCTTCCAATAGCCTGCTGCAGCTGTCCGGTGCCCTCGCCATCTCCCTCCGATCCTCTTGGCCCCGCCGGCAGCCACTTCCTGTTTCGGTGACAGGAGCTGACAGGCTGGGGACGCGAGTGATTCTTCGCGTTCCTGGCCACAATAGCGCCATCTATGCTGCTATAGCATATATCATATACCATATAGCAGCAAAGAAGGTGCTAATGTGTCTGGGAACGCGAAGAATCACTCGTGTTCCCAGCCTGTCAGCTCCTGTCACCGAAACAGGAAGTGGCTGCTGGCGGGGCCAGGAGGATCGGAGGGAGACAGCGAGGGCACCGGACAGCTGCAGGGGGCTATTGGAAGCCATAGGTGAGTAAAACTCATTTTTTTTGTCCACCCTGGCCATTCAAATTAATTAGCAGGGAATGCTTAACACAGGGGCCTATATGCAATTCATTTTTTTCACCTGAGTTATATCCTAGGAGATAATTTTCATCTTCTCTTTAAATTAAATTTTCTGAATTTTACAATTGAAGCAGTACCCAAAAGTTGGTGAACAAGTACTATCCAATGTATTTTGAGTATTTTCTTGCTTGCTGGTGACTTAAAAAGGCATTTTATGACAAGTTGTGAAAATATTACCTAGAAAACTCAGGAGGAAAAGTGAATTGGATATGGAGCCAGGGTCTTTTATGGTTCCAGATAAAGGACAGTAGAACAGTGCACAGCTTTTTGAAAAAGTAAAGAGGGACATAGACCGGACTCTGGTGTAAGATGTACAACAGCTTAGGAAGCAGTATCATCTTCACCTGATTAATACGCCCAACCACCGTCAAATACAGCTTAGACCAGGCTCTACATTTCGTTTGTGTAAGGGGGAATACTTCTGTTTGCATATGACTTCCACACTACTTAATAGATGCACTGGAAAACTGAAACATTTTTAGACTCATTTGCCATACTAGAATTCCATAGTCTACGCCAGTGGTTCCCAACCTTTTATGAGGTATCGCCCCTTAGGGGAAGACAACTCACCCCTGTCGCCCCCCCTTCTCTTAGGGGTATACCCTTACGCCAGGTGGTGGTGCCAGTGGAGGGGGTAGCGCTGTGACCTTGCCAGCTAAAAATAGCCGGTGACTCAACTACTTTGCGCCAATTCCCTTACCGGTGTAATGTCAGCTATTGCAGCCCCGCACGTTGTGCAGCCCCGCATGCGCAGTAGGAGCCTGCGTCCCATTAAATTGTGCAGCCACGTAAAACGTCCTAAATATCTCCGCTTCCGCACCACGTACACTCTCGAAATTTCCCGAGACTGATTGCAGCAAACCTATCTCGGGAACTAGCGGGGCTCGGGGGCTACAATTCGACACAGAGCTAGATCTGGGGGTCCCCTCCCTCCCCTGAAAATTTCGGGAGTGTACGTGGTGCGGAAGCGGAGATATTTCAGGTAAATAATATCTAACTTCCCACTGAGCATGCGCGATACTCAGTGAGGAAGGCTGCTTCCGGGCTGCAATATCTGACATTACACCGGCGTGTGACCAACGAGCCCTGAGGAATTACGCAACTCTATCATGCACACTTGCATATTTTATACAGATCATATTTTTTGCCCATAATTTTCTTAAAAACGAGTGACACTGCGACACTTTATTTTTTCTGCCTTTTCATACTAATCGCCCCCCTGTCGCCCCCCCCCCACAAATTTACCGCCCCCCTTAGAACCCAAATCGCCCACCTGGGGGCGATCGCCCCCAGGTTGGGAACCACTGGTCTACGCTATGCTAAACCATCAGAAGATTGCTTCTTTACAACCTTTTTACTTGGAATACCCTAATATGATTCACAGATCAACATCCACCTTATCAGTGGATAGGTTGTTGCACAAAAGTCAGTTTCGTTGATGTACAAATGGATTATTTGGTTATTGCTATTCTTTGTGCATAATAACTATCACATAAGGAGTATCAGAGGGCATCACTGTAGTGTTTTGTCACTAAAAAGAATCTTTAAACATAGCTCTCTGTCTGCCCACATTATATTCTGACATGTAGATCTAGAGATATATTTCTGGAATTGGGTTTTAAATTTGCAAAAGTTTGCTTTTAACATTCACTTCCATGCATAGCTGTAAAATGCCATCCAATATCAAAGTAATCCATCCATGCCAATTTACATGAAAAGTTTTGTGTGACATAAGACTTCTTCTGCTAAACTTCTGTCTTAAAATCTTGGTTATACTGTATGACCAGAAGTATTTGAATTTAGGGATGGTCAGAAATGCTGATTTTCGATTCTGCAGAAATTTCTGCCAATGCTGATTACCGATTCCCGCGTATTTCCTATTCCTGAGTAGACTTTTTTTTTGTCATATTTTGCATTCTCTGATTGGCCAAATTCTTCCGAGTTGACTCTGCATTCTCTGATTGGTCCAATGCTAGCAAGTTCTGTGCTTGTGCTAAAACTACCAGATTGGGGTAATGTGGTATTTCCGCAGAAATCTGATTCAGGCTCTCAGCACACTGCAGATCCGATTAACAATTCCGTTTTTCCCTGGATGCTATCAAAATAAAAATGCAGAATGCAGTAACCATTAAAAATCGCAAATCGGAATCGCATGTAGTGTGCAAGAGGCCTTACAATCGGAATTGCAGAAATTTTCTTTTAAAGAGTAACTGTCAGGCTGCAAAAGCTAATTTAAACCTCTATTCTCCTGTGTTAAACAGTTTAGAAGGAAGCCAAAAAGGCAATACTGAAGTTAAAAATCTCTCTTTCATTTGATGTGTGCTTATCAGCAAAGCTGTTAGACCCAAGCTCTTAAGAGGCCGAGAGCCGCATACCATACTGCAAAGCATACTGCAAACATTCTGGGGCCCTCCCCTCGGCTGCTAATGAGAAGTTACAGGGTCAAGTTACAATAGCATGTAATGCTGGGCTGCTCACAGCACTGATAAATCTCCGGGCAGAGTACACTGCAGGAGTCCGCTATTGTTCCTAGCCACATGGCTAATTAATATTCACTGCACAGTAGTGTTATTCAGTAGGAGCTTTTCTGTGATCATGAAGCAGGGAGGACATGACGACACATTTGGCTTCATAGGAGACAGACAAACATGGAACCTGCCATGAGCTGTCATGAGCATCAATCTCTGCATATACTATATAAAAATTCTGTGAAGTACAAACGTGGACAGTGAAATGCATATGTAATGTAAGTACAGCCAATATTTAGCTACTGATTTATGTGTTTATTTTCTCTGAGACCCTATACCTAACAGCTCCTCTTTAACCTTCCTGGCGGTAAGCCCGAGCTGAGCTCGGGCTATGCCGCGCAGGAAGATATCTCAGCCCCTGGTGGGGCGATTTTCTTCATTTAAAATGCTGTACGCGCAGCTAGCACTTTGCGCTAGCCGCGCGTACAGCTTGATCGCCGCCGCTCTGCGGCGATCGCCCGCACGCAGCGGCGCAAGAGCCCGCCCCCCCCGCCAGAGCCCTGCGCTGCCCGGACCAATGAGTTCCGGGCAGCGCTATGGGCTGGATCGGAGGTGTCTGTCGTCAAGACGTCCATGAAGTCATTCCGATCGTCGCCATGGCGACAGGAGAAGCCAAACAGGGGAACGCGTTATATACGCGTTCCCCTGTTTGCTATTGATGCCGGCGACGATCGCACTAGAGGGACACGTGCGCCCTCTAGTGGTGTTTCATGTAGCTACCACTCTGGTAGCTTTACATGAAACAAAAACAAAAAATTAAAAAAAAAAGGATTTTTGCCTTTTTGGCAAAAACAATTAACCGCCAGGAGGGTTAAGCAGAATCGGAATGAGTATCCCTAGTTTAGCTCTGTGGATTGCATAATCCTGCTGTTGGGAACAACAAACACTGAGGGACTTTTTATTTATAAAGCAGTGAAAGATCCCATTTTTTTAGCTCACTCCTTATTGCTGCAAATTGCAGCGTATTGCAAAACAAAGCATCAGTCTATTTCTAAAAGGCCAATACGTTTTGCTGTGTTAAACACAGCTGTGATGAGCAGCAACGACTCTCTCCCAGCTGGAGCTTACAATCCTTCTGCCAATGTAACAAGTAACAGCCATGTTTTTTAGGTTCGAAGCCATGTAATTAACACAGTGGTAGCTGTGCCTTTCTATAGTTTTTTTTTTTTTTTTAAGCTGTGAAATTTTGGTATAAGGAACAAATTCCAAACGTTATCTGTGCCATTTTTCTTTTTATAATCCACCTGAAGACAGGCATTCCCTTATGTTGTATCAGGTACAGTTTTTATTTCTGGGATCTGTTATAGGTGATGCCCAGTTTGTGTAAGTAAAAATGTTCTGAATAGCTATTCGCTCAACTACATGATAATTTGACAACATGGTTTTTGTGGGTTTTCGCTCTAATACTTTGCGGGTGTCTTCTCCACCTGCTCCTCTACGAGGTTTAGTGTCACAATATTCCAATGTCATTTTATCCTAACCTGTTGCTTCCAGTCATGGGAAGACAAATAGAGATGGACCAGTTCCATTGCTATTGCCATAAATGTTAATTTTTTTTTTTACCCAGTGCCAGAAGATTTGCTTTGAAGCTACACTGAGAGGAGTCATTGTGTGCCAGTGTTTAACCACTTAAGAACCAAAGGTTTATACCACCTAGTGACCAGGCAGTTTTTTACAGTTCAGCACTTCACAACTTTAACGGTTTACTGCCCGATCATACAACTTAGCACCCAATTTTACCTCCTTTTTTTCTCACTAAGAGAGCTTTTAACATTTTTTTTTATCAATTAAAATAGAGCAAAATGTTTAAAAAATGTTTATCTCCCTCCCCCCTTCCCCCCCCTAAATTGGCCCTACACTACGTTGCATACAATGGCTATGGCAGGGATTAGATTGTGAGCCCATCAGATGGACAGTTACCTACAAGACAATATACTCTGTACAGTGCTGCGCAAGATGTCAGCACTATATATAAATATTTATTTTTGTAATAAATAAAACACAGCCAGTCAGCGCTAATCAGCCCACTTTAATAATAAGGTGTTCTCATGAGGTCCATCACTCCCAGGTAAATTAGTAAAGGGGGTAATTTTTGACCACCTACTTATGTACAGGGTGGGCCATTTATATGGATACACTTTAATAAAATGGGAATGGTTGGTGATATTAACTTCCTGTTTGTGGCAGGTTAGTATATGTGAGGGGGAAAACTTTTCAATGAAGTCAGCCATTTTGAATCCAACTTTTGTTTTTGCAATAGGAAGAGGGTCATGTGACACATCAAACTTATTGGGAATTTCCCAAGAAAAACAATGGTGTGCTTGGTTTTAACGTAACTTTATTCTTTCATAAGTTATTTACAAGTTTCTCTTTGTTTACAGCCATTGACATGTCGCTGAGGTTAAAACGTGAGGAGCTAATAGAAATTGTATTGATGTCTGGTGAACGCAGTAACCAGATCATTTCAGCAGATTTCAATGTAAGACACCCTACGAGACCACCCATCTCCCATGCTACAGTTAGCAAACTGCTTGCTAAGTTTTGTAAAACTGGTTCAGTGTTGGCTCTGCCAAAATGTGGATGCATGAAATCTGTTACTAATGAAGAAACATCAGTGGCTGTCCTTGCTCGATTCAGCAAGAGCCCACAGCGTAGCACGTGCTGCATGTCACTGGAGAGTGACATTAGTCGAACATCCCTTCGGCGGATATTCGCTTCCTACGAATGGCATCGTTACAAACTCCAGCTACTGCAGCATCTCAACGAGGATGACCTAGATCGGCGCACTGAATTTGCAGAATGGGCAAAACAAAAATTGGAACAGGACCCTCAGTTTAAGCAGAAGATTTTGTTCAGTGATGAGGCAAACTTTTATGTGAATGGTGAAGTTAACAAACAAAACCACCGCTATTGGTCTAACACTAACCCACATGGATAGATCCCTCCAAGACTGTTGGAACAAAAAAGTGATGGTATGGTGTGGTATATGGGGTACAAAGATAGTGGGGCCATTCTTCATCAATGGAAACCTCAAGGCTACTGGATATGCGAAATTGCTACATGATTATGTGTTTCCCTCTTTATGCACTGAAGCTGGCATGTTCCCTGAGTTTTTCCAGCTAGATGGTGCACCACCACATTATGGGTGTCAGTTCCGAGCATTTCTAGATGAACAGTTTTCTGGAAAGTGGATTGGTCGTTGTGGACCAGTTGAATGGCCCCCAAGGTCTCCCGATCTGACCCCCTTAGACTTTTATCTTTGGGGTCATCTGAAGGCAATTGTCTATGCTGTGAAGTTATTAGATGTACAGCACCTGAAACTATGGATACTGGAAGCCTGTGCTAGCATTTCTCCTGTGGTGTTGCTATCAGTGTGTGAAGAGTGGGAGAAGAGGGTTGCATTGACAATCCAACAAATGGGCAGTACATGGAACACATTTTATAAGTGGTCAGAAACTTGTAAATAACTCATGAAAGAATAAAGTTACGTTAAAACCAAGCACACCATTGTTTTTCTTGTGAAATTCACAATAAGTTTGATGTCACATGACCCTCTTCCTATTGAAAAAACAAAAGTTGGATTCAAAAACGGCCAACTTCAAAATGGCTGCCATGGTCACCACCCGTCTTGAAAAGTTTTCCCCCTCACATATACTAATGTGCCACAAACAGGAAGTTAATATCACCAACCATTCCCATTGTATTAAGGTGTGTCCATATAAATGGCCCATCCAGTAAAATAAAAGGTTGAATGTCAAATCTATATTCAGAATAAAAGCTGCCACTAAAATATTTACTAAATTAATTTTTTAAATAATCCTTTTTTCATCTGTCGTTTTTTTTCATCTGTTTTTCTCTGTCTTCTCTTGTGTAATTTTCTTTCTTCTTCTGTGTTCTAGATTCCTGAAATCATTCCTGCCATCATCTTCTTTATACCTCTTTCTTGTCCCTACATTTTCATGTGTTGATCTCCTTATAGTGCTTTAAAAGTCTTCTCTTATGTTCTGCTATCCTTTTCTTTTTTTCTTTTTTTCTTTTTTTTTTAATGCATTTTGACAAAATAGAAAAGATAGCCAAGTACTCAAAGTAGAATCAAGAAAACATCGTCACAAACCGATAACAAACTTATCATAAGAAAATGGCGATTAAGTCCCTGGGAGACGCTGGAGATCCAGAATCTACTTATTTAGCAGTAATGTCTTAAGATTCAAACTAGTATTGGTAGGATATCATGTCTTTACTCAGAAGCAATTTTTAGAAGATTGCATCAAGCCTAAGTGGAACATTCACAAGAAGTATATTTCTGAAAAAAGGTATATCTGCCAGTAACTTGTGATACCTGATATTAGGTGTTTTTTCTTTTCCATTTTTGCAGCAGCTGGTACCCTTTGACTGAATTCTCTTTCTTAGGTTTCTGTATTTTTCCAGAATGCCATTAAAATACTGGAAAGATGACTATCACGGTGATACGTGAAGAGGGGTAGCATAACAAGTGCAAGTCAGAGGACTGGAGAGAAAATCGTAGTCAGAGACAAGCCGGGGTCATACATGTGAGCAGATGGCTGTAGTACAGAAGGGTCAGGCAAAATTGTAGTCAAATAACAGGCAGAGTCATACACATAAGTCAGATGTCAGTCAATACGACTGACATCTTGTATATTGTTTTGTGTTCCGACCTTTGCCTGCCTCCTGACTACAAATTTGCCTAGCCCTTCTGTACTACTGCCATCTGATCTCTGTGTATGACTTGGCCTGTCCCTGACTTTGATTCCATTTGCTTCTTCCAATACGGAAGGAGCAAACGGAATCAAAGTCAGAGACAGGCCAAGTCATACACAGAGATCAGATGGCAGTAGTACAGAAGGGCTAGGCAAATTTGTAGTCAGGAGGCAGGCAGGCAAAGGTCAGAACACAAAACAATATACAAGATTACAATAATATAATTACTGACTGACTAGAGTACATATATATCGTGCTGATGCGCAATATATGAAATTAGCTCTCAATTCTCTCACTAGCTAGGGGCCAAGAACCAGCAAACTGATTAGTATCAAGGCCGATGAGCAAGTGAATGCGCTGGCCTTAAGTACTCAAGACACATAGCATAAGCCCACCCCCAGAATTGACAACCCCTCCTGCAAAAAGGTGTCAGCTGATGACATCACAGCTGACACCTCATCAGACACGCCTCCTCAGCCTATAAAGGCTGCTTTGCCCCACGCGCGTCCGTCTGGATGTACTGCGCTCGTGTGCGCGTTCATCCACTGCCGCAGGGGTGCTGGGGATGCCTCTGGAGGACAGCTGAGCGGAAGTCCCACTACGTGAGCGAGTACCGCAAGAGACGTCACGGGATTCGCCGCAGGATGGTAAGATTGTTACAATGACTAATATCACTTTGTAAGTTTATGATATTAACGAGTTACCGTGAGCGATAGCAAGTGTTAACAGGGTTTATTTTGTTCTGCTGTGTCCTTAGGTAAAATGCACTTCACAGCTATTTCAAGAATACAATTGTCTTGGCATTCTTCCCCCCCCCCCCCCTTTGTCATCTTGCATACAGAGAGTTAAAATAGCTTGCAGAAGAAATAGAAAGAAATGTAAGGGCCCGTTTCCACTAGCGTGAATCCGCATGCAGACAACGCATGCGGATTCGCATAGGCAATACAAGTGGATGGGACTGTTTCCACTTGTCAATTTTCATTTGCGGTTTTCTGTGCAGGATTTTTCTGCACGGTAGACCCTGCAGAATTCGCCTGCGTGTGTAATGTATTTAATAGGGAAATCGCATGCGTTTTTTACATGCAGTTTTCCAACGATTTCGCGTGCGATTTCGCATTGAAAGTAATGTAAATTGACACAGGCACATGGTTAAAATCGCATATACCCTGCCTATGCGAAATCGTGGCAAAAAACACATACGGAATCGCACCCGCATGCGATTTTGTCAGCGGTGATATGCGGCGATTACGCACCGCAATAGTGGAAACGGGCCCTAAAACGTTTTGTAAGCACATACTAATTAGATTTGTTGTAAGAAATACATTTTAGTATTCAGCAACCAAAGATGACACATCTTGGCATGTTATGCTGTCTTCATTTTTTTACTCTTGTTTACTCATGCTACTGTTAAAAATAGGTATATGCAAGAACAGTGAGGCGTTCTGATTTAGTCAGTGCCAATCAACTATTAATATGTTAATGCTATTTATAAATAATATTTTATTTGTGTTACTGTCTGTACAATTCTGTATATGGTGCACTTTGGTCAAACATTTACCTGTATGACCAGCATCTGAATGTCCTTAAAGTGGGATGAAATTCCATTTAACTGGAAAAATGAAAAAAAAAATCCAATTAGAAATTACTTATTTAGCTTACCTGTTCTGTTGTTTTTAGGGTTCACTGTTAGATTTCAGAGAAACGTGATGTGAAAAAGTTTACATCTTTACTGTTTCTTAGTCATGCCAAAAGTGACTTCACGTCTGCCCTTTTTTTTTATCCCAGCTTAGTGGTGTTAATGTCCCCTCCCTACTGCCACGTGTGTGTGTGTGTGTGTGTGTGTGTGTGTGTGTGTGTGTGTGTGTGTGTGTGTGTGTGTGTCCAAATTAGGAATCTCTATTTGCATGCTGAAATACCGTATATTCCGGCGTATAAGACGACTGGGCGTATAAGACGACCCCCCCAACTTTTCCAGTTGAAATATAGAGTTGGAGATATACTCGCTGTATAAGACTACCCCTCTTCAAAACATGCCGCCTCCATCCTCCTGGCCCACTCCTGTATACATCCTCTGCACCTCACATCAAAATGAAAATAAGAACATAGTACTGGCATTACTGGTGGGTGCTGCAATTATCCAGGGGAGGGAAAAGAGATCGGGCTGTGCTTTTTAAGAACTGGCAAAGCTTGCTATGCCTATAGTACATTGTGCCAGGCAGAGCTCTACATTACATACCGGGTGCTGCAGTCAGGGGAAAGATCCATCTGGGTCGCACTGGGTGTCAGGCGCCGAGTGTACGTTCTTGTGCCAGGCAGAGCTTTAAATGACGTACCGGGTATGCAGCCAGCCCAGGGCGGAAAGGTCAGTTTGCAAAATCTGTTTCAATTCAAAGTTTACTGCAATCCCGGATAACATCTTGCCAACAGCCGCTCGTGTGGATAGCAGGGCAGCTTCCTGGTTCGGGGGTCACCTGACTGTGACGTATGTGCTCCACTACTCAGTGTGTTCCACCTCCGGCAATCTCTTTCAGCGTGAGCGCACACGTCACAGTCAGGTGACCCCCGAACCAGGAAGCTGCCCTGCTATCCACGCGAGCGGCTGCTCGCAAGATGTTATCCGGGATTGCAGTAAACTTTGAATTGAAACAGATTTTGCAAACGGACCTTTCCGCCCTGGGCTGGCTGCATACCCGGTACGTCATTTAAAGCTCTGCCTGGCACAAGAACGTACACTCGGTTCTTGACACCCGGCGTATAAGACGACCCCCCACTTTTCAGAAGATTTTCAGGGGTTAAAAAGTCGTCTTATACGCCGGAATATACGGTAAGCTTGTTCTGTCTCTCCTCATTAGTTCAGTCGATTCCGACTCTTCATGACCATATGTACTTCTGAACAGCAGATGTTTCTGTCAATCATGGCATCCATTAGCTGTTGCATAGGCATGTTCATAGCTTCACATATGCTGTCTATCCATCTTAGCCTCTGTCTTCCTCTTCTTCCTTTGCCCTCAATTTTTCTGAGCATCAAGGATTTCTCCAAAGAATCCAGTCTTTTCATTATGTGACCAAAGTATCAGCCCTTATGGCCTTATTTCTTTAACTATTGACTGGTAAGATCTTCTACTAGTCCAGGGAACTCTTAGTAGCTTTCTCCACACCCACAGTTCTAAAACATCAATTTATCTATGCTTGACTTTATTTTCAGTCCACTCTTCACAGCCATATGTTACACCTCTATCTTCATATGTTACATCTCCAAAATTGCCATAGCCTTCCTTCCAAGCAACAAGCTTTTAACTGTAGCTAAAAAAAAAACCGAAAAAAAAACTTACCACTATTCCGCTAATTCTTGCAGTTAGGCAGAGGCACCCAGACTAGGTGAAAAAAAAAATTAGGGGACCTATAGGAATCTATTTTAGAAAAAAAAATGGGGTGTTTACATATACTGTATTTTTGGGGCACTGACTTTTTCTTGGCAATGGATGTTTATATTCATGAAGGGAAATTATTATTATTATTCATGGATGTTTATATTCATGAAGGGAAATAATTTCTCTCTGTAATATAATTTAAAGAACATTTGTAAGAAAAGAAATGTGGAGGTTTTTTTTTCCATTAACCACTTCGTCTATCTGGACGGATATATCCGTCCAGATAGACTGCAGCTCCTGCTGCCTAAGGCGCGCGCTCCTGCCGTTAGCCCCCAGATCAGTGAATGGGAATATAGTTCCCATTCACTGATGTAAGTCCTCCCCAGAAAAACTGAAGGTCTCTTATCAGAGACCGTGGTTTTTCTGCAAAAAAAAAAAAAAGTTCCCTGTCCTCTTTCTAGTTCCTGGAAGCGTGATCGTACGCTTCCAGGACTTTTTTGACTGTGGCCATCTTGTGGCCAAATAGTAAACTGCACCCACATATATTTTTTATTAAATAATTACATTACTTTACATTTAAAATTAGCTGTTTACCTCCCACACCAAAAATTGCCCAAACACATTTTTTATTAAAAACAAAATTAAAAAAATTACAATTAAAAAAAAAGTGTGTTATTATATTTTTTTAAATTAAAAGCTTGTAAATAGTGATGGATGCAAATTGAAAAAATGCACCTTTATTTCTAAATAAAATATCGGTGCCATAAATTGTGATAGGGACATAATTTAAACTGTGTAATAACCGGGACAAATGGGCAAATAAAATACATGGGTTTTAATTATGGTAGCAAGTATTAATTTAAGACTATAATGGCCAATATCTGAGAAATAATGAATTTTTTCCATTTCTTTCTTAATCTTCCTGTTAAAACAGATTTAGAAAAAAATAATTCTTATCAAAATGTACCACCCAAAGAAAGCCTAATTAGTGGTGGAAAAAACAAGATATAAATCAATTAATTCTGATAATTAGTGATAAAGTTATTGACGAATGAATGGGAGGTGAAAGTTGCTCGGATGCAAAAGGTGAACAACACTGTAGGCTGAAGTGGTTAACCGCTTCCAGGCCGTGTTAATTAAAATCTACGCCCTGTTTATGGTTGCTTATTCCTGCCAGGGTGTAGCTTCCAATTACTGCACCCCACAGACTTACCGATTCCACCGCTCTTCCACCGCTGCAGGCCTCTTGCTCTGCTGTTGCTATGATGGAAGAGCTCTGTTAACCAGTCAGGAGCTGATTTCATTGCCTCCTGACCCCGGGATCACTATGAACTAATCTCATTGGCTTATAGTGATCACAGGGTCAGGAGCCAATGAAATCGACTCCTGACCAGCTTACAGAGCTCTGCCGTCATAGCGACCGGAGAGTGGCAGAACCATGCATAGATATGTCGGTAGGCCCCATTTTTTTGGTACCAGCAGTCTCTGGCCCTACGCAAGTAGTTACAGTGGGCCAGATTTAACAAGAGTGTCTGAGACAAAATATTAGTAGGTTTCTAGAAATCCATGCAGAATTGTCTCAGACATCCTAAGAAATCACTAGCTAGTGCAGATTCCTTCTTAAACTGTAAGGAATAGAAGAAGCTAGGAAGGTCTCTCAGGCAGTGCAGTGTGTGAGGGGAATTGCTGTTGCTGAGGTAACCAACACACCTGCTGTCAGCAGGCTCTGAGTGAGGGGGGAGGAGACCTTCACAAATCACATCTAGCCTGCACTATCTGAAGAACTGCTAATGAGCACTTCTTAATCTGCAGCAGTTAAGGAATGGATTGCACTTTTCTTAACTGTAGTGTAACTCTAGAAATCCACGCTAAACTGCCACTATTACTGTATATTACTGTATATTCTGGCGTATTCAAGGGTTTTTAACCCTTGCTTAAAAATCACAATAATTCGGCCACCAGCAATTGCTGGAAGCCGAATTATTTCATTCCCCACTATCCATGGCGGCCTGGAGGGGGAATAGTAATTAACACGCTCCGGACTTGTGCAGAAGCAGGACCAGCCATATACCGGCTGTGTCCTGCGCCCAAGTCTACTGGCGCCGATTTCAAATGTACTCACAGCGGGATCTATTCTTCCATACCGCTCTGATAAATAAGTAGACAAGGAGAGCTGACCAATCCGCTTAGGGAGAGGGAGAGTTGACCAATCCAACCAGTCAATCACCTGTATACTGTTATATGCTGGGTACCACATACAGTACAGTACAGCACCAGTATCTGTTCATACATAGCACCAGTCAGGGCCGTTTCTTGGGCAGTGCAGGCAGGGCGACCGTCCTGGGTGCAGACCAGCAAGTAAAAGAAGGGGGGTGCAGGCAGAAGGAAATAACCGCTATGGAACTGGTGACGCGTGATGCAGAAAGAAGATTACCAGGTCGATCACCTTCCTTGACTCCTCCTGTGCTGCCTGCGTCAAATGTCAAGTCATCATCACGTCCCCACCGCCCCCCCCCCCCCCCCAGGTGGGGGGTAAGGGGGTGCAATTTTTAAATCCTCGCCCTGGTTGCAATTTAGCCTAGAAACTGTCCTGGCACCAGTATATGATTTTTTACATTTGTATTTGGTGTGTGTTGGAAGAGGGTTAGTCTAATACGGTGAGTATATCCCAAACTCTATATTTTAACTGGAAACGTTGGGGGGTCGTCTTATATGCCCAGTGGTCTTATACGCCGGAATATACGGTACATAGGCTTTGGGAAGTTTCTTACTATCATTCAGAACCGTTCTTCTGCTGGTTAGAACAGTTTTAGAAGAAAAAAATGTTGGTAATGCTTTGATAAATTTCCCCCACAGCGTGTTGTTTTTTTTCTGGCTTCATTATTTCATCACCATTGAACATTGACCTGCAACAATCATAGGATCCTAATACTTTAATATCTGACCTGCATGCTTGTTCTGTTGAATAAGTCACTTGGTAGCAATAGGTAACCACACCTTCCAGAGCTCCTAAACTGACAGAAATAAGAAAATGCGTTTCTGTCCTGGCATGTTGGCATTTATTTTCAACAATTTGCTCAAAACCTAAAAAAATGGATCTAGGTGAATGATCCTAAAAGCCATTGTGCTTGCTGTTATTCTCTGTGGGGTAGTGATTTTGAATAGTAAAACAGCCATACATGTACACTGAACTTGATTTGCTGGAGAAATCGTGAATAAAATACAGCTGCAGCTCTGCTATGCACTGAAGTCATGTTTAGCACAAATTGCCACGCAGCTGCATAATTATGTTTTAAAAGGTCTTACTTCAGCAGCAGTGTTTCTGTGCCTCAATCACCTTACCCAGGCATCCCTATTGTGTTTGAGTATTTGATCTGCAAAAGGGAGCTGCTCCTTAATCACTGCTAAAAATTTCTGCATGCTTTGAATATCAATTTTGAAATAGTTCCTGTTTTTTTTTAATGTGAAGACTAGATTGAATCATCGTGTCCCCTGTAAAATTCCAGGGATGTTAATACTAAAGTGTAAAAAAATAACCAAATAATTCTATGTGGCAGAAAAACTTCTAATAAGGGCATCACTATAATTTGTGCAGTTTTATAGAAAAATGTTGATTAGATTGTCTGGTTCTCTGAGAGACAGGTAGTGAAATGACTGTATACACCTGGTACCACCCAGTTGGAAAGCAGCACTGTAGTGCGCAGCACCAACCAATAACCATTGCTTATACTGCATTGACGTTCCAACGTAGCTTGGAAAAATTACTTTCTTCCTTTGTAGTGTATACAATGGCTCAATTTGCATGATAAAAAAGTCACCATTGAATCTTATGAGACATCTAAAAGTGGCCAGCTAACAGCCTTTTGGTGGCCATACACTTATAGATTTACAGCAGATTCGACCAACAGATAAATTTCTGTCAGATGCCTGTCAAGTAGAATCTGACAGGAATCTATCTGATGTGTGCCACACACTACAGATTTCCAATAGATTTCAGATTGAAATCAGCAGCAGATCGACCTTGATCTTCCATCCTGTCAGATAGATCAAATCGATTGAAATCGGCCACAAATCGATCGAATGGGGAATTTGATAGAATCGATTTCTGATCGATTGATTCTATAGAATCGATTGATTTATGGCTAAAATTGACCAGTGTATGGGCCCCCTTTGAAACAGTTTGTATCAACCAAGGATGAATATAGCCTTTTATGGTAACTTTCTAATGTCAATAATATCCAGTGAAATAACGTTTGGAGTCTGACGTGGTGAAAGCTGAGACCAGTTCCTGGCCACGATTATGCATGTGAGGTGGTGTCCAAATCTTTCCTTGAGCACCATTATAACAGTGCTAGCAGTAAGTATTTCATGTGTTGGTCATCCCTGCTGGAAGTGCAGTTAAGAATTCCGCAGCTGGCATTTTAGAAAAATAGTATACTGATACCAGTGAGTATGGAATTTGTTGTTGTTTTTTTTTTTTGGCCTATTTGCAAGTTTACTTTACTAATATTGTCACATGTAACAACTGTGTAGTGGAAGTATATTTCAAGGAAAACATTTATGCATTGAGCTAAGTTAAATACCACTCTTGTTATGAAGATGCAGCTAAAAGAAACATTTCTGTCTATAAAGTACCAGAACAACACATGTGCCTGTGCTCCCCCACTTTGCATGTATAGTTTACATGTTACATGTATGATCACAACACATGTTACATGTATGATCACAACACTCTTTCACAATAACACCACTAACTAAAGCATTCTGTTTCTTGGGGAAATAATTTTAGTTATTGTCTATTTTAACAGGAACATAATCTATACATATAGACTTGGAACTTACAGTAGATGTAGGTCCACTTTAACACATCCACATCGTTGTGGGTGCAGTTCGCCCCCTCCGTGTATCAGTTACTATGGCACCAAAGGGCAGGATGTAGAATCTCATAATGAGCATTCCTGATACTCTGCTGCTTTGAAAGTGCTATACAATTTACATAAGTGTTTTGGCCCTAGTACCTTGTTCACCTAACTCAAAAGATCCTAACCTTCAAATTCCATTTATCATGTCTAACCTTAACCTCCTCCCCCAATGTTATACTCTTCCTAATGTCTAACCCACCCATTCATGTTAACCCCTTAACTGATGTCTGACTCCAATTCCTCCTCAGTGTTATTTTTTCCCGGTATCTAACCCTAGATTCAAATTCCCCTTTTATCCCTTTCCTAGCATAACATATATCACTCGCTCCAGCATTAAACTATTCCTGACCCCCTAACCCTTACAACTAAATCTAACCACCTCTACCACTAAAGAATAACCCTCCTAATGTACACCTAACCCTAAACATTAACCTGAACCCATACTCTACATCTTTTGTCATTTTTAACTGGCTGTGTATCTTTGAATTTAGGCACCCAACCCAAAGCATCCCAAGTCAAAAAGTCTCCCTACCTGTAAGCACAGGGCTTTGGCTATATACAGTATAACTGAAATACTGGAATCCTGAGTCAGAAAAAAATCCCTGCTGTCAAAAAAAACACCCCATGCAGATATGGGCAAGGCTTCTTCCATGTATAACTTAAATCTTAGACCTTAACCAGACCTGCACCAGAGTGACCACTTGCACCGTTTGCTTCAGTGCGGTGGTGTATATACAGTGGGTTGCAAAGGTATTCGGCCCCCTTGAAGTTTTCCACATTTTGTCACATTACTGCCACAAACATGCATCAATTTAATTGGAATTCCACGTGAAAGACCAATACAAAGGGGTGTACATGTGAGAAGTGGATCGAAAATCATACATCATTCCAAAGATTTTTTACAAATAAATAACTGCAAAGTGTGTAATTATTCGGCCCCCTGAGTAAATACTTTGTAGAACCACCTTTTGCTGCAATTACAGCTGCCAGTCTTTTAGGGTATGTCTCTACCAGCTTTGCACATCTAGAGACTGAAATCCTTGTCCATTCTTCTTTGCAAAACAGCCCCAGCTCAGTCAGATTAGATGGACAGCATTTGTGAACAGCAGTTTTCAGATCTTGCCACAGATTCTCGATTGCATTTAGATCTGGACTTTGACTGGGCCATTCTAACACATGGATATGTTTTGTTTTAAACCATTCCATTGTTACCCTGGCTTTATGTTTAGGGTCATTGTCCTGCTGGAAGGTGAACCTCCACCCCAGTCTCAAGTCTTTTGCAGTCTCCAAGAGGTTTTCTTCCAAGTTTGCCCTGTATTTGGCTCCATCCATCTTCCCATCAACTCTGACCAGCTTCCCTGTCCCTGCTGAAGAGAAGCACCCCCTGAGCATGATGCTGCCACCACCATATTTGACAGTGGGAATGGTGTGTTCAGAGTGATGTGCAGTGTTAGTTTTCTGCCACACATAGCGTTTTGCATTTTGGCCAAAAAGTTCAATTTTGGTCTCATCTGACCAGAGCACCTTCTTCCACATGGTTGCTGTGTCCCCCACATGGCTTGTGGCAAACTGCAAACGGGACTTCTTATGCTTTCTGTTAACAATGCCTTTCTTTTTGCCACTCTTCCATAAAGGCCAACTTTGTACAGTGCATGACTAATAGTTGTCCTATGGACAGAGTCTCCCACCTGATCTGTAGATCTCTGCAGCTCGTCCAGAGTCACCATGGGCCTCTTGACTGCATTTCTGATCAGCGCTCTCCTTGTTCGGCCTGTGAGTTTAGGTGGACAGCCTTGTCTTGGTATGTTTACAGTTGTGCGATACTCCTTCCATTTCTGAATAATCACTTGAACAGTGCTACTTGGGATGTTCAAGGCTTTGGAAATGTTTTGTAGCCTAAGCCTGCTTTAAATTTCTCAATAACTTCATCCCTGACCTGTCTTGGACCTGTCTTGTGTGTTCTTTGGACTTCACAGTGTTGTTGCTCCCAATATTCTTTTAGACAACCTCTGAGGCCCTCACAGAGCAGCTGTATTTGTACTGACATTAGATTACACACAGGTGCACGCTATTCAGTCATTAGCACTCATCAGGCAATGTATAGGCAACTGAATGCACTCAGATCAATGGGGGCCAAATAATTATGCACACACCACTTTGCAGTTATTTATTTGTAAAAAAATGTTTGAAATCATGTATGATTTTTGTTCCACTTCTCACATGTACACCACTTTGTGTTGGTCTTTCACGTGGAATTCCAATAAAATTGATTCATGTTTGTGGCAGTAATGTGACAAAATGTGGAAAACTTCAAGGGGGGCAAATACTTTTGCAACCCATTGTGTATGTATGTATATGTGTTTGTGTGTGTATGTCTGTGTGTGTTCATAATAAACACTATATCAACACACACAATCTTTATGGATACATTCAAGTATTTTACAAGCCACAAAACTCAGCATTGTGGCAAAGGAGCTGGCACTGGTTCGGGTGAAATATCAGCTAAGTTAGAAATGGAAAAACTGTGAATGAGTTGAAGGTCATATTAAATTTCACAAACTGCTATATCATTTTTGATGGCACAAAAAAAAAATGTTCAGCAAGCATGGACTTATTGGTGTTTTATCGATCCGATTTAATAGATGAACATATTTACTAAGAAACATTAGAATAAGCCCATGAAACTTCTTACAGTAGTTGCTCCCCATCTATGAAACAAACAACTGGTCTATTAATGGATAACGCCAATTACAACCAAGTCCCTTTTCCCATGGAGCCAATGTAGCGATCAATATGTTTGCAGTATTGCACGATAGAAAGCAACATAAGAGGACATTTTAATGTTTGTTCAGAAGACTTTTGGAAATATACAAGAAACAATAATACTAAAACATTTATAGGAGACCGGTTTGTATACTTAGCATTTCTTGATTAACATAGACAATATAATGCTTAAAGTACCCCTGAACTGGGTTTTGTTCAACATACTTTTAGTTCTGTTTTATCTGTGGTGCTGTGTCCCCGCTGTGTTCAGCCATAATATTTGACTGAGCAGAGCGTCGATTATGGGCGGGGAGGAGGTTGCAGTTTCTCCTCCTCTCAACCCCTTAATACGTCCATAGGAACGCCTCCTTCACCAGGGCTGTGGAGTCGGTACAAGAAGATGGGTGTTGCAACAGTACAACCACCCAAAGCATAGAAGTAAATCAACAGCAGAATGGCTTAAGCAGAAGAAAATACGCCTTCTGGTGTGGTCCTGACCTCAACCCGATTGATATGCTGTGGCATGACCTCAAGAAAGCGATTTACACCAGACATTTCAAGAATATTGCTGTACTGAAACAGTTCTGTAAAGAGGAATGGTCAAGAATTACTCCTGATCGTTGTGCATGTCTGATCTGTAACTATAAGAAACGTTTGGTTAATGTTATTGCTGCCAAAGGAGGTTCAACCAGTTATTAAATCCAAGGGTACACATACTTTTTCCACCTGCACTGTGAATGTTTACATGGTGTGTTCAATAAAAACTTGGAAACATTTAATAATGTGTGTGGTATTAGTTTAAGCAGACTGTGATTGTCTATTTCTGTGACTTAGATGAAGTACAGATCACATTGTATGACCAATTTGTGCAGAAATTCATCTGATTCCAAAGGGTTCACATACCTTTTCTTGCTACTGTAACTGATTCTGTGACATCAAGCGTTCCCTCTGCAGACCCACAATATTCAGCTAAGAAAGCGAAGTCATCATTCTAGCTAATAGAGTAAAGCTTATAATCTAAAGCTGCTCCCTTGGCCCCCATCCGTGTGGAGTACGCCATAAGCATAAGATGTGAAAAGTGATTGGTAGTGGAGGCATGGTTTGGCACGGTCTTCCAAAGTACACTACGTATACGTTAATATCAAAAATTATTATATCACCTTCTCTGTCATCTTTTGTTATTTTAGTCAAGGAAAGCACAGCTGTAGGTTAAAGACTGTTTAAATTGCTGCAACCTTTTTAAAACATCGACCTCAGTCCCTCACCAGGGCCTCAGAGAAGTTTCTAATGTTTCTTTGTAACGTCACTGGAAATATTCTTTTTCAAACTATGCAATTACCCTTGCAGTCCTTTCATAATATTCAATATTTGACTTTTATTCTTGGGGCTTACTGCCAACAGAGCTTTGACTGAATATCAAGCAAGAGATTGTATTTCTCTTTCCTAGATTGCTAGTGTCTGCTTTTTAGTTAACCTTGACAGCTGTCCTACAAATCCTCCAAGTCTCTCATCCTTGAGATTTATACATTCTCCAACTGCACACTGTGATGGAACATTACAAAGGCTTTATAGTTATTGGTCTTAAAGAGGACATTAACTAGACGTTTTAAATAAAAGCATAACACCGCTCCCCCAGTAATCATGCATGGTACAGAAATATGGAAAATCTGAGAACTTCGCACCCTGATTCCCAACATATGAGCAATTTTACAAATTAACCAGGTATTAAGGTTGCAGTCCGAGTCTGGATTCACAGTGGTCAGTTGCATAACACACATTAAAACGTGCGTGAACTGCAATGGAGACTGACATAGACTTTAATACAAAGCCTGCATGCAGCAAATTAAGTTACAATGATACGATCCGTTACAACGCAGTACTGTGGACAGCCCCATAGAGTTGTATGGGCAGTGAGCTGACATGCCAAATTATTCTGCAGTGCAAGTGAGCACTGTGAACTAGGCCTATCTTTGCAAATTTGCCCCTTGGGCCACTTACAATTTCAGGGGATTCAGCCATCTTTATAGATCATGTGCAATTTCTACAAAAAGATTGGGGATGGGTCAGGCAATACAATACAATACAATAACATTTGTAAAGCGCTTTTCTCCCATAGGACTCAAAGCGCATAGTTGTGTCTCAGATTAATACAGGGTTGCAGGCTGGGTTGTGTTACAGAGGAGATAGTCAGATGTTCATGAATGCCAGACTGAAGAGGTAGGTTTTCAGTTTAGACTTAAATGCTTCCAGGGATGGAGCTGTCCTGATTGGGTGTGGCAGGGAGTTCCAAAGTGTAGGGGCAGCATGACAAAAGGCTCTGTCTCCAAAGGTTTTGAGGTGGACTCTGGGGGTGACCAAGGTGTTACGTCCTTTTGATCTAAGATTGTGGGGGGTGTGATGCAGTTGCAACAAGTCCTTCAGGTATCCAGGGCCCAGATTGTGCAAGGATTTGAAAGTCAGTAAGCCAATCTTAAACAGAATTCTCCATTTTATCGGTAGCCAGTGGAGTGAGCACAGGGTTGGTGTTATGTGGCAATGGCGCGGTTGGCTCGTTAACAGCCTTGCGGCGGCATTCTGTACTAATTGCAGGCGGCGTAAGTCTTTTTGATGCAGGCCTGTGTAGAGGACGTTGCAGTAGTCTAACCTTGATGTGACGAAGGCATGAACTAGGGTTGAAAGATCCTCTGAAGGAATTAGATGTTTAATCCTTGCAATATTCCTTAGATGAAAGAAAGAATGTTTCACAGCAGCTGAGATTTGATTCCTGAAGCTTAATTTCACATCAATCAGTACTCCCAGGCTGCGCACACATTCTGAATTGTTCAGGTCTGAGCTCCCTATCCTTAGCGGTGTTGGTTGAGACTGGGGCTGCTTTGCTGTTAAGCCCTGGCCCTCGATAACAAGAACCTCAGTTTTGCCAGCATTAAGTTTTAGCCAATTATTATTCATCCACTCCTGAAGCTCAGCTAAGCATGCGTTTATTTGTGGAGTAGGGTCTGTGATGCCAGGTTTGAATGACAAATATAGCTGGGTGTCATCAGCAAAGCAATATGTCAGGCCATGTTTTTGTATGATTTCTCCAAGTGGCAGCATGTATATGGTGAAAAGTAAAGGGGATAATATTGCACCCTGAGGTACACCGTATTTAGTGGAACAGGGTTGGAGAGGAAGAGGGCCCTAAGGCACCTGGCCCATCCCCAATCTCAGTGGCACTGAATTCACATAGACAAAGCCTAGAAGGTTTAATGCATTTTTAACGTAGATATTTTTAATGTAAAACCATTACTTAAGATGTATATGCTCATTTTAGGGCAACACGGTGGTGTAGTGGTTAGCGCACTCACCTTGCAGCGCTGGGTCCTCGGTTTAAATTCCATCTGGGAACCTATCTGCAAGGAGTTTGAATGTTCTCCCCATGTTTGCGTGGGTTTCCTCCGGGGACTCTGGTTCATTCCCACATCCCTAAAACATATATATAAGCTAATTGGCTTCCTTCTAAATTGGCCCTAGGCTGCGATACATACACTTCACCCCATACAAACATAGACATATGACTATGGTAGAGATTAGATTGTGAGCCCCTCTAAGGGACAGTCAAGTGACAAGACAATATGCTCTATACAGCACTGCGGAATATGTCACGGCTATATAAATACTAAATAATAATAAGTTTAACATTTTTTTTGGGGGGGGGTCTCTATCTGTTGGTTTGACTACTAATAGTGGAGAACAGGAAAGGGTTCCTTATACAGTTTTCATTTAATGTTTAATTAGTGTGCATTCATATGTTGTGCGCTGCTTAGCTGTTTGAATTAACCATGATGTCAAGCTATTTTATACTTATTTAATAGAAGTGCAATTGTATAATTTTTAACTTCTGTGCTAGCGCTGAGCGTAAAGCACGGGCAGGCCCCTCAGTTCTAGTGATCAGTATATTGCTGCCTTTTCTATAATGCTCCTCCTTCTTGAGATGCTGTACTATCTTGTATTGTCTATATTTTCTTGTTGAAAATATGCATTTGTATGTACAGTATATATAGTTTGTGTCATTCTAACTGTAATGTACCAGTGAAAATAGTGCCGCCTTGTAGGTCTGAAATAATAAAAAAAACAAAATTGATTGTAAGACATTTTAAAAAGGACTCTCATAATTTCAGTATATCCTGTCTCCTCATTGTAAAAAAATATTTTGGACAGGACCACATCCAATTGGTTCTCTCATATTACTACCAAAGTACTTCACCTGTTCAAAGAAGGCTCCCTACAGACACCTGGCCTCTGCCACAGCCCATTCCCACTGATTCCGCATTCTCATGTCCATCTCATCAGCCACTTGTGTTTTAACAAGTAACACTTGCCTTATCTCTGCTGCTTTAATTAGTTACTCTATGTACTTACTTTACTTACTTTAATAAACTTACTATGCTAAATTACAAAGGTAAAAAGGGGAGGGGGGAGTGGTCCTTTAGTGTGCTTTACAGTTCTTTGATTTCCATTTGTTTCCTAGTACATTTTCTCTGTTTCTCTGTTTTGTAACTGTAGAAGACTTTGTAATTTGAACAGACCTGCATACATGCAGAAAACATAAGTAGATCCAGCGCACCTGATGTGTATTTTCTTTAAAGTGTACCAGAGCAGAGTAAACATAAAAGCCTGCATAAGCTTGAATCGCTCCCACGCCGCCATCCTCAGCCTTCTCCAGCTCCAGTACCGGGTCCCGTAACTTCAGCCAGTCACAGCCTGTCTGCGCAAGAGAAGTGTGCCCTCTAAGTATCTCTCTGGCGGCTGCTGGAGAGATACATAAAGAGCGCACTTCACTTCTCAGACTGGCAGTGACTGGCTGAAGTTACAGGACCCGGTACCGGAGCTGGAGAAGACTGAAGACGGCGGCGTGGGAGTGATCCACGCAGGTGGGGCTTGAGGAAGCCCAAGGTATGTATAAATCTTTTATGTTCTCTCGGCTCTGGTTTCCTTTAAATGGTTTGGAATCTGCCCTCAAAATTCCTCATTGATTAAGGTGCTGTTACCAAATCATTCCAGTTGATGGAAAAATTCTAGTTTTAGGTTGATGTTGGTTCAGTTCTTCTTAAACGTATAAGGGAAGGAGGAAGATCACTAGACACCAGAGAAATATATAAGGGAGGGAGGGGTGCTTCTAGACATCAGGGAACTGTATAGGGGAGGTAGGAAGTCCAGAAGTTCTTTTATAAGGTAGGGAGGTGGCCACTAGACATTGAGGTTGGCCCTCGACTTGGTCCCAGTGTTCAATTACGGCCCCATTTGAATTTGATACCTTTGCTCTGTTGTGTAATAACCTCTTTTTTGCATAGGAACATATTGGCCTCAATTCTGGTAGCTATGTGAGGTACTGTAATTATTTTTTAGTCGGTAAAATATCTCATGCGGTATATTCGGAGTTATTTTGCAATTCTGAAAGATTTTCCCACATTTCCGTACATGCGGTATAACTTGTGGTAAATGCGCAAACGTGCGGCATCCCCTATAAAAAAAAAATCCTGTAAATATTTGGAGTTTTATTTCTACTATTCTTCTCTATCACACAGCCTGAATAGGAATTCCACTACAACAGGAATAGTAACTGAATAGGAACTCCACTAAAAGCTGCAGAATGCACACAAATTGACTTCAGGTACAGGCAGGTAAATTATGTGCTAACATGCCCCTTCTTTTCCATGAGAATTCCGATTTTTGGTAAAATACCACACATTTTATGACCTAATTTACCTCATGAGGTAAATTATGACTAAAATTTACCAGAATAGCAAACCGCATGCTCTAAAATACCACTAATGAGGTAAAACAGACGGTAAGCATACCAGAATTGAGGCCAAAATTGTAATATGTCTTACACAGTTTCTGTTCTGCATGCATATAATATATCTGCAGATTGGCTACTGGGCATGTTTCAGGTGTCTCTGATACATACTGTATATATAAACCCAGTCTGGGTCTTTAAAGGGAATCTGAAGTGAAAATAAACTTATCATGTAATGATTTGTATGTGTAGTACAGCTAAGAAATAGGACATTATTAGCACAGATATGAGTCTCATATTGTTTCCAGTACAGAAGGAAAGAAACTTGAGTTGTTATCTATGCTAAATAGCTTCTCTGAGCTCTCTGACTAATTAAGTCAGAGAGCAGTGCTATTTTCTGATGCACTTGTACATCAAAGATACAGTGAAAGACCACTTCAGATAATATTTGAATGCAGAGGAATTCAAAGGGGCATTAGCTCTGATCTGTTTCATAGTTTAAAATACAGAGCGTGGTTTTAAAACGGCAACTGTGTGCAGTATGATGCAATGTTATAAATAAAGCTATATAATTCAAAATAAAAATATGAGATGTTTTTCTTTGCAACTAGTGTTCTATTAATTATCCCTACTACACATACTATTCATTACACATTCTATATTTTTGGGTTGTTGTTTTTTCCGCTTCAGTGTCACTTTAACACGAGAGCTGCTGTTATAAGGCTTTTTTACTTTGAATCTTCCCATCACTTGGTTGGCTCAGTGTTGATTTTATAGGTTGACTACATATAAACCTTTGTTTGCAGCTAGCTTTTACGGCAGTTCCTGATCAATAGCTTGAATATATTTTTTTTATATTGCTCCGATAAGCAGATCTAAGACTCCCATTGTTTGCAGACAGCTGCAGCACAGAAGCATGCCTTCAGTCTATGCGCAATGCTTTGGCTAGGCAGTGAGTCACTGATGTTTAAGCAACTGCTAATTAGGATGCCTGGCACAGTTTCAAGGCATTTGATTGTTACAGCGATCACAAAAGAGTTATAGTTATCTCTTCAACTCACAGCCTAGACTAGATTAATTTTTTCTTATAAATCCTCTCCCTGTGCTCTGTAACTCACTAGCTAAACATTCACATTCATTCAGGGCCTGAACACACTTGCATGCTTCTGTAAGCTTCTGGACGTTTTTCAGCAACATGTCAATGTTACATATCGATGACTGATAGGCATTGCTGCAAAATGAAACAGAAGCAGACAGATACGCGCCAGTGAGTTCGGGTCCTTGGTTACACTATGGACCTGATTTTCTAAAGCTTTTTCAGTGCACCATGTTAGTTCCAAGTGGGTATATCATAAGGAATAAAGAAAATCCGGCCATTAATTAGTGTATGCCATTGTCTTTATTATTATGGACCTAATGTTCGTTTCTTACTGTGTACAGCGCCACAGAATATGTTGGCTCTTTATTAATCAATAATAATAATCAAATGCACTTCCTTTGCTTGTGATTGCCCCAATTCCTAGCTGCATATATTCTGCACTACATTTGCACATAAACCAAAATGATTAGCATTTCATTGACTATCACTGGCTGCTGAATCTGATTAGCCATGTGGAAAGACTGAATATGCCCAAGGTAATTCCACTTATGCTTTTAATGGAGAAGGGTGTGTGTACACTGTCACTTCATTTACACCCATTACTAATCAGACTGTAGAACATTTGCAATGTTAAACAGGAACTCAGTGAAAATAATGTAATAAAAAAGATTATTTTTTACAATAATTAAGTATAAATGATTTAGTCAGTGTTCGATCATTGCAAAAATCTCCTCCCCCTGATTTACATTCTGACATTTTTACTGCTGGCAGGTGATATCACTGGAAGGAGATGCTGCTTGCATTTTTGGCAGTTGGAAACAGCAGTTATTTCCCACAATGCAACAAGGCTCCCACAGCGTGATGTCAATACCTCAGAGCTGTGAGGGGTTTTACCACAAAATCAGCCATACAGAGCCCCCTTACGATCCGTTTGAGAAAAGGAATAGATTTCTCATGGGAAAGGGGGTATCTGCTACTGATTGGGATGAAGTTCAATTCTTGGTTACGGTTTCTCTTTAATGCTGATATTAAATTGTTATGACTGTTACTTTGGTTTACACAATACAGTGCATAGGACACACTGAGTAACATGGTAAAGAAAGCGATATGCAGTCTTGAGTATGGCACAGGGAATATTATGTTGAACTTGATATTAATTAACTGTTAATAACAGATGGTCAGGGCACTGATTTGTCTTGAGCAATTTTGGCTTCTATCCAGCAAATAAATCAAAGGACCTAATTAAATATACCCTCATTGCAGGTATTTCTTCAAAAGTGTAGTAATCATCAGACCTATTAAGATAAGAATGGTATTAAAAATCCACACACCTGCATTGCACGTTGAGTGTATTATTTGTAGTAAATACAATCAATTTAAAGTATTATGAATAATTTATGAATCTGTATTTCCATGATAGTGTTGTTTTATCCTTACAAACGGATTATGCACATGAAAATGGTCTACTTAATGCAGATGCTTAATATGGGTAATCTTATCAGTGTATGTTAGTGTTTTAAAGGTCTAGTCAGTGTATGTTAATGCTGTAAAGGTCTAGTATAGTATAATTGTGTTTATAGTAAATGCTGATATAGTAAAATGTTGGGTATAGTAAACTTAAGGTCCAGGGGTCCTGGCCAAGCACCATTACAAGTATATTGGAGTAATACCTGATACAGTAAACCCTGATATAATAGAACTTCTGTTAAAGTAAACCTGTTTTTTTTAATATTGTGGTACTCTGTACCTAGTGGAAAGTGGGCAGGCACATGTGTCATATGTAATTCGGGGAGCCATGGTTGGTGGACAGGCCTGGCAGCCACTTGTAACATGCTTGCTATCTGCACACTACTGTGGGCCTGTGTGAATTACATCAAAAGCACCAGCCAGTGACAGCTATATTTCCTGTGTAAGCTCTTTCCTCAACTCTTGACCCTATGGGTTTAATATTACACCTCGTGGTTTTTGGGACAGGAAATCAAGAGCAACAATAAAAACATAAATGGTTAAGGCCCCTTTTACACTTAATCAGTTGCTCTCAGTTATAACTGAAAGAAAACTAATTTTCAAAGTAATGCCCATGTTTTCCTATGGCATAATTCACACTTAACGTGTGTTAACTGAAATCTTCTTCACAATGCACTGCTATGGAAAAAATGTGTACCAACGCGCACTAACGCATACCAACGCATACCGACTGATTAAGCGGAAACGGGACCTTACTGTACCCAAATTCACTGAACTTGTGCCGAAGGTTAACCACTGCTTACTGAGAGGCATTCTCCTTGATGGGGTTAGTTGCAGCAATAAAACTCCACGTGGCTTTAACCCTTTTCATGCAAATCAAAGATTTAAAAATAAGACTTTTTATTATTCAAATAATGAATGTGTATATATATAACTTCAGTATTGCATATGCACGTTTAATTGTTTATAAATTGATGGATTTTCTCCTAGGTGATATTTCCACATCTTATTAATATAAATGCCTTTTAAGCCACCAGCAAACCAGCAGATACTCAGAATTATTCTGACAGTACTCTTTCACCTTCTTTTAGGTACTTTATCAATTCAGGAGTTAAAGTTATTTTAAACATAAGGTGAAAAATTATCTCTTAAAGGAGTTCTCAGGCAAACTGTGCTAGGGGAAAGACTCATGTCTGCTTGTTGCTCACGTTTTATTTCTGCAGGATCGCCTCCTCTGTTGTCTTGTAAAACTGTTCCTTTCTCCAGTATTCACTCCGGTCGAGGTCGGGGTCCTCCGCAAACCCGGAAGTAATTGGGCTACGCAGGCGCAGTAGTTATTTCATAATACTCCCGCTGGCACAGTTGGATCATATTGCGTGCTTACGCATGCATACAGTAGCCGTCGGAGTTGTGTTTGAGCTTGCCGTCCCCACTTGCAAACCAGACCCTCCGCTTCAGTAACCGCCCGCCAAACCCTCACTCCAGCCTCCGGCTAGCTTTATGCGCGCTCTCATGCACAGCTAATCCATGCATGAGACACGCTGGTGTAAAGGACAGGTGGCGGAGGCTGAGGCATATAGCAGCTAATCGGGCACTCAAAAAAACTACAAAGTAAGTTGCTAGGTGGGGGCTGGAGAAAGGGTTTGGTGGGCAGTTACTGAAGAGGAGTGTTTGGCTTGCGAGCGAGGACGGCAAGCTCAAACACACCTCTGACGGCTACTGTATGCTTGCGCAGCCGTACGGAAGCACGCTATACATTCCAACTGCACCAGCATTCTGAATACAGGATGTCTAGAGCCCCTGCGTGGAGTCATTAACTTCTGGGGCACAGGGATATTACCGTCCCAATTAGCAGCAAAATGCGCAATTTCGGATGGCAACGGACATTGCGACCCAGCTTGGTATTACCTAAAGAACAGGTGGAGGTAGGCGATTGGATGATGCTTAACTTGCTTGATGACTCCTTTAAGAGAGAACTTAAGGAAAAAAAAGTGACCTTAATAAGGGAAACCTTTTTTTTCTCTTATGTTTTCTCTTCTGTTTCCAATAACTTTTCAGCATGCTGCAACTGAATCAGTACCAAAAAGTAGGTGAAAAATCCTACCAAAATTATTCTGAGTATTTTCTTACTTGCTGGCGGCTCAACAGGCATTTTATTGATAATTGAAAATATCACCTAATAGAATAAGTGAATTGAATAAGGATCATTGTCATTGAAGATGAATGTATGTTGGGTTTTTCAGATTATATAAGAGGTGGTGATCTAAAACTGACAGCCGTAAGTTTTAAAAACAACAGAGAACATGAACAGCTTGTGGGCAAAGTGAACCTTGCATGGGAAAACTTTACGTTTAATGGCAGAATACAGGTAACTATTCATGCATCTCTTATATCTGATCTCCATGAACACCTGTCTAGAAAATCTGTTTAGAAAAAGCACAATATTTTGGGGTTGCTTCTACAGCAGCGCAGCTTAACCACTTCTGTACTTCTGCCACGCTTATCTACGTTACTGTATATAAACACATGTAAACACTTTGTTCTGTTTTCTATTTTTAGAACACAGAGTTAGTATAGCACCATCTTGTGGCCAAAAAGTAAAACTACATCCAAATACACCATTATACACTTTCCCTTAGAAAAAGTAAATACATTTTCATTAAGTTTTAACTCCTTCCACCCCTACCCCAAACTAAAACATTATCACCATACATTGTACTGGGGACAACGCCTCTGTTTTATCTACAATAGCACATTTTATTTTTAAACTACTCATGCTGCGACCCCTCCAGCCCCCCAAAACGGCCCTGAGTGGGTCCGGGGGGGGGGGGGGGCGGGGGGTCTTAGTTACGCCCCTGCTTTTGTGGTGGTTTTATGCCTTTTTTTTCTCCTAATCATAAATATAAGAGGTTCCCATAATGTAACATCCAATTCTTGTTTCTTAACCCTGACCTCCCTGTCTAACATAATTCACTTCCTCATGCATATTCCAAGCATCCCCAGCTAGCATAATCCACTACCTGATGTTTACCAATAACCAGAGTAGTGAAATGTAAATAACCTGCAACGGTAGCTACACAATAGCCGAAGGTCATACTTATATCCTAGCATGGCCAGAATAGCCATAAACCATGACCATGATTTTAACTAGTGCTATAATCAACTGATACGTTATATATTATCATTAGCAAAATCTCAAAGGCCCTGTAAGGATCCCTCCTGTAGCGTATTCTGTCCGATGCAGTGAAGCTGCAAACGGACAGTTCTGGCTTATCTGTTTGCATTCGGTTGTGCATTCGCAATAAGTCTCATTGTCATTTGCAATCGCTCTGCAGTTCTGGGCAGCTCAGTATGCTGTCATCATTCAACTAATTGCTTGTTAATGCTGGGAATACACGTTAAGTTTTTACTTTAGATAGATGGGTTCGATAGATAAATTCCAACCTGTCGGATCTGGTCGATTCTACTTTCGTTTCGATTCTCCTCATTCAAGTGAATGTAATTGATAAGAAAAGATAAGGAATCGAGAGGGGAATCGAGCAGTGAATCGAGAGTAGAATCTATTGAAAGCGAAAACGACGGCAAAAACGAACGCAAAAACGCATCGTGTATTCCCAGCATTACAGCTGAGCTGCGGCCAGATGGCTTTGGATTTCCTGCATGCATGTTGTTACATAATACTGCATGCATTTCTTATGGGAGTCCTTAACATTCACAGCCAGCTAGCAAATGGTAATCAAGCCAGCTCAGGATTGAATGATTACCATTCAGCTGAGTGGAAATTTGCATACTTGCATCCATTGGCTGCCTCCCATTTTAGACCCTGCCCGTCATAGCGGTCAGTACGCTGGTCTGCTGGGCACCTTGTTACTCTGTATAGTTCTGTTATTGTAGTTCAATGCGACCTTATTACTTGTACTTTAGCTAGTTTCTTGATAAATATATATGCAGACTTGCTAATATATATTTATCCATTAGTTGAGCCGTTTGTTATTTTTCTGTATTATTGTGTATTGCCTAGTTCCATGCTTGATGCACGTTCGCTGCATCCGCGGTGGGTCAGTGAAGCCCATTGTCCAGATAGCTTGGATTCTGCCATCACCACGTTGGTGACTGGTAGTACTCCTGCTACTCTAGTTTCTGGGAACGTAACTACAGGCTGCAGTTGCTATTAGTTACATTCTATCCTGTAGTCTTGCCTGGGTGGATGCTTGCTGGTGACTGTTGTTAGCCTGCTTGCTCTGCTTCCGTGGATGTGACTGTGAGCTGCGGTTGCTACTAGTTATGCTCCAATCTATAGTCCTGTCTTGAACCTGTCTGAATGCTTGCTATCGCTATGGCAGCGCAACATCGCACTGCGCTGCCATTGTGTTTTATTTGTAGCGATATCGAAAGCCCAGAGCTGCAGTTGCTCTGGGCAGCCTGTGTAGCCTCTTCCATTATTCAACTACCAGTCTTGTTGCTCTGGGTGGTCAAAGTATAACCCCCAAGCATTACAGGCCCTTATTCAATTCACTTTTTCTCCTATTTTTTCTTAAAGGAGATAATGTTTCATCTTCTGTTTAACCACTTAAGAACCGCAGTCTTTTCACCCCTTGAGGACCAGAGCCTTTTTTCCATTCAGACCACTGCAGCTTTAATGGTTTATTGCTCAGTCATACAAGCTACCATCTAAATGAATTTTACCTCCTTTTCTTGTCACTAATACAGCTTTCTTTTGGTGCTATTTGATTGCTGCTGCGATTTTTACTTTTTATTATATTCATCAAAAAAGACATGAATTTTGGTTAAAAAAAATGATTTTTTTTAACTTTCTGTGCTGCCATTTTTCAAATAAAGTAAAATTTCTGTATACATGCAGCGCGAAAAATGTGGACAGACATGTTTTTGATAAAAAAAAAAACCCATTCAGTGTATATTTATTGGTTTGGGTAAAAGTTATAGCGTTTACAAACTATGGTGCAAAAATTTAATTTTCCCATTTTGAAGCATCTCTCTCATTTCTGAGCACCTGTCAGGGTTCATGAGGTGCTAGAATTCCAGGATAGTATAAATACCCCCCAAATGACCCCATTTTGGAAAGAAGACACCCCAAAGTATTCACTAAGAGGCATGGTGAGTTCATAGAAGATTTTATCTTTTGTCACAAGTTAGCGGAAAATGACACTTTGTGACAAAAAAAAATAAATAAAAAAAAGTTTCCATTTCTGCTAACTGGTGACAAAAAAAATGAAATCTGCCACGGACTCACCATGCCCCTCTCTGAATACCTTGAAGTGTCTAGTTTCCAAAATGGGGTCATTTGTGGGGTGTGTTTACTGTCCTGGCATTTTGGGGGGTGCTAAATTGTAAGCACCCCTGTAAAGCCTAAAGGTGCTCATAGGAATTTGGGCCCCTTAGCGCACCTAGGCTGCAAAAGAAATGTCACACATGTGGTATCGCCTTACTCAGGAGAAATAGTATAATGTGTTTTGGGGTGTATTTTTACACATACCCATGATGGGTGGGAGAAATATCTCTGTAAATGAGATTTCTTTTGATTTTTTACACACAATTGTCCATTTACAGAGATATTTCTCCCACCCAGCATGGGTATGTGTAAAAATACACCCCAAAACACATTATACTACTTCTCCTGAGTACGACGATACCACATGTGTGACACTTTTTTGCACCCTAACTGCGCTAAGGGGCCCAAAGTCCTATGAGTACCTTTAGGATTTCACAGGTCATTTTGAGGCATTTATTTTCTAGACTACTCCTCACGGTTTAGGGCCCCTAAAATGCCAGGACAGTATAGGAACCCTACAAGTGACCCCATTTTAGAAAGAAGACACCCCAAGGTATTCCGTTAGTAGTATGGGGGGTTCATAGAAGATTTCATTTTTTTTTCACAAGTTAGCGGAAATTGATTTTTATTGTTTTTTTCACAAAGTGTCATTTTCCACTAACTTGTGACAAAAAATAAAATCTTCTATGAATTCCCCATACACCTAATTGAATACCTTGGGGTGTCTTCTTTCTAAAATGGGGTCATTTGTGGGGTTCCTATACTGCCCTGGCATTTTAGGGGCCCTAAACCATGAGGAGTAGTCTAGAAACCAAATGCCTCAAAATGACCTGTGAAATTCTAAAGGTACTCATAAGATGTTGGGCCTCTTAGCGCACCTAGGTTGCAAAAAAGTGTCACACATGTGGTATCGCCGTACTCAGGAGAAGTAGTATAATGTGTTTTGGGGTGTATTTTTACACATACCCATGCTGGGTGGGAGAAATATCTCTGCTGATGGACTGTTATTGCACATGCCCCTTACATCTGTGTCACACTGCTGATGGACTGTTATCTGCACATGCCCCTTACATCTGTGTCGCACTGCGAATGGACTGTTATTGCACATGCCCCTTACATCTGTGTCGCACTGCGGATGGACTGTTATTGCACATGCCCCTTACATCTGTGTCGCACTGCGGATGGACTGTTATTGCACTCGCCTCTTACATCTGTGTCACACTGCTGATGGACTGTTATTGCACATGCCCCCTACATCTGTGTCACACCACTGATGGACTGTTATTGCACATGCCTCTTACATCTGTGTCACACTGCTGATAGACTGTTATTGCACTTGCCTCTTACATCTGTGTCACACTGCTGATAGACTGTTATTGCACTCGCCTGCACAAGTTTTTGCTTACCATACATGCCCCAAATGCCACCACTCCCCCCTCGTACCACATACTCCAGAGCGCAGCTCCTGAAATGGGAACATATCACAGCCGCACACCCGGAGGATGGGCTCCTGTACAACTCTGTTTGGAGCCACGTCCAGGAAATCACTGCTTCTGCGCCCTGGCCTCCCTTTAGCCAGCGCCGCAGGGGCTGTCGATCAGGCGTCCGGGCGAGGCTGAAGAGGAGGGGCCTGCGGTCAGCCATCCCTGCGGTCCTCCTCGCTAACGTCCGCTCCCTCCCCAACAAGCTAGATGAGCTGAGACTCCTCAGCGACAAGAGGGAACTCGGTAACAACACCCCAGTCTTTTGCTTTACTGAAACGTGGCTCCATGACGACATCCCTGAGAGTGCCCTCCAGCTCCCAGGTTTCAGCCTCATCCGAGCAGACCAGGACAGCACCCTCTCCCGGAAAAAGAAAGGGGGTGGCATCTGCTTCTACGTCAGCTCCGCCTGGTGCTCAAACACCTCTGTACTGGCCAAGAAATGCACACCAGAACTGGAACTCCTCCTCATCAATTGCAGGCCAACCTACTCGCCCAGGGAGTTCTCCTCCTACGTCCTCGTGGGTGTGTATATCCCTCCTGATGCAGAGGTAAATGCTGCCCTGCGTGATCTCAGTGATACCATCATGCAGTGGGAGACGGCCCTCCCGGACTCGCTGTTCATTATCTTGGGGGATTTTAACAAGGCAAACCTCCGCAAAGAGCTGCCCCGCTTCCATCAGCACATCACCTGCCCCACCAGGAGTGCCAACACCCTCGACCATTGCTACACGGCCCTGAAGGATGCATACAAAGCGACACCGTGGGCAGCCCTGGGCTCATCTGACCACTGCATCATCCACCTGGTACCTACTTATAAAAGGCGCCTGGAAACCTCAAAACCTGTCACTAAGTCCTCCAAAGTGTGGTCAAGTGAGGCTAAACTTCAACTTCAGGCCTGCCTTGACTGCACAGACTGGAAGGCTCTGGAATCGCCTAACCTGGACGAGTGGGCAGACAATGTATCCTCGTACATTAGCTTCTGTGAGGACTCCTGTATCCCAACAAAAACCTTCAAACTGTATCCAAATGATAAACCGTGGTTCTCAAAAAGACTACGACAACTACGTCGTAGCAAAGAAGCCGCACATAAGTCCGGCAACCAGGTGGATTACAAGAAGGCAAGAAACGACCTAAACAGAGAACTGAGGTCCGCTAAGAGGGGCTACGCGGAAAAGCTGGAACAGAACCTCTCCTCAAATGACTCACGAACCGTGTGGAAAGGGCTGAAGGCTGCCACCAACTACAAGCCCCCCCTCAGCATGCCACACCGAGCTCTGAGCTTGCCGAGAGTCTCAGTGACTTCTACTGCAGATTCGAGAGTCAGCCAGCACCTGCAGGACTCCCACAGCCACCTGCACAATCTGCCACGGTAGCCCTAGGCCCTTACTCACCCCCACCATCAGTGAGGGAGGCGGATGTACTGAAACACTTACTAAGGCTAAATGCTAGGAAAGCCTCAGGTCCGGACGGTGTGTCGTCAGCCTGCCTGAAAACCTGTGCTCGCCAGCTCGCTTCCACCCTCTCTTCCATCTTCACGAGGTCCCTCCAGGAAGGCAAAGTTCCCGCGTGCTTCAAGAAGTCCACCATTATCCCTGTCCCCAAAAAGCAGGGCATCCTCGACCTCAACAACTTCAGGCCCGTGGCACTTACATCCGTAATCATGAAGGCTTTTGAAAGCATGGTGCTACCTCTCCTTAAGCACTCTACTGAGGGACTGCTGGACCCGCACCAGTTCGCGTACCGAGCGCACAGGTCCACAAATGATGCCATCAACATCTGCTTGGAGCACGTCTATGATCACCTGGATAGACCGGACTCCTACGCCAGGATCCTCCTACTGGACTTCAGCTCAGCATTCAATACTATCAGCCCTAAAATACTTCAGGACAATCTCGCTGCGCTAGGAGTCCACCCCACCCTACGCCTGTGGATCACGGACTTCCTCACCAACAGGTCCCAGGTCGTTAGGTTAGGCACCATCTCCTCACAACCTAGGATCACCAACACAGGGGCCCCACAAGGCTGCGTCCTGTCGCCGTTCCTGTTCTCTCTGTATACGAACAATTGCAAATCCACTTCGGACTCGGTAAAAGTAATCAAATTTGCCGATGACACGACCATTGTGGGTCTCATCACCAAAAACGATGAGAAGGCGTACCGCCACCAGGTCGAAAGCATATGCAGCTGGTGCAGAGAGAACGGTTTGGTCCTAAACACAGCAAAAACGGTGGAGATGATTGTTGATTTCAGGAGGCGCGCCTCTACCCCGCCTCCAATCCACATAGATGGCATGGAAGTGGAAAGAGTCCCCAGTGTCCGCCTACTGGGCACAACTATCTCCAATGACCTGAGGTGGAACACCAACACTGCCTCAACACAGAGGAAAGCCCAACAGAGACTTTTCTTTCTCCGCCAACTGAAAAAGTTCGGTATGGCCCAAAAACTGCTGACAAATTTCTACTCAGCCACGATTGAATCCGTCCTATGCTCTTCCATCCTGGTCTGGTACACCAGCTCCTCCGCCAGCGACAAGCTCAAACTGCAGAGGGTCATCAAATCTGCAGAGAGGATCATCGGGAGATCCCTTCCCACTCTGGACCTCCTCTACCACTCCAGGCTGAACACCAGAGCATTAAAGATCGCCAACGACCCCTCACACCCAGGCTACCGCTTCTTTAACCAGCTCCCCTCGAGCCGGAAGCTCCGGTTCCGGTCCATCTACACCAGGACCACAAGACATAAGAACAGTTTCTTTCCCTCTGCTGTCAACCTCCTGAACTCTCGCCATGGAAATGCCTATCCCCACCCCATAATACCAAGACGCACTGAGGCACTTTGCACATAGCTCAAGCGTACTTTTTTTTTTTGGTTGCTTTTTTATTGTATTGTAACTTATGCCATTGTCTCCCTCTGCATACATGTTCTATAATGTTCTGTTTTTTTTTTTTTTTTCTGTATAATGTTCTGTTACTACTGCATGTCCTCTATCTGTAACTACTGTATACCGTGTATCAGTACCCTGTACGTGCCAAGCCCAATTCCGGGCACGACCCAGTCGTGCTTGGCGAAATAAAGTTTCTGATTCTGATTCTGTAAATTAAAATGTTTTGATTTTTTTTACACACAATTGTCCCTTTACAGAGATATTTCTCCCACCCAGCATGGGTATGTGTAAAAATACACCCCAAAACACATTATACTACTTCTCCTGAGTACGGCGATATCACATGTGTGACACTTTTTTGCAGCCTAGGTGCGCTAAGGGGCCCAACATCCTATGGGTACCTTTAGAATTTCACAGGTCATTTTGAGGCATTTGGTTTCTAGACTACTCCTCACGGTTTAGGGCCCCTAAAATGCCAGGGCATTATAGGAACCCCACAAATGACCCCATTTTAGAAAGAAGACACCCCAAGGTATTCAATTAGGTGTATGGGGAATTCATAGAAGATTTTATTTTTTTGTCACAAGTTAGTGGAAAATGACACTTTGTGAAAAAAACAATAAAAATCAATTTCCGCTAACTTTTGACAAAAAATAAAATCTTCTATGAACTCGTCATACACCTATTGGAATACCTTGGGGTGTCTTCTTTCTAAAATGGGGTCACTTGTGGGGTTCCTATACTACCCTGGCATTTTAGGGGCCCAAAACCACGAGGAGTAGTCTGGAAACCAAATGCCTCAAAATGACTGTTCAGGGGTATAGGCATCTGCAAATTTTGATGACAGGTGGTCTATGAGGGGCCGAATTTTGTGGAACCGGTCATAAGCAGGGTGGCTTCTTAGATGACAAGTTGTATTGGCACTGAAGTGCAGGAATGTTCTCAAATCGTGACCTAGACATGGCAATTAAGTCGTACCAGCAGTGATCAGAAAAAAAATTTCTGTCACTGCGGTGGGGCGGGTGAGGGTTTTGCCGGGTGATCAGAAGCCCGCAGGGGGCATATTAGGGCCTGATCTGATGGGTAGCAGTGACAGGTGGTGACATGGGGTGACGGGGTGGTTGATAGGTGATCAGTAGGTGATTACAGAGGAGAATATATGCAAGCAATGCACTGGCGAGTTGATCAGAGGGGGTTAATTGAGGGTGTGGGCGGGTGATTGGGTGCCCGCAAGGGGCAGATTAGTGTCTGATCTGATGGGTAGCAGTGACAGGTGGTGACGGGGTGATTGATGGGTGATCAGTAGATGATTAGAGGGGAGAACAGATGTAAACAATGCACTTTCAAAGGTGATCTGAGGGTGGGTCTGCACGCAATCTGAGGGTGTGGGTGGGTGATCAGGTGCCCACAAAAGGCAGGTTAGGGTCTGATCTGATGGGTGGCAGTGACAGGTGGTGACAGGGGGTGATTGATGGGTGATTGACAGGTGATCAGTGGGTGATTATAGGGAAGAATAGATGTATACAGTACACAGGGGGGAGGGTCTAGGGAGGATCTGAGGGTGTGTGTGTGTGTGAGGGGGGTGTTCAGGAGCCCCCAGGGGGCAGTTTAGGACCTAATCTAAAAAATAGCGTTGAGATAGTGACAGGGAGTGATTAATGGGTGATTAGGGGGGGTGATTGGGTGCAAACAGGTGTCTGAGGGGTGGGCAGGGGGGGGTCTGATGGGTGCAGTGGGCGATCAGGGGGCAGGATCAGTGTGCTTGGGTACTTACTAGGAGGGCTGCAACCTGCCCTGGTGGTCTCTCAATCACTGGGACCACCAGGGCAGGAGGCAGCCTGTATAATACGCTTTGTATACATTACAAAGCGTATTATCCGCTTTACATGCGGCAGATCGGGGGTTAACAACTCGCCGCCGCTGCTAATTGGCTGGCGGGTTGACGTCGCGGGTGGGCACATCCAGCGTGCGATCCCCGGCCAGCTAGTCCGCAACGAGCCTCCGCCGATCGGCGTATTGCGGTCGTTGCGGGCTCCACTTTGCCGCCGCCCCTACGGTCGGCAAGTGGTTAAAATCACAATCCAGTAAAATATATCTATCTATCTATCTATCTATCTATCTATATATATATATATTTATAGATCTATCTATCTATATATATATATATATATATATATATATATATATATATATATATATATATATATATATATATATATATATATATATATATATATATATATATATATATATATATATATATATAGGTGGTTGGGAGGGGATCAAGGGATACATGGGGTTAAAAAGTCTTTTTTTATACTAAAATCGCACAGCCTGTCACGGCTGCAGGCTATGCGTCTCTCCCTGTCACACAAGATCCACAGTGACAGGGAGAGGGAGGCGGAACGGCAACCATGTTGCCTTTCGGAGGGTGATCGCTGTGATTGGCTCACAGCGATCACACGGCAGGGAGCCAATCAGTGACGGCTCCTGCCGATACCCGGAAGTCTTATCTGTCATAAGACAGCTAAGTGCAGCCGGTTCGGTGCGCACGATCGCGGCGGGGAGCGGCGGCGCCGGTGATAGAGATTTACGTCCTGCCAGCCAGGAGCCCATCAAAACAGGGCATAGATCTCTATCACCTCGGTCCTTAAGTGCTTAAAATAACTTTACATCACTTATTCAAGTGTATTGAATAAGGGCCTAAGTATTGAGAATTGAGAAGCATAGTTGCATATATGTGACTTCACGGCGAGTGTCCTGTTTGTTTATAGTTTAATTCTTGCTAAGAATGTCAGGTACCGTATTTGTGTATTCTGGCGTATAAGACTACTTTTTAACACTTAAGTTGAAGAGAAATCGAGAGCCCAATATGGTGTAGTATGTCAAAATTGATTGGATAAATGAAACAGTGAGATGGTAATACTCACAAACACGGGTTACCACCTAGGTAACCACTCATTAGGCAGGTGAGGAGATTAGACCTGTCCTCACTCAGGATTAAGAAGTCGCTCTCTGTAGATAGGAAGAAAGGGGGTAGATCACCCCTCCACCTGGGGTGGACTCAAATATATTGGTAGGTGAACAGAGGCGCCAGAAGGATAAAAGTACATAAAATTTTTTAAAAATTGCTGGGAGGAAGTGTTGGACTCGCCTCCGTTAAAGCAGACACCAAGGACTGTAAATATATAGATATACACATTTATTGAAAATACCCCAAAGATGCAACGAGTTTCGCGGGCACAGCCCACTTCTTCAGGCAATAAGCAGGGGATAAACAACAGCAATTCAGTTATAGCAAGCAGAGGTGCTCTGCTTGCTATAACTGCTTGCTATAACTGAATTGCTGTTGTTTATCCCCTGCTTATTGCCTGAAAAAGTAGTCTGTGCCCGCGAAACGCGTTTCATCTTTGGGGTATTTTCAATAAATGTGTATATCTATATATTTACAGTCCTTGGTGTCTGCTTTAATGGAGGCGAGTCCAACACTTCCTCCCAGCAATTTTTTAAAAATTGTATGTACTTTTATCCTTCTGGCGCCTCTGTTCACCTACCAATATACCTTTTAACACTTGAAAATCTTCTGAAAAGTCAGGGGTCGTCTTATACATCGGGTGTCATTGATGCCAGGTGATACGCCCTAAGGGCCTGTACACACTGCTGCGCTTGCGTTGCGTTTTTAAAAACGCATGCGTTTTTAAAAACGCAAGGTCTTTTGAAAAATAATGAAAATCGTGATGACTTGTACACACTGGTGCGATGCGTTTTTAAAAAAACGCAAACGCAGTGCCTGCTGCGCTTTTTTAAGTGCAGCGCATGAAAAACGCATTAAAAACGCATGCGCTTGCGTTTTTGCCTGCGTTTTTCAGAAGTCAGTATCCCAGAAGACTCTGCAATCTCCTGATTCCTGTTGAAATGTAAACTAGAAAAAAAACAAAGGATTCTTTAGCCAATCAGCAATTACAAGAAAAACGCAAACGCACAAAAAACGCAGGCAAAAGCGCATGCGTTTTTAAAACTACAGGCATTTTAAAAACGCATGCGCTTGCGTTTTTGTCTGCGTTTTTCAGTGTGTACAGGCCCTTACTTGTTACCGACTCACAGATCTCACTGCTGAGGACTGTAGTGAAGTGGCGCAGGCGCACATGTGCGAGATCTGAGAGGCAGAGAAGGAGGTAAATAGGATACAAGGGTGGTCCAAAAGAGTGAAAGAGTCGTGTTTTATGGGCACAGCACAATTTATTCTTCCATACCGCTCTGATAAACAGGGAGACAAGGAGAGCTGACCTATCCACTTAGGGAGAGGGAGAGTTGACCAATTCAATGAGTCAATCGCCTGTATACTAGGTACCACATACAGTACAGCACCAGTATCTGTTCATACATAGCACCAGTATATGATGTTTAAGTTTTTATTTGGTGTGTGTTGGAAGAGGGGTAGTCTTATACGGAGAGCATATCCCAAACTCTATATTTTAACTGTAAAAGTTGGGGGATCGTCTTATACGCCCAGTCGTCTTATACGCTGGAATATACAGTAGTAACAGTTCTTCTTCTTCACCAGAAGTCACTATCTTAAAGCACACCTGACCCGAGGCAAAACTATCCAAGCTAAGCACAGAGATATGTCCATGCTGGATCTACATATATGTGTGCATTGTTCATTCCTCTCCTTGCCCCCTCCCCCCACTAGTCTCCGTAATCACTCCTTGAAAAATGAGACTTTTGCTTAAAGTCACATTTTATTTTTTTTTACAGAAAGGGCTAGGGGTTGCTGTGATGTTCCCTCCTATGACCCTCCTAATCACCACCCCATTCACTCCTCTGAAAGCAAACCTGAACTGAAAAATAAAAGTCAAAATAAATATACACATGTCATAATTACCTCCCACGTAGTCTGCTCATCAATTTTTTTCTTCTCCTCCCTACGTCCTGTTTGTCCACTGTGATTGATGGAATTCTCCATCCCCCATTTTAAAAATGGTGATGACCCTTTAACAGCTTCTGGGTCAGCTATGCGTTAACCAGTAATATCGCATGAGCCATAACATGCACATTACCCTACACATCAGTTGCCCTTTCAGTTATAACTGACAGCAAAAGATATAGTATAAAAGGCCTCTAAGCCTTTCAGTTTCCGGAGAGACAAGTCTGACTAGATCTGGAAGGAATTGTTGTTAGAAAAAATGTTGAGCTTCTGAGAGAACTGGCAGCAAGGTAAGTATGTAATATTTATTTGCAGGTATACTACATCATGTGTTTATTTTAACAGAGTAACCACGCAGCTTGGGGTGACCCAAACCACTAGGAAAGTATACAGGACTAAAAGAGACCAAAAAGCCCTCCTACTAAAAAGCCATGCTTGGTGTGATTTTCCTTCTTAAAACAGAAGGTACTTAGATAGTTCAGCTTTAAGTGAAAATCTGTGGTTACCCACAATGCACCGCTACCAAATATGCAAATTATCTCTTTATGCCCCGTAGCAAGGCTTGCATCCAGAACTGCTGGTGTATAGTAGGTGTTTATTTATTTTAAATCATTTTACTCGGGTCAGGTTCACTTTAAAGGGAGGTGATAGGAAGGAACATCATTGCAAGCCTGCCTCTTTATGTCTCAAAATTTGTCTATAGCCAAATATCACATTTTTTCAAGGAGTAAATATGGGGGCTGGGGGGAACAAAAAGAGAAATTGGCAAGGCGCACGTGTATGTGGATCCAGCATGAACATATTTCTATGCTTACCTTACGCAGCCTTGCCTCAGTCCATGTATCCTTTAATTTGTGCTCTCATTGAGTCACGGTACAATACACTACGTGCGTGACTCCTGTGATTTCAATAGAGCAGTGATCTGCAAACTTGGCTCTCCAGCTGTTAAGGAACTACAAGTCCCACAATGCATTGCAGGAGTCTGACAGCCACAGTCATGATTCATAAAGGCAAATGCATTGTGGGACTTGTAGTTCCTTAACAGCTGGAGAGCCAAGTTTGCAGATCACTGCAATAGAGTAATTGCAGTGGCTTAGCAGACTCATGGCACCAATACAATGACTATTAATTTTACAGAATTTACAGCACCTCAATGTGTGTACAGATGAAAGGCCCGTACACACGCTTGATTACAATAAGGACCGCCTCAGCCAATAATCAGGTGTGAGTACATGGTACCGTGCAAGCGATCCTCCTGCCGGATCAACTCACCTGACGGACAGCCAGCCGATTTGAAGATGCCGCTCCCCCGCTCACCACATGACATCACGCACACGCCGCTCCATTGTACCTCCGCCCCCTGTATAGCACAAGTTCTCAGCTGACACACATCTGTAAAGGCTGGCCCAGCTATGTCTGGGCAACATAAGTCCGCAGTGTGTACGCACCTTAAAGGATATCTGAAGTGACGTGACATGATGAGATAGACATGTCTATGTACAGTGCCTAGCACACAAATAACAATGCTGTGTTCCTTTTTTTCTTTCTTTCTCTGTCTGAAAGAATTAAATATCAGGTATGTAAGTGGTTGACTCCGTCCTGACTCAGATAGGAAGTGACTATAGTGTGACCCTCACTGATAAGAAATTCCCCTTTTTACCGCTTTCTTGCTCTCAGTAGCCATTTTCTGCTAGGAAAGTGTTTTATAGTTGGAATTTCTTAACAGTGTAGTCACTTCCTGTCTGAGTCAGGACTGAGTCAGCCACTTACATACCTGATATTTAACTCTTTCAGACAGAGAAAGAAAAAAAAGAACACAGCATAGTTATTTGTTTGCTAGGCACTGTACATACACATGTCTATCTCATCATGTCACGTCACTTCGGGTATCCTTTAAGATAGAAATTGTGGCTAGTAAAGACGCTTTTTTCACCTTATTTCGCGGTAATACTGCTTTAAGTTACTGAAAATAGTAAATAAACAGTCAAAAGTAAATTAGCATAGAAACTTTAACCTTGCTTGGTGGGCTAGAAAGGCCATCACAGAGTTACCTTTACTGATGCTGTCAAATTACTGCATTATGGTAAGTACTATATTTTACAATGGAGGATCAGAATATCAAGATGGTTTTTAATCTTGCATTTTCAAACCTATCATTTGTCTCAGATGGCTTAAATGAGCAAACATTCCTTTGGCCTATAGCAGCTCAAAGTGAAAAAAAATAATTGTTTTAAGTACTGTGAAAACGGTTTAGAATGTATATTGGGTTTCTGGTGTTACCCCTGTTCCCACTGGGGATATTTTTCTGTTCCCGCGACATTAATGTTAACCCTGCTGGTCCCAAGGAGAAGAAATGTAAAACAGCAATAAAACTTAACCCCCTTGGCGGTTTGATTCTTTCTGGGTTTTGAGGTCTGAACGCGGTACAATTTTTTTGCACTCTTTTCGACCCTAAAACCCGGAAAAAATCATGCTGCTAGGGAGATCTGCAGCAGTTCAGCACTCACTCACCTCCCTGGGATTCAGTACTGCAGTTCTCCCTCTGTCCTCCGTGTGGCGCTGTAACCCTATAGTGAGATTACTGTCGTCATGATGACAGATGCCGATCTCACCAGGTGGAAGCAGAGCCTTGGAGGAGAGGAAGAAGAATGGCGGCCGACAGGATCTCCCGGGAGGTGAGTGATAAACGCCCGCTGCGCGCATTGCTCTGCATAGACCTCCCGGGGGCTACAACGAGTACAGCTCGGGAGTTACTGCTCCTGATATGTTTTTTCCATCCCGAGCTGTACTCGTGATTTCCGCTAAAGAGGTTTATAGAGATACGATCTCTTCTCACTTGACAAAAAAGGTTAATTTGTTACTTTTTATATTGCTTATCAATTAAAGAATCACTATTGCTAAAAATTGTAACATTTAAAATGCATACTTATTAGATGAAGATTTCTCTTAGAGTAAAATACGCTAGAAATTACGTTTTCCGATGTTGCTGTCACTTACTGTAGGTAGTAGAAATCTGACAGATTGGACAGGTTTTGGACTAGTCCATCTTTTTATGGGGTATTCTCAGTATTTCCTTTATTCTTTACAAAAGTACTGCTTGGAAAGGATCTATTAAAGTGGAATATAACCCTGCATTTCAACTTTGCTCTAAAACATTATTTACAGTATATTATATGCAACCAGCATTTTTTTTTTACTAGACCAGCATTGGAAGGGTTACACAGGGCTTTAAAGTCCCTGGAGATTTTTGCAGACACATCCAAACTTGAGTTAGATACTTTTTGTTTACACAAATGTATCTAAGTGTTTATTGTGACTCATCTCTCTCACTGAGGAGTTGGAGGACAGCCAAAGAGCGTGTAACATTTCTAAATATATACATATAACTAAATAGAATGTAACTATCTGAACGTCTGCACGGAACTTAAAACCTCTGTGTTTAACCCTTCCAATGCTGGTCTAGTAAAAAAAAAAAATGCTTTTTGCATATAATATGCTGTAAATAATGTTTTAGAGCAAAGTTGAAATGCAGGGTTATATTCCGCTTTAAGAAAAGCTGGACAGTCTCCCTACTTGTTTGCACTGACTATTTTGTCAGTTGGACTGAGCTGACTGACTGAGTGCTTTTGTGAATAAAGAATGCCCTGAGAATTCACTTTGTGGATATGGACTAGTCTGAAATCTGTGAGGTCTATCAGACTCTTAGGCCTAGTGCACATCAAAAACCGCTAGCAGATCCGCAAAACGCTAGCGGTTTTTGAAGGTTTTTTTTTCTTATTATTATGAAGCGTTTTGCTAGCGTTTTGCGGTTTTGTGTTGCGGTTTTTTGTGTAGCAGATAACCGCTATTGTTACAGTAAAGCTGTTACTGAAGAGCTACTGTAACAAAAACGCCTGGAAAACCACTCTGATCTGGCGTTTTATCAGGCGTTCTGCGTTTTTCCTATACTTAACATTAGAGGCAGAAACGCTTCCGAAATCCAAAAAATGCTGCAGCCCGGGAGTATGCGTTTCTGCAAAATGCCTACCGCTCTGGTGTGCACCAGCCCATTGAAATACATTAGCCAAGCGAATTTACAGGTGGATGCGGCCGGCGGATCGCATCCAAATCCGCTCGGTGTGCACTGGGCCTCACTGCCTACTTGGAGAGACCGTAACAGAGTGAAAAAGTAATTTATAGTGTATTTTCAGTTACGTTTGGATAGCTATTCAGGTTGAAATCATTCCTAACCAATTCACCACTGAGGGTTTCTCCTCCTATTCATTCGTCAATTATTTTATTTTATATGTATTTTAAAGGGAAGCAAAAAAAAGTAAAACATATTTCTCAGTTTTAACCATTATAGATTATAGTTTTAAAATACTAAGTTCTACTGCAATTAAAACCTACATATTTTATTTGTCCATTTGTCCTGGTTATTATAACATTTAAAGGGACCCTGAGCAGTAGATAAAAATGAAATTGGTACTTACCTGTGGCTTCCTCCAGCCCACCGTAGGTCGCAAGGTCTACCGGCTCCTCCTGGCTCCTCTCCTGGTAACGCTGGCGAATTCATTCCGGGCGACACCTGGGCCAAGTGTCGGCCCAACACTTCCTGAATGGTGATGAAGTCGTGACCGGTAGAGGAGCGAGGACGACGCCGGGGGACCTTGCGGCCTACGGTGGGCTGGAGGAAGCCCCGGGTAAGTACCGATTTCATTTTTATCTAGTGCTCGGGGTCCCTTTAAATGATGTCCATAGTACAATGTATGGCAACAATATTTTATATGGAAATAAAGGTATTTTTTTCCATTTTGTATTTAATTACACTCCCTTATTTACAAAAAAACAATAATAAATCCTCATGGCATCCATACTGAAAATGTAACGTAATGTAATGTAACGATTGATGTACTGTATATTCCGGCGTATAAGACGACTGGGCATATAAGACGACCCCCCAACTTTTCCAGTTAAAATATAGAGTTTGAGATCTACTCGCCGTATAAGATTACCCCTCTTCCAACGCACACCAAATTAAAATAAAAATAAAAAAATCATGTACTGGTGCTGTGTATGAACAGATACTGGTGCTGTACTGTATGTGTTACCCAGTATATAACAGTATATAGTCAATTGACTTGTTGCATTGGTCAACTCTCCTTAAGTAGACTGGTCAGCTCTCCTTGTCTACCTGTTTATCAGAGCGGTATGGAAGAATAGATTGCGCTCCCTCAGCAGGGAGATCTGAGAGGCGGTAACAGGATAGGGAGTATCACCCGGCATCAATGACACCCGGAGTATAAGACGACCCCCAACATTTCAGAAGATTTTCAAGGGTTAAAAAGTAGTCTTATACGCAGGAATATACAGTATTTGCTTTTAAATTCTGTCACTTTGGCTTTGTTTTCCAAATTTTTCTATAGTAACACAACTATTATTTTTGACCATTAGATATCACTGCTTTTTATACTCTAACGAAAGTGAAAGTAGTTTTTTTTTTTTTTTTGCGGTTTTTCAATGTATAATCTCTGCTGTTTGTTACACCAGAGATTATTCATAAATCCGGCAGTTAGATTTGTAAATGGGAACATAATCTGTCCTGCAACTGCCGGTCACGAGTGTGAGCACATTCAAATCAATAGACAAGTATCTATGCCGTGGGGATGGGAACAGTACTCTTGTGGGGACCGCTAGTGGTTAAAATCTTGATTGAAGAGCCCCCTCCGCTTCAAGGTAGCCGCAGCAAGCAATTTTAAAGGGAACCTGAGGTAAGAGACGTATGGATGCTCACATATTTATAAGAATGTAATATTTGAAGAATGTACATTGCCTGGCAGTCCTGCCGATCCAATGTCATTAATACTTTGAGCGATAGACACTAAATAAGCATGCAAATCAGATTTTTCTTATGAAAACCTAACAAGATTAGCTGCGTGATTGTATCAGTGTGATTTAGAAAGTATTAACTGTAAGGCTTGGTGGTGTATTCTCCACAGTCAGCATGCAACGCATGAGCTGACATGAAGGAGGTACACACACTAGCACAAGGAAACAGGCTATCCCTAGTATAGTGGAGGGGAGGACTGACTCCAATACGAGATTGTGGCGCACAGAGCCGGTGCAGATCCGACAGCCACAAACAATACTTTTGCGATAACGTCTCAGCGCAAGGTAGCGCTGAGCGCATAAACCAGAACTGAGGAGATCAGGACAGGTAGACAGAATGAACGCTTGCTAGCTAGCCGCTACTTAGTGACAGCAAGCGTCCACAACAAGACAGACTGGAATGAGGCAGCCAATGCGTTGCAGCGATGGCGTGCCTCACAAAGACAGGACAGGATAGTCAGGAAATAGGAGGATCGAGATAGATGAACGTAACACAGACAAAAATACAATAAGTATGTTTTCCTAGCGTATTACAATTACAGCTATCAATGAAACTATTTGTAACGTCTGACTAACATATGTATATATCGGCAATGAACCGATATATGACATAAGCTGGAACTCTGACTAGGACAGGAGTAATACAGGGAACAGGACTCAGAAGGATTCGCTATCTCTTCGCAGAGATGAACGCAATCCACAAACGGTAACAGAACAGGATTCAGAAGGATTCGTTATCTCTTTGCAGAGATGAACGCAATCCACAAACGGTAACAGAACAGGATTCAGAAGGATTCGTTATCTCTTCGCAGAGATGAACGCAATCCACAAACAGAACCAGGAGCAGGGTAACTAACTCAGCACGGGTGATCACGATGCGCGCAACCTTCCAAAACGTGCTGGAAAGCTGACTAACTGCACACAGGATATAAACAGTTCGTGTACGTATACATCAGCAACACTGATGTATCAACGTAACACGAATACAAGGAAAATAATAAACGTGCTGGTATGCATATATATTGGCAATGAACCAATATATGATGCAAAGACCAGCAAAGTATCTTTAGAACAAGAAACACGATCTGGGGCTGAAGCGACAGCAAGGCAGGCTTAAACTGAAGCTATGAAAACCCGAGGAGTCCTGCAGGAAGCAGATCTTTATACTGAGGTCATCCAATGGGAGCAGACATGCAGATTCCCACACAGGTGAATGATAATCAGTCACAAGCTGACAGCAGGGAAAGGCAGACAAAGCTATGCAGCTTGCATGGAAAGAGATCAGAACTGCCTGAGCTGCAGCACTACTACTTCCAGCAATACCTGCTGCAGCAGCGATCATGACATTAACAGCCTCCATATGTTTCTCACCTCTGGTTCCTGCTAACCATTCCTGCCGCCTGGACATGTTTGTCATGTCCAGGCGGCTGCTGCTGTGCTGTTGCGCGCATTTGCGCATGCCTGTTCATCGATCTAAGTCCCCGGCAGAAAAACTGAAAGCTTCTTATCAGAGGCTGTCTGATCTGAGCTTCTTATCAGAGGCGGTCTTTCTGAGCAAACAAAAAAAGTTTCCCGCCCTCCATAAGCTTCCTGGAAGCAAGCACTTTGCTTCCAGGGCTTAAAAAAATATTCACTGTGGCCATCTTGTGACCAAATAGTAAAACTACATCTACATACATTTTTTTATAAAATAAACTCACATTATTACATTTAAAATTAACTGTTTACTTCCCACACCAAAAATTACATAAATAAAATTTTTAATAAAAAATAAAAAAAAAACATAAATAGTTACCTAAGGGTCTGAACTTTTTTAATATGCACGTGAAGAGGGTATATTACGAACATTTTTTAAATTGTACGTTTGTAAATAATGATGGACGCAAAACTGAAAAAAATGCACCTTTATTTCCAAATAAAATATTGGCGCCATACATTGTGATAGGGGCGTGTGATGATCTGCTCTGCTGTCTGCACAGGCAGACAGCTTTTTGACCATTTTTTTAGGTCTGAGTGCTGCAGGTCTCTGGAAAAGAGACCTGTCTTCATTCTGCAAGTTTCAGAGTTGCTCTGCTGGTGAGGAATGTGCATCCACTTGTCATGCAAATTGCTTAGCTGCTTACTTTGATGGCTTGCAGTATAAATGCCATTTCCTCCCAGAATTCTCTGCTGGTCATGAAGGTTTGTTCCTGCTAACTTTCCTGGAGTCTCAGCCCTCTGCTCATTGCAGGCTATTATTGCTAGCTTAGAGTAGTTTCCCTTTGGGAGTGCTCCTTGCATTCCTATTTAGTGCAGTTAGGTTTGTGTTATATTTATAGTACCTATTCTGTCTTGTCTTGTCCTTGCGATTGCACTGTCGCCAGCAGTTGGCAGTAGTGAATCGTTCTGTCTTTCCGCTGCGATTGTTCTGTCGCCAGCGGCGGCTGACAGAAAATCGCTCTGTCTGTTTGGATCGCACTCGCCCTAGCGTTAGAGGCGGTGGATCTCTCTGTATTTTGTCTTGGAGTTTAACCTCAGCTGCGGTTGCTGCTGGTTACTCCTTCTGTCTGCCTTGTTGTACGGATCGCACTCTCTCTTGCGGAAGAGCAGTGGATTCTTTCAGTCCTGTTCCTGTGTACGGATCGCACTCGCTCTTGCAGAGGAGCAGTGGATCCTATTTGACTTGTTCCTGTTGTCTGTTTGTCTGGAGTAAACGCTTGCTGTTGCCTGAGGTAAGGCAACCGATTAGCAAGCGTTTCTGTTATTTGTTTGTTTGTGTTTTCTGTGTTCTTTTGTTAGGGTTGCCGCGTTTTGTCTCTGTTGTGCTTTTTGTGCGGAGAACGCGCAATTAACGTGTTTTGTCGCTGTTGCGCTTCTCGTGCGGCGACCGCGTTTAGCGAGTGTGTTTGTTATTTTCCTTGGTGTTCGGATTGTTATGGTTTGCTGTGTCGTTCTTACTACACCTATGCTCTGTGTTTGCTCAGTCTTGTGTCGCTATTAGCAATCGCCATCCTGGCGATTGCTTTCCCACTTGGTCTTCGCTGGTGTCTGTTCACCGTCGCCAGGTGGCGACTAGATTGGTGGACATGCATACATCCTGTCTCTGTGCTCACTCTCTTTCACTAGGGGCTATCTTGCCCTATATAGCTTCCCCTTGTACAATTCCTAACTGGCATCTGTGGCGGTGCAGAGGGTTTATTCCTCTGCACTCCACAGCTCCATCTGCCGGTAGGAATTCTCCTCTACAGGTGCATTGCACCACAGCTGGGTTCTGTTATTCAGGCGTTTGTGGAGGATTTCCGCAGTGTCAGTGCACATCTTGTGCGCTGACCATGGAGATATTCCACAATCCTTACAGGGCATAATTTAAATGGTGTAATAACCGGGACAAATGGGCAAATAAAATACATAGGTTTTAATTATGGCAGCATGTAGTATTATTTTAAAGCTATAATGGCCGAAAACTAAGAAGTGGTGAATTTTTTCCATTTTTTTTTTAATTCATGTGAAAATGCATTTATAAAAAAATAATTCTTAGCAAAATGTAACACCTAAAGAAAGCCTACATGGTGGCGGTAAAAAAAACAAGATATAGATCAATTCATTGTGAGAATTAGTGATAAAGTTATTGGCGAATGAATGGGAGGTGAAAATTGCTCTGATGCATGTGAAAAATACCTGCAGGCTGAAATGGTTAAATCTCTCTCTGGGGATATCCATTGGTCCATTAATATGGACCAATGGAAATCCTTCATTGGTGAATTCTCATTGGTTAGATCACTTCCTCCTGGACTCTGAAGGTGGGGATGGGCCCCTTGTTATTGACATTGATAAGAAAAGCTTTGCAATATTTGCCCAGCCTGTGGATTGATATAATTTAGGCAGCACAGCCCTGGACTGGCTGGCCCAGTCGTTCTGGTAAGACCAGCCAACATGAGGATCCAGTATTAAATCAGATTTGGGGTTTGGCATGTTGTTGACAATAAACATCAACTGATTTTTAAAGGGGCACTATGGTTAAATTCTTTGTTTTTAAGTCACTGTAATATTTGTAGGTGTATGTAGAGCATAGTAGGTTACATGTAATGAGGCAGGTGACATTTTTTTTTTACACTGACATACTGCTTGATTACTTTTAGAGTCACGTCGGCAGATTTAGCTTACCGACGCGACTCAGGGCAATCCATTTAGTTGTAGGAGGCATCTGTACCTGCTGAGTTTTGTCGTTACTGGTTACCCCTGTGTGCTGTGCTGTATGGCTTGTTCCTAATCTCAACCGCACAATCTGCACGTTACACAAATCCCCCATCCGCCGTAAAGAGCAGAATTTCATCTGCTGCGCACACTGGACTACATCATCCCTCCTTGGTGGGACGCAACTGCCGTGTGAGGAGGAACGCTGCGCAGCAAGGACCCCTGTAGCGAAGCTGGCAACAATAGGTGTCCGTTTCATTGCCAGCTTCGCTACAGGGGTCCTTGCTGCGCAGCGTTCCTCCTCACACGGCAGTTGCGTCCCACCAAGGAGGGATGATGTAGTCCAGTGTGCGCAGCAGATGAAATTCTGCTCTTTACGGCGGATGGGGGATTTGTGTAACGTGCAGATTGTGCGGTTGAGATTAGGAACAAGCCATACAGCGCAGCACACAGGGGTAACCAGTAACGACAAAACTCAACAGGTACAGATGCCTCCTACAACTAAATGGATTGCCCTGAGTCGCGTCGGTAAGCTAAATCTGCCGACGTGACTCTAAAAGTAATCAAGCAGTATGTCAGTGTAAAAAAAAAAAATGTCACCTGCCTCATTACATGTAACCTACTATGCTCTACATACACCTACAAATATTACAGTGACTTAAAAACAAAGAATTTAACCATAGTGCCCCTTTAAGTTAATAAAGCTGTAAAAGCAGGTAATAACTGATGCATAGTTCATAAGACAGTTCAGGAAAAGCAACAGAAATTGACCTGCATTATGCCTAAAACATCTAACGAATGCTTAGCATCATGCAACAAGCACCACGGAAGTTGCAGCTATCACAACTTTTAACTCCCAGTTGAGGGCCAGTGCACACCAAAAAACACTAGCATAATCGCAAACACTCAGCACTTTTTGAAGTGATTTTTCATAGCGATTCTAGACATAGACCTAGAGATTTTTGGAGCGTTTTGGTGTAGAATTTTATATTTTTATTTACAGTAGAGCGATTTTCCACTTTCCTATACTTAACAATGAGGCTGAATCGCCTTAGAAATCAGAAGAAATGCTGCTCGACCCGCATTTGCGTTTGGGATAAAAAATCACATCCCTCTGATCCATTCCATTTAAATACATTACCCAAGCACTTTTCAAAGCGCTAGCATTTTTAAAAGTGCTCAGAAGCGCTCTTGGTGTGCACCAGCCCTCAATCAGCTTTTATGAGCAATTTTACGGCAGTAGCAAACTTTCTTGCGAGACGTTTAACACGTGCCACTGAATCAGGTCCATATAATCTCAATTCAGGGACTGTCTACTTTTGCAGGACTGCTTCATGATGGATGTCACCTTGTTGGATGAATCAGACTCTCCTTACTGGTGCTTCAGTGCTCCAGTTAAACTTCATGAAAGACAGCAGTCTGAGGTGTCCTATGACTTCATGGGGCAAAGCTTTTACCTGGAACACAAAGATTCAGTGGGAAAGGTCTATGCTCAACTAAACTGGATGAATGAAACCAAGGAATATTTCCTAATAAATCTGGTACTGTACTTAAGCATAGAGAAGCTGAATAACTACTTTGGAACAAGCTACACCGTAAGTAATACTTTTTCTGTTCATTTGACTGCTTAGTTTTTAAGCAAGATCTAAACTCAGAAAATTACATCAATACCTTAGATACCAGTTTCTTTATTTCATAATTATGTAAACTCTTCTGTTGCTTAATTTCCCTAAGTGCACCAGACTTTGATCTCAAAGGATTTGTGAGTTATTCTGCTAGCAATGTGGATTAGCAATGTAAATTAGCAAATAATATAAAAGTAATCATACTGAGATCTATGGCTGAATTAGTGATTAATATCAGCCTATGGTCCAGGAGAGTAAGGAGGAGACGAGGCAGAAATGGGTTAATCAAGTGAAAGGAAATAAAAGAACTGAAAGTCCATTCTAAAACAATGGGTGTAACCCTAGCAAAAGGGAAAGATGTAGAGGAGGTATTGGAAATTGGTTTGTCAGGTCAAGAAGAGAGCGTCAGAAATATTATTAACTCGTTTTCTGATTACCTGAAGTCTCAAGACATATTAGTAGTAAAAGGATGTTCAGGAATTTTTATTATTAAGTATTTATATAGCTCCAAACTCTGGTGCAGCTCTGCACGGAGAGTACATTGTCTCGGCACATAATCTAATCCCTACCATAGTCTTATGTCTATGTATGTATGAGGCCAATTTAGGGGGGAACCAATAAACTTATCTGTATGTTTTTTTGGGGATGTGGGAGGAAACTGGAGTGCCCAGAGGAAACCCACACAGACACAGCGAGAACATACAAACTCTTTGCAGATGTTCTTGTAAGACCACTATCACCAAAGATTGGTCAATTTAAAATCTGTGTGTATAATACATATAACGTATAAATTTGTCCCAGAGCAAAAAGCACTTATTGTTTTCTCCTATGTCACTGTAACTCACAATAGGTTATACCGTCTTTCCCCTAATTTAAGACCTACCCCGAAAGTAAGGCCTCCCTTATATTTCAAGCATGCTTGAAATATAAGGCCTACCCCGAAAATAAGGCCTAGCTGGGGGGGGGGGGGCGCTGTGTGTATGGGGAGGTGCGTGGACTCTTACCGCACCTCCCTTGTGGCTGCGTCCCCCTCCGTTCCTGGTAATTCCTCCGGTGGCAGCGGCATTGTAATGGATCTGTGAGGGCGCCCTTTGATCTTCACGCAGTACGCCAGGCCGGCTCTGCGCTGACGCTCTCTTCCTGTCATCATGTGCGCCCGGCAGATGCGTCCCAGGCGCACATTGATTAATCAATGTGCGCCTGGGACGCATCTGCCGGGCGCACATGATGACAGGAAGAGAACGCCAGCGCAGAGCCGTACTGGCGTATTGCGTGAAGATCAAAGGGCGCCCTCACAGATCCATTACAATGCCGCTGCCACCGGAGGAATTACCAGGAACGGAGGGGGACGCAGCCACAAGGGGGGTGCGGTAAGAGTCCACGCACCTGCCCATACACAAAGCGTCTAGCCCCACCCACCCCCCAAAATAAGCCCTAGCACACATTTCCTCCCCAAAAAGAATATAAGACAGTGTCTTATATTCGGGGAAAGACGGTAGAATTCTGACTGTTTTTTGGGCAAGTCCATCTCCATATGGGGGATTTTCAGGATCTTCTTTGTTTTCAAAAGCACTTACTAAACAGCAGTTACTCAGTTCAGCTGTCAAAATCGTGTGCAAATGAGTAGGGAGGCTGGCCGGCATCTTTCTATAGATCCTTTCCAAGAGTCCCCCATGAAAAAAATAGACTAGTCCAAAACCTTTCAGATCTGTCAGATATTTATCACCTACTGTAAGAGACAGCAACATAGGAAAAAAGTAATTTATAGTGCATTTTACTCTGGAACAAATGTACACCTTAGATGTGTGTGTACACAAGTCCGTGTATTTTTAATTTTGATTAGCTATGTTAAAAATAAATGTTTAACCACTCTGCGACCGTCTAGCGCAGGATGGAGGCCGCAGAGTGGCTCTCTTGTTCCTCAGTCACGCCATATGGCATCTCGCGAGAAGCAAGATTAAATGGGAGCTTGCACGAGCTCCCATCAGTAAACAAAGCCGGCTTCAGTGCTCAGCCTGCCAGCCCGTGATCGGAGCTGACAGGCTGATTTTTTTATTTACAGGCAAAAATATATTTATATAGCGCTGCGATCTCCCGCAGCACTGTACAGAGGACAGCCTTGTCACTTAATTGTCCCCCGGAATTGCTCACAAGCTAATCCCTGCCATAGACCTATATCTATGTATGTATCATGTAGTGTATGTAATGTAGTCTAGGGCCAATTTAGGGGGAGGGAGGAAAATAAAAAATGAAGCAGCAATCAAATACCACCAAAAGAAAGCCCTATTTTTGAGAAGAAAAGGGGGTAAAATTAATTTGGGTGCTAAATTGTATGACCAAGCAATAAACTGTTAAAATTGTGAAGTGGCAAATAGTAAAAAAAATCGCCTGGTCAGTAGGGGAGTATAAACCTCTGGTCCTCAAGTGTTTAAAATGGCCCTATAAAATAGTTTATAAAAACTGCCCTATTTTTTTTTTAAACATTGCCAGTCAACTAGATCTCTTTGGGTTCAGTAGTTCCTGAATCAAACACCTAAAAAACCATGGGCTTATGTGACTTTAGTCCTTATTTGCATACTTGTTCTAGGCCAGCCGCTTCATGTTTAGAGGCACAGGTTCAGCAGGACTGCCAGTCAATTTGTAACTATAAAAAGGGAATAAATGTGTCAGCCTTCAAATCTTTTCACTTCAAAGCCATTTTAAAGGGAATCTAAGGGGAAAGACGTATGAAGGCTGACATACAGTATTTATATCCCTTTAAACAATGCACATTGCCTGGCTGCCCTGCTGGTCCCCAGCCTCCAATATTTTTAGCCAAAGACCCTGAACTTACATGCAGATCAGATGTTTCTGACAAATTAATTAGCTGCATGCTTGTTTCAGGTTCTGTGATTCAGACACTACCGCTACCAGAAAGATCAGCAGGACTGCCAAGTATCTGTTATTGTTAGATATAAATATGGCAGCCTCCATATGTATCTCACCTTGGGTTGCTTGTTAAAAGACTGGATGTGTCAATGGGATAAGAACATATGGTAACACTGACTAGCAGATCCTGGAGGCTAATCATTTTGAAATACCATATGAGTAGGCAGGAAGCATGTAAGTTGGGGATGAAAAGAGACATACCCACATTTACATGCCTTAAGGCAAACCTGAACTGACAATAAACTTATGAGATAAACCATTGTATCTATAGTCCTCCTCATGAATAGTATTTTTAAAGATATAAAAGTTTTATACATACCTGGGGCTTCCTCCATCCCCCTCCACACCGATCGCTTACACGTACAATCCTGGTAGAATCCCCATTAGCTTGGCCAGTCGTGCGTAATGTGCATGCCCGGGTGTGTGCATGCGCCTGCCGTACTCCCATGACGGACAGCGCTCTGCGCCTGCACAGTACTATTGCGCCAGCGCAGAACACTCCCAGCCGTGGGAGGAAGATGGGGATGTCCTGACTGGTCAAGCTAACGGGGCTTCTACTGGCAGAACGAGGAGGTGGAGGAAGATCAGGTATGTATAAAGCTTTTATATCTTTCGTCTCAAGTACCCGTTAAGGTTTCCTTCCAAGGTACAAATAGGACTTATGGGTAATGGAACAGGATGACCGGGTTTTGATGGAAAGTGAAATGTGGACTACTGGTAAGGGCCCAGCAATTGCTTCATGTAAGCAGGGGCGTAACTAAAGGGGAGCAGCCCCTGTGATCACAGGGGGGGCCAGAGCTGTAGGGGCCCCAACTACTAACCTTTCCTTCCTCCGATACAGGGGACTATACTTCAGTTCAGGCTATTTTTTTGTGGCTACACTTGTAATGGGTGTGAAGGTCATGATTGCCACACCTGTTATATGCCCCTTGTGAGATGGGCCCCAAGGCTATGAAGGGCACCAAGGGGAGGCAAGGGAAGGAGTGTGAACATTGGGGGGTCCCATCAACGCTTTGCTGGGTGACCCCATTAATTGTAGTTATGTTAGGCAGTAAATGAAGGCAGAAAGCAGTAGGAAAGGTTTAGGCTACTTTAGGGTTAGACATGGGTGTGGATCCTAAAATCCTGTATGTCAAAATCAACCAAAAAAAACTGCTTCTCATATGGATGGACATCCAGAGTACTGGCAAGAAAAACAAATGTGTTCAGTTAAAGCTAATACAGTGGGTTGCAAAGGTATTCGGCCCCTTTGAAGTTTTCCACATTTTGTCATATTACTGCCACAAACATGAATCAATTTTATTGGAATTCCACATGAAAGACCAACACAAATTAGTGTACACATGAGAAGTGGAACGAAAATCATACATGATTCCAAACATTTTTTTTACAAATCAATAACTGCAAAGTGGTGTGTGCGTAATTATTCGGCCCCATTTGATCTGAGTGCAGTCAGTTGCCTATAGACATTGCCTGATGAGTGCTAATAACGAGTGCACCTGTGTGTAATCTAATGTCAGTACAAATACAGCTGCTCTGTGAGGGCCTCAGAGGTTGTCTAAGAGAATCTTGAGAGCAACAACACCGTGAAGTCCAAAGAACACACCAGACAGGTCAGGGATAACGTTATTGAGAAATTTAAAGCAGGCTTAGACTACAAAAAGATTTCCAAAGCCTTGAACATCCCACGGAGCACTGTTCAAGTGATCATTCAGAAATGGAAGGAGTATGGCACAACTGTACACCTACCAAGACAAGGCCGTCCACCTAAACTCACAGGCCGAACAAGGAGAGCGCTGATCAGAAATGCAGTCAAGAGACCCATGGTGACTCTGGACGAGCTGCAGAGATCTACAGCTCAGGTGGGAGACTCTGTCCATAGGACAACTATTAGTCCTGCACTGTACAAAGTTGGCCTTTATGGAAGAGTGGCAAGAAGAAAGGCATTGTTAACAGAAAGCATAAGAAGTCCCGTTTGCCGTTTGCCACAAGCCATGTGAGGGACACAGCAACCATGTGGAAGAAGGTGCTCTGGTCAAATAAGACCAAAATGGAACTTTTTGGCCAAAATGCAAAACGCTATGTGTGGCAGAAAACGAATACTGCACATCACTCTGAACACACCATCCCCACTGTCAAATATGGTGGTGGCAGCATCATGCTCGGGGGGTGCATCTCTTCAGCAGGGACAGGGAAGCTGGTCAGAGTTGATGGGAAGATGGATGGAGCCAAATACAGGGCAAATTAGGAAGAAAACCTCTTGGAGACTGCAAAAGACTTGAGACTGGGGCAGAGGTTCACCTTCCAGCAGGACAATGACCCTAAACATAAAGCCAGGGCAACAATGGAATGGTTTAAAACAAATCATATCTATGTGTTAGAATGGCCCAGTCAAAGTCCAGATCTAAATCCAATTGAGAATCTTTGGCGAGATCTGAAAACTGCTGTTCACAAACGCTGTTCATCTAATCTGACTGAGCTGAAGCTGTTTTGCAAAGAAGAATGGACAAGGATTTCAGTCTCTAGATGTGCAATGCTGGTAGAGACATACCCTAAAAGACTGGAAGCTGTAATTGCAGCAAAAGGTGGTTCGACAAAGTATTGACTCAGGGGGCCGAATAATTACGCACACCCCACTTTGCAGTTATTTATTTGTAAAAAATGTTTGGAATGATGTATGATTTTTGATCCACTTCTCACATGTACACCACTTTGTATTGGTCTTTCACGTGGAATTCAAATAAAATTGATGCATGTTTGTGGCAGTAATGCGACTAAATGTGGAAAACTTCAAGGGGGCCGAATACTTTTGCAATCCACTGTAGTCTGCATGTGAGGAGCTCACATGGAGACATAGAGCACAAATTAAAAGAAAAGAGAATAAAAAACACCTACAGAAATACAGAGCTTGTTGGTTTCATATATCAATACATTTGAGGGCAAGCCCAAGAGCCACAACAAGGGGTCTCATTATGTCTGTGCTGGTGGTACAAGTAATTACTACATCTATAGTGAGACAATTATCTGGATGGACAAAAAGCTGCAGAATGAACCTAACTTACCTGTGAGGAGCTCCAGGGGCAGCCGGTCACACACAGTCATTTGTATTCCACAGTAATTTGCAAGGTCGCCACCCTTGTGCTTTGTATTCTATGTCTGTGCTGGTGATGGTTGCTAAATAAAAGTTCTGAAGCAAAGTGGATTGGTGCACCGTCTGCTACTCTCTTTGGTACATTTGTATTCTGGGGTACTGGTACCAGCTTTAGATGGAAGAAGCAAATCTTCTTCCTGGCTGGAAGTCGAGGAAGGATTTCAGAACTCAGGCATCAGAAGACTTTGTATGGGAAGAGCTCCAGGAAATGATACATTTCATATTGGTAGAGTAAATCATGTGTTCCAAAGGTGATCCAGCGTAGCAACTCTGTTTCCTAAACAGTACTTCAGTTTATCCCCTCTAAATCATTAAAGTGCTTCAAATCTAGTTAGTTGAAAGATTATTGCCCTACTACCATTAGGAGTATTTTGAAAAAACAGGCCGGATACTGTGACCTTAAAGAAAACCTGAACTGAAAATTAAAAGTCAAAATAAGCATACACAAGTCATACTTACCTTCCATGTAGTCTACTCCTCACTGTCTTTCTCCTGTCCCGCGTCCTGTTTGTTCATTGTGAGCAAGGGAATTTTCCGCCCTCCATTTTGAAAATAGACATTACCCACAACAGCTTTCTGGTCAGCACACAGTTAAACTGTAACATCGCCCACTTGAGCCATAGGGAAACATTGACATTACCTGGTACATCAGTTTTCCTCTCAGCTATAACTGACAGCAACTGATATTTTACTGACAGCAACTGATATATTTCAGATCTGACAAAATATTGTCAGAACTGGAAGGGATTATTGTCAGAAGAAAATGGTGAGCTTCTGAGAGGAACTGATGGCAAGGTAACTATGTAATGTTTATTTGAAGTTACCTCATGTGTTTATTTTAAATATTTTTGCTCAGTACAGGTTCTCTTTAAGGAATGCAAACATGTATAATAATAGGGTGTTGTAAGTGACATTTTAGTGACAGATATGCAACAAGCAATGGCCATTGCCTTTCTATAAACATTGAAATAGCCCATGCTTCCATTTAGTTGTGAACTGATAAAATATACGCTGTGGTGTACAGTTCAGGGGCTAGCTGACTGGAAGAACAGCAAAATACAGAATATTGAACGTCCACATTTGTTATGACAGGGTTCTTGTATTTGTTACATATCTCATTGAAATTAAAAAAAATGTATTCACGTTATAAAACAATGAGATGGATGTACTAAAACTTGACAACACTGAAGCACCCAAGTCATCCACAAAACCTGGGCTGCATTTTTTTTTAAATGCCTATTCGATGGCAAAGGTCTGCAGCCCTCACCTACCTCAAATAATGGGCAAAAGATATCAGTGGCTATATATGCCAAGCTAACAACATCCTATCAAACGGTAGGTAGGTTGTTAGAAGAGCAATTTCAGCTTTAGTGTCATTGGAAAACTTGGCTGCAAACTGGAATGCAAAAACATTTTTAAAAAATTAAATAATAAGTTTGTCTAAATGAGTACCGATATGTTTGTAGCAACTATAAATGACAGTGGAGTTTTTCTTTAACTGCTCTGATGATAAATGCTTTGAGCTTACAGAAACTAGAAAAAAGGATCAGGCAGGGGGAAAGGGAAAGAGAAATCCAGCATAGACCTTTGCTGAACATGCTATTGGAAATTTGGGTTGATGTTAGGACACCGAAATAGATTTTATATATCTTCAACATATCAGATATATCCGATTTGTCTTATGCAGCAATGAAGGGAAGCAGAGACAGATACATTTTGAGTATTGCCTATACACTTTAACCACTTGAGGACTGCTTTGTTAAAGAGAACCCGAGGTGTGTTTAAAGAATGTTATCTGCATACAGAGGCTGGATCTGCCTATACAGCCCAGCCTCTGTTGCTATCCCAAACCCCACTAAGGTCCCCCTGCACTCTGCAATCCCTCATAAATCACAGCCGTGCTGTGAGGCTGTGTTTACATCTGTAGTGTCAGTCTCAGCTGCTCCCCCGCCTCCAGCATAGCTCCGGTCCCTGCCCCCGTCCCTTCCCTCCAATCAGCAGGGAGGGAAGGGATGCAGGCGGGGACTGGGAGTTCTGCAGGAGGCGGGGAGAGCAGCAGACTGACACTATAGAGATAAACACAGCCAGCTCTGACAAGCTGTTTGTCAGCAGCGTGGCTGTGATTTATGAGGGATTGCAGAGTGCAGGGGGACCTTAGGGGGGTGTGGGATAGCAACAGAGGCTGGGCTGTATAGGCAGATCCAGCCTCTGTATGCAGATAATATTCTTCAAACCCACCTCGGGTTCTCTTTAAACCCCCCTAATGACCATGCCAATTTTTACTAAATGGGCCACTGCAGCTTTAAGGCCTCGCGGCACATACACAGTGAATCCAGCGCAGGAGACTTGGGCACACAGGGAGTAACTTTGGCGCTGTCAGAAGTTACTTTTAAAACACAATAATTATTTCATTCCCCACCATCCATGGCGGCCTGGAGGGGGAATAGTATTTAACCCGGCCGGGATTTGTGCAGCAGCTGGATCAGCCATATACCGGCTGTATCCTGCGCCCAAGTCTCCTGCACGATTCCTCTCGTACACCTCGCTGCAGGGCCGCACAACTCGGCACACAAGTGATTCTCCTCCCCCCTTTTCTCCCCACCAACAAAGCTTTCTGTTGGTGGGGTCTGATCGCTCCACCAATGTTTATTTATTTTTTGGGGGTAAATATTTTTATTTTTTTAATAAATTTACTTATTTTTAATTCTCCCTCCCCCAGTGAGCCTATCACTGCGATAGGCTTCAGCCTGTGCTGTACATAGTTATTAGACGGCGGTTTCACAGTCTAACAGTCTCCGAGGACTAAAAGCAGAGTGGAGCTCCGTCATCTGCGATCCCCATTCCAGGCCATTCATGCCAATCGGCGTGGAGTGGTCCTGGGGCTGCCGCCGCGTTAATGCCAAATGGCGTGGAGCGGTCGGCAGGTAGTTAACATATAACCATAAGGTCATGTGACTTACAATTTACAAATGTGTTTAAATAGGTTATTATCGTATAAACAGTCACTTTACATACCTCTATATATAATTTTTCCGTTTGAGCTTGTTGTTGGGCAGTCTCTAAATTCCATTAGTCCCTGGTAGAGAAAATTTAATCAAAACTGGTGCAAAGTGAAGCAGATGACAAAATCAAGGATTCTGATTGGTTCTGACCTGAGCAATAGGCTTTACATTTGCACTAATTTTGCTTCAATTTTCTTTGCACAAGTTTTGTTAAATCTCACTTCTGAGCTAACGCTATGTCCATTTAACTGTTATTAAACCGTAATGCTCAATGGGGAGCGCTTGGAGTTTTACATCGCATAGTTCAACATTAACCCGTCATACTCCACAACAATTTTTTTTTTATGCAGCCTGGAGTTGGCCCAATCTATACTGACAGTCAGAGCAGGTTCATCCACCAGGCAACCTAGGCCGGTGCCTGGGGCCTAGTAGGTGTCAAGGAGCAAACCGGCTACCTTCTCTGACTTCTCTCCATTTACCAAGTAGACCACAAGGAGGCCCCAAATGTACTACCTTGCCTAGGACCCCATTACATGTTAATCCATCGTTGCTGACAGCAGTTGTATGTGGTCGGACCGGTTACGAGCTGCATCCAAATTGCAACTAAATTTGCATCAAGCAGGAAAAATATAGAAAAGTGTTATCTTCTCGGCAGTAGGAAAAGTTATTAACCTGTCAAAAGAAGGACATTTAAACACCACTGTGGGTTGCATGTACCTTTCTGTCTGTAGTAATGTAATTGAAACCACAGGGAAATGAGTATATACCATAATGTCTACATTAGATGCACAGCAGCCAATGGGTAGAACATGCAAAAACCTAGGACAGTGATCTGCAAACTTGGCTCTCCAGGAACTACAAGTCCCACAATGCATTGCAGGAGTCTGACAGCCACAGTCATGATTCATAAAGGCAAATGCATTGTGGGACTTGTAGTTCCTTAACAGCTGGAGAGCCAAGTTTGAAGATCACTGTCCTAGGAGATTGTTTCTAAAGAGTTGCTACTGAGAGCTGCAGATCATATTTTAATCTTTAACCTTTCTATGTTTCAGGATGCACCTCAGTGAACCAAGAAGAGTTTTATTTTTTTCCACGAAGCCCTCTTTATTTTTAAATCAAAAACTTTATTATTACTTCTGCAGTAGTCATTTCAAATGCTATGTGAGGATGCACGCAGAAAAAAAATGGTACAAACGAATGTTCAAGAGTAACCTCCTATTTTATATAAGTGATGTACAGCATAGTTAAGTTGAATGAGGTTGAGCCTAAATTTGGCTTTTATTCTTTCACTAGTAAGGTAAATTATAGCTTGAATGTGGAAGAAAACCTACGAGACAAGATTGCAGTAGATTTATGTTGCTCTCCGATGGGAAGGCGTTTAGGGTTTTAAATATTTAGATGTGTTGCTTTTAAGCTGTGTTGAAGCAGCTATACAAATAGTTTTCCTTTTGTTTGCCTGTTGTAGCAGGCCTAGATTTGCTTGGAATAATAGGCAAGTTCATCTTTGTAAGTGTTTCTGTTTCATTTAACTCCGGTGCAGAAATATTTCAGCTCCGTTCTTTTCAGCTGGCCTTTTCTCTGTTACAAAAGGTTTGGAGATATTATTTATGACCTTATGTATCTGGTGCACGTTGCAGTAAAGTATGCTTATTTGTTCGGTAAAAAGAGAAGAATAAAAAGGAATACACAGTGTATAAAGTTTTGTCACGCATTTGTTATTTTTGTTTGAGTTACAGAGATTTGTTTATCACTGAATTATATTGAACTTCCAAAATTTAAAGCTGAAATTATTATTTTATTTGGTAAAGAAGTATTTATTTTAAAAAAAATGCCAACAAAGACAGCAATCTTGTAAACTATATCAAGAATATAAAAAGTATGGTATAAAGCACCACACACCTATGGTTAAAAGTAAAAAAAAAATATTTTATTTGATTAATGAAAAGTGTACGTTTTAAATAAGAAAATGTAAAGCATCCTCTTTACAATATGTACACCCAAAATAGCCACCTCCCATTCTGGAATATGCCCCACTATAAAAACAAATAGAACACAGGTGAGCCTGCATACATACTCTCCAGTGCATAACCAACTGTCTACTAAAGGACCTTTGTTTTTGCACATAGATATTATTATTGTTATCATTATTCATTTATAAAGAGCCAACATTTTCCGTGGAGCTGTACAAAGAAAGAAACAAACAAACATGGGGTGCATAATAATGGTGGGGGGGGGGGGGGGGGTGTTAGCTTAAGGACCGGCAATCTCCAAACAATATGACTGAGAAAGTAGTTTTTACTCGATTCTGCAATTATTACAATTGCAATTCAGGAGTGACAATCACGCAGAAGAACCGGCAAAGAATAGATGCCAAAAATGACAACGAGAGTCCGTCAACTTGCAATCAACATGATAATGGTAAAGGTGTATTGGTGTACACTGATATACAAAATACAGAATTGGTAATTCTAGTGACAAATGTAACAAGATAAATAAAATGCCGAAAAAATACAAGACACAAATGTTGAGAGAGCCCTGCCCTTGCAAGCTTACAGTGTAAACGAAATGTGCCCCTGAGTGCCTCTGAATATGGGCAGCTATGTACTGCGCATGCGCAATCTCTTGAAGCCTTATAGGGATTCCCTAAAGATATTGCAAGGCCCAAAACCAAGTGTCTCAGCACGTATGACCGATAAGTGCACCTTGGCAAAGAGCACCTGTCTCAGAAGTGGCTACAGATAGAGCCTCCTGATACATTTAAAGCGACAGCACTTGCAGGGGCCTTTGCATTATCAGTAATTGCAATCAATAAGTGACTTTCCTCAGTTTAGTAATAACTTAAATTACTATTAAAAAAATTACGTCCATTTTCGTAATATAAATAACTTTGTTTCTATAGAAAACACGAAATTATGAAATCACGCACTGAACACGGATTTGTGCCGAAATGCGAAATTACGCAACAGAAATTACGCTTACGGAAGTACTAAATTATGGTTTGCGGCAAAATGCGCATCCGTAATTACTGAAATGCGAAATTACACACATTTTGGCTCAACACTAGCTTTAGGGCCAAAATATAGGAAATTATCCACACTATAAGATAAGTCATTCGATTCTCACAGCTTCTTATGTGGAGGCAGTAGATATGGGTCTTTTAAAATTCTTCGGATCAGTTCACATTGGATTTTAAAACCAAATGGATTGGTAATGTGGATCCGGTTTCTGCTTCACCGGATCCGTAAGGCTTTGTTCACACTGACTAAAGGATCCGGGAAAACAGATCTGATCACCGATCGATCTGATCCGTTTTCACTGTGATCCGTGCATCTGAGTCAGCGGGTTCCGATAACTTACCAGGCTTCTGTTCCTCCTTTCATCTCACGTGGCCTCACATGACTACCACACTTCCTCCTTCAACCCAAAAGAAGGAAGTCTGGTAGTCACATGATGCGACGTGGGACAACAGGGGAAGAAGATGGAAGCCTGGTAAGAAACCCTCCCTCACCCGCCCGCTCTCACACTCCCGAGACCAACACCCCTAATGGAACGTCCCCACAGACGCCCAGTCCCACTGAAGTGTCCCCACATCACCCCTAAACCCCCACCCCCAATGGATTAGTCTTCCGTACAGTCCGTTCTCCCATTGCTCCCAATGCAGGGCTTCATCTTCCGTTTCCGGTCCGCTGGGCTCAGCGGTCCGTTAAAAATTGGTGCTATGGCAAAATTGAGTTTCATCCAGCGGATTGTATGGAATGGATCCGTTCCAGCGGACTGATGTGAACGGTTCCATTGGTTAACATTGGGTCCATTTGCATCTTTTCCGTTTGTACAATATACATTCCAGGCCACTGTTTAATGCTCATGTGATCCAGGCCTTCATGATCACTGATGTCAGAGAGACCTATTCAACTAGGAGTCCTTGGGCAAGAGCCCCTAATGCTCCAGGGTGGCCTATTGGAAGCGCCTTGAGTGGCTGCAGCTCTCAAGCACTTTAAGTCTGTCAAGAGAAAGATGCTATACAAATGTTAACATTATTATTATTATTCGTAGTCATTTTCTGCCGATTTTCTGGCGTTTCTGCCGATTTAGCCGTCAGCCTTCTTCAGGAGGATTCAAGAATAGAGAGCAATTTAGTCCTGCCATATTATAATTTATATAAATATGGCAGGACTAAATCGCTCTCTATTCTTGAACGTCTACCTGGGAAGCGGCGGGCAGAAGGGGAGAACCCGGATTATCCGAGCGGTCTAGGAACTGACCACACACAGGGGAGATACCAGTCGGGACTCTCTAACGGAGTGATGTATCTGCTTACAAGGAAACTGTGAGTTTGTGACTACACCGCTAGTTTTGAAAAGTGACATTTCTAATCCATTTTTTGAAAAGTGACTAGGATTGGAGCAACGCTCTCTCTTTTCCTCAATTTTTGTAAACAAATATTGGCACATTTTTTAAGGGGATCAAGATGTAGGATTGACTACATACAATCTCCTTTTTTCTTCTTTTTTAGGATATATATCCAATCAATTTTAGACTGAACAGTAGAGTAGGAAGTTGTAGCAAGTGGAGAGGCCTCTCTGCAGTGTGGTTGTGGAATAAAAGTGTGTGTGGGTAATGATTGAGAGTACCTCATATAAATTTTAATAAATTCTTAAAAAACTGATCAGCGCGTGTTAGTGATTTATAAAATATCCTTGCACAATTTTGAGGGTTGGGGAATCCCTCCACAGGACACGCAGCTTGTAGATTAGGTGCCATTTTCAGCGCCGGAGAGTGTTTCCCATACAATATACACTTTATATATTTTGATTACCTCTACGTAAATAATGTGGTATTGTTTATAAGAGGTTAATCTAATGCCACAAAGTAATTTTAAAATCTGGTTAAAGATGAGAACATAAATCTATATTTGTATACCATAAAGAGAGTGAAGCCATGAAGATGACAAGGAAAACGGCTAAATACAAAAATCCATTTCAGGCACATTTAAAAACATCATAGGACAGATGTTCATTAGTTGGACCAACATAACAAAGTTCACTAATATCAAGTAAAACATGATCAAATTGGACTGAGCATCTCAGGTGCAAGCACATAATAAATGAGAACACAAGGGGCCATATGCAATTCACTTTTTCTCCTGGGTTTTCTCCTAGGTGATAATTTCAGAACTTGTAAAAAAATAAAATACTTTTTAAACCATTTATAAACAAGAAAATACTCAAAATATTTTTTGTAGTACCTTTTCACCTACTTTTTGGTACATTTTTTCATTGCAAAGTTATTTTAAACATATGATGATGAAAAATTATTTCCCAGGAGAAAACTCAGGAGAAAATAATGAATTGCATATGGGCCAAAACCTCAAACGGGGCAACAGCCAAGTCACTATTGAGGCAAAAATGGCACAAAATAAACCTTCTTATACAAGCCTGGACTTTTGGTTGTTGCAAACTTGTATATCTAACAGAACTATCTTTGTAAATAAATGTAATCAAAATCAACACCTCTGTTGTGCCTGTGAACTCTATCCATTCCCACAAATCCTATTTGTTCAAGTCTCCCTGTATGTGACAAGTTAAAATGTCTTGCCGAGGGCGCTCTACAATTACCCCTTTTGATGTCAGATAGATGCTCCAAAACTCTAACCCTGAATCGTCTTTGTCTTTCCAATATTAAAGCCACCACAACATAAATCATCACATATACCACCAAGTGGTGTTACAGTCCACTAAATGCAGTAAATATCATAATTGGCTATTGACAAGCATCGCTGTAAGTCCCATCTGTACTCCTCAGGTGAAAGTTCCACTGTGTTTTTTAATGAATAGGCAATGGCATGCCACCATTAAGGTGACAATGTAAAACCACGTCATGTAGGGTACTGGCACATTTGAATACGGTGTGTGTGTGTGTGTGGGGGGGGGGGGGGTATGATGTTTTTTTACATCATTATCATTGTACAGAATGTGCCAATAACATTCCAGGATATATGTTAAAGGTTGTTCACCATACAATAAACCTCATGTTTATGAAATAAACCTTATTAAAACCCACATTCATTCACTCTCCTGCAGCGAGAGAAAAGTGCTTATGCAGTGAAAAAAAATGGGAGTCAAAAATCGATCACATTAGTTTTGCATTAATTACCCAAAAAAATGCAACACGATGAACCAGTTGGAAATGCCTGCAGATTGTGTAGATGTATAGTTAATTATAAGCAGTGTCTTATTGCAAATATAGTGTGCACAATGACGTTTTTGCAGGTTGCACTAGAAGTTTTAAATTCTATGTGCCAAGTTTTAGCAGGAAAGTTTGTTCAATTAGAACGTAATGCCACGTATGATTACCCTCAATAGTATCTGTAGTGAGCTTACTGCTCTTGCAGCATGGAAAACTGTAGGAGGGAACTAAGGTTTAAAATTTACAGAGTAGCGTTCAAATCTGGTTACCTTGTGAGGTGAGGTGTGCTGGAAGACTCTCTACAGGACGGAGGAGGACGGCAGATGGAGATTGCCTTAGAGGCTGGGGGTGGTCATACAACTTGCAAGCTCAGATAGATCGTGGAGGTCTCAGCATCTGGTGAGTCATTGCCCTTAGGGGGAGCACGATGTGTTGTGCATTTCAGAGGTGATTGACTGCTGTCTTTCCAAGATTTTTTTACATCATAGAGCCTATGAGGTCGATAACCAGATTTGAGCGTCATGTGACACATGAAGTCACATGACATTGCAAGCTGAAGCTATGCTAATGCAGAGTGGCACAAGTGGAGGGAGAAGGCTGGATGCTACGCTTCGCGGTGAACCTGTGACGGCTTTCCCTCCTGCGCTCGCTCTGCATTAGGTTACACTGAGGGGGGAGATAGAGAAGCGGCCCCCGTTTGCGCTGTGGAGGAAGAAAGAAGGGATTTTTTTACACGCTCCTGCGCGCACTCTGCATTACGTTAGACAGGGGGAGATGGAAAGAGGTGGCCTGACTTGCTTGGTGCTGGAAGGAAGGGAGATTTTTTTTCACACTGACAGATTTAGGTGCGGGGAAGGGAAGACAGAGGCGCACTCCCCCCCCCCCCCCTTCCCTGGCGATAAGTGGAGAAATTTAGAATAAGTACATGAGTATAAGGCGACCCCCCCCCCCCCCCACACACACACACACACACACACACTTTTATACTTTGAGTTAGTCCTACATTTCTTGACTTATAGTCGAGTATATATGGTACTTTGGTTTGCTGTACATATTGCCTATGGATGTGCCCATCTGTTCAAGAAGATGCACTTGTCTTTTCAACCCATTTTTACAAAGCTGCAGCTAAGACCAATGAAGGTCATATGTAATTTCTGGGGAGGGTTCATGGGTGCCATGTGTGATCAGCAGGAACACCTCACAGAGAGCTCTGCTTAACCAGTCATCTGAGAGGGCCCTAAGCAGATGCCTTAGACTGTTCAGTTTGTAGACAAATACAAATGATAATGTACAGGTGTGAAAAACATGAATTTCAATTTTATATTCAGAATAATGCACTACCTATTTAGAGAATGATGAAAAAACATATGATTTATGCTCCATGTAATACCAGACTGCCAATCAATACAGAAATGCCATTTCCATGTCAACATATGCCGTTTCTCTGAAGCTGAAAATTTGCATAGATATAAAACTGACTTGCTGCAGCACAAAAAAATATAATTTTATTTATGCTACTTAAGTACATATTTATACTTGCACCAGCTTAATGTATATTACATTGTGACCTAAATGATGTTTCTTCATCTCCAGTAAAACATTAATTTACCTTATTTATTTTACACATGTCTAGTGTTTGTGTTATTGAGCGACTCCATTTAACAGGCGTGTGTGGCAGATAATGTAATCAAGGTTGCCATGGTGCCAGATCTCTGCATGCTTAAATTTTAATCCGTTTTTCCTTTAAACCTGTGTCTGAAGAAATGTGAATCCACATGGTGCGACGGTCAAAAATGGTACTTCAGAAAAGAGGAAAATACACAATGAACCTTCGAGAAATGTCATAGAAAAAAATATTTTTTAGTAAGGACTTTCTGATTCTCAGTCCATCTCCATGCATTGATCTAAAAATAACATCTGATAGCGTAATAATCAGAGTGCCCTTTTCTATGTGAGCTACGGCTTCTGGTACTAAAAAAAAATCGTCAAATTTTGATCACATGGCCAGAAGCACAGGATTACTGGAGTCAGTTTTCAGCTGCTGATGTTGATGCCTGCATTGCATTCACTGGTTCTGAGTGAGAAGGAGAAGGCAGAGGCTGAATCTGTATGAGGGCTGGCGCACACCAGAGCGGTTCTGAAGCATTTTTTTAAAACGCTTGCAGGGGAGAAACCGCTTGGCTAATGAAAGTGAATGGGATGGTGCACACCAGAGCGGGTCGTTTTTTCCTCAAACTCAGGGGCTGCAGCATTTTTTAGATTTCTGAGGAATTTCTGCCTCAATGTTAAAGTATAGGAAAGTGGAAAACAGCTCTGAAAAAAACTAGATCTGAGCAGCTTTCCAGGCGTTTTTGTTACAGAAGCTGTTCAGTAACAGCTTTTACTGTAACAATATTTGTAATCTGCTACACAAAAACGCTCCAAAAAACGCTAGGCATGTTTAGAAAATGTCTCTAAACATGACTAGAATCGATCTGAAATCTACTTCAAAAACCTCTAGTGTTTTGCAGACCTGCTAGAGGTTTTTGGTGTGCACTGGGCCTGAGACAGTTGCAGTTTATAGTATAGACACACTATTTTCCTGGAAAGGGCCAATGCCTGCACTTTTTATAAGTCATATATATGGCATCAGCTAATCAAAGCACTACTACAATGAAAGAAACAAGGGGCCAAAATTGTGACTAAAATGCCTTTTAAACCACCAGCAAGCAAGATAATATTCAAAATAATTTCGATAGTACTTTTTTCACCTACCTGTTGGTACTTTTTCAGTTGTAAAGTGCTGAAAAGTTATTTTATATAGACCATGAAAAAGTATCTCCTAGGAGAAAACTCAGGCGAATAAAAGAGAATTGCATACGGCCCCAGAAGCTCTGTAGCTGTTCAGAACAAAACATTTTTAGCTTGAATGGGATTTAAAGCATTCTCTAAGCGATAGTTTTTCTCCTATGCAAATTTTGCATGTGTAAAAACAACAGTATGCATTTGCGTTTCGCATATAATTTGGACAAATTGCTCAGAGATGAATATTGCTGTAGGTAGAATCGCATAGTAGGGGGAAAAATGCATTGCAAGTAAAACACACAAAAAAAGAAAAGCCAAATTGCACAGCACAATTTGTAATGCTTGGCTACAACCAATCTAAGTTCATACTTAGTAAAACTAAATAAACCTCTTAGTGCAGTCCAAAAATGCTAGTAGGAAATATTCCGTTTGAATTTACACCAGTCTAAAGCCTCATACACATGTATGAGGATTGTTGGCTGGCAGGGAATGGAACTCGATTCCTTGGGGACAGTTGGAGGGCCAATCTGCAAAGAGATGCCACTAGCCTGCAGGCTTGCAGTATGTTCTGCTATGGAAGTGGGGGGAGGTTCAATGACACAGCGCACAACATTTTGGGTGGGGTGAGTAGGAGTACAATGCTTTTGGCTATAACAATCTCCCAGGCAGATTTCTGGCTGATGCATTGAGGGGGATTAGGTTGCACTACTCATACGCTAAAAAGGCTGTTACTAAACATTCCTATATTATATCAGTAAGAAGACCTTGGATTTGAGATCCTTTTGTGCCAGGTCAGATTTCCAAGCTGTGCAGGAATTTCCCAAGAACCATTTATGCACCTGTTGCAAATAATGTTACCACATAATTACATTGATATGTGTTTGCAAAACAATCTCTACTCTGTCTGTACTGATGTCCAAATGTATATAAGATGTGCTTCCAGAATTGAACATATATATACGATAAGAGTAATGCTGGGAATACACCTTGAGAGTCATTGTCGGATAGATGGCTCGACAGATAATTTGCGACAGTTCAGATCTGATTTGGATCTTTTTTTTTTTTTTTTTTTGAGATTTTCTCATAGAAATAAATGGAAATCGATCAGAAAAATGGATGGAAAAAATCGATCGACCAGTAAATCAGCCAAAAAAAAAAAACCTCATTGTGTATTCCCAGCATTAGAAACCCTTAGATTGAAAGCTTTCATTTTTACTATTGAGTTATACAATAATGTGATCATCCTGATTTAAATATACGGTACTTCCTTCTTTAACCCTCTGGGCGATACAATTGCATCGCCTAGGAGGGGGCGCAGCACTTTTAAAAAATTTTTTTCTTTTTTTAAATCCTGTAGCGAGCCCTGGGCTCGCTACATGATAGCCGCTGCGCAGTGGCATCCCCCCACCCACTCCGATCGGAGATTCCGTGCTGGGCTTCCCCGGTCGCCATAGTGACGGGGCAGGATGACGTCACCGACGTCATGGACGTCGCGACGTCAGAGGGAGTAACGATCCACCCCTCAGCGCTGCATGGCACTGATTGGCCAGGCTGCACAAGGGGTCTGGGGGGGGGGGTGCGCGGCACGGCGGGTAGCGGCGGATCGGCGGCGAGCGGCGGCGATCGGAAGTTACACGCAGCTAGCAAAGTGCTAGCTGCGTGTAACAAAAAAAAAATTATGCAAATCGGCCCACCAGGAGGTTAAAATAAACCAAATAGAATCTCATTTGACCGTCTCTAGTGAAACACAAGAGGGATATCAACAAGAGAAAGATGCTTCACTATAAAAGTGAGTCGTTTATCATGGTGCGATCCAGCCTTATCAGATGATCATTGTGCGATCCAGCCTTATCAGATGATCATGGTGCGATCCAGCCTTATCAGATGGTGCGATCCAGCCTTATCAGATGATCATGGTGCGATCCAGCCTTATCAGATGATCAGATTATGAACAGTTAGGTTTCATTTAACTAGATTGTTTCTTTTAAAAAAGTGTTTCGTTTTCACCTTAACTAGATGAAATCCCTTCCCACCAGGAGAAGTGGGGGTAGGAGTTAATTGGATGATTAATTAATCATTAAACATGGATTAACTGCCTGGGTAGGGGAATAATGTGGTGATTATCAGCTTTTATGGGTTAATTAAGGGTTAATTGTATCAGTTATTGTAAGTCTTTATAGCTCTTTGTTCTGCGGCAACAGCCACTTAAGACTGTCTTCTGTTTTCAGAGTACAGCTGTTTATAGACTGCTATGTTTAACTGAATGACAGTAGTAACTGGCTGTTCCAGAAATCATTCACTTGGTAGCCTCTCTGGTTGCCTCCTGACTGGTGCTCCTGATGCTGGACTCAGTCTTGGTGAGAGCATGCACAGCAGTGACAGCACGTCATGACATGATAATAGTTGTCACAAGGACTTAAACAGTCGTTACTACGGTAAGATTGTGTCTCACCATGGCAGCTGAACACTAGGAAAATAACAACCAGTTACAGCTAATTTTGTGAGTCAGTGAAACAGTACAGCCAGTATAATCAGCTTTGTGCCTTGCCCTTAGTTACTCTATCTGCAGCTAATTAACACGGTAAGGGCACAAGCCGACTCTGACACGTTGATTGGACGGAGTAGGAGAGCAATAATCTGTGTAGTCGTCATTCTGCCCACAGGACCAACCTAGGCCCTGATTCAATTAGGATGTGTTTTCACACCATATCTTACCAACCCTTAACATAGCAAACAAGAAAAAACACGTTATCACATTACTTATATTTGCTATTGCTTTTCTTACCTACTTTTTAAAATTACTTTTTTTTACTTGCTAGGTGCTGCATGCAGTATTCTAGTTTCCTATGGTTGACATAAAGATAGATAGGCAGCTCATGGCAACTTTACGGTTACTACAGTTGACTAATTAGCATCATCCATGTTACTTACCAAAGTAATGCAAGTGTTGGTAGGGTAACGCACACTGTAGCATACCTTATTTTACCAACTCTTGCATTACTTAGTTAACATGTATAACAGTAATTAGGCAATGCATGCTACACTATCATTGGTAGTAACTGTAAAATTGCTGTGTGCGATCTGTGCATGGCAATCTTACCATTGCTTTGTGAATGAGGGCCCTAGTAATATTGTGACTTTATTACCCAATGTTAAATAAACTACTGTTTTGCAGCCCCATTGCAGTCCTGTTTCAGAGCACAGACTTCCCAACTTTTGCAGAAGTTCGCGTTTGCAGTTCGTCGAACTGAAAATCTGAGGTTTGGGCCATCTCTACTTCCTGATTCCTCTCCAGGTCCCACTGGCGGTTCCTTTACCGGGGACTTTCCGCCGGAGTGTCGGCCCAACACTTCCTGGACCGGGACGCTCTGTGTCATCACGGCGGCCGGTGTGACAGTCCTGTGCATCCATGGTTTTCTAACACTGAACCGCGCATGCACAGGACTGTCACACCGGCCTGCATGATGACGCGTAGCAGCTGGGGTGATGACGCAGAGCGTCTCTGTCCAAGAAGTGTTGGGCCGACAGTAAATTGTCGGTAAAGGAGCGGTCAGGGGGACCTGGAGAGGAGCCATGAGGATGCTGGGGGACCTCGAGTCCTATGGTGGGCTGAAGGAAGCCCCAGGTACGTACCAATTTAATTTTAATCCACTGCTCAGGGTCCCATTAAATCAGGGCACAAACATGTCTATTTAAAAAATGTACCGTATTTTTCGGACTATAAGACGCACTTTTTCTTCCCCAAAAGTGGGGGGGAAAAGTCACTGCGTCTTATAGTCCGAATGCTACGAATAAAGTCCCCCTAACACATGCCAAACGTTTTGCAACCATTTGCCGCTACTTGTCCTGTGTTACTCACGGATGTTGCAGAGCGTGCAGCCGCTACTTGTCCGCCTAGTCTGTGTTACTCACGGATGTCAGGGGTGCCCTCAGGCTGTCTCCTCCTGTGACTCCACTCGCTACAAACCGCGCAGCTATTGCCATGCACGCCGCTGCTTATTGATCGGTGCAGAGCGTTCACCGGGTTTAACGGGCTTAAGCAAGCATTCCACCAATCAGGTGGGAGGCGCTGCCCCTGACCGCCTATCATGGCCGCCCACTGCTCCCTGCTTGCTTGATAGGAACTTGGGAAGGCGGGACCAGAGCTCCGTCATTGGGGCCAATTACTGCAGGGAGCAGTGGGCGGCCATGATAGGCGGTCAGGGGCAGCGCCTCCCACCTGGTTGGTGGAATGCTTGCTTAAGCCCGTTAAACCCGGTGAACGCTCTGCACCGATCAATAAGCAGCGGCGTGCATGGCAATAGCTGCGCGGTTTGTAGCGAGTGGAGTCACAGGAGGAGACAGCCTGAGGGCACCCCTGACATCCGTGAGTAACACAGACTAGGCGGACAAGTAGCGGCTGCACGCTCTGCAACATCCGTGAGTAACACAGGACAAGTAGCGGCAAATGGTTGCAAAACGTTTGGCATGTGCAATGGCAATAGCTGCGCGGTTTGAAGCGAGTGGAGTCACAGGAGGAGACAGCCTGAGGGCACCCCTGACATCCGTGAGTAACAGACTGGGCGGACAAGTAGCGGCAGCACGCATAATGTGTGTCTTTCACGCGTTTCCTGTGTCTATGACGGTGGTTCATGCTGTTTAGATGAACCGCTTTGCGCAGCTTCTGTCTGTGGGGTGCTAGTCAATGAGACTAACTTGCCCATCATAATGATGTAAATAGTGCAGGTCAGCGTGCAGGCATTGTCAGTGGGGGCATCTTGTTACCACAGTTACATATGGGATGAGAGCAGCAACGTGGATTGAGTGCAAGCTGGCTGTAATAAGAACCAGTACAGCAGTTATTAAAACTCAAAACTTCCTCTCTGCTCTAAAAAAAATAAATAAGCAGCAGCATAATAACCTTTAAAGAAAAAAATATTTGTTACAGCTGATACAAATCCTGCAATAAATCTGCAGTGTGTCTACTTCCTGCTTTCATGGAAGCAGACATAGGGTTAAAAGCTTGTGTTTACAAATTAGCTGCTTCATTAGCTGCAGAGGGACACATGGAATGGAGGAGGATACTGAGGTAAGCAGGTGGACAGAGAGGGACACAGAGACCGAGGAGGACACGGGGATGGAGGAGGACACAGTGGAACAGAGGAGCACACAGAGGGACAGGAATAACACAATGGGATGCAGACTGACACAAAAGACACAAGAAAGGCACGCAGGGACATAATTGGTGGTGGAAAGGTCCACAAGACGCCTGCACCACAGACGCACCAGGTTTAGTATATATTATTTTTTTTCCCTGGTTTTTGACCTCTAAACCTAGGTGCGTCTTATAGTCCGGAGCGTCTTATAGTCCGAAAAATACGGTAATTGCTTATTGGAAATATCAAAACTTGTTCACTATAGGGACAATATAAGAACACTTGTACAACACATTGAATCTTAATGGGCTTCCTCTGTTACTCTGCTATTTTGTGTCAAATCATAGGAGAGAGTTTTCTGAGGAGATCAGAAAGAAACTTAGGGCCAAGCACGTTAAAAGCAGAGGCATATGGGTGCCTCTTACTTTAATTTAATTTTATAGGGGGTGCCATGCTGCTGCATCCTTGGGGATATAGATATCAACTCTTTCCCTTAGAGACTGCAGCAGTCAGTTGGAGCCCTGTGTCATTTCTGCTTTCCAGTATCACATGATCTGATGGGCAGAGAGCCATGCAGAACAGTTCAGAGGTAGGAGATTCAATGCTGGAAAGCATGGAGACTGGTAAGCTTCTTCAGTACTGTCAGGTCTGCTTGCAAATAGTGCTTGTTAATAGGAGAAAAAAAAACAAGCGGGTTGTCTGTAATTGGGGGTCTTGCCTGTCACTGAGGCCCATATCTGTTACAGGGTTTATCATGGAGGTGCTGTCTGTTGCTAGGGGGTGCTGTTTGTCACTGGGAAATGGTCTAACTGGAGGTCTGTTTTGGGGAGGATTTTTTTTACTAGAGGTTTATGATGAGGGTTCTAATGTTGAGGCAGCCATGCCATTTCCTGGTCTTTTGGTGATGTGATCTACTGGGCTCTACACTATACTAAATTCAGGCAGCTGTAATTTGTGGACTGAGTTGGGGAGAGTTGGTTATTGAACCAATGGTCAAATTCTCATATGAAAATAGGGAATAGTGAGGAGAGGACACAGCACTGTATGTGAAAGAAGACAGCCCTGCCAATAACATGTGGTCACTTTAAATTTTACACTGCCCCTCCAGCACTATATGTATAATCCAGCAGTGGCTGGATGGTGTAATGGTTAAGGGCTCTGCCTCTGACACAGTAGACCTGGGTTCAAATCTCTGCTCTGCCTGTTCAGTAAGCCAGCGCCTATTCAGTAAGGAGATATTTGGGCAAGTCTCCCTAACACTGCTACTGCCTACTGAGTGCGCTCTAGTGGCTGCCTCGCAAGCGCTTTGAGTCCAACAGGAGAAAAGCGCTATAAAAATACTGCAATTATTATTATTATTATTAATTACCATACAGAACACTAGCACTAGCTTTCCAATGATAATTATGGTGTGAGATAAGGAAACCAGAGGAAAATGAATAGTTTGTAAAGATTTACAAATACTCAAAGCACTTATACTGTAGAAATGATCATTACCAGTATGGCACCAATAAATAACTAATGCAGTAGCTGGAGGCAGGCTTATGTAGGTCTGTCAGGTTCATGGGCCCTGGTGTAATTGCAACCTCTGCGTTTACAAATGCTACGCCATGATGCAGCTTTATGAGGGAAACCGTAACCAACAACAGAGGCACTGTAATAAATGCTCAATTGTATTCAGCGTATCTATTTTATATCTTTGTATTTTTAGCTTTCACTTTACTACACCGGTTTTACATAACATATAATGAAATTTTATTTATTAAAAAAATACAACCACACACACACACACACACACACACACACACACACACACACACACACACACACACACACACACACTGTTTTTGGCATTGTTTCTATTGTCATATGAGCATTATGTGCCTGCATTTTGTCATAATTAATCAGTGTTTATGGATTATGTCTATTTTTTTGCGTTAGGTGAATCTAGAGTAGCGTTTCAAAGCAGAAAGAGAGGAAGAAGTTTGTACAAATGATGAAAGTAACCTAGGATATAATAAAAGAATGTCATATTTTACCGAACTGGTTTAGCATTGATGGTAAAATATTAGTGTCTGGCTGCTCTGACAGAGGCTGTTCTCTCATCTGACTATTCACTATCATCCACTACCATTCCTTGTCTCAGAGAATCTGATACTAGACATACCTATTTATTTAGACTTCTTTTTGCTGGCTTTTCCAGCAGAAACCTTCCACAGACCAGTTTAAAGGACACTTGAAGGAGAGGGATATGGAGGTGGCCATATTTATATCCTTTTAAACCATACCAGTTGCCTGGCTGTCCTGCTGATCCTTTATGCCCGCCCTACACCCACCACCACCTCCTACTGAACCTTCATTGTATGTGCCTCTATTGCACAAATTTGCACTTTATGAAACTGATATGTCCAAACTTTCGGCATGTAATTTATTGCAACAATAAAGCCATTCTAGCAGTGCTGGTTTGCCACTGACCTACTTTATACCACATGTTTAATGCTCTTCTTTGTGAAAGCCTGAGAACACTAACAATCTTGGAGTTCAGAGACCTTGATAATAGTTGTTATGCCTGAATCACACACCTGAAACAAGCATGCAGCAAATCTAGTCAGCTTTTAGTCAGAAACCTCTGATCTGCATGCTTGTTTTTGATTTATGGCTAAAAGTATTACAGGTAGAGGATCAGCAGGACAGCCAGGCAATTTGCATTGTTTAAAAGGAAATAAATATACCAGCCTCCTCGATCCCCTCTGTATTTCATATCAAATGCATCATGTTTCAATTACAATGTCCCAGTCTAGCAAAGGGTTAAACTTTTCCTTTCCAGTACTTAATTAGTTAATTAGAGTTAATCAACTTTTAGCAGCTCTGTCCCAAGCTGAGCTGAGTGCAATTAACATCCGTTTAACTGTGCCATCCATCTTGGATTAGTTGGCAAAAGTCATAAAACCAGGTCTGGCTTAAATCTAGCCTACCGTATCTGGGCCTCCATGGATCAAGGCAACTGTTCACACCACTGCAGAGCTCTGATTCTTATCTCTGCTTTTATTCACACAGCTGCTTTTACAAGGGTCAGTAACCCTAGAATGACTCATAATTATGATAATTCATAATTTTTATATTTCATGATTCTTCTAAGCATTTGGAATATGTGAACCCAACCATGTTATCAATGATTAGTAAGACCAATCTGACACACCTTCTGGTAAGTTCCCAGGCAGATCAGGCGTTCAGACACTGAGAAGCAAGGTTCTCAGTAACCCTTTACAGTTTAATACTCATGTTTCATATGTGTAAATTTGTAACGCCTTACAAAATGCAAATATGAATGTAACGATTGTGGAACTTTCTCCGTGATCAGCGCACAACGCGTGCGCTGACACGGCGGAAATCCTCCACAAGCGTATATTTGCAGGCACCCAGCAAAAGGTGCTACGCACCTGTAGAGGGAAATTCCTGTCGGCAGATGGCGCTGGGGAGTGCAGAGGAACCAATCCTCTGTACCTCCACAAGTGCCAGACAGGAATTGTACAAAGCGCAGAACGCAATCGCAAGAGAGGCGATTGCGAATGAGATTGAGCAAAGGGACAGGTTGTATGTGTGTGCGCCAATCCAGTCGCCACCCCGCGACCGCGCACACACAACAGCAGATACGAAATAGGAACGTGATCGCGAGAAGTGCGATCGCCAGACGTGACACAAGGCAGATCAGAATAGAATACGAGGGTAGCAAAGGCACAGCAAATAATACAATGAGAAGATGCGGAAAATAACAAACGCTAGCTAACCCGCGAACACCGCACTCATTCGCAACAGTGCACGCGGTTATGCGCGATCTCCACGTGATAAGCACAATAGAGACAAGCACGCCTAACTAACCATTAACAGACAAACATGAAACAGAGGACGCGAGCGCTTGCTTAACGGTTACCTCACCGAGCCTCCAGCAAGCGTAGCGGACAAGACAGACACACGAAAACAGGGACAAGTGAGAGATAGGATCCACAGCACTAGCGAAAAGTAGCTAGCGCGATCCCAGAAGACAGAACAGAAGGATCCCCAGCGCTAGCGAAAAGTAGCTAGCGCGATCCCAGGAGACAGAACAGAAGAGATAGCTGGTAGCAACCGCTGCACCAGCTATACTCCAAGAACAGAGATCAGAACCATTTCCTGTCGACCACCCTTGGGACAGGACAATGACAACAGGCAAGACAAGACAGAACAGGCAATACAGATAATACAACCTGACTGGGCTAGAAGGGGAGCCTAAAGCAACCCCCAGGAATTAACTATACTAGATAGCAATGGCTGACACTCCAGCAGTGTCCATCAGGAACAGACCATGGAAGGGAAATGACCAGCAAAGCCTTCTGGGAAACATAAAGCTCTTATAGTGCCAGTCATCAAAGAAGGCAGGTAGGGGATTTGCATAACGAATGTATACAAATTCCCCAGCAAGAGAACAGACCAGAAACTTGCAATGGAAAGACAGGTCTCTGTTCCAGAGACCTGCAGCCCACAGACTAGAGGAATGGACAAACAGCTGTCTGCCTGTGCAGCCAGCTGAGCGGATCATCACAATGAAATCCAGTTATTGATAGGCCTTATGTGCATGGAGAAATGTTTTCTGCCAAAGCTCATCATTTCTGAAAGGGGGCTGGAGTTCTCCAGTCTGGCAAGGAGGGCATCAGCTCTTATGTCAGCCCCTACCATCAGGATGAAGTCTTAAAGAGTCTGGTACACTACCGCATTGTCTTATATTTATAAATTGATTTGGCTGGTTAGCTTGCAAATAATCCCTTTTTTCCTTTTGAGGTCTCTCCACCTAATTTCAATGTTGAGCGGTGACAGCAAAACACCAGATTTCCAACGCAAAACCAATAACTTTTTTACTGATTGTACATGCAATTCAAATTGAATCATGCATGGGCACACCATCCAATCTTAAACGTTTCCTTTGCTCACATTGTAATCACATTCTGAAGCCTCTAGTGGATGAGACTTGAATGGCAACGGTGGCATAGTAAGACAGGATTGGTGGGTGATCGTCACACTCTCACATCAGCTGTCATTTAAACCACACATTGATTCAGGCATTTTTGCCAATCCAACTCTGAGCCTCCTGTTTCCACCTTCACAAGACCCAGCCTGTGAAGTTCAGGGAAGATTGCTCTTACACTTGGTAGGCTTTATTCCATCAAAAGCGATACTTAAGAATGAATGGCAGGGCAGGCTTCCAGTGTTTTTCCAATTCAGCCTATGTTGTAGATATTTCAGCAGCTAAGTAGAAACAAAAAATCAGCAGTGTCCCTTCAGCAAGCACCTAAGCGCATGAGGTAACTGATCAGGTGATAAGGGAGGAGAGATTTATGATGCTCCTTTTGCTGTCCAGCAGCTTACTCCTAGGATTACTCTGAAGTGTGGCTTTTTCTGTAACCTTTTGTCTGTTGACAGCCAGAGCAGCCTCATAAATCACTGCTGATCAGCACTGCAGTTTTTCCCCCTTAAAAACAGTTCAGCAGTCTGGATGGTGTGCAAAGTTTACACTTCTCTTCCATTTTCCCTGTCATGCACAGCTGATGGAGCAGTTGTAAAAATTAAAATCACCTCTAAGTCACATAAAGTGGAGATGGACTCCCCCCTTTCCCCCACCACAACCTTAGCAGTGGGGCAATCTGGCTTGTCTCATCTGACACAATCGTTCTGTTTAATGTAGTGTTAATTTAGAGATTTTTATTAAATATGTTATATTACTACAAATGTTTCATATTTTCTTCCCACATTCTAATAATCTTTAGTAAACTTTTTTATTATGATACTTGTACTTTGTCTTTGGCGGCACCATAATTATACTTAAGTTTCCAGCACTCCCAGCAGATGCTTAATAGGACTGAGACTTTGAAATGTTGGTGGTAAAAAGGTTAAAAAAGTGATTCATCAGACCAGATCACCTTTAGGCCTGGGCCCACTGGCAGAGCTTTTCGGTAGATTGTGAAACACTGGCATTTCTGGAATTGCAGAAGACCCATGGTTTTATTCCCAAATCACAGGCAATCAGCAAGTGCTGCAGAAGCGCTACCAGTGGGCTTCAGGCCTGAGCTATTGTTTTATATTCCAGTTCCTGTAAGCATAATCAGCTGTAGACAAAGTTTTGCATGGACATTCTGACTGCAAGCTGTGATACGCTTTGTGTTCTGTCACCTCTATTTCATCAGAAAGGCTAGTTTTTTCTCCCCTCACTACCCATAACCCTTTCACTGGTACACAAGGGAAATGCTCATTCTGACTTCATGCATCAAGTGGAGTGATTGAAGTAGAGTTCCCTTAAATTTCTTAGGGTGGGAACTTAACAGGTTACAAAACTACAGAGATGAGGTATGTAAACAGTCTGCATGTTGCTTGATTTAAATATATAGCAGGTGAATGGGAATGGCATCATTCAAGTGTACCTAGAATAAAGACAGCTATGATATTTTCTTACTAGTCTTGATTAAAAGTTATTAACATTTTAAAGTAAACCTGAAATGGGCATACTGAAATATTTTATACTTACCCACAGCTTCCTCGAGCCCCATGAGCACCGATGTATCCCTCGCCGTCCTCCCAGGTGCCTCCTTTCATTTGATATTGGTCTCGGTAACTGGTTCAGCCATGCCAGTCAGGCTTTTCTGCGCATGCGCAGAGTGGCCGGGCATGTGCAAAAGAGCCAACTGGCATGACTGAGCCAGATTACCGGGTCCAATACCACGTGAACAGAGTCACTCGGGAGGACGGCGAGGGATGCATCGGTGCTCATGAGGCTGGAGGAAGACCCAGATAAGAAAATCTTTCAGTGTGCCCATCTAAGGTACACTTTAAATTTTAGCCACTCAGAATGGTACCAGCCGCTAAGAGTTGAGGACTCTCTCTGACCATCTTCAAAATGTTTTTTCTCCGTTCTTTTTCTTTCTCAATTTTTTTGAGACAATTGTTTTTCTGACAGCAGAGCCAGCATCTAATGTGACAATCCTGGCAATAATGTATTTTGGGCTGTTTCATTCAACCATGTTCTGAGAAGCTGCCTTCAATCCAATATTTTCATCTGCTTGTGAAGAATGATGGAGATTATGGTATGTCACTATGCACTTCAGGACTGACAACTTTTTACATTCTTATCTGGTGCTTCAACATCAAACCTGTCCCATATTTTCAGCTTATCTGCCTGTGCAGACATGCTGTTTACTGGCCACTTCACAAGAAATAGTTGTCTAACCTCCTGTAATCATTTTAGCACAAATCTGTCCAGATTTCTGTCAAATACTGTCTATGAAGTTGTGGAAGTGAAAGTATACCTAAATTCCATGAAGATAGAACTCATTTAGCATAATGAATGACATCCTTCAGTAAATATACATATATAAATATGTAACCATTTTTTTGAAAACCAAAGTTAAAATTTCAGCATGCTAAAAATAAATTTTATGATTGAAAGTGCATTTTGTTAACATATCTTCACAATAATATAGGACTATAGAAAAGCATGAACTTATCACTCTTAAAGGGATCTAAGCAGATTTTTTCTGCAGTTTGTCCTGCTTTATTGTAGCTGAAGAAGCAGCCATTTTCCCACCTCCTCTTCCCTCTGCCCTTAATTACCTCAGGGAAGATGTGAATGTAATCAAGTGTGACTTCTCTAAATTGTTTGAAGTCCTGACCCCCCACACCCCCGCCGATGAAAGCTTTTGTTTGCTCATTGCTACTTTTTGGTACATATTAGTTTGGTGCCTCTAAGTTCAGCACAGGGAGAGCTGAATGTCGGCTCTACCTGCTGTTGCTAAAGTCTGAGGCGGCGTTAAATATTATTCCCCTTCTGAGTTGTCGCAACGCGAAGGGAGATGTCATTCAGAGTCTGGCAGCCGCCAGAGCCCCGAATTACTGCTACATGTGGTGCACATCATAGCATTGCTGCTATGATGGTGCCCAGCTTTGGCGCTCAGCTCTCAGAGCCATGCGCCGAGATTAACTGATTCAGCTCTTTCTGCAGACTGCAGGCCACAGAAGTAGAGCAATGAAAGTTTCTAACAAACAGTTTAATGTAACAATAAGTGGTAGGTTGGATTTTTTTTTAGTAATGAGCCACATTGTTGACATGCATTTGTAATGTGCAGTTGAGATGCCATGGGGCTAAAAATGCCGCTCAGTTTCCTTTAATGCTTAGCTTGCATAAGGTTCATGTATCTGCATTTTTGATGAAGCGCAGAGGACATAAAAGCAGAGGACATAAAAGGGTGAGACAAAACCAGCAATTATTTTCTATGGGTTGGTTTACATCAATCCATTTCTGATGTGTCAGTGCCATCAATTGCATTTCCACAATAGACAATCCCAACAGGTACTTCATTTCTGGGTTTTTGTTTTTTTGGGGAGAGCAGACAACAATCTGATTGAATAGGACAGAATGAAATGCAATGGTAAACATGGAGGAGCGTGCCTTTGTCTGTTTTTAATAGAAATGCAGATGACCCATTACCTTTATTTTTCATGCCATCCTGAATGATGGAGAAAGAGACAAATACAAAATGTTATCATTTCTGCAGCATTTAACAAAGACAATGTCCTAGTTCTCCAGACATTTTTTTCGATGTGGAGGACCTAATCATTGGGATGTAAGAGTTCACAGAAACTTATGATAAGTCCTTTCCCAATGGCAGAAATGCTGCATGGACATGCCGGCTATGGAAAAACACCTCTGTGTGGACTATGACTCCTCAACCCAGACAATGAAGAACAAAGGTACAAAGAAAGAAGGCCAATATGACATCTACCATATATAGTATACTTGAGTATTAGTCTAGACATTTAGGTTTGACTCGCTAAATAAAAGTATAGGGGTCAACTTATACACGAGTCACTGCCAACACTGAGCACACTGAGTAATGTGTGTACTATCAGTGACATTACCATTTGCAGCAATTAACCCAGTGGTAAGTGACACATTTGTGATAATGGAAATGCCAAGAAAACACAGGTCTAAAAGTCCTGGCCGCAACAATTAACAAGGAAAGGGGCAGGGGGGAAGAAAGGGGATTGGAGGTATTATTGGCTGCACTTAAGGGACAGGAGGGGTTAATGACTGCAATAGTATATGCAGTGCAGTCATTAACCCCTCCTGGTCCCCAAGTGCAGCTGTTAATTCTTCCTTAGCACCAAGTGCAGCCATTAACTTTGCTGGGTAGACTTATATTTGAGTCAATGTAACGATTGTGAAATTATCTCCGTGGTCAGCGTAGAACCTGCGCACCGACACCACGGAAATCCTCCACAAGCGTATGGATAAGAGAACCCAGCTAAGGTGCAGATGCACCCGTAGAGAGGAATTCCAACCGGCAGATGGAGCTGTGGAGTGCAGAGGAACAGATCCTTTGCCCAGCCACAGATGCCAGATAAGGATTGTACGTAATGGGACAATACAGAGCAGGATAATTTCTCTCGAGGGAGAGAGCACAGAGACAGAATGTATGTATGTCTACCAATCTAGTCGCCGCCCGGTGACGGTCGACATACAACAGCGAAGACCGAAGTGCGAACACAATCGCAAGAGTAGCCGTTACCAACAGTGACACAAGACAGAGTAAAGGTTAAACACAGGAGCAGAGAGCAAGGCACAGCAAATCATACAATGAGAATGTCAATGAAAATAACAAACGCAATACCTAAAGGCGGTCACCGCACGTTAGGCGCAACAGCGACAATCGCGTTTACGGCGCCAACTCCACACGATAAGCGCAACAGAGACAAGCATGCCACCCTGACTAACGAATGAACACAAACAAATAACAGGAACGCTTGCTAAACGGCTGCCTTACCGCAGACAACCGCAAGCGTTTGCTCCAGACAGACAGACGAATGGAAAACAGGAATAGGTCAGATAAGATCCACCGCTCTTCCGCCAGAGCGAGTGCGATCCAGGTTCAGGGACAGGACAGGAAAGATCCACTGCTCTTTCCCACCAGAGCAAGTGTGAACCAAGTAGAGAAACGGAGCTAGCAGGATCCACTGCTGTTTTCCACCAGAGCGAGTGTGATCCAAGTGTAGAAACAGAGCTATCAGGATCCACTGCTCTTTTCCACCAGAGCAAGTGTGATCCAAGTACAGAAACAGAGCTAGCAGGATCCACTGCTCTTTTCCACCAGAGCAAGTGTGATCCGAGTACAGAAACAGAACTAGCAGGATCCACTGCTCTTTTCCACCAGAGCAGGTGTGATCAGAGTACAGAAACAGAGCTAGCAGGATCCACTGCTCTTTTCCACCAGAGCAAGTGTGATCCAAGTACAGAAACAGAACTAGCAGGATCCACTGCTCTTTTCCACCAGAGCAGGTGTGATCCGAGTACAGGAATAGGCCTAGCAGGATCCACTGCTCTTTCCACCAGAGCGAGTGCGATCCACACGGCAAAACAGACAGAAGGAGTAACCAGTAGCAACCGCAGCTCTGGCCTACACTCCCAGACAGACAGAACGATTTCCTGTCGACCGCCGCTGGCGACAAGACAATCGAGGCAGAGAAACAGAACAAGGCAATACAAGTAATACAACCTGACTGCACTAGAGGGATGCCTAGTGCAGTCCTCAGGAATACTCTAAGATAATCTTTAGCAAACAATAGCAAGGCTGACACTCCAGGAGTGTTTTAGCAGTTACAAACCATCATGACCAGCAAAGGATCCTGGGAGAACATTGTATTTATACTGCAAGCCTTCAAAGGAGGCGGCTAGGCAATTTGAATGACAAGTGTATGCAAATTCCTCAGTGACAGAGCAAGTCTGAAACTTGCAAAGTAAAGACAGGTCTCTTTTCCAGAGACCTGAAGCCCTCAGACTTAAGGAATGGTCAAACAGCTGTCTGCCCATGCAGACAGCTGAGCGGATTATTACAGTCAATAAAAAATTCCAGCTTGAGAGGGTCAATTATTGGAGTTGACTTATACACGAGGTTGACTTGTAATCGCGTATATATGGTAGTTAAAAGTTCATATGCTGCTGTATGTGGTGCCCGGTTGAGCATTATGATGTTATGAGACAGTATGCTGGCTACTCTCTTTATATTTAAATATCCGTGAAAGGGATGTAGGGTCTCTCTGTATAACCTGAATAACCATGCACACAAAGTGTGTGTGTGTGTGTGTATACAGTGGCTTGCAAAAGTAATTGGCCCTCTTGAAGTTTTCCACATTTTGTCACATTACTGCCACAAACATGAATCAATTTTATTGGAATTCCACATGAAAGACCAATACAAAGTGGTGCGCACGATTTTTAGGGTCGTTGTCCTGCTGGAAGGTGAACCTCCGCCCCAGTCTCAAGTCTTTTGCAGACTCCAAGAGGTTTTCTTCCAAGATTGCCCTGTATTTGGCTCCATCCATCTTCCCATCAACTCTGACCAGCTTCCCTGTCCCTGCTGAAGAGAAGCACCCCCAGAGCATGATGCTGCCACCACATTTGACAGTGGGAATGGTGTGTTCAGACTGATGTGCAGTGTTAGTTTTCCGCCACACATAGCCTTTTTACATTTTGGCCAAAACGTTCCATTTTGGTCTCATCTGACCAGAGCACCTTCTTCCACATGTTTGCTGTGTCCCCCACATGGCTTGTGGCAAACTGCAAACGGGACTTCTTATGCTTTTCTGTTAACAATGGCTTTCTTCTTGCCACTCTTCCATAAAGGCCAACTTTGTGCAGTGCATGACTAATAGTTGTCCTATGGACAGATTCCCCCACCTGAGCTGTAGATCTCTGCAACTCATCCAGAGTCACCATGGGCCTCTTGATTGCATTTCTGATCAGCGCTGTCCTTGTTAGTTAGTTTAGGTGGACGGCCTTGACTTGGTAGGTTTACAATTGTGCCATACTCCTTCTATTTCTGAATGATCGCTTGAACAGTGTTCTGCGGGAGGTTCAAGGCTTTGGAAATCTTTTTCTAGCCTAAGCCTGCTTTAAATTTCTCAATAACTTTATCCCTGACCTCTCTGGTGAGTTCTTTGGACTTCATGGTGTTGTTGCTCCCAATATTCACTTAGACAACCTCTGAGGCCGTCACAGAGCAGCTGTATTTGTACTGACATTAGATTACACACAGATGCACTCTATTTAGTCATTAGCACTCATCAGGCAATGTCTATGGGCAACTGACTGCACTCAGACCAAAGGGGGCTGAATAATTACGCACACTCCACTTTGCAGTTATTTATTTGTAAAAAATGTTTGGAATCATGTATGATATTAATTCCACTTCTCACATGTACACCACTTTGTATTGGTCTTTCATGTGAAATTCCAATAAAAGTGATTCATGTTAGTGGCAGTAATGTGACAAAATGTGGAAAACTTCAAGGGGGCCGAAAACTTTTGCAAGCCACTGTATATGTGTGTGTGTGTGCGTGTGTGTATATATATATATATATATATATATATATATATATATATATATATATATATATATATACAGGATCTTCTCAAAACATTAGCATATTGTGATAAAGTTCATTATTTTCTGTAATGTACTGATAAACATTAGACTTTCATATATTTTAGATTCAAATACACACAACTGAAGTAGTTCAAGCCTTTTATTGTTTTAATATTGATGATTTTGGCATACAGCTCATGAAAACCCAAAATTCCTATCTCAAAAAATTAGCATATTTCATCCGTGCAATAAAAGAAAAGTGTTTTTAAAACAAAATAAGTCAACTTTCAAATAATTATGTTCAGTTATGCACTCAATACTTGGTCGGGAATCCTTTTGCAGAAATTACTGCTTCAATGCGGCGTGGCATGGAGGCTATCAGCCTGTGGCACTGCCCAGGATGCTTCAATAGCGACCTTAAGCTCATCCAAAGTGTTGGGTCTTGCTTCTCTCAACTTTCTCTTCACAATATCCCACAGATTCTCTATGGGGTTCAGGTCAGGAGAGTTGTCAGGCCAATTGAGCACAGTAATACCATGGTCAGTAAACCATTTACCAGGGGTTTTGGCACTGTGAGCAGGTGCCAGGTCGTGCTGAAAAATGAAATCTTCATCTCCATAAAGCTTTTCAGCAGATGGAAGCATGAACCCACTTTTGACCCAGAAACAACGACAGAAGGGCCTGACCTGGGCTACAGAGAAGCAGCACTCAGTGTTCTCCCCAGGATTTTTTTCCAGCCGGGTGGCATGAAAAAGTAGCCGGGTGGCGTGCGACGGGGAAGTGCAGGACAAGTGCAACTCTGCTTACAGCATAGGGGGAGGATGAGGAGACGAGCCGATGTACCTGCTAGGTACACACGATGCAATTTTCTGACAGATTTACTGTCGGATGGACTATTTCCAACATGTTTAATCTGATTTTCAATCGATTTTCCGTTTACTTGGACATGTTGGAAATAGTCCATCTGACAGTAAATCTGTCAGAAAATGTAATCGTGTGTACCTAGCATTAGGGAGAAAGTATTTCAGATTATGGTGCTCAGGTTCCTTTAAAGCAGACCAGCACTCAGAACTTTCTCTCTTCTCTAAAAGATAAGCAACAATATAATACATTTTAATGGAAGACATTTCATTGTTACAGCTGATACAAATTCTACAATAAATCTGCACTGTTTCTACTTCCTCCTTTCAAGGAAGCAGACATTGTTAACCTCCTGTGCTTTCAAAATAGTTTATCTGCTATAGCAGTCAGGTGACACAGGGAAAAAAAACTACAAATTGTGATTAGACAAGAGGGGTAATTAGACAGGCCAGGCTCTATAAATACATGCAGGGTACATTTCACTGTTTTCCTTCTATGCAAGAGTTCAGGTCCACTTTGTTCATGCAGAGTGATTGTTGAAGGGGGAGGTGGAGCATTACTGACAGGATGCAAGCTGGGGGGTAGATAACAGACGCAGCAGGAGAGAAGATTGCTTTTTTTTTTTAAACTTTACGTTTGGGACTCCGGAGCAGAAAAGAGCTGAGTGCAGAGGAGGCTGCCTCGGAAACACCCTATCACTCTACATGCCCTGTAATGCTCGATCCTCCCCCGAACTGAACATAAAAGAAAAGCAAACGTCTGAGCTCTGAAGTTATATCACCTCTTCTAGCTGATTAGACCAGCAGCTCCTTATCTGAACGGCATTGTTATCTGCTGTCTGCGGTGATGGTGAATGAAGGACTCGCTTCTGACTGACTGTCCGTTTGCAGAACGAACGCACATGGTCTCTCTCCTCGCATAACTTCTGCAGGCTGCTGAGAAAGATGTGTGGGCGTGCTTGCTTGGCTGCCTCTCTTTCCATTGGCCAGAGAGCTGCCAGCATAAAATAATGCCTGTTTCATTGGAGGGCGGGAGGCAGAGACGGAGCAGAGTTTCCAGCTAGATGCATAGTGCCGCCCCTTACAACCCACCCAGCCAATCCCTGCTCCACTAGACCAGACAGCGTGAGGTGACAGGCAGAGGAGCGCTCCTCAGCTCCTGCAGTGTACAGCGTCAGCTCTCCCTATTGTGCGAGAGCTGGACGCTGATTGCTAGCAGGCAATGGAGCGCTCCTGCCTGGGTTTTTTTGCAGCTGGGTGGGTGATTGACAGCTGGGCGGGGTCTGAAACCAGCCGGGCGGCCCGCCCACTTAAATGGCCCTGGGGAGAACACTGAGCACTGGACTGTTGCTCAGTGGTCCAAAGTGAATGAAAGCCACTTTTACATGTCATTCGGAAATCAAGGTGCCAGAGTCTGGAGGAAGACTGGGGACTCGAGGAGAGGGAAATGCCAAAATGCCTGAAGTCCAGTGTCAAGTACCCACAGTCAGTGATGGTCTGGGGTGCCATGTCAGCTGCTGGTGTTGGTCCACTGTGTTTTATCAAGCGCAGGGTCAATGCAGCTAGCTATCAGGAGATTTTGGAGCACTTCATGCTTCCATCTGCTGAAAAGCTTTATGGAGATGAAGATTTCATTTTTCAGCACGACCTGGCACCTGCTCACAGTGCCAAAACCACTGGTAAATGGTTTACTGACCATGGTATTACTGTGCTCAATATGCCTGACAACTCTCCTGACCTGAACCCCATAGAGAATCTGTGGGATATTGTGAAGAGAAAGTTGAGAGACGCAAGACCCAACACTCTGGATGAGCTTAAGGCCACTATAGAAGCATCCTGGGCCTCCATAACACCTGAGTAGTGCCACAGGCTGATTGCCTCCATGCCACGCCGCATTGAAGCAGTCATTTCTGCAAAGGATTCCCGACCAAGTATTGAGTGCATAACTGAACATAATTATTTAAAGGTCGACTTTTTTGTGTTTTAAAAACACTTTTCTTTTATTGGTCGGATAAAATATGCTAATTTTTTGAGACAGGAATTTTGGGTTTTCATGAGCTGTATGCCAAAATCATCAATATTAAAACAATAAAAGGCTTGAACTACTTTAGTTGTGTGTATTTGAATCTAAAATATATGAAAGTCTAATGTTTATCAGTACATTACAGAAAATAATGAACTTTATCACAATATGCTAATTTTTTGAGAAGATCCTGTATATATATTATACTATATATATATATATATATATATATATATATGTGTGTATATATATATATATATTGTCATATTGCTGCCACAAACATTGCTGCCACTAACATGAATCAATGTTATTGGAATTCCACATGAAAGACCAACACAAAGTGGTGAACACATGAGAAGTGGAAGGAAAATCGTACATGATTCCAAACATTTTTTACAAATAATTAACTGCAAAGTGGTGTGTGCATAATTATTTGGCCCCTTTTGATCTGAGTGCAGTCAGTTGCCTATAGACATTGCCTGATGAGTGCTAATGACTAAATAGAGTGCACTTGTGTGTAATCTAATGTCAGTACAAATACAACTGCTCTGTGAGGGCCTCAGAGGTTGCTAAGAGAATATTGGGAGCAACAACACCGTGAAGTCCAAAGAACACACAAGACAGGTCAGGGATCAAGTTATTGAGAAATTTAAAGCAGGCTTAGGCTACAAAAATATTTCCAAAGCCTTGAACATCCCACGGAGCACTGTTCAAGCGATCATTCAGAAATGGAAGGAGTATGGCACAACTGTAAACCTACCAAGACAAGGCCATCCACCTAAACTCACAAGACGAACAAGGAGAGAGCTGATCAGAAATGCAGTCAAGAGGCCCATGGTGACTCTGGACGAGCTGCAGAGATCTACAGCTCAGGTGGGAGACTCTGTCTATAGGACAACTATTAGTCATGCACTGTACAAAGTTGGCCTTTATGGAAGAGTGGCAAGAAGAAAGGCATTGTTAACAGAAAGAATAAGAAGTCCCGTTTGCAATTTGCCACAAGCAACCATGTGGAAGAAGGTGCTCTGGTCAGATGAGACCAAAATGGAACTTTTTGGCCAAAATGTAAAAACGCTATGTGTGGCGGAAAACTAACACTGTACATCACTCTGAACACACCATCCCCACTGTCAAATATGGTGGTGGCAGTATCATGCTCGGGAGGTGCTTCTCTTCAGCAGGGACAGGGAAGCTGGTCAGAGTTAATGGGAAGATGGATGGAGCCAAGTACAGGGCAAACTTGGAAGAAAACCTCTTGGAGACTGCAAAAGACTTGAGACTGGGGCGGAGGTTCACCTTCCAGCAGGACAATGACCCTAAACATAAAGCCAGGGCAACAATGGAATGGTTTAAAACAAAACATATCTATGTGTTAGAATGGCCCAGTCAACGTCCAGATCTAAATCCAATCGAGAATCTGTGGCAAGATCTGAAAACTGCTGTTCACAAACGCTGTCCATCTAATCTGACTGAGCTGGAGCTGTTTTGCAAAGAAGAATGGGCAAGGATTTCAGTCTCTAGATGTGCAAAGCTGGTAGAGAGACATACCCTAAAAGACTGGCAGCTGTAATTGCAGCAAAAGGTGGTTCTACAAGTATTGACTCAGGGGGCGAATAATTGCGCACACCCCACTTTTCAGTTATTTATTTGTAAAAAATGTTTGGAATGATGTATGATTTTCATTCCACTTCTCACATGTACACCACTTTGTATTGGTCTTTCATATGGAATTCCAATAAAATTAATGCATGTTTGTGGCAGTAATGTGACAAAATGTGGAAAACTTCAAGGGGGCCGAATATTTTTGCAACCCACTGTATATATGTATATATAAAATCTTTGTAGGTATAATGCTGATCATTTTCTATAGTGGTCTGTGTATAAAGGTGGGAATCACTTGCCGGACAAATGCCATTGTTTCCATAAAAATAATGGCCTTTTTCTGGAGATCAGCCAATCACAATATTTGTAAAAGTGGAGATCAGTAGAAATGTTTTCCAGATTTGTAATGGTTCAACTGCCTCACCTGATTGTCACTTTTACTGGTAATTATTGGCTGCCATTCGCTCCTAGTGGAAAACAAAGAAGCAACGATCTGTAATCATATTGTGAATTCTTAAACAATAGGTTTTACAAGGTTTGCTGTAAATCTGTTCTTCAAAATCTGTCCGTGGATCATTGGCCAAATGAGCTCCTGTTTGGCCATGGATTGATTCGGAAAAATAAGAAAACATGAATGACATAAAAGGTCAAGAATAGATCAGTTGTTCCTCAGGTGTCACAGCCTTGCAAAAGGAAGTATTAAATTTCTGGAGATTGCTGTTAACTAACTTTAGAAGTCAATCAAGCCTTCAACAAAAGTCAATCAAGCCTTCAACAAATTACACAATATAGTTGGAGTCAAAAAGTATAGGAGAGAAAACAATACTGTATAGCAATGACAACATTAGAGGATGGTGATGGTAGATAGGAAGGAGGTTAGTTGACAAAGTAGGGTCAAAGTTACTAAAAGATCTCCATGGCCATCCCACAGTACCTGACACATTTATCTGAGTGACATTGGATGTGATTATAAAGCATCCCATAATACACTTTCTGCTGGCTTTGCTGAAGCCAACTCTTGAAATAAATCTGAATCAGCAGTGTTGCCACTGCTGTACAGTAACCCACTACAGAAATCCAGCAAAGGTCATCAAATAACTTCTAAAACCATTACATCCTACAAAGCACAACTTCACTTTCTGACATTTCAAAACTCAGAGAAAAAAAACTTCATCCTACAGGAGGAAGCACAGCTAGGAAAACGATGTTGTCACCTGAGAACTGTAATTTTCCCTCTATAGTATTTGTAGTCTAGGAAATGTATCGTCATGCATACAAAGATGCATGTAAATAGGTATATAAAATGCATGTAAATAGGTATATATGTCAACAGTACCAACCAATCCCGATGAGCATGAACTATACCTTATAGCATTTTCACTTGCCAAATTACCTCTGAAATCCAAACAGTTGTAAAGCATCCATAAAAAGAATCATATATATACAGGATCTTCTCAAAAAATTAGCATATTGTGATAAAGTTCATTATTTTCTGTAATGTACTGATAAACATTAGACTTTCATATATTTTAGATTTATTACACACTGCTGAAGTAGTTCAAGTCTTTTATTGTTTTTTTTATTGATGATTTTGGCGTATAGCTCATGAAAACCCAAATTTCCTATCTCAAAAAATTAGCATATTTCATCTTACCAATAAAAGAAAAGTGTTTTTAAAACCAAAAAAGTCAACCTTCAAATAATTATGTTCAGTTATGCACTCAATACTTGGTCGGGAATCCTTCTGCAGAAATGACTGGTTCAATGCGGCGTGGCATGGAGGCAATCAGCCTGTGGCACTGCTCAGGTGTTATGGAGGCCCAGGATGCTTCAATAGTGGCCTTAAGCTCATCCAGAGTGTTGGGTCTTGCGTCTCTCAACTTTCTCTTCACAATATCCCACAGATTGTCTATGGGGTTCAGGTCAGGAGAGTTGGCAGGCCAATTGAGCACAGTAATACCATGGTCAGTAAACCATTTACCAGTGGTTTTGGCACTGTGAGCAGGTGCCAGGTCGTGCTGAAAAATGAAATCTTCATCTCCATAAAGCTTTTCAGTGTAATGAATCTAAAATATATGAAAGTCTAATGTTTATCAGTATATTACAGAAAATAATGAATGTTATCACAATATGCTAATTTTTTGAGAAGATCCTGTATATATATATATATATATATATATATATATATATATATATATATATATATATATATATATATATATATATTAGTACCAAGACGTTCCCTCCCTGTTGAACAGTAATTTTTTTAGACAGTACTATATAAATAAAGCAATTGGGCATTATAAAATATATGAGTGATGCAGGTCTTATTCTCTAAAACCATATGGTAAAAAAGCTGTCAAACTTGAACAACAGAAAAGTAGGCAAAAGTGAGGTCTGTGTGTAAGGTCTGTGTCTAGGGAATGCTTGGAAATTGCAGGAGAGTCAAAGCTTGCTACATTTGGCCACTGGACACCTTACATGCTATGGGCCTGAATGATGAATATAATCATACTTGCTTTATGGGTCACTGATCTAACTTCCAATTTGTTTTTCCAGACTCCGAATATGATTGAATATCCCTTCTTGTCTGGAAGACAGCTGGAATTACTGTGTTAGAATGGCAGGCGTGACTGATTTGTTTTTATGTTACATGTCCTTTTGTATTGGCTTCTTCTAGTGTTTCTTCTGGTCTTTGAAGCAATTTCTTTGGTATTTTTAGCACCAGAGGATTATTTTGGCAGTTCTGGTGCTTAACGTTAATTAGATTAGGGAAAAGATACATTTTGAATAAGGTTTATAGTTTAATATTATACTGCCCTACGTTTATAATCCACATAAGAAAAAAAGTGGTGTCTGTAACGATTGGTGTCAGCAACAGATTTTCTGATTACTGGTGATCTGCAGTATCACCACTAATACAGATGCTATATCAGATTATATGGTGATCTGCAGAATCACCAATAATGCTGATATAGCGTCACCAAGGTACTTGATATGTGTAGGGTGTTTGGTGCAACAGTAATACAAAGAGCACAGGCAATAGATCAGGATCTCCTGAGGAGCAGGAGACTCTGACTGCATCAAAGTAATTCACAAGAAATGATTCAATACTACTACAGCCGAGGATCTCAAATGCTACTGGATTCAATCTCGACTGAGCAACAGCCACTCCAAGACTGACGTGACTGAGGTGCTATTGCAGCAGTAAGGGAAGGCTGAACACAGTGTAGCTGTAGTGATTCAGACCTTACTGCAGAAATATATTCCCGAGGAGCGGGAATAACAAGAATCCCTCAGCCTGGGCTAGACCCAGTAGTCAGGCAGGCAGATTCGGTAACACACGGACAGAGGCAGTACAGGAGCAAGAGGCAAGATCGGAGTAGAGTCACAGGCAGAGTTCGGCAACTAGATCAGATAGGCAACGGCACAGAATCAAAAGACAGGAGAGTAGTCAGGCAAGCAAGAGGTCATAACAAATAATACAGTTCAATTAGTACTTTAAGCTATCAAGGAATCTGACTTAAGTGTGGATCCCCAGCTCCTGCTGGTTCTAGCACACTGAGGGATCTGACTCAGGTCTGAGAGCTAACACATATAGTATTCGCAACAGCAGACAAGGATCAACTGACAGGCAGGGTCTATATATACTTGGAGCACTCCTTAGCTCCACCCCAATCACTCAACCAATCAGAAGGGTGGCTGGAGTCAGCTGACTGCCCTTCTACTTGCATAAAGGTCCTGTCGCCTTTCACGCGCGCGTGACCCTCAGCCTCTGTGTGTCAGAGAGTCTATGCACAATGTCAGACAGTGAATGTGTGTTAAAGGCTGCCGACTGGGTTGCGGGAACCGCCGCCATGCCGCCGGCCGTGGCGGTGATATCCCTGCTGCCCTGTGACACAGGCGCTGTGCTGGCAAATGACTGTGCGGTGGAAACCGCCGGCTGAGATGCAGAGACCGCCGCCATGTTGCTCACCGTGGCGGCGGTACTTCTGCTAGCCCTTACAGTACCCCCCCCCCCACTTGAGGAGTGGACTCCGGACACTTCCTACATGGTTTCTCAGGGTGTAACTGATGAAACCTCTTCCTCAATTTCTCAGCATGCATGCGATTCTCTGGTACCCAAGATCTGTCTTCCACACCATACCCCTTCCAGTGGACCAGATACTGCACAGAATTCTGAACCAGATGATAATCTAACATTTTTTCAACCTCATACTCTGTCTGGCCCTCCACTACCACTGGGGGGGGGGGGGGGAGGAGAGGAATCCACATACACTGCTGGCTTCAATAAAGAGACATGGAATGATCTCCCACTTCTCATGCTGGCTGGGAGATCAATCACATAAGAGACATCATTGATCTTTTTGGCCACCGGATAAGGCCCTATGAACCTGGGACCCAACATGGTGGACGGTTGTCTTGAGTGCCAAATGTCTGGTAGACACCCATACCATGTCTCCTGGGGCAAAGTGCCACTTAACAGACCGTCTCTTGTCGGCCTGTTTCTTCTGATTTTGAAAGGCTACTCCTAAACTTTTCTTCACCTGTCCCCAAAGCTCCTTTAAAGCCTTCTGCCAATCTTCCAGGGCTGGGAAGGGAGAGGAACACACCGGCAATGGAGAAAATTTAGGAGACCTTCCTGATACAACCTGAAAAGGGGACAACCCTGTTGAAGAGCTTTTCAGATTGTTGTGCGCAAATTCTGCAAAGGGCAAAAACTTAACCCATTCTGTTTGCGCATCTGCCACATAACATCTGAGGAATTGTTCCAGTGCCTGATTAACTCTTTTGGTCTGCCCGTTAGTCTGTGGGTGATACCCAGACGAAAAGGACAGGTTCATACCCAAACTATGGCAAAAAGCCCTCCAAAACTTCGACACAATTGGACTCCTCTATCAGAAACCACATCATCCGGGATTCCATGTAACCGGAAGATGTGTTGTACAAAGAGATCTGCCAACTCTTGAGCCGAAGGAAATCCTTTAAGAGGAACAAAATGGGCCATTTTGCTGAACCTGTCTACGACTACCCATATGACAGTCATACCTTCGGACCTGGGGAGCTCGCCGACAAAGTCCATGGACAGATGGGTCCATGGTTCACTTGACACTGGCAAGGGTTGTAGGTTACCCACCGGAGCCTGTTGAGAAGGTTTGCTCCTGGCACACACAACACACTCTCTGACAAATACTTTACAATCAGAGGCCAATGAAGGACACCAAACACACCTCGTGAGCAGATCCAGAGTGCAAGTGACACCAGGGTGACCTGCATTCTTATGGGCATGGAACAACTGCATGATCTGTAATCGGAAGGGAAGTGGTACAAACAGAACCCCTTCCGGTTTCCCTTCCGGAGTATCTAGCTGGTAGGTAGCTAATGTGACTGACCAATCCTCCCAGGTCTCAGTGGCAGCTAGCACCACCTTGTAAGGTAGAATGCTCTCGGGAAGTGCGGGCTGAGCTGTCTCAGGCTCGAAACATCTGAAGAGAGCATCCGCCTTGACGTTCTTACTACCAGGGGTGTACGTGATGACAAATCTGAAACACGAGAAGAATAAAGACCAGCGGGCCTGTCGAGGACTAAGCCTCTTGGCCCCTTCAATGTACTCCAAGTTCTTATGGTCAGTATATACAGTAATAGTGTGTTCTGCTCCTTCAAGCCAATGATGCCATTCCTCAAAGGCTAGCTTGATGGCAAGGAGTTCCCTATTGCCCACATCGTAGTTTCTCTCAGCAGGGGAAAACCTGCGTGAGAAATAGGCGCAAGGGTGTATCTTGCCCTGCGGACCCAAGCGCTGAGACAATTTCCGAGGCGTCCACTTCAACCATGAAGGGGAGGGTGACATCGACATGTCTCAGTATGGGTGCTGAGCAGAACAAACTCTTTAACTGAACAAACGCCTCCTGGGCCTCTGTGGACCAATGGTAAGGATCAGCCCCCTTCTTGGTCATGCGAGTGAGGGGTGACACTACCGCAGAGAAGCCCTTTATAAACCTCCTGTAATCATTGGCGAAGCCAAGAAACCTCTGGAGAGCTTTTAAACCCACAGGCTGTGGCCAATCTAACACAGCTGAAACTTTTTGCGGATCCATAGAAAGGCCAGTGGTGGAAATGACATAGCCTAAAAATGAAACTTCGGTGACCTCAAAAAGGCATTTCTCCAACTTGACATAAAGTGAATTCTGTCTCAACTTCCTTAAAGGAATACTATCGATCTACAAGTGTTCTAAAATGACAATGTACAAATAATGTCTAAGTAGCTGTGTAAACATTTTCCTACTTTTCATGTTAAATATCAGAGGCAAAAGCTGTATTTTATTGAGGGTAGGATTTAGCTATATTGGGACAAATCAATTGCAGAAGGGGTGTCTGCTTCAATGCACAGCCAGAGTTGCATATCAGACTACAGAAAGCAAATATCAAACATATCAAACTCTGAAAGCAAAAACAATATGAAAAGCTGTGAGAATTAGTTACATTTCCTCTGCTCTCTTCAGACACTTCAGTCAGAAACAGAGCTCCCAACAGCTGCAGCTCCTGTGTCCTGCCTCTCTCTGTCACACACAGAGCTACACATAGAGTTAACTGATCAAGTGTGAGGGGAATTTCCCCTCTCCTCATGGCTCAGTCAGCCGTCAGTTTTGGCGTCAGTAAACTTTGAATGTATTTTGCTAACAGTAAACAAATCAGTTGCTACTAAAATGTATACACCAGTACTTAGCAGCACTTCCCAAACAATTCCTGTGTCAATTAAAAAAAAAAAGTGTCAATTGATAGTATTCCTTTAAGACATATTTCACGGGATTTCTGTGTTCAGACAGATTAGGGGAAAAGATCAGTATATCATCCAAGTATACTAATACGAATTTTCCCAGAACCTCTCTAAAGACCTCATTAATCAGTTCTTGGAAGACGGCCAGGGCATTACACAACCCAAAGGGCATGACCAAGTACTCGTAGTGGCCATCGGGCGTGTTGAAGGCCGTCTTCCACTCGTCACCATCTCTAATGAGTACCAAATTATAAGCACCCCGTAAATCGAGTTTGGAGAAGATGCTAGCATTGGTTATCTGAGCAAACAGGTCATCAATCAAAGGTAAGGGATAACGATTATTTACAGTGATTTTATTCAAACCACGATAATCGATACATGGTCTGAGACCACCGTCTTTCTTCTGTACAAAAAAGAACCCAGCCCTGGCTGGAGACTGAGAAGAACGGATGAACCCCTTAGCCAAATTATCCTTAATATGTTCCTGCATAGCAAGCTTCTCAGGGCCTGAGAGATTATACAAATGGCCTCTAGGGGGCATGCAACCTGATCTCAATTGAATCGGACAATCGAAGCTCCGATGAGGTGGGAGCTTATCAGCTGACTTGGGACAAAATACATCTGAAAACTCAATATATTGCTCTGGTACACCCTTGACTTGAACCTTGGTAGCACGGACTGCAACTTTCTCCAAACAATGAGTATGACAATGCTCTGACCAACTCAGTAATTGGCCCGAGGACCAGTCAATTTGAGGAGAATGTTGTTGCAACCAAGGAATCCCCAGGATGATGGTGGAGGTTGCCATCTGTAACACAAAAAACTGTAACTTCTCCTTATGTAAAACCCCTATGGTACACACTAGAGATGGGGTTTGTGAAAGAGGGTGTTTACATTGCAGCGGGGAGTCATCTATGGCAGTAACCATGAACTGTCGGTTCAAGGGAAGCAGGGGAATTCCCAATTTTAATACAAAATCGTAATCAATGAAATTGGCTTCAGAGCCAGAGTCCACGAATGCATCAGTAGTGAACACCTGACCCTCCCAGGCAATGGAACATGGAAGATTTACTAGATTCTTATTTAGAGGTAAAAGTGGCTCGCCCAGAGTATTACCTCTGACCACACCTAGGCGGCAGCGCTTCCCGACTTCTTTTGGACAACTCTGCACTACATGACCCACCTCAGCACAGTAAAAACATAAACCCTCGGATCTCCTGCGCATTTTCTCAATCTGCGTCAATCTAGAACGACCAACCTGCATTGGTTCGTCCGTAGGGGACTCCGATGGAGAGGAAGCATACGAGACCAATTTCACCTTCCTACTCCCACGAGTCTGTTTATGATAACGTAGGCATCGATCCACTCTAACTGCCAAGGAAATTGCTTCGTCTAGAGTCTTTGGATCAGGGTGCCCTAACAGTAAATCAGAAACTGGGTCAGAAAGTCCTGTCAGAAAACGGACTGGTAATGCGAATGTTCCCCATCTAGTGGAACCCGCGCACTTCCTGAATTCAGCGGCGTACGCTTCAACCGTGTTACGTCCCTGACTGAGATTTTTAATCTTCCTCTCAGCAGTACTAGCCCTATCCGGGTCGTCATATATAGCGTCACCAAGGTACTTGGTATGTGTAGGGTGTTTGGTGCAACAGTAATACAAAGAGCACAGGCAATAGATCAGGATCTCCTGGGGAGCAGGAGACTCTGACTGCATCAAAGTAATTCACAAGAAATGATTCAATACTACTGCAGCCGAGGATCTCAAATGCTACTGGATTCAATCTCGACTGAGCAACAGCCACTCCAAGACTGACGTGACTGAGTTGCTATTGCAGCAGTAAGGGAAGGCTGAACACAGTGTAGCTGTAGTCATTCAGACCTTACTGCAGAAATATATTCCCAAGGAGCGGGAATAACAAGAACCCCTCAGCCTGGGCTAGACCCAGTGCTGAGGGTAGAGTAGTCAGGCAGGCAGATTCGGTAACACACGGACAGAGGCAGTACAGTAGCAAGAGGCAAGATCGGAGTAGAGTCACAGGCAGAGTTCAGCAACTAGATCAGATAGGCAACGGCACAGAATCAGAAGACAGGAGAGTAGTCAGGCAAGCAAGAGGTCATAACAAATAATACAGTTCAATTAGTACTTTAAGCTATCAAGGAATCTGACTTAAGTGTGGATCCCCAGCTCCTGCTGGTTCTAGCACACTGTGGGATCTGACTCAGGTCTGAGAGCTAACACATATAGTATTCGCAACAGCAGACAAGGATCAACTGACAGGCAGGGTCTATATATACTTGGAGCACTCCTTAGCTCCACCCCAATCACTCAACCAATCAGAAGGGCGGCTGGAGTCAGCTGACCGGCTGGTCAGCTGACTGCCCTTCTACTTGCATAAAGGTCCTGTCGCCTTGCGCGCGTGCGTGCGACCCTCAGCTTCTGTGTGTCAGAGAGTCTATGCACAATGTCAGAATGTGAATGTGTGTTAAAGGCTGCCGGCTGGGTTGCGGGAACCGCTGCCATGCCGCCGGCCGCGGCGGCGGTGTCCCTGCTGCCCTGCGACACAGGCGCTGTGCTGGGAAATGACTGTGCGGTGGAAACCGCCGGCTGAGATGCAGAGACCGCCGCCATGTTGCTTACCGCGGCGGCGGTACTTCTGCTAGCCCTTACAGTGTCATGCTGCTAAGTAAAGAATTTTTGGCACTGTAAAAGTGACCTGTACTGATAAATTTTAGCTTTGCTGTCAGTTTGGCTCTTTCTATTACAAGGAAAAATGGCAAACTTGTTTTCCACTTCATTATGTTGCTTTAGAGCATGCAATGTATGAGGGCTAGTTCACAGTGCTCAGCTGCATTCTACATGTCCACTCACTGCCCAATACTGCATTGTAACTGATCGTGTTATTCTTACTCGCTGCATGTAGGCTTTGTAATGAAGGGGTTCTCTGGTATTTCTAAAAAAGGTAAAACTGACACTTATCTGGGGCTTCTATTGTCCCCCTGCAGCTGTAATGTCCCGTGCTGTCCTCCTCCAATGCTCCGTTCCCCACTACAGGTAACCTGCTAATTATTCAACTAACTAGACAAATAGAACTGCGACTGCGCAGCCGTGCACGTCATTGGGAGCTTACTGCGCAGGCGCAGTATGACGTTTTCTTGTACTGTGCCTGCGCAGTATGCTCCCGATGACATGCGCAGGGGCGAGCACATCCACGGCTGCACAGCTGTAGTTCTATTCGTCTAGTTAGAGCAGGGGTCTCAAACTCAATTTACCTGGGGGCCGCAGGAGGCATAGTCAGGATGAGGATGGGCCGCATAAGGAATTTCACAATCGCGGCGCATCGCCGCCTCTGCCCGCCCCTCTCACTATTCCTTCACGGAGAAGCGGCGATCCGTGCGGCGACTGACGTCAGGAGGGGCAGAGCTGAAGCTGAAAGCTCTGTCCCTTCCAGGAAATGCCGGCGGATTGCCCCCCTGGTGATTTGGGGGCTCTGCAGCCCTCGTTTAGTGGCGGGGATGCGGCGGATTACTTGGGAGCACTGAAGCGAACTATAAGGAAGCTTTTGCCGGCGAGGGCCACAAAATATTGTATTGAGGGCCGCAAATGGCCCGCAGGCCGCGAGTTTGAGACCCCTGAGTTAGAGGAATTACCGGCCACGGGGAACGGAGCATCGGAGGAGTACGGCGCGGGACATTACAGCTGCAGGGGGGCGATAGAAGCCCCAGGTAAGTGTAAGTTTTATCTTTTTTTTAGAAATACCAGAGAACCCCTTTAACCACTTTACCCCCTGTGGTACGAATTTCTCCGTCCCTTTTTTCCCCCCTAAAAAAACAGGGACAGAGAAATCCGTACCTTCCGCGCTACGGCCGCTGTCCGCGCTCCCGCCGCTCGTGCGCACACTCCCGCCGCTCGTGCGCGCGCTCCCGCCGCTCGTGCACGCTGCCGCCCGCTCGCCTGGAGATCAATGAAAGGGAAAATCCATTCCCGTTTGTTGATCTAAGCCCCCACAATGATCCGCTGCTTCTATTAGAAACAGTGTGATCATTGTGATCTTCCCAGCCTCGTACTGCTTCCTGTAAGCGTCCTTCCGGACGCTTACAGGTCGCATGTAAACAAACACACTGTGGCCATCTTGTGGCCAAATAGTAAAACTACACCCTAAAGCATTTTACATATACAAACACATAAGTTTTACACAATAAATTAACTCATTACCTCCCACACTCCCCAATTTTTTTATTTTTTTTTGTAATAAAAAAAAAATACAATAAAAAAAAATAAAACATAAATAGTTACCTTAGGGACTGAACTTTTTAAATATTTATGTCAAGAGGGTATAACACTGTTACTTTATAAACTACGGGCTTGTAATTAGGGATGGATGCAAAACTGAAAAAAATGCACCTTTATTTCCAAATAAATATTGTCGCCAAACATTGTGATAGGGACATAATTTAAATGGTTTTATAACCGGGACAAATGGGCAAATACATTTCATGGGTTTTAATTACAGTAGCATGCATTATTTAAAAACTATAATGGCCGAAAACTGAAAAATAATATTTTTTCCCACATTTTTCCTATTCTCCCATTAAAACACATTTAGAATAAAATAATTCTTGGCATAATTTCCCACCTAAAGAAAGCCTAATTGGTGGCAAAAAAACAAGATATAGTTCATTTCATTGCGATGAGTAATAATAAAGTTATAGATGAATGAATGGAAGGAGCGCTAAAAGGTGAAAATTGCTCTGGTGTTCACCCTCAGTGGTGAAGTGGTTAAAGTCTATGGCCAGTCTCCATTCCAGTTCACACTCATTATAACGTGTGCGTTATGCAACTGTGCTTCCAGCCTAAGGCCTCGTTCACATCTACCTGGCGCAGATGGCCGTGCGATCCGAACACAGCCGATCGCACGCCATCTGCGCCGCTGCCTGCTGCGCTGCTGATCCCATCCATGACAGTGATGGAATCAGCTCTGCGCTTCCGGGTAAAATGCAGGCAGCAGTACGCAAGCGCTTCCTAGCGCATCGTAATGCTGCGCAGAGCAGTAGATGTGAACGGTAGATGGGCTGTCTATGCCCTTCTGCCGGTCCTGCGTTCCAAATGCGCGCAGAAGCGTGTATGATGTGAACGAGGCCTAAGTGTTCCACAATGCTTCTAACAGAAACAGATAAGAGTGTCAACGTTTGCTGCCACTCAGTGAATTAGCCCAAGTGCTGAAAACAAGAAATGAAGCCTTCTGCTCTGTGCTGATAGTTACTCCTGCAGATGGTTGGAGTTTCCAAGAGACTCATAATTATAGTAACTCCTCACATATAACAGATATTGCTGTTGCTAAGGCTGCAAAGCTGAGCAAATGTGCTCACAGGCAGCTTTAAAAATTCGTATTTGTCTGCAGACTAAAATGGAAAGGTAATTTTTAAGAACTCAAAACTGCAGAAACACTTGTGCATTGCCTGGTAAGTATGGTCCCCCTCATCCCTCTTTTTTCCTCATGTGTCCCTCGTTCAGGACTGATGTAATTATATACAGCTAGTCCCCTACTTACAAACAAAATTGTCTTTATGTATAAACTATACACTGATTTTTTTTTTTATTAAATATTTGTGTTGTTACAATGAACCCAAAGTGAGAGTGATATGAAGGTTGCCATATTTGTTTTCTTCTAAACAATATCAATTCCTAGCAGCCCTGCTGATCTATTTGGCTGCAGCAGTGTCTGAAGTACACCAGAAACAAGCATGCAGCTAATCTTGTCAGTTCTGACAATATTGTCAGAAACATCTGATCTGCTGCATGCTTGTTCAGGGTCTATGGCTGAAAGTATTAGAGGCAGATGATCTGCAGGACAGTCAGGCAAGGAAATAAAAGGTAATAATTAGGGCAGCCTCTATAGAACTCTCACCTTGTGTTTACTTTAAGTATTGTATCAACTGATATAAGTAGTTCAAAACATTTTAAAAGCACATTCAAAACAAGTAAAATACATAGTTTATGCTGTATGTCCAAATCCAGAGTTGGTCAAACATGTTTTACACAAGAAAAAAATCCACTTACATGCATTCTCCTGGAACTGGACCTGTTTTTAAGTCGAGGACCGACTTTTTTTTTATTGAAATCAGAATCAGAATAGGTTTTATTCGCCAAGCACGACCCAAAGTCGTGCCCGGAATTGGGGTTGGCACAGAAGATGTAAAAACAGCTCAGGAGGGAAGAAAAATTGCTATGACAGATTAAGAACTATAGACTAAGACAGAACAGACATAATAAACATGAACAAATCATTATTGTCCGTGCAGAGCTGGGTGGCTAAACACTATGATGCTGGAGGCTGGGGCCTCCGTTCTAGCAGAGCAGTCATTCTGACTGCAGGCCTAGGGCGGGAGCCATTTAATAGAGTTCAGAAGGTTGACAGCCGAGGGAAAGAAAGTGGTCTTGTGCCTAGCTGTCTTGGTGGATATGACCCAAAGTCTCTTCCCCAGTGGGAGCCGGCTAAAGTAGCGGGGGCCTGGGTGTGAGGGATCACTTGCAATTCTTTGAGCCCTGGAACGTAGTCTGGAGTAGAAGAGGCAGTCAAGCGGGGGGAGGGGTTACCCTATGATTCTCTCTGCTGACCTGATGACTCTCTGTAGCTTGTATCTGTCGCTGCGCGAGGAGCCAGCGTACCATACCAGTATGGATGAGCAGGTAACAGATTCTATGGTAGCAGTATAGAAGTTAGACATAAGCTCCTGGGCCATCCCGAACTTTCTCAGTTGACGTAAGAAGAAAAGTCTTTGCTGTGCCTTCCTCTGTAAGGTGACAGTATGGGCATGCCAGCACAGGTCGCTGGAGATGTGGATTCCGAGGAGGCGGACGCAGGGTAGCCTTACGACCTCAGTGCCATAGATGAAGATAGGAGGCGGTGTTGGTGGATGCTTCCTGAAGTCTATGATCATCTCCACGGTTTTGGCTGTGTTGAGGATCAGATTGTTTTCCTTGCACCATAGGCAGATGTTGTCAACTTGCTGCCGATAGGCCTGCTCATCATCCTTGGTTACGAGGCCTACGATGGTGGTATCATCAGCAAACTTGATGACCTTAACCGAGTCAGCTGATGACCTGCAATTATTGGTGTAGAGGGAGAACAGCATCGGGGATAGGACACAGCCCTGTGGGGCACCTGTGTTGGTTACCCTTGGTTGAGAGGAGATCTTGTCCAACTTGACAATTTGGGATCTGTTGGTCAGGAAGTATGTGATCCAACGTTGCAGTGTCGGGTGGACCTCGCCAGGTCGTTCTGGAGAATGCTGGGGCAGATTGTATTAAAAGCCGAGCTGAAGTCCAGTAGGAGGATTCTGGCATACGAGTCTGGTTTGTCTAGGTGATCATTGATGAGCTCAAGGCAGATATTGATAGCGTCATCAGTGGACCTGTTTGGCCTGTATGCAAACTGAAACGGATCCAGCCGGGGCATCGTGGAGTGCTTGAGGTCAGCCAGAACCACCCTTTCCAGGGTCTTCATAATGACGGAAGTAAGAGCCACAGGCCTGTAGTTATTGATGTCGGAGATGCCTTGCTTCTTGGGGACAGGGATGATTGTGGACCTCTTGAAGCACTCCGGGACTCTGCCCTCCTGTAGGGACTTGGCATAGATAGAGGTGAGGATAGGGGCTAGCTGCTGCGAACAAATTCTTAGGCATGCCGGTGAGACGCCATGTGGGCCCGGGGCTTTCCTGGGATTTAACGTGGCTAGATGGCGTAGGACCTCAGCCTCGCACACCTCCGGCGGGTGTGGGCTTGGACTTGGCTCAGCCTCAGTGATCGGTGAATGGGCGGGAGGAGTAGGGGGCCCTGCCGGAGTTGACTGCTTCTCAAACCTACAGTAGAAGTCACTGAGCTCTTCTGCTAACTTGATGGTTGGTGTGGCAAGTTGAGGGGGGGCTTATAGTTGGTAGCCATCTTTAGTCCTTTCCAGACAGCTCGTGGGTCATTTGAGCTAAGATTGTGTCTTATCTTCTCGGAGTACTCTCTTTTTGCTGCTCTGAGTTCTCTATTGAGGTTGTTCCTCGCTGCTCTGTAATCCTCCAGGTTCCCAGACTTGTGCGCTGTCTCTTTGCGTTTCCTCAGTTGCCGTAGCTTGTTGGAGAACCACGGCTTATTGTTTGGGTAAACTTTGAAGGTCTTGGATGGAATGCATGAGTCTTCACAGAATGCAATGTATGAAGCGACATTATCGTCCCACTCGTCCAGGTCTGGCGCCTCCAGGGCCTTCCAGTCCGGGCAGTCGAAGCAGGCCTGAAGTCGGAGCTTGGCCTCACTTGACCACGCTTTAGTCGAGTGTAGGACTGGTTTCGCTGCCTCTAGCTGTCTTCTGTAGGTGGGAATCAGGTGGATGGGGCAGTGGTCTGAGGAGCCAAGTGCTGCGAGTAGGACCACCTTGTACGCATATTTCAGGACAGTATAGCAGTGGTCCAGGGTCTTTAGGCTCCTTGTGGGGCAGGTAATATGCTGATGGCAATGAACAGCGAGTTGGGGGAGGGACGTCTCCCACTGCATGATGGTGTCACTGAGGTCGCACAGGGCGTGTTTGACTTCAACGCTGGGCGGAATGTATGCCCCCACTAAGACGAAGGAGGAGAACTCTCTTGGTGAGTATGATGGCCTACAGTTGACCATTAAGAGTTCGAGGTCCGGAGAGCATTTCCTGGAAAGTACTGACGTGGTGGAGCACCATAGGGAGCTGATAAAAAAACAAATGCCTCCACCCTTCTTTTTACTAGAAAGAGTGGCATCACGGTCGGCTCGGATAAGATTGAAGCCTGGCAGATGAAGGGCATTGTACGGGATGCTGTCGTATAGCAACGTCTCCGTGAAGCAGAGGATTAGTGAATTGCTGCTGAGCCCCTTCTTGTCGCTGAGGAGACAGAGTTTGTCTAGCTTGCTGGGAAGGGAGCGGACATTTGCCAAGAGAACTGAGGGTATGGGTGACCTCAGGCCTTTCTTTTTCAGTCTTACTTGAGCACCTGTGCGACAGCCCCTCCTGCGCTGTCTCGGCCAGGGGCCATGGGCAGGGCCTGTGATCTTTAGGGCATGATTCCAGACAGTGTTATACAGCAGCCTGTCCTTGGCAGTGCGCGCTTCCCAGGGGGTAAGTTGCGACCTGCTGTAGGAGGTGATGGGGGCAGGTGGTGGCATGGGGCAGGTGGTGGCATGGGGCAAGCGGGACAAGGCAATACACCCAGTTGCAGTGATGATAGATCCCACCCTCCCCGCAGACTCAAGCAGTAGTGGGGCTTATACCCGTATGTTGTACCGTGTGGGAGTAGAGTCGCAGTGCGGCAGGATATGTGAGCGCAGTGCAAGTGTGTGCCGGCCATGGCAGATGCCATGGGGGGGGGGGGTGGTACTGGGCCGTAGGCAGAAGCGGTGCATGTAGCTGAGCAGATCAGATGTGGCAACAGCTGTTACAGTTAAATAGATGGGGCAGCAGTGTGAGCAATCTCAGAGTTGCAAAGACAATAATAAAAAGAAAAGTCAGTCTTACCAGGGCAGAGCCTCCAGAATGAGCAGGCATGAGTCCAGGAGGAACCAGAGCGGGCAAAGTGCACAGGGTCGGATGGAGTGCGGCTAGAGGGACTAAGAGACACCAGGAGCAGAGAAGAGGAGGAGCAGGTGCCGCGGGAGTCCCCAATGGTAGGCTGGCAGAGTAATGGCGGAGGCCTCCTCACGTGGTGAGCACGTGGGGGCTGGAAACACTGTTGCAGAGGGTGGAAAGGCAAGGGAGTGTGTCAGCTCACTGCCGGGCTACCTCGATAGCATCTTGGGCTCCCAGGAACACAGTGCTGTAGCAGGACGCGGAGAGGAGGGGAGGGGATGCATCTGCAGCCGAGATGGGCTTCCTCCATGTGGGTGGCTTCGGCTGGAACCCGCATGATGCTGTCGATGAGTGTGGCAGCGGCTGGGATCTGGCGAGGTGCTGTGTGGCAGAGGCTGCTGTGTAGAATCTTGGCTGCTTGCATTGGGTCTCTCCTCGCAGACGCGGAGGTGGCAGTGAAGAGCTGGGCTGCTTGCGTTGGGTCTCTCCTCGCAGACGCGGAGGCGGCAGTGAAGAGCTGGGCTGCTAGCGTTGGGTCTCTCCTCGAAGACGCGGAGGCGGCAGTGAAGAGCTGGGCTGCTTGCGTTGGGTCTCTCCTCGCAGACGCGGAGGCAGCAGTGAAGAGCTGGGCTGTTAGCGTTGGGTCTCTCCACGCGCAGGGGTGATGTTTTTGGTGCCGGAACTCGTGGCTGTCTGCTGGCGGCAGTGAGGTGCGGGGCCGGCCAGGTGCTACTCCTGTTGTGTGGTCCAGGGTAGGATCTGCTGGGGACCCGCGCTGCTTGTCCGGTGGTTTTATTGACTTTAGACTCTTTTCTTATCCTTTTGAAATACTGTATATTCTGGTGTATAAGACTACTTGTTAACCCTTCTTCAAAATCTTCTGAAAAGTCAGGGGTCGTCTTATACGCCGGGTGTCATTGATGCCGGGTGATATGCCCTACTCTGTTACTGCTTCTCAGATCTCGCTGCTGAGGACTGTAGTGAAGCGGCACAGGCTCATGTGTGAGATCTGAGAGGCAGAAAAGGAAGTAAATAAGATACAAAGGTGGGCCAGAAGGGCGAAAGAGACTTGTTTTATGGGCACAACACGATCTATTCTTCCATACCGATCTGATAAACTGGGAGACCAGGAGAGCTGACCAATACGCTTAGGGAGAGGGAAAGTTGACCAATCCAACCAGTCTATCGTCTACATATTGTTATGTACTCGGTACCACATACAGTACAGCACCACTATCTGTTCATACATGGCACCAGTAAAAGATTTTTTTTTTTTTATTTTTATTTGGCGTGCATTGGAAGAGGGGTATTTTTTTACGCAAGTTTTTTCCAAACTGAAAGAGTTGGGGGGTCGTCTTATACGCCGGAAAATACGGTAGTTAGCCATATTGGGATTGCATTCATTTTAAACTGTTGTGTTTAGGGATCTAAATCCTTGACCTAATTTAGATTTACACTCCATGGTCCCCAATGTCCCTGTGCTGCTGATAACACAGATGGCAGCCCTAGCCCTACCTGCACATGGCAATTTTAGTGTTATGTAGTAATATGGCCCATTGTTGTAGGATGTTATTAAGGTGATGTATTTATAACGTCGTATTATAATGCAAAACAACTCACAAAGAACCTCTCTCTGGTAAAAAATAAAAGCATTGTAATCAAACTTTATTAATTATGTAGATAACATTGAAAACCTTTTTTCAATATTGTGAGGCCCAAAGGACCTCTAGTCGATGTCGATGTGTATATTCTTTATATTAGAACTAAAGCTTTTCAGTAAATTAGAAATGCAAATACATTACTTTACAGTACATTTAATGTGAAAATATTTATGTATGTTTTATTTAAAGTATAAGACCCTTTTAGAGAGATCCTGAATTTCCCGGAAACATGCACGCTGTTGTTTGAGAATTGGTCCAGGGAAGCTATAACTCACCTCTCATCCTTGTTAAAATTAGTCTATGAGGGTCCATGAGGTCCTTTTTTGAAATTTTGTGAAATATTCTCATCTGAAGAAAAGTTATTTCTACTATGCCCAGGATCAAAGTTATTTTTCATCAGTGGTAGGCCACGAGGGAAAAATGGCATCTAGCTCCAAATTTGAAGATCTCATGGAGGATTTAACTAGGAAAAAATCTAAAGCTTGGATTTATTACTTTGTAATGGGATTAACTAATCATTTCTCATATCAAGGATCCATATAAACACCCCCAGAATACTGCTGACAGGGTGCCTTAAATGTTTGCAGGAGGAGCTAGTTCTGGGCCACAAACCTCTGGCTTTGTCTAGTAATTCGCGAGAAGCGATTCCTATTATATGCAATGTACAAGGCACTTCTCGGCACCTTCACCCTTTATTTTGCCTATTCCCAAAGCTATGATAGGCCTAGTGCACACCAGAGCGGTTCTGCTGCGGTTTGCGATCCGCTTGCGGGTGCGGATCCGCTAGGGTAATGTATTTCAATGGGCTGGTGCACACCAGAGCGGGAGGCGTTTTGCAGAAACGCATACTCCTGGGCTGCTGCAGATTTTGGATTGCGGATGCGTTTCTGCCTCAATGTTAAGTATAGGAAAAACGCAAACCACTCTGAAAAACGGCACTTCAGAGCGGTTTGCCAGGCGTTTTTTGTTACAGTAGCTGTTCAGTAACAGCTTTACTGTAACAATACATGAAATCTACTACACCAAAAACGCTTCACAAAACCGCAAAATGCTAGCTGAAACGCTACAGAAAAAGAAGAAAAAGCGTTTCAAAATCTGCTAGCATTTTGCGGATCTGCTAGCGGTTTTTGGTGTGCACCAGGCCATATTTATGAGCCCTGAAGGAGGAGAAAGACAGTTCCTTATCAAGATTTGTGCACTTGGCTATTCTGGCAACTAAAAAAACAATACTTCATCATTAGCTTTCTCCTGACCAACCTTATTTAGGGGAGCTCAAAGGTATATTGGGTCATGTCTAAATATCAAAAGAGGCAGGGAAACACTATAAAAAAGTTCTTTAAAGTGGATCCGAGATGAACTTTTACTCCTTGCATAATTGTGTTCCTTACATATAGTTTATAGGGCATTCCTCAAGCCAAATACTTGTTTTGTTTTAATACTATAATTCCCTATAAACTAAACAAGCCACACCCACATCTTCTCCAGAGTGCCTTGGCGCTTGCAAGGGATTGTGGGATTTCAGTCTGGGCAGGTGAAAAAGGTGTTACTAGCTATAGATTTCAGAGGCAGAGTTTTCACAATCTGAGAGCTGCAGTGCAGATACAGATCAGTTGCCTGTGTAATGGAGGAGATAAGAGTGGAGTTTTCACAGAATATGCAGATTAGCATGCCTAGATACAGATAAGCTTGCCTGTGTGTGTAATTGTGTAATAGTGACAAGCAGAAAACATGTCTGCTCCCATTGTATCACAGGAAAAATTATTAATATACTGTTGAAGCAGTTTGAAGATAGATTTGCTGTGTAAACTATCTAAACTTTAGATAAGATAGATAGACAAGTCACTTGTTATATTTAGTTTTTCATCTCGGATCCGCTTTAAGACTTGGAGGTCTTTTATGGTTAAAACTCATTTCATACAGCAGATTGATCATATGACTTTCTTTCAAGATACTGCATGGTACCTGACACAGAAATATTAGGGGTTACATGGGACAGCTGGAAATCTAGCTTCAGGACACAGCACAACTTTTAAGGGGTGAAGTAATATTTAAAGTATTAAAGAGTTGTTTGTTACTGATTGGAAAATAGATAAGGTAAAGGGGGCAGTTTGGTTTGGGTGTATACATAGTTACCTGGTTGTATTTGGTTTTTGTCTTGGTACTTTGCTTTACTTTGACATTGGTCTAGGAGGAACATGTGATGTTTGCATCCTATAAATGGTTGTCTGGATTGGAGGGAGCGTCCTACTAGCTAGAACCCTTATGGGAGAGAGACACTCTACAGCCATCTCTAGATCTTTAGGCCTTTCAACTAAGTCTACCATTTAAATGTTGTATATCCCCTTAATTTTATTATCCACTACATTGTGTTCAAGACTTGTTGATTTTGATATTTATGATGTGTGCTTTTCATTAGATTGTGTTGTGTGTGTTTACTCAAAGCCATGTTGTGTATCTAATTTTCTCCCATATATTGTTGTGTTTTTTGTTTTACTTAATTTTTTTTTAAATGTGTTACCTTGTGAACATAAAGTAGAAAATGATAAAATAAAACATCTCACAATAGCTTTTGCCGACAGAAGAACCATACATTGCCAGAAAAAAAAAAAAAGGTTCGAAACAGACCTGTTTCCTCAATGATAAATATTCCTGTAACCCCCAACACCCTCCCCCATAAAAATAAATAAATATAAAATAAACAAATCTAGCCACTCTGCTCCCTTTTTCTGGTGTATTTTTAGAACAGTACATTTGATACATTGTCTATTCCTTCTCTATATCAACCAGCTGCTGCAAAATGACAGCTCAGATCCATGTAGATGAGTGGGTTGTATTATGCACTGCAAGACTAACTTAAGACTATCTCAAAGAAAGACAGATTGTCGTAGACACCATCAGCTATATGCATACATGCTAAGAATAAATGTCTGAGTTTTATTAGCAGACAAGGTTTATATTCTCTAATCATGAAAGGTGAATCAATGTTCTATAGTCTAAGAAAGTTGAGTACTTTAAATTGAATTGCCCATATTGCAAACTAAATAGCAGTCCCAGAGGCAAGAAATCATTTGTGACTGGTGACAAAGAAAAAAAATGATTTCTAGGAAAAATTGATTTCATGCTAATTAAATTTGTCTTGTTCATCCACCAATCCACCAAGTTTTATTTTTGTTACTGCAAAACATACTTGTATTACTGCAAAATGTGAGTTAGTAATTCTTGACCTATGTATGGTTTGATTTATTTTGATTATTAGAACTGCGGAATGTTAAACTTTGAAATGTAAATCATTTGTAGAATAGTTGAGTGCCTGCAAAAATATATTGATAGCCAAACTACTGCAACGTACTCAATGGAGTAAGCCTATTAATTATGATTGGTTTTATGGCCTCATTGTAAAAAAGAGAGTCTAATGCACATACACTGGAAGTATGTTTAATGTGTATTGATTTAAAATAAACTAAATTGTTAAAACCATCCAGTAAGTGCTTTTTCATTTCCTTGTTTGAAGAGCCACTTTTCAATTTATGGACCAAATTTGTCACATTTGCATTTGAAATAGAATAGTTGGGTTATTTTTTTTTATTTTCTTATGATTTTGTGGCATTTTTTTATCTTTTGGTATATGACACACTTTTTTTTTAAATGAAAAATGTCTTTAAATAGTTTTTTATTCTAGTCATACAAACCTCAAAATATATGTATGGATGCTATATACCGTATTTATGGACTATAAGATGCTCCTGACGCAGGTTTAGAGGACAAAAACCAGGGGAAAAAAATATGTACTAAACCTGGGGCATCCATGGTGAAGGGGCATCTTGTGGATTATGCCCCCTTTGTACCTCATGCCCCCTTGTGTCTTCCTATGTCCTCCTCTGTCCCTTTTGTGTCCCCCATGTGTCCACCTCTATGCCCCTTTGTGTTCTCCTTGTGTCCTCCTCTATGCCTCTTTGTGTCCCCCTGTGTCCTCAGTTTGTCCCCCTGTATCCTCCTCTGCGTGGGCACAGTATAGGGAGTCCCCCGACATTGCGGCGGGTTGGAGGCTAGTATTGGCAGGCATTCACAGGTCAGGAACTCCCTGCATTTGGACTGCAAGACGCAGTGACTTTTTCTCCCCATTTTTGGTGGAGAAAAGGTGAGTCTTATAGTCCAAATAATACAGTATATTTTTTTTAATACAGCATCCACTTACCCTATTGCCTTGGAAGTCTTAGGGGCTGTTTACACTTGTCTTAGCATCTTATGCATGCAATTTTATGTACACATGAGTCTGTGTTTGTAATTTATATATGCTTTTTGTACAAAATTTCATTTTTGGGATATTTACACACATTATGCAAAATTTAGCATTGCAGTTTTTCTGGGAATGCCAATGAAGATAATTTAGATGAAAATCTATCTGATTAACTTACAAAAATTCCATGTGTATTTGAAAAAAAAATGAATTTGTATGCAAATGCAGTCCGAAATTGAATTCAGAGAAGTCACGAATGCAAAATAAAATTTTAGTGCATAGTGTGGTACAGGTAGTCCCCGGTTTACGAATGCCCGACTTTCGAACGACCCGCCAATACGAACGCCTGCCGACCCACCGCGATGACATCATGCAACCGGGGACTACCTGCTCTGCTGCCGGTTTTAAAGCAGAGTAGGCACAGCGGAAGGCAGATGGGGACATCTCACCTGTTCCACGGTGGTGTAAGGTCCTTACGTGCTGCCCGGAAGTTGCGCGGCCCGTCCCCTCGGCAGCTTCACATGTGTCGCATATTGACTCAATCAGGAAAAGCCCCCTAGTGGTGGCTCCTCCTGATGCATCATTATGCGACGCATGAGATGCCGCCAGGGGGACAGTGAATGAAGAGAGAGGATGGGCAGCGCAGCTTCCGGGCAGCATGCTAAGACCTTACACCACCGTGGAACAGGTGAGATGTCCCCTATCTGCCTTCCGCAGTGCCTACTCTGCTTAAAGAATGGGGGCAATGGTGGCTGGCACAGCGTCCCAACTTAAGAATGGATTCTGGTTAAGAACGTACCTACAGTCCCTACCTCATTTGTTAAGTGACGACTACCTGTAATTGTGTTTTTGGAAATTTGCAAGTTACACATATGAACTTCGATAAAAAGAAATGTCCAGATGTCCAGAAAATTAAGTTTTCTTAGAGGCGTCAGCTTTCAGTATATTATATATGCAAAGCTGCAGCTTGTGAACATTTGTGAGTGCACTACTGTATGTAAGTCAATAACAACAATGGGATGTGAACAGCTGCATTCCAGATTCAGCCAGAAGTTTAACATGCTTTTCTAGTTGGTAACCATATAGGTAAGAAGATACGGGTAAGTGGGAACAAGAGTGTACCTATTTTGTATGTTACAGGTATTATTCAGGACAATCCCTATAGAAATTAAATATAGATTAGAGGAAATTTCTGTCACAACACAGTGTGCATGAGTAATGTCCATGCATGCCCAGTACAGGAAAGTGCTCATATATGGAGGAAAAATATGTGCATGAGTGCATCCCTCTACTTGCACATGCCCTCATGCTCTCATTCTTGGCTTCACCTATCGCTAGAAGATAAAGAGTGACCAAGTGGTAGAACAGTGGGCTGGGGAAGAATCCGTGAAGCCTCTTGACTAACATCAGGATTTCTTTTTATTGACAGCTAAGGCCAAGGATTTGCATTTCTTACTGTTTTTATTTTCACACAATTCTATCCTTAAGCTTAGGACACATGCTTAAATTGAAGATTTAGTCCTAAAGTTAAGGACTTAATCCTAAAGTTTAGAATTGCATTCAGAAAATTCTGGGGAAAAAAGTTTTCAAAAGGTTAGTGAAAAACAAGAAAAAATACTCAGATTATTCATTAAAATAGGAGACATACTTTGTAAATAAACACCATTGCTTGCATCTCTCCTATTTCACAGAAAAAACACTCTGTATGAACTCGTTCTCAGACTGTTATCTGTTTCCAAAGACAAACACACATTCAAACTGGGAGAGCTGCAGGAATTAAATAATTTACTGAAATTAGATTAAACCAAGCCTGAAGTGAAAATAACATTATGAGATAAATAATAGTATGTTTGGTAATAAATAGTACTTTCTTGAAGTCCCATTTTTTATTTTGGGTGTAAGGGTCTGTAAAGCTTTTTGGAAGTCTGAGTAATTTTTAAAATGACACTTACCTTACTGCTGTTTATTTAGATCCAATGCAAATGATGACCTATTAAAATTGTAATTCCTATCCTAATGTGAAAAGTGATTGCACAGCTACACAAAGGCTTTATGTTCTTTAATTGGTTTTCAAGAGAGCTGCTGTTGCATTGTGACATCTCAGACTGCACAGATAAAGCACTGGTTTATTAAACCTTTCAATAAATAAATAAAATAAAAAGTGCACTCAGGCAAGTTCTAAGTAGGATTGGTACCACATTTTTGCGTTTATCTTATCATGCCACATCACATGCCACTTTAGGTACCCTTTAACTCTTTGAATACATTACTGTGTGATATGTGGGCCTTAAAGCTGTACGGTTATGTTTCCTTCAGACACTGTTGAAATACAGAGATAAAATCAATTATCTTACACTTCAGTCCCTAATTTAAAAGTGCCTATAAATTATCTTTGACTTTATTAACTAGATTGTGTATGGTGTTGCACCCTTTGAAAGTGGTGATTCAAATGTTTGCTTCAGGACTTCTGTAGAGGTGAGTTTATTGACTTATTCTTCTATAAGTGGTCCGTTTGTTTATTTTGTGAGTTTCCTGGTTTGTGTGTAATAGGCATTGTTATGAATTGAACCCTCACTGGCAAGTCGATGTGTTTAAAGTTGGCACACTGTCACTGTATGGACAGCCAGTCATTTATGGATTTTAACTTGATGTCCGAATTAAAGTTTTTACCTTTTGATGGTTCCAGTCTACCTTGTATTTGTTGGTTGTTGAATTGTTGCAACAACTTCAGCGATTTCCATATAGTTGATTGATCCACAGACTTAGTGAAGAAATTCTCATACAGTTAGGATTTGTGCAGAGCTCTGTTTCCACCACTGGTAGCAGTGTGTACTATGATGAACTTCTGCTTTCCACCAGTAGGTGGCACTTTTCTGGCCCTGGGACATCTTGCAATATATCCTTTCACCTATTCCTGTATCAGTAACTTGGATCATTGTGAACTTGTATTCCTCCGCTTGCAGGTATGTTCCAAAAATAATTCCGGGTACAAATCCCGTTGTACTAGGCGAAATAAATTATTCTGATTCCTGAAACACTTGAAGATCTTCTTTGTATATCTAAATCCTCTTCTTGCTCTCATGCCTGCTCTGCTGTCTTGATTATTACCTGTTTCTTTTAAAACCTACACTGAGGTTCAATGCCGTTTTTTCTTGACATCTGGAAAGTAACAACCAGTTTTAGTTAAAGTAATACTATCAATGCCCAAGTGTTCTAAAATGACAATGTACAAATAATGTCTATGTAGCTGTGTTAACATTTTTGTACTATTCATGTTAAATATCAGAGGCAAAAGCTTTAATTCACTGTGTGTAGATTTTAGCTACGTTTGAAACGTCTAATTTGCAGAGGTATGAATCTCTGCAGTCTGACATGCTAAGAACAGTGTGATATTGAAGCAGATTATTTGAAAACAGGTATCAGGTTTCACACACTACAGTATCACAAATGTTTATGTTGCACATAAGATACATCTCCTCTGCTCTCTGTGAGAGAAAGCTCTGCCTGTCTCTGACTGAGCTCTCTGCAAACAGAGTTAACAGATACTACACTGTGAGGGAATTTCCCCCCTCCCCTCATGGCTGAGACTGCCGTCAGAATTTCAGCAGACTGCCACCAGAGAAATGTGAAAGGAATTAGATAACAGTAATCAAATAGATAAGTAGTGAAATGCATACACCAGTACTTAGCAGCACTTCCCAAACATTTCCCTCTCTCAATTGAAAAAAACATGTTAATCGATATTGTCCCTTTAATCAATTAAGGAAGATTGCAGTATTCTGAATTTTTCTCCACATAATCACCTTCTTTAATTAAGCAAATGTCATATCTTTTTACAAGGTTTGTTATAGTTGCATCTTATTCCTCACTTGTGGGTTGGATGAATTGACAGGGCTTCATGTTAATAGCTGCTGAACAAATGTTTATCAGCAGTCTCCAGTCACCTGACAAGCAGTGCAGTAGAGAAGATGGTAAACAGCTCACATGTCCTGAAAGTAATCAGGAGTCATACTGATTGGCTCCTGATCATGTGGTCACACATGACTGATCATATTGATCACTAACAAAGTAGCATTCCCTTACCCTCTATTCCTGTGGCACAGGCCTAAGCTGTTATTTCCTTGCAGAAATCAGAAATCATTGCATCAGGTCCATAGTAATGATCACCTCCTTTAATTAAGCATTTATCATGTATTTTAATAAAATCATTATAGCAGTGAAGGCACAAAGAATAAAAGAGGGCTGGTTAGTTTAACCCCACCGGCATCCCCTTCACCTCCACTCTTCTTCCAGCATCCAATAAACGGCGATGCGTCATACACGTATCAGAGGTACGCCTACGTTGTGATGTCACTGGGGGTGGCACAAAATTTTTAAAGTGGACCTGAACTTTTGTAGAAGCAGAACATAGAGAAATGCGCCCTGTATGTATATAGAGAGTTTAGCCTGTCTGATCCCCCCATCTGGACCCCTCCATCTGCTGCACGGCACAGAAGGTAAACAGAGAGAAATGCAGCCAGTATATATGTAGAGAGTTTAGCATGCCTGATCCCCCATTTGGACCATATCTCTTACTCAGCATGCCTGATCCCCCATTTGGACCATATCTTTTACACAGCAAAGAAGGTAAACATGGATAAATGCAGCTTGTATGTATATGTAGAGAGTTTAGCCTGTCTAATTCCTCATTTGTCTTTAGTCACACGTTGTAATTTGATCTCTCTCTGTGTCACCTAACTGCCATGCAGAGATGGCAGAAAAGCTCATTTGAAAGCACAGGATGTTAACAATATAGCCATTTGGTTCTCAACTGCTCCTGAGCTAAGTGCCTTACTGTTACCGATTTTTGCCTGGATTTTGACTACTTCCTACCTGCCGCCTGCACGACGTCTGCCTGGATTTTGACTACTCTCTGCCTGCTGCCTGCACGACGTCTGCCTGGATTTTGACTACTCTCTGCCTGCACTGATGTGTGCCTGGATTTTGACTACTCTCTGCCTGCCACCTGCACCGACCTCGGCCTGGGTTCTGACTACTCTCTGCCTGGATTTTGACTACTCTCTGCCGGCCACCTGCATGCCCTCTGCCTGTATTTTCACTACTCTTTACCTGCTGCCTGTATCGACCTGGATTTTGATTATTCTCTGCCTGCCGCCTGCACCGACCTCTGCCTGGGTTTTAATTGCTCTCTGCCTGCCACCTGCAGAACCTCTGCCTAGATTTTGTCTACTCTCTGCCGGCTACCTGCACCGACCTCTGCCTGGATTTTGACTACTCTCTGCCTGACGCTTAAGACAAAGCGAATAAAGTCCAAAAGCAATCGAGCTTCTACTGCCCTGATTGTAATGTTTGCCTTTGTGCCATTCCCTGTTTCAAAATATACCACACGTGGGAGGTGTACTAGGTATATATGTACATACTGCATAGTCTGGTGCCGTATTTGTACAGTTTCACTATTTTTTAAGTTATTCATCAATTTAATTATTTTAACAATTTTGTGTTCCAGTCTTTTATTTATATGCAGGGTGTCTACCGGGCCTTTATTCTGATATATTTTGGTGAGTTAAGCATTAAGAATTGGAGGCCTAAAATTCTTGAAAAAAATGTACTGCTTTTAGACTCATAAATCCAGACAGAAATGCACCGCCAGGGAGGTTAAAGTGAACCTCCGGACTAAAAATCGACTCAGCAGCACTGAAAAGGCTTTGTGTTTCTTTAACAGTTTCACAGCATCAGAACTTTGTTTCTCTTATACAAGCCTCATTTTTAGCTGCACAGAAGAAAACTGCCCGGGCTTTTTTCCCCTGATGCTGTGCAAAGCATGATGGGATTTCTGATTTTGTTCTCGTTCTACTGTTTTGGTGCCAATTTTTTTTTTTTTTTTTTTTACATTTTGAATTTGACATTTGAAGCCTAGCGTGTGCAGCTGGGAGGGGTAATCAGGAAACAGGATAGTTGGAACTGTGTCTCCTGCTCCTTGTCACCTCCTTTCAACCAAAAAGATGGCTGCCCCCATGACACAGATGGCAGCCCCCATGAATCACAAACATTTGCCTGTTCTTTTAAAACAGGGTGGGTAAGAGAATATATTACCTATCTATTCTAATTAACATAAGTAATGTAACTTGATGACAGTATGTTTGTTTAGGCTGAAGTTCCCCTTTAAGGCACATGTAAAAATTGACTCAATGGGCCTTAAAAAATAAAATTCACTTTTTTTCTAAGTTTTCTCCTAGAGAGAATTTTTCATCTTCTGCTTAAAATTAAATTTTAGGACTCTACAATTGAAAAAGTACCAAAAAGTAGGTGAAGAAAGTACTGTCAAAATTATTCTGAGAACTTTGTTACTTGGTTGTGGCTTAAAGGCATTTTGTTGATAAGGTGTGACAATATCACCTAGGAGAAAACTTAAGAAAAAAAAAGTGAATTGAATAAGGCCTTTTGAATCAAAATAATACCATTTGCCTTCAATTTCACAATGTCCTTTTGAGCTTTGTACCTTCACTCTCATAGTACAGTATGCTGATGTAATGAAAAATGTAACTAATTAGTATAGGTTAATGAAAGCAATTGATATTTCTACTCCTATAAGGTCATTGCTTTCTTCTGTTATGCTAAAAAAGGGTTATCCTCATGGATATGTTCCAGACAATAAAACATTAACATTTCAAGAGGGTTCTCAAATCACATGTTTATGGCATTTTATGCAGCCAAAAAAAAAAACACATTCACTGAAGGAAAAAGGATTGAGATATTAGAAAATAGCTGCAGCATTTTGCTCATTGAGATAATACATACCGGTACTTCTCCATTACTGCACAGGGATGCATAATGTGCATTTTGGATTGATTATTTTTGCTTGTTTTTATTACTACATCTTCACTAAATAAAACATAAGCAGGTATAAATTACATGCCTGCAATGTGACAGTTCTACATATTAATATATTTCAGTGTTGTGCATTTTTACCACAACAGCATGCAACCTAATCCTTGTTAATCATTTCAAAGATAAATTCTGGAAAGCCGTTTTTTTCCCCTTTCCCTTGCCTTTGCTGTTGATTTACAACCTTTGCTATCCTTAGAGATTACAAAGCTTAAATAAATTAGATTTCAGAACTCTAGCCATTTGCTTCACCTTGACATGCTATCCCAGTCAAGTCATGATAAAGCACCATTGCAGCTCTGCAAAAAGAAATACTGAACAAATAGATCTTTTTTTTTTTTTTCCACTGCAGACCTGTCTTTGAAGCAATCAGAGAAAAATATGACTGGGGTTTTTTAGGTCATAATATCTGTCCTTCGTTGTAAGAAAATATATATTTCAAATGCAGAATAGTTAATTAATTAATTTTACACAAAGACCCTTTGTCAAAGAACCTATCCTTTTGTAGAAAGATCTCACAATATGGTTTTGCATTGTAGACTCTCTGCGCTTTCATCAGAGGACCTCAAAGTTCCATAGCTCCCATTGTGTAAAACCTTTTCAGAGATAAACAGGGGCGTTCCTAGGGTCCTTGGAGATCGGTGGCACCTGTGGGCACAAGGTGGGTTGTGTATGGGTGTGGTCATACAGTGAGTGGGCGTGGCCATGGGTGGGGCCAAATTTGCATGAACTTAGCAGCGGTGTAAGCTACAGATAACGGGCCTGCCCATCAAAATATTGGATGGAGCCCCATGTCCTTTATTTAGATAATTTACAATCAGTATAGGCATAGATCAGATCAAAGATGTATACAATTTTGATTGGTCAATCACTGACCAATTTTACCACCTCCATGCAGTAAGTGGGCCAACAGACAATGAATTTGATGAACAGAGCTAAAATTGGCTAATCAAAATTGTATGTGTGTACCAGGCTTTACAGCTAATACTGTACATACTGAAAGTAGCAGGGATCAGCACACGCCGCAGGTAGTTTACTATCAGTACAGGCACAGAGTAACAGCTTATACTGTACATACTGTAGACAGCAGAAATCAGCACACTGCAGCTAGTTTACTATCAGTACAGGCACAGAGTAACAGCTTATACTGTACATACTGGAGGCAGCAGAGATCAGCACACACTACAGCTAGTTTACTATCAGTACAGGCACAGAGTAACAGCTTATACAGTACATACTGGAGGTAGCAAAGATCAGCACATAATGCAGCTAGTTTACTATAAGTACAGGCACAGAGTAACAGCTTATACTGTACATACTGGAGGCAGCAGAGATCAGCACACACTACAGCTAGTTTACTATCAGTACAGACACAGAGTAACAGCTTATACTGTACATACTGGAGGTAGCAGAGATCAGCAGACACTGCAGCTAGTTTACTATCAGTACAGGAACAGAGTAACAGCTTATACTGTACATACTGGAGGTAGCAGAGATTAGCACACACTGCAGCTAGTTTACTATCACTATAGGCATAGAGTAACAGCTTATACTGTACATACTAGAGGTAGCAGAGATTAGCACACACTGCAGCTAGTTTACTATCAGTACAGGAACAGAGTAACAGCATACACTACACATACTGGAGGGAGCAGTGATCAGACCACACTTCTGCTTGTTTACAGAGTAAAAGCTTACACTTTACATACTGAAGGTTGCAGGGATCAGCCCACACTTTGGCGAGTTCACACTTAGTACAGGCATAGAGTAACAGCGTATACTGTAGGTAGCAGAGATCAGCACACACTGCAGCTAGTTTACTATCCGTACAGGCACAGAGTAGCAGCTTAAGCTGTACATACGCTGTACATACTGAAGGTAGCAGAGATCAGCCCACATTTCAAAGAGTTTACTATCAGTACAGGCTCAGTGCTTTATAAATACATAATAATAATAATATGGTAGGACATTAGACTATGACTATGGTAGGATTAGATTGTGAGCTCCTCTGATGACAGTTACTGATCTTACTATGAACTCTGTAAAGTGCTGCAGAAGAGGTCAGTGCTATATAAACACATAATAATACTATGGTAGGACATTAGACTATGACTGTGGTAGGGATTAGATTGTGAGCTCTCCTGAGGACAGTCAGTGACATGACTATGTGCTCTGTAAAGTGCTGCAGAAAATGTCAGTGCTATATAAATACATAATAATATGGAAGGACATTAGATTATGGCTATGGTAGGGATAATATATTGGGGCTCTTCTGAGGACAATGAGCGGCATGACTACTCTATTAAGTGCTGCTTGATTATGTCAGTGCGGAGGACGGGGCACAGACAGAGACAGAGATGTACACACACACACTACATACACACACACACACACACACACACACTCTATATACACACACAAACAGAGTCAGACACACACACACACAAACAAACACAGAGAGAGAAAGGAACACACACACATGGGGACAGATGGAGGCACACAGCACACATGCAAAGTTTCCATACTACACACACACACACACACACACACTCTCTCTCTCAGCACAACACACATAGAGAAGGAAGGGGGAGGGCAGAGGGAGAGAGAGACACTAAAAAGGAAGCAAGCCAGACTGAAAGACAGCAAGATTATATTACCTCCCTCGACCTGCTGATTAGCTGCTGCATGCTCGGTGTCCCTGGCTAGCTCTGGCTGTCAGTCTGCTCTGTGTCCTTCTCCCCTGACAGTCTTCAGCTTGCTCCACACCACGATCCTCCTCAGGCTTCAGTGTGTGCTGGCTGGGAAGTGCAGGTGCCGCCGCCCACTGATTGAGCTATCCCCGGAAACTTGCTGCTGCCCATGCTCCCCATCAGGCCCAGGAGCTTCAGGAAGACCGCGCTCCGTTCAAAACGGCTGGGAGGCGGAGCTTCAGTGTGGCCAATCTTGGAGGTGACAGGGAGAAGGGGTGGAGCAGCTGGGTTGGTGCTACGCTGCACTGGCCAATGCTGCAAGGGGAGCAGAGAACAGCATAGCAACAGACGGGGACTGAAGTGCCCCGCATGACCCGACAGAGGTTCGTGGCACAGTGGGTGGAGATCCGTAGCATGTGCCTCAGATCTTTAGCCCTAGCGACGCCCCTGGAGATAAACAACCAGCAACATCTTATGATCAACTATTCAAATACTATGGAATCAGATTTTTTTTTAAATTATTTTCACTGAAGCCTGGTACACAGCATGCAATTTTCATTTCAGATACTACTCAAACAAGTGATCAGATGGATATTTGGATTGATATTTTGACTATTTTTCTCACTGGATATCGATTAAAAATGAATCGAAAGGACATGCTTATGGAATGATAGCCAATATTTGGATTAATTTTTTTTTCAGCATGTCCAATCTCCACCTGATCGAGAAACAAAACGATTTTCAGCTTGGGATCGGTCACTAGCAATCAGTAGGCCATATTTTTTTTTCCCCAGATCCCATCATTTCCTCATTTAGAGATAGCATCTGAAGTGAATATTGCATGTTGTTTACCAGCCCTCAGTAAATCTAATTTGACCAGAGACGCATGGTAGACCTCATAGTCACAGTCCATGTGGAAAGTCTGCATTTTAAAGTAGACCTGAAAGAGGTGATAATTAGAGATGGTCAATGAAATGCTAATTATTTTTAACTTATATAGCTTATATGCAGATTTACCACTTTACTCCACAGGCTATTTTACCTGTCCTGCCAAAAGCCATTTTTACATTTCCGTGCTCCTCCCATTCATTTAGCCATAACTTTATCACTGATTATCACACCTAAATGAACTATATTGCTTTTTTACCACACATTGGGCTTTTTATGGCCGATACTTGTTTTCAGTAATTACTTTATTTTATGTGCATTGTGAAGGGAAAAACAAGGAAAATGTAAAAATACACTATTCTTCCAATTCCATCTCCTATAGTTTTGAAATAAACAATGCTACTGTAGATTAAACCCACACATTTTGTCTGCTCATTTGTCCCGCTATCACAACATTTAACCACTTCATCCCAAAGGGGTTTTTACCCTAAGCAGACAAGAGCGATTTTCACCTTTCAGGGCTCATCCCTTTCATTTGCCAATAGCTTAATTACTACTATTCACAATGAAATTATCTATATCTTGTTTTTTTCACCACCAATAAGGTTTTTTGGGGTTGATATTTGTTTTCAGTAATTACTTGATTTTCCATGCATTTTAAAGGGAAATACAAAGAAAAAATGAAAAAATACACTATTTCTCCAATTTCATCCTCTATAGTTTTAATACAAACACTGCTACTGTGCCCACACATTTGATCTGCCTATTTGTCCTTGTTATCACAAGATTTTAATTATGTCCCTAGTACAAAGTATGGTGAAAATATATTATTTGGAATAAAGGTGTATGTTTTCTTTAGTTTTTTCCCCACAAATCTCACATGCATGAGCGCAGTGGCAGCAGCACTGTTTGACTTATAAAAACGTCCTGGAGCCGTTAAGAGGCTCTAGCAGGACGTTTTTATAAGCTTGTCATTAAGTGGTTAAATAATGTTCCTAGTACAATATATGGTGACAATATATTATTTGGAAATATTAGTGTTTTTTCTGTATTTTTTTGTACCCTATCAATAATTACAAGCCTTTATTTGTCAAAATAAGAATAATATATCCACATGACATACATATTAAAAAAGCTGAGTCCCAAAGGTAACTATGTATTTTTTTTAAAAAAAAGCTGTCACTTTGGCTTTTTTTTGGTTATTCATTCACATGCACTTTGGCTCTGGGAACACATGTTCCCGTTCACCAATCCCTGTCAAGTAAGTGTTGCAATGAACGAATGATGGGAGCTTACGTACACACGCAGCTGGTTGACAGGACATGCCTGTACATCCTGTTTGTAGAACAGAGGCACAAACTTATCAATAATTTTTTTTTAAAACTGGGATGGAAATAGCCTGCATCGGTGTTCCTAAGTACGGCTGTAAATGTTTCCCTACTTATCTCTACCTTTCATTTTATGATAGTGTCTCACTGATGGGTGTCACAGATGGGTTTTCAGACCAATGAATCATAAGGAGGGGGGGGAAGACCCTCCCTACATCTGTTAACCATGTGTTGACTTCCTAGCTTTTGCAGGTGACAGGTCTCACTAGCTGCCTTCCTTCTGAATTAGCTGTCCAGATAACATGGTGCTTTCAGGGAGAGATGATGTGTCTAAGGAGAACTGGTGTGCGGCTCTAAGCATAAAGAAATGTATGTCTTATCTGCTACATAGAGTAAACATTCTGTACTAATTGTGAGTGAAACCTGACACCAAAGCAGGATTTTTACACTCAAGTTTTTTCTGTCAATGAAAATTAGTTTGTAGTCTTACAAAAAAAATTAGTCTGTAGTCTTCTGAGAGATGTAGAGACTAAAAGTGGCTGTAATGTTACATTACAAATAAAAAAAAAGAATCGCTTATGCTAATGGACGCAGCCAAATCCTACACCAACCAAAGTACAGCTTTTGGATCCACTATTTAATATGAAAATTAGGAACATGCTATTAACTGCTTGCCGGCCGCATCACACTAATGGGAGAGGGCGTGGTGGCAGCCCCAGGACCGCCTACCGCCAATCGGCGCCCCCAGTGCAGGAGATTGTGCTCCACCTATCGCCGCTGGGAGACTGTTAGACGGCGAAACCGCCATGTGACACAGCTGTCCCCCTGGGACATTAGAGAGCGATCGGCTCTCATAGGCAGAAGCCTATGACAAGCGATTGCCATGATTGGCTGGCTGTGGGGAGGGGGGAAAATAAATAAATAATAGTAAAATGTATTTTAAAAAGTAAACAAAAATATTTATAAAAAAAACACGAGGAGTGATCAGACCCCACCAACAGAGAGCTCTGTTGGTTGGGAGAAGGGGGGGGGGGATCACTTGTGTGCTGTGTTGTGCGGCCCTGCAGCTTGGCCTTAATGCTGCATTGACCTATTTTTAAAAAAAAATGGCCTGGTCTTTAGGGGGGTTTAACACTGTGATCCTCAAGGGGTTAAATAATATTCAGACATAATTTGTACATTGTAGTTTTAAAACACTTGCTTATTGTATTGGTAGTTGTCCTTTAATTGAAATTCCAATTTGGATGCTGCTTGGAACTGGACCATACGGATCAGAACTGGACCAGCCCATATTAGCATGAAGTATGTTTGATTGGCTCAATTACAATTTGTATTAAATGTGTTTGCAAACCGGATTAGCATCTCATTGACCATCCCTAGTGGTCATGGGTTGTGTTTCTTGCTGCCACTCCTGCTTCAGTCTACACAGTTAAATCCTGGTTATCTACAGCAGGCCCTCCCTACAGTGTAAAACTCAGCCCTGCAGTAGGGAGAAGTGTATTTATGCGAGGATGACCATACATGGCAGCTGTGTAGTACATTATAATAGGTAAGAAACAGTCATGGTTGGCTGTAATATGGCTACATTTGAATTGTTTTAATCATGTCTGCTGTAAGAAAGGTTGCCTAGGGGGTCTTTTTCCTTCACATACTGTATTGTGAAAATTTACTTCCGTGAAAAACTCTATGCCTGAGTGGAACCTCCCTTAATCCTTGGACCCTTCACCGGGATGTGTTGTAGTGATGACTAAAAATATTAGTTAGTTACTGTAATATCATCTATCCTCAGGATGAGAGTACCACCACTTTCGTGGTGTACTGATATCACTGAACCTTGTGCTTGGCAAGTGAGTGTACCCTCTTTTTTTCCCTCTTTTTCATTTTCTCCTTGACTTTTTCTTTCCTCTTCTCTGCTCCTTATTTATATATGATCTTTAAAAATAGCCCAGGCATTACCTGCTATCAATATACCTCAGCCTCACGATATAATGTATACATTTACCCATGTGTCACTTGTTTATACATAAATAGACATATCCTTTTTTGGGGTAAAGACTGTGCACCAGATGTCATTTATTGGTGATTCTGTAAATGATACACTGTATTATAATTTTTTTCTGAGCCAATAAAGCTTGATTTTCAACAAAAAAAAAAACAACATATTGGGAAAATTTGCATTGAAATAAGCATAAAATCTGCATTAACTTGGAAATATTTGCATCTAATTGACCATCCCAAATAACTAATATGACTTGGTTTGTGCAGGGAACAGATAAAAAAAGGTCACAAAAAAGGTCTCAAGTTCAACATTTATCTGTGCAGGAGCTGAAAAACATTTTTAAAAGTCTTTATTCACTTGAGTCAGCAATATCTTACTTTATGTAATTTTAGATTTGTTTGACGGAAGCAGGCAAATGTGCATTGTCCAACTCTATATGTTTAAAGGGAACCTGAAGTAAGATAAATACTTACCTAAATAGAAAGAAGGCTCTAGATAGTATAGAACCTTTCTGTGACTCTGTCCGGCCCATCCTTCCTCCGCTGTCCAACGGTAAGGCTGTTTGACCTGCCGGGTTCAACAGCTGTTGGGGACTATTTGTGGCCCTGAATACTTACAAAAATAAGAGAAATGCTACTTCTCTTGGGCAAGTCCGAAATTGTAGGTGCAGTAGCGATTCACTCGTCCTTGGAACTACTTGGGGACACAAGTAGTTACAAGTAGTTGTTGGAGCGAACAGCTTTTCTGGTTGTCAGTGGAGAAACGACAGGCTGCACAGAGGAACATGAAGGTTCTATACTATCCTTAGCCTTCCCTCTACTTGGGTAAGTTTGCAGAGTATTTAGCTACACTTAAAGTAACACTGAAGCGAAAGTACATTTTTGAGATACTGAATTGTATATGTGGTATGGATAGTTAATAGAACATTAGAAGCAAAGAAAAGTCACATATTTTTATTTTCAGTTATATAGCTTTATTTATAACATACATTAGACTGTCACAGTTGCAGTTGATGATCCACACTCTGCTTTGTAAGCTGTAAAACTAATGACTCTTTGAACTTAGCTGCAGTAAAACCTTATCTCAAGCTGTCTCTCACTGTTTCGTGGCTGTTTAAGCTCTTCAGAAAACAGGACTGACTTTGACTAATTTATTCAACAAGCTAAGAAAAGCTGTTTTGCATAAATCAAAACTCCAATATTTTAATTCTTCCTGTACTGGAAAAGGGGCTTCACATAATGTAGTAAATACGAAGGAGGCACTCAATTGGCTTCAAACTTGCGTTATATCAAATCCCAGTAATACACGACATGTTTCGGGGCATATCCCCTTCATCAGGTGTACATACATTGAATGGCACACAGTGAATAAATACATACTTCTAACCACCACACCCTAAATTGGACCACCTCCATCTTGTCAGCTGACAAGTCAGCTGATCACTGACATCACACAGTCCAAAGTCTTGTTAACCCCTTAGGGCACTGATCAGAGGCATTACTATATCCGTCTACCTCGGTAAACCTGATTAACAAATCAAATTACTGCATCTTAGGTAAACCTAATACAGACAATACTGCGAAAAACTTCTGTTGCAAATATTTGGACCACATATCCATCTTACCACCCTCCAACCGACACCCCCAACCAATCACGATGGTGTGTGTCCCATTAATACCTGGGGATTGGAGAGAGAGAGAGAAATTAAGTCAGTAACACATAATACAGCATCATAAAAAACATTTCAAGCTGAACATTTCATTCATCCCCTTGGGGTTGATGGACTCCAATTTTCTCATCCACCGGGCCTCCTTCTGTAGGAGAATCCGGTCTCTGTTCCCACCTCTCTGCAGCGGTGGTACGTGGTCCAAAACTAGCCATCTTAACTGTGACACCCTATGTCCGCATTCAAAAAAATGTCGGGCTACTGGGGTGTCACAGCTTTTTTCTCCTGGCTTATAACCACGAATGTCACCCTTATGCTCCTGAATCCTAGCTTTTACTATACACACTCAAAAAGTCAACTGTATTTTTAGTAATGAGACCGTTCAACATTGCATCATTAATCAACATATCAATCTTTTTCTTAATATCCCATGTAGGATCAGCAGCACACTTAACATAGTGACCCTGTATTTGGAGTTGTCTTAGACCTTCTGCAATATAAAGTGCTCTATCCTGAACCACAGTGGCTCCCCCCTTATCTGCTTTCAGGATGATGATTTGATCATTTTGACTTAATGACTGCAGTGCCTTTTGTACCATACTTTTTTAACCTCCTGCATTACCAAGCTCTCAAAGGTTTTTAACGCTGGTGAAGTAATGTCAGGAATCCATGTGCTCTTATTCCTTAAGACCTCAGTCTGCTGCGCAGCTACTGTATCTTTAAAGCACATCTTAAGTTGTAAGTTCCTGATAAAGCGATGGAAGTCTATCTCCCAGTCAAAAAATTCTCCTACAAGAAAGGTAAAACAATACGTGACAGGGTGAGCAGGGTTGATCTGTCAACCAGGAAACAATGTATTGGTGATCTGACAGGGAAAAGGGGTACTTTTCCCTGTTTGGAGTGTAATTGCTGCCATGCAATTATAAAAGGCGCTTATGTTGAACATCCATACTCTGGTGTCAGAATAAAGATTAACTCAATGTATACATGCAACAGCATGTTTGTTGTTTATGCCTTGAAATGCCCTTGTGGGATGTTCTATGTGGGTAAAACCACCAGAATAGTAAAATCTAGGATTCAGGAGCATAAGGGTGACATTCGTGGTTATAAGCCAGGAGAAAAAAGCTGTGACACCCCAGTAGCCCGACATTTTTTTGAATGCGGACATAGGGTGTCACAGTTAAGATGGCTAGTTTTGGACCACTTACCACCGCTGCAGAGAGGTGGGAACAGAGACCGGATTCTCCTACAGAAGGAGGCCCGGTGGATGAGAAAATTGGAGTCCATCAACCCCAAGGGGATGAATGAAATGTTCAGCTTGAAATGTTTTTTATGATGCTGTATTATGTGTTACTGACTTAATTTCTCTCTCTCTCTCCAATCCCCAGGTATTAATGGGACACACACCATCGTGATTGGTTGGGGGTGTCGGTTGGAGGGTGGTAAGATGGATCTGTGGTCCAAATATTTGCAACAGAAGTTTTTCGCAGTATTGTCTGTATTAGGTTTACCTAAGATGCAGTAATTTGATTTGTTAATCAGGTTTACCGAGGTAGACGGATATAGTAATGCCTCTGATCAGTGCCCTAAGGGGTTAACAAGACTTTGGACTGTGTGATGTCAGTGATCAGCTGACTTGTCAGCTGACAAGATGGAGGTGGTCCAATTTAGGGTGTGGTGGTTAGAAGTATGTATTTATTCACTGTGTGCCATTCAATGTATGTACACCTGATGAAGGGGATATGCCCCAAAACATGTCGTGTATTACTGGGATTTGATATAACGCAAGTTTGAAGCCAATTGAGTGCCTCCTTCGTATTTACTACATTGAACCGTGTGTGGAGTAGTGACCCACAGAGGGATTGTGCACCGGCAACATAGACCTGACTAGGCCTATTCCACAGGGACTCGCTGCAGTTTGCTTGTTGTGGGCTTCACATAATGTCTTAGTAGGGCTAGTATTAACTGTGTATATGTTTATTTCATCATGTCACTTCATGTTCACTTTAAAGGTAACCTGGGATGGGGATTAGCATTAAAATATGCTTACAGTGTAATGCAAAAGTTTGGGCAACCTTGTTAATTTTCATGATTTTCCTGTATAAAAAGTTGTTTGTTACAATAAAAAATGTCAGTTAAATATATCATATAGGAAACACACACAGTTATATTTAAGAAGTAAAATAAAGTTTATTGGATTTACAGAAAGTACGTAATAATTGTTTTAATAAAATTAGGCAGGTGCATACATTTGGGCATTGTTGTAATTTTATTGATTCCAAAACCCTTAGAACTAATTATTGGAACTCAAATTGGCTTGGTAAGCTCAGTGACCCCTGACCTACATACACAGGTGAATCCAATTATGAGAAAGGGTATTTAAGCATTGAATTGCAAGTTTCCCTCCTCTTTTAAGTTTCTCTGAAGAGTAGCGACATGGGGGTCTCAAAACAACTCTCACATGACCTGAAGATAAAGATTGTTCACCATCATGGTTTAGGGGAAGGATACAGAAAGCTGTCTCAGAGATTTAATTTGTCTATTTCCACATTTAGGAAAATACTGAGGTAATGGAAGACCACAGGCTCAGTTCAAGTTAAGGCTTGAAGCGGCAGACCAAGAAAAATCTCAGATAAACAGAAGCGATGAATGATGAGAACAGTCAGAGTCAACCCACAGACCAGCACCAAAGACCTACAACATCATCTTTGTGCATATTGAGTCACTGTGCATCGTTCAATCATTCGGCGCACTTTACACAAGGAAATGCTGTATGCGAGAGTGATGCAGAGGAAGCCTTTTCTCCGCCCACAGCACAAACAAAGGTATGCTAAAGCACATTTGGACAAACCTGCTTCATTTGGAATAAGGTGCTGTGGACTGATGAAACTAAAATTGAGTTATTTGGGCATAAAAAGGGGCATTCTGCATGGAGGAAAAACAGCACAGCATTCCAAGAAAAACACCTGCTACCTACAGTAAGATATGGTGGTGGTTCCATCATGCTGCGGCGCTGTGTGGCCAGTGCAGGGACTGGGAATCTTGTCAAGGTTGAGGGACGCATGGATTCCACTCAGTATCAGCAAATTCTGGGGACCAATGTCCAGGAATCAGTGACAAAGCTGAAGCTGTCCCAGGGCAGGATCTTTCAACAAGACAATGACCCTAAACAAAGCTTAAAATTCACTAAGGCATTCATGCAGAGGAACAAGTACAACATTCTGGAATGGCCATATCAGTCCCCAGACCTGGATATAATTGAAAACCTGTGGTGTGAGTTAAAGAGAGCTGTCCATCAGTGATGCTCGGATACCCCTTTTTATTATTCGAGTTTGGTCGAATTCGAATAGTAAATTATTCGAATTCGGTCGAATATTCGAGTCGAATATTTTTTACTATTCGATTCGACCTCGGACTTCGAGCTCACTATTCGAGTCGGTATTCGAGCTCATTATTCGAGCTGACTATTCGAATTGGCCTTAAATAGCTTCCAACACTTGTTTTGAGGGTGAATGATGCAAGAAACATCTTTTTTTCCAAGTAACAACAGCAAGTGATTATGTGGGGATGTTCCTTTAAAAAAAAAGGTGGAAAGAGAAGAGAAGTTGTGTCCAACATTCTGTTCAGTAGTGTATATACTTCTTCTTCTTCTTCTTCTTCTTTATCTTCTATATCTTCTTCTTCTTCTATATCTTCTTCTTCTATATCTTCTTCTTCTTCTTCTTCTTCTTCTTCTTCTTCTTCTTCTTCTTCTTCTTCTTCTTCTTCTTCTTCTTCTTCTTCTATATCTTCTTCTTCTTCTTCTTCTTCTATATCTTCTTCTTCTATATCTTCTTCTTCTTCTTCTTCTTCTATATCTTCTTCTTCTTCTTCTATATCTTCTTCTTCTTCTTCATTTTCTTCTTCTTCTTCATTTTCTTCTTCTTCTTCTATATCTTCTTCTTCTATATCTTCTTCTTCTTCTTCTTCTTCTTCTTCTTCTTCTTCTTCTTCTTCTTCGTCTTCTTCATCTTCTTCTTCATTTTCTTCATCTTCTTCTTCATTTTCTTCTTCTTCATCTTCTTCTTCTTCATCTTCTTCATCTTCTTCATCATCTTCTTCTTTATCTTCTTCATCTTCTTTTTCATCTTCTTTTTCTTCATCTTCTTCTTCTTCATCTTCTTCTTCTATATCTTCTTTTTCTATATCTTCTTTTTCTATATCCTCTTCTTATTATTATTTTTCTATTTCATCTTCTTCTTTTTCTATATCTTCTTCTTCTTCTCCTTCTTCTTCTTCTTTTTCTATATCTTCTTCTTCTTCTATATCGTCTTCTTCTTCTTCACTTATTTCTCTTTTATATATTTTTTTAAAAGAAATGCAGCTATTTTTGAGCGTAATAAATAGCTGGTGGCGCACACATGTTGGAAGCGCCATTGTATGTGCTCCCTGGCAGTGGAAACACACAGACAGCAGGGGGTAAATTCAGCAGCAGCAGCAGGAGGAGGAGGATGATTGTGTGGCAGCAGGCAGTCAATGAGGCAGGCAGCGAGACATAATAGCCTGTGTGGTACCTAGCGGTGGTACCAGGCCGTAATTACACAGCATGAGGTTCCAGACAGCGGTCGTGAAGCCCACATCATGTCCAATACACAACTGGGACAACACAGTTTTCAACCCGGACCCCTTTAAAAATAATATCACAAAGTATTAATAAAAAGTATATATATTTTTTTGTTTTTTTAAAGAAATGAGGCTATTTTTTAGCGTAACAAATAGCTGGTGGCGCATGGTGGAAGCGCCATTGTATGTGCTCCCTGGCAGTGGAAACACACAGACAGCAGGAGGTAAATTCAGCAGCAGGAGGAGGAGGATGAGTGTGTGGCAGCAGGCAATCAGGTAGGTAGGCAGCGTGACATAATAGCCCTGGTACCTAGCGGTGATACCAGGGCTGTAAATAAACACAACAGGAGGTCCCAGACAGCGGTCGTGCAGCCCACATCGTGTCCAATACACAACTGGGACAACACAGTTTTCAACCCGGGCACCTCAGAAAAATTAAACCTTTTTTTTTTTTTAATGTTTTTTTTGTTTTGTTTTCACAGCAAATTACACAGATATAGCTATTGTTTGACGTAATAGCTGGTGGCAGAGTGGCAGCAGAAGGTAATTCTGTGTACCCTGGCAGTGGGAAACACAGACAGACAGCAGCAGCAGCAGCAGGAGGAATGGAGGAGTAATGAGAGTAGCTATTGTTTGACGTAATAGCTGGTGGCAGAGTGGCAGCAGAAGGTAATTCTGTGTACCCTGGCAGTGGGAAACACAGACAGACAGCAGCAGCAGCAGGAGGAATGGAGGAGTAATGAGAGTAGCTATTGTTTGACGTAATAGCTGGTGGCAGAGTGGCAGCAGAAGGTAATTCTGTGTACCCTGGCAGTGGGAAACACAGACAGACAGCAGCAGCAGCAGGAGGAGTAATGAGAGTAGCTATTGTTTGACGTAATAGCTGGTGGCAGAGTGGCAGCAGAAGGTAATTCTGTGTACCCTGGCAGTGGGAAACACAGACAGACAGCAGCAGCAGCAGGAGGAATGGAGGAGTAATGAGAGTAGCTATTGTTGGACGTAATAGCTGGTGGCAGAGTGGCAGCAGAAGGTAAAATCTGTGTACCCTTGGCAGTGGGAAACACAGACAGCAGCAGCAGCAGCAGGAGGAATGGAGGAGAGTAGTGTGAGTGTGGCAGCAGGTAGGTAGGCAGCGTGACATAATAGCCCTGGTACCTAGCGTTGATACCAGGGCTGTAAATAAACACAACAGGAGGTCCCAGACAGTGGTCGTGCAGCCCACATCGTGTCCAATACACAACTGGGACAACACAGTTTTCAACCCGGGCACCTCAGAAAAATTAAACCTTTTTTTTTTTTTTTAATGGTTTACTTTTTTTTTTTTTACAGCAAATTACACAGATATAGCTATTGTTTGACGTAATAGCTGGTGGCAGAGTGGCAGCAGAAGGTAAAATCTGTGTACCCTTGGCAGTGGGAAACACAGACAGACAGCAGCAGCAGCAGGAGGAATGGAGGAGAGTAGTGTGAGTGTGGCAGCAGGTAGGTAGGCAGCGTGACATAATAGCCCTGGTACCTAGCGTTGATACCAGGGCTGTAAATAAACACAACAGGAGGTCCCAGACAGCGGTCGTGCAGCCCACATCGTGTCCAATACACAACTGGGACAACACAGTTTTCAACCCGGGCACCTCAGAAAAATTAAACCTTTTTTTTTTTTTTTTTTTAATGGTTTACTTTTTTTTTTTTACAGCAAATTACACAGATATAGCTATTGTTTGACGTAATAGCTGGTGGCAGAGCGGCAGCAGAAGGTAAATCTGTGTACCCTGGCAGTGGGAAACACAGACAGACAGACAGCAGAAGGGCTGTACACAGCAGCCCACTGTAGATGTAAAATGTGTGGCTGCAGGCGACGTAATAGTCAAAGTGAACCAGGCTGGCTTAGTGAGCAGGAGCCAGGAGGTGGTAAAGGGTGGTAAGGCACATTAACGATGGTTCTTCCGGCAGCCAGTTCATGTCCCCCTCTCACCGACAACAGGGGCCAGGAACTCGCCTTCCACCCACGCCTGGTTCATCTTGAGAAACGTCAGTCTGTCCACAGACTTGTGAGACAGACGTGAGCGTTTCTCGGTGACCACGCCACCAGCTGCACTGAAGCAGCGCTCGGAAAGCACGCTGGAAGGGGGGCAGGACAGCACTTCCAGGGCGTACTGCGCCAGCTCGCTTCAGATCTCCAGGCGCTTGACCCAATACTCCATGGGATCAACAGGGGCATCGCTGTCAAGCCCGCTGTAGGACCCCATGTAGTCAGCCACCATGCGGGTCAGGCGCTGGCTGTGACCGGAGGAGGATGCTGCTGCATGCACCTCCTCTCTAGTCACTGCTGCCGGAGCCTCTACAGTCCTGTAGAGCTCGTTGCTGAGAGACAGCAGGTCTGTGGGGCGCTTGCTGCTGGATGCAGGCACCTGCTGCTGCCTCTGTGCTGGCTGGACAGTGGGGGTGGAAGGCTGGGGGAAGGCTTCCTCCAAGTGCTCAACAAGGGCCTGCTGCAAGCTCCTTATTTGTTGCGCTGGGTCTCCTCCTACAGGCGGCAGGAACTGGCTCAACTTCCCCTTGAGGCGTGGGTCCAACATCATGCTGATCCAGATGTCCTCCCTCTGCTTCATCTGGATCACCCTGGGGTCCTTGCGCAGGCACGTCAGCATGTGCGCTGCCATTGGGAAGAGGCGGGTCACGTGTGCTGTCCTCATCCTCCTCCTCTGACGCCTCATCCTCTCTCCACCCCCGCACCAACTCAGCTGCGCTGTGCTGATCCCCCTCATCAGCAGCAAGGTCAGGGACCTCCACCAAGTCCTCCTCCTCCTCCCCCTCAGAGGTGGACTGTGCAGCTGCTTGCCGCTCCTGCTAGTCCAAGGCTGCCGCTCCCTGTTCCAGCAAAGCATCGAGGGCCCTGTTCAGCAGACAAACCAGGGGCACCCACTCGCAGACCATAGCATGGTCCCTGCTCACCATGTTAGTGGCCTGCAGAAAGGGAGCCAGCACTAAGCACACCTGCTGCATGTGCCTCCAGTCATCATCGAGACGATGGACAGGATGTTGCTGGTCTTGTCCCTTCTCTGAGCGGCGGAAACAGTGGCCAGGGCAAGGTACTGGTTGACAGCGTGCTTCTGTTCAACCAGACGCTCCAACATCGCCAGGGTGGAGTTCCAGCGAGTTGGAACGTCAAGGATCAGCCGATGGCGTGGCAGCTCCAGCTCCTTTTGCACGTCTTCCAGGCTCGCACAGGCTGCAGCCGAGCGCCGGAAGTGACGCACAACATTCCTTGCCGTTTCCAGCAGTTCACCCATCCCCTGGTAGGTGCGCAAGAACTTCTGCACCACCAGGTTCAGCACGTGGGCAAGACAGGGGATGTGGGTCAGGTTTCCCCTGTCAATTGCGGCAACCAGATTGGCCCCATTGTCGGCCACCACCTCTCCGACTCTGAGGCCTCTGGGGGTCAGCCAAATCCTCTCCTGCTCTTGGAGTTTGGCCAACACATGGGTTGCCGTCAGTTTGATCTTCCCAAGGCTGACCAACTGCAGCAGCGCTTGGCAGTGGCGGGCCTTCACGCTGCTGCTGAGGCGGGGGGTTTGGCCAGGTGTGCCGGAGGATGGCAGAGGATCGGAGGAACCTGCTGCAGTATCCCTGACCCTGCGGGGTGGCACCACCCACTGTGTTGCTGCTGCTGCTGTGCCCGCTGCTGCTCTCCCATCCTCACCCCCTTCCACCAAGCTGACCCAGTGGACAGTGAAGGACAGGTAGCGGCCTGTCCCGAAGCGGCTGCTCCAGGAGTCCATGGTGACGTGGACCCTTTCACCAACCGCGTGCTCCAGCCCTCGCTCCACATTGGCCATCACAAAGCGGTGCAGTGCAGGAATGGCCTTGCGGGCGAAAAAGTGTCTGCTGGGGAGCTGCCAGTCTGGGGCTGCACAAGCAAGCAGCGCACGCATGTCGCTCCCCTCCTGCACGAGCGTGTACGGCAGGAGTTGGGAGCACATGGCCCGTGCCAGCAAGCCGTTCAGCTGACGCACGCGACGGCTGCTGGGAGGCAGAGCCCTAACCACCCCCTGGAAGGACTCGCTCAAAAGGCTCTGGCGTGGCCTTTTGCTGGCACGGGAATCAGCGGACACAGCAGAGGAGGCCACTGAGGACTGGCTGCCAGAACAGGCCTCAGTGTCGGCGGCAGGAGTTGCAGAGGGGGGAGGAGCAGTGCGTTTCCGCACTCCTGCTGGTGCTGCTGGAGGAGCAGGAGGGCGGGTGGCTGCTGTTGCTGCTGCTGCTGAAGGCTGTGCAGTGATGGGTGTGGTGCCACTGCCAGCACCAGATGCCTTCAGCCTCTGGAACTCCTCATGCTGGTGGAAATGTTTCGCAGCAAGGTGGTTGATGAGCGAGCTGGTGCTGAACTTTAAGGGGTCTGCACCTCTGCTCAACTTCCGCTGACAGTGGTTGCAAGTGGCGTACTTGCTGTACACTGTGGGCATGGTGAAAAATCGCCAGATTGGTGACAAAAACAACCCCCTACGGCCTGGAACCGCTGCTGCCTGTCTCCCTGTGGTGGTTGGGGCGGGGGCTTGGGTGCGGCTGGTGGGGGTACTGGCAGATGCTGCTGCTGCTGCTGCTGCTGAGCCTGAGACACCAGCAGGCTGTGGGACCTGCCTACTGCTGCCAATGCTTGCAATGATGCGCCTCCTTGCAAGGCCCACAAGCGCATCCTCCTCCTCCTCCTCAGAGCTGCTGATGACGACATCCCCTGGAGCTGGTGGGACCCAGTCTTTGTCTGTCACCGTGTCATCATCATCATCCCCCTCCTGAAACCTGTCCTGCTGGGATGATGACCCCCCAAACTCCTCTCCTGATGCATGGATGGGCTGCTTGACTGTCGCCACAGTCTTGCTGTCCAATCCCTCCTCCCCCAAAGTGCCCATCAGCATCTCCTCCTCCAAATCGCCAACAACAGCAGACAATACCCTAATGGTGCCTGGGGTAAAAATACTGCTGAGTGACAGGTCGCCAACTTGTGACAGTGAACTTGCCTCCTCCCCAGGCCCTGCTGGGCGGCTGCTGCGAACAGGGGTGGTGGTGGTGGTGGTGAGGGTGGAGGCCTCGGATGCAGAGCTGATGGCGGGCTGCTCATCCTCTGTCATCAGTTGCACCACAGTGTCTGCATCCTTTTCCTCAATGGGACGTTTCCGACCCGGCTGGAGGAAAATAGGAGCAGGTACTACACGCTGCTGCTGCTGCTGCTGTGTCTCTGCAGCGTGAGTTGCTCCTGCTGGGCGGCGCCCAAGGCGTCCACGGCCAGTGGCTATAGGAGGAATGTTAGCCACTGACGCAGCCGCTGCTGCTACGGAACTGTGCATGGTGGCGCGGCCGCGGCTTGCCACAATGCTGCTCCCTCTCCTCTTTATTCCCTTGCTGCCCTTCCCCTTGCCCAAACCGCGCTGGCTGCCACTTCCAGACATCTTTGATGTTTTGGGCGTAAACAAAATAAATACAATAATTCAGTAATCAGTATAAGTGTGAACAGTGAGTGTGTCCCCTAGTACACTAACTAGAAAATACAATAATCAGTAGTAATCAGATTAAGTAGAAGGAAATAGAGTGTGTGTGTGTACTGAGTGCACGCACGCACACACGCAGGAGCTAGCCTATGAGCAGTGACTGAGTGTCCCTAGTAGTAAGTAGTAAGTAAGTGTACAACTAGAAATTACAATAATCAGTAGGAAATAGAGTGTGTGTACTGACAGTGCACGCACACACACGCAGCGCAGGAGCTAGCCTATGAACAGTGACTGAGTGTCCCTAGTAGTAAGTAGTTAGTAAGTACAACTAGAAATTACAATAATCAATAGTAATCAGAAGGAAATAGAGTGTGTGTACTGTGCACGCACACACGCAGGAGCTATGAACAAACAGTGACAGTGAGTGTCCTAGTACAGTTACTACAAAATACAATCACTCAGTAGTAAAGGACAGCAGAAACACTGGTATAATAAACTAACAGAAGACAGGAGGACAGCTGCCCACACAGGCAAGGCCCTGAGGCCTAAAGCTGTGAGCTTGCCTGCAGCAGCTGTGTCTGTCTCTATGTAACACACAAGCTACTAACTAAAATACAATGTCTATCTAACTAACAACAATATAGGTGTATATAGGAGGTGTATGTGAGCAAAAACGCTAGGTAGTTGACCACAATAAAGCTCTTGCTAAGCCAAAGCACAAAGGAGCAGATCTCTCTCTGTACAAAGTCAGGCAAGGACGGAAAAACGGAACATGGCGGCCGCTATTTATAGGGTAGGGGCTGGCCAGGGTCCCCCTCTGTGATTGGCTGCCATCAGAGGGCCTGGGAGCCCTCTGATTGGCTCTAAGGACATCAATCTGGGCTATGACGCTATTCGAGCTCGGTATTCGAGCTCGAATAGCGCTGTTAGCTCGAATAGCTCGAATAGTGAATGGGCTATTCGAGTTCACTCGAATAGCCCATTCGAATAGCTGCAGCTATTCGAGCTCAGTATTTGAGCTCGAATAGCTGAAAAAGAGCTCGAATATTCGAGCTACTCGAATATTCGAGCTCTGCTGAGCACCACTGCTGTCCATGCTCGGAAGCCATCAAACCTGAATGAACTAGAGATGTTTTGTAAAGAGGAATGGTCCAAAATACCTTCAACCAGAATCCAGACTCTCATTGGAACCTACAGTAATAATTTAGAGGCTGCAATTTCTGCAAAAGGAGGATCTACTAAATATTGATTTCATTTCTTTTTTGTGGTGCCCAAATTTATGCACCTGCCTAATTTTGTTGAAACAATTATTGTGCACTTTCTGCAAATCCAATAAACTTCATTTCACTTATCAAATATCACTGTGTGTGTCTCCTATATGATATATTTAACTGACATTTTTCATCGTAACAACCAACGATTTCGAACAGGAAAATCATGAAAATTGACAAGGTTGCCCATCGCTGTCAAGCCCGCTGTAGGACCCCATGTAGTCAGCCACCATGCGGGTCAGGCGCTGGCTGTGACCGGAGGAGGATGCTGCTGCATGCACCTCCTCTCTAGTCACTGCTGCCGGAGCCTCTACAGTCCTGTAGAGCTCGTTGCTGAGAGACAGCAGGTCTGTGGGGCGCTTGCTGCTGGATGCAGGCACCTGCTGCTGCCTCTGTGCTGGCTGGACAGTGGGGGTGGAAGGCTGGGGGAAGGCTTCCTCCAAGTGCTCAACAAGGGCCTGCTGCAAGCTCCTTATTTGTTGCGCTGGGTCTCCTCCTACAGGCGGCAGGAACTGGCTCAACTTCCCCTTGAGGCGTGGGTCCAACATCATGCTGATCCAGATGTCCTCCCTCTGCTTCATCTGGATCACCCTGGGGTCCTTGCGCAGGCACGTCAGCATGTGCGCTGCCATTGGGAAGAGGCGGGTCACGTGTGCTGTCCTCATCCTCCTCCTCTGACGCCTCATCCTCTCTCCACCCCCGCACCAACTCAGCTGCGCTGTGCTGATCCCCCTCATCAGCAGCAAGGTCAGGGACCTCCACCAAGTCCTCCTCCTCCTCCCCCTCAGAGGTGGACTGTGCAGCTGCTTGCCGCTCCTGCTAGTCCAAGGCTGCCGCTCCCTGTTCCAGCAAAGCATCGAGGGCCCTGTTCAGCAGACAAACCAGGGGCACCCACTCGCAGACCATAGCATGGTCCCTGCTCACCATGTTAGTGGCCTGCAGAAAGGGAGCCAGCACTAAGCACACCTGCTGCATGTGCCTCCAGTCATCATCGAGACGATGGACAGGATGTTGCTGGTCTTGTCCCTTCTCTGAGCGGCGGAAACAGTGGCCAGGGCAAGGTACTGGTTGACAGCGTGCTTCTGTTCGACCAGACGCTCCAACATCGCCAGGGTGGAGTTCCAGCGAGTTGGAACGTCAAGGATCAGCCGATGGCGTGGCAGCTCCAGCTCCTTTTGCACGTCTTCCAGGCTCGCACAGGCTGCAGCCGAGCGCCGGAAGTGACGCACAACATTCCTTGCCGTTTCCAGCAGTTCGCCCATTCCCTGGTAGGTGCGCAAGAACTTCTGCACCACCAGGTTCAGCACGTGGGCAAGACAGGGGATGTGGGTCAGGTTTCCCCTGTCAATTGCGGCAACCAGATTGGCCCCATTGTCGGCCACCACCTCTCCGACTCTGAGGCCTCTGGGGGTCAGCCAAATCCTCTCCTGCTCTTGGAGTTTGGCCAACACATGGGTTGCTGTCAGTTTGATCTTCCCAAGGCTGACCAACTGCAGCAGCGCTTGGCAGTGGCAGGCCTTCACGCTGCTGCTGAGGCGGGGGGTTTGGCCAGGTGTGCCGGAGGATGGCAGAGGATCGGAGGAACCTGCTGCAGTATCCCTGACCCTGCGGGGTGGCACCACCCACTGTGTTGCTGCTGCTGCTGTGCCCGCTGCTGCTCTCCCATCCTCACCCCCTTCCACCAAGCTGACCCAGTGGACAGTGAAGGACAGGTAGCGGCCTGTCCCGAAGCGGCTGCTCCAGGAGTCCATGGTGACGTGGACCCTTTCACCAACCGCGTGCTCCAGCCCTAGCTCCACATTGGCCATCACAAAGCGGTGCAGTGCAGGAATGGCCTTGCGGGCGAAAAAGTGTCTGCTGGGGAGCTGCCAGTCTGGGGCTGCACAAGCAAGCAGGCGCACGCATGTCGCTCCCCTCCTGCACGAGCGTGTACGGCAGGAGTTGGGAGCACATGGCCCGTGCCAGCAAGCCGTTCAGCTGACGCACGCGACGGCTGCTGGGAGGCAGAGCCCTAACCACCCCCTGGAAGGACTCGCTCAAAAGGCTCTGGCGTGGCCTTTTGCTGGCACGGGAATCAGCGGACACAGCAGAGGAGGCCACTGAGGACTGGCTGCCAGAACAGGCCTCAGTGTCGGCGGCAGGAGTTGCAGAGGGGGGAGGAGCAGTGCGTTTCCGCACTCCTGCTGGTGCTGCTGGAGGAGCAGGAGGGCGGGTGGCTGCTGTTGCTGCTGCTGCTGAAGGCTGTGCAGTGATGGGTGTGGTGCCACTGCCAGCACCAGATGCCTTCAGCCTCTGGAACTCCTCATGCTGGTGGAAATGTTTCGCAGCAAGGTGGTTGATGAGCGAGCTGGTGCTGAACTTTAAGGGGTCTGCACCTCTGCTCAACTTCCGCTGACAGTGGTTGCAAGTGGCGTACTTGCTGTACACTGTGGGCATGGTGAAAAATCGCCAGATTGGTGACAAAAACAACCCCCTACGGCCTGGAACCGCTGCTGCCTGTCTCCCTGTGGTGGTTGGGGCGGGGGCTTGGGTGCGGCTGGTGGGGGTACTGGCAGATGCTGCTGCTGCTGCTGCTGCTGAGCCTGAGACACCAGCAGGCTGTGGGACCTGCCTACTGCTGCCAATGCTTGCAATGATGCGCCTCCTTGCAAGGCCCACAAGCGCATCCTCCTCCTCCTCCTCAGAGCTGCTGATGACGACATCCCCTGGAGCTGGTGGGACCCAGTCTTTGTCTGTCACCGTGTCATCATCATCATCCCCCTCCTGAAACATGTCCTGCTGGGATGATGACCCCCCAAACTCCTCTCCTGATGCATGGATGGGCTGCTTGACTGTCGCCACAGTCTTGCTGTCCAATCCCTCCTCCCCCAAAGTGCCCATCAGCATCTCCTCCTCCAAATCGCCAACAACAGCAGACAATACCCTAATGGTGCCTGGGGTAAAAATACTGCTGAGTGACAGGTCGCCAACTTGTGACAGTGAACTTGCCTCCTCCCCAGGCCCTGCTGGGCGGCTGCTGCGAACAGGGGTGGTGGTGATGGTGGTGAGGGTGGAGGCCTCGGATGCAGAGCTGATGGCGGGCTGCTCATCCTCTGTCATCAGTTGCACCACAGTGTCTGCATCCTTTTCCTCAATGGGACGTTTCCGACCCGGCTGGAGGAAAATAGGAGCAGGTACTACACGCTGCTGCTGCTGCTGCTGTGTCTCTGCAGCGTGAGTTGCTCCTGCTGGGCGGCGCCCAAGGCGTCCACGGCCAGTGGCTATAGGAAGAATGTTAGCCACTGACGCAGCCGCTGCTGCTGCGGAACTGTGCATGGTGGCGCGGCCGCGGCTTGCCACAATGCTGCTCCCTCTCCTCTTTATTCCCTTGCTGCCCTTCCCCTTGCCCAAACCGCGCTGGCTGCCACTTCCAGACATCTTTGATGTTTTGGGCGTAAACAAAAAAGTTTTTTAAAAGGGCGGGTGAAAAAGTGGGGTACTTTAATGGAGTGGGTTGGTGGGTGAGGTGACACTAATCACTAAGTGATTAGATCGCTAAGTGATTACTAGTACAGTACTAATACAAAATACAATAATTCAGTAATCAGTATAAGTGTGAACAGTGAACAGTGAGTGTGTCCCCTAGTACACTAACTAGAAAATACAATAATCAGTAATAATCAGATTAAGTAGAAGGAAATAGAGTGTGTGTGTGTACTGAGTGCACGCACGCACACACGCAGGAGCTAGCCTATGAGCAGTGACTGAGTGTCCCTAGTAGTAAGTAGTAAGTAAGTGTACAACTAGAAATTACAATAATCAGTAGGAAATAGAGTGTGTGTACTGACAGTGCACGCACACACACGCAGCGCAGGAGCTAGCCTATGAACAGTGACTGAGTGTCCCTAGTAGTAAGTAGTTAGTAAGTACAACTAGAAATTACAATAATCAATAGTAATCAGAAGGAAATAGAGTGTGTGTACTGTGCACGCACACACGCAGGAGCTATGAACAAACAGTGACAGTGAGTGTCCTAGTACAGTTACTACAAAATACAATCACTCAGTAGTAAAGGACAGCAGAAACACTGGTATAATAAACTAACAGAAGACAGGAGGACAGCTGCCCACACAGGCAAGGCCCTGAGGCCTAAAGCTGTGAGCTTGCCTGCAGCAGCTGTGTCTGTCTCTATGTAACACACAAGCTACTAACTAAAATACAATGTCTATCTAACTAACAACAATATAGGTGTATATAGGAGGTGTATGTGAGCAAAAACGCTAGGTAGTTGACCACAATAAAGCTCTTGCTAAGCCAAAGCACAAAGGAGCAGATCTCTCTCTGTACAAAGTCAGGCAAGGACGGAAAAACGGAACATGGCGGCCGCTATTTATTGGGTAGGGGCTGGCCAGGGTCCCCCTCTGTGATTGGCTGCCGTCAGAGGGCCTGGGAGCCCTCTGATTGGCTCTAAGGACATCAATCTGGGCTATGACGCTATTCGAGCTCGGTATTCGAGCTCGAATAGCGCTGTTAGCTCGAATAGTGAATGGGCTATTCGAGTTCACTCGAATAGCCCATTCGAATAGCTGCAGCTATTCGAGCTCGGTATTTGAGCTCGAATAGCTGAAAAAGAGCTCGAATATTCGAGCTACTCGAATATTCGAGCTCTGCTGAGCACCACTGCTGTCCATGCTCGGAAGCCATCAAACCTGAATGAACTAGAGATGTTTTGTAAAGAGGAATGGTCCAAAATACCTTCAACCAGAATCCAGACTCTCATTGGAACCTACAGTAATAATTTAGAGGCTGCAATTTCTGCAAAAGGAGGATCTACTAAATATTGATTTCATTTCTTTTTTGTGGTGCCCAAATTTATGCACCTGCCTAATTTTGTTTAAACAATTATTGTGCACTTTCTGCAAATCCAATAAACTTCATTTCACTTATCAAATATCACTGTGTGTGTCTCCTATATGATATATTTAACTGACATTTTTCATCGTAACAACCAACGATTTCGAACAGGAAAATCATGAAAATTGACAAGGTTGCCCAAACTTTCACATCCCACTGTATCTGGGGCTTCCTCCAGCCCCCTCCGGCCTGATTGCTCCCACAGAGTCCTCTTCTCCCTCTCCATTTGCCCGCAATTGGCCCTGGAAAGTCTTCCAGTCTGGGACCAACTGCGCATGCAAAGCTTGGGCCGTGCACGCCCCTCCCCCCCCTCTGCTGCGTTCAGGTCGCCTGGAGAGTTCGGTGCCTGCGCAGTATTATTGACAGTTGAGAGCGCCTGGCTGCCAAAGACTAGAAAGTTGTTGAGAAATAAAAAGTTTGATGCATATTACAGTATGATCCAGAGGATTCCCTAATTTTCTAAAACCCCTCTAATGCCAGCCAGGACTCTTCTTATCTTTGCAGCTGCCTTCTGCCTCTCCGTTTGCATGCAAATGGCCCCGAAAAGTCCTCCAGTCCGGGACCAACTGCACATGCGTGGCCCTGGCCGTGCATGCGCTCCCGCCACATTCACGTTGCCTGAAGCGTTCTGTGCCTGCACAGTACTGCTGACAGTTGAGCGCACCTGGCTGGACTGCGTGATAACTGGCCCCGACTAATGGATTTTCTGGGGCCAGTTGTGGGCGGACAGAGAGGGAGAAGAGTACATCGTGGGAGCGATCAGGCCGGAGGGGGCTGGAGGAAAATCCAGGTATGTATACATTTTTACTAATCCCCATCTCAGATACACTTTATACCATATAAAACAGATAAAAGAAGATGTGACTTCTCATCGGTCCTTTTTGCAGTACAATTAGATCTAGCTAGTCAGATAGTGCTTCTGCTGAGAGCATTAGCTAGCTTAGATTGCTAGAATTTCTTTTTGTTCATAGAATTGTTTCTCATTCCTTTCTGACAATAAGCTAATGAAATGCCAAACCAAAAGAAAATCTTCTTTAATTTTTATCTTATGATATGGATCGCAAGGCCCTGGGGGAATCTGGATTTTCTATCAAAGAAATCTGTGCTGTTTTATTATGTGAGATAATTTTTCGTTTACTAAGTTTAAGATAGGTCATGATAGTGCTTTTAATTAAGGGTAAATCTATATTTCCCATTACTCTATAAATTACATTAACATTCCCTGGAAGAAGTTGGTTTTGTTACATATTTCTATTAACATTAACCCACAGCTTACCATTATTAACCATTATTCTTCAATCCCAAAATGTTAATTACAAAGTGCTGTGACAATATATGTGGAGGTCACAGGCATTCACACACTCATCTTGCTTTCCTTTAGATCACTAGAGGAACACTATATGGGGGTCTTCTTGTAAAAACAAAAGTAGGTCTAGGCCCCTTTCACACATGTAGCGTCACTGCGCGGTACTCTCCCCCTCCGCATCTCGCTACAGTGGCCATCAATCTCTATGAAACTGGCCACAGTACCCACAGTGCAATGTGATGGAATTGCTTCAAAGATGAAAAATTATCTCTTGGCAGAAAACGCAGGTGAAAAAGTGAATTGCATATGGGCCCATGTGTGAAACAAACCTAAAGCTATGTACACACATTTGAAAGAACTTGACTGGGATGGATGATAAAGACCACCTTGGCAGAGAATCACTGGTGGCTCTAGCATGTGTACAGCGATCACACAATGCTTGTTTGTTGATGTTACTTAACCTTCCTGGCGGTAAGCCCGAGCTGAGCTCGGGCCATGCCGCCGGAAGGCACCGCTCAGGCCCTGCTGGGCCGATTTGCATAATTTTTTTTTTGCTGCATGCAGCTAGCACTTTGCTAGCTGCGTGCAGTGCCCGATCGCCGCCGCTACCCACCGATCCGCCGCTATCCGTCGCGCCGCAGCCGCCCCCCCCCCAGACCCCGTGCGCTGCCTGGCCAATCAGTGCCAGGCAGCTCTATGGGGTGGATCGGAATCCCCTTTGACGTCACGACGTCGATGACGTCGGTGACGTCATCCCGCCCCGTCGCCATGGCGACGGGGGAAGCCCTCCAGGAGATCCCGTTCTTTGAACGGGATCTCCTGATCGCCGATCGCCGGAGGCGATTGGAGGGGCTGGGGGGATGCCGCTGAGCAGCGGCTATCATGTAGCGAGACTTTGTCTCGCTACATGAAAAAACAAAAAAAATTAAAAAAAAAAAAGATTTGCTGCCCCCTGGCGATTTTTTAGCAAACCGCCAGGAGGGTTAAAGAGACTCTGAAGCCTAATAAAATACTTATTTTTACCTTCTACTTATGTTCAGCAATATCAGCAGTCCTGCGGCTGAACGATGCCTCTATACCCCCCAAATCCCGTTGCAAAAATCCACGACTTTAAAGAGAATCTGTATTGTTAAAATCGCTCAAAAGTAAACATACCAGTGCGTTAGGGGACATCTCCTATTACCCTCTGTCACAATTTCGTCGCTCCTCGCCGCATTAAAAGTGGTTAAAAACAGTTTTAAAAAGTTTGTTTATAAACAAACAAAATGGCCACCAAAACAGGAAGTAGGTTGATGTACAGTATGTCCACACATAGAAAATACATCCATACACAAGCAGGCTGTATACAGCCTTCCCTTTGAATCTCAAGAGATCATTTGTGTGTTTCTTTCCCCCTGCAGCTATCTTCCACTGAAGTGTCAGGCTGTTTCTTCCTGCAGAGTGCAGACAGCTCTGCCTGTATGTAATTCCTCAGTATGTGAAAGCCCAGCCAGCTCAGAGGAGGATTTATCCAGCTTGTAAAAGATAAGAGAGAAGAGAGAAGCTGCCCTAATCTAAATAACACACAGGCAGTGTGCAGAGAGGGGCCTGGAGGGGGAGATGCATCACAGAACCACAACACTGAAGAACTTGGCAGCCTTCCAGACACAGGCTGACAAGTCTGACAAGAGAGAGATAAGTTGATTTATTACAGAGATGGTGATAGTAGAACGCGCTGCAGTAAGCCAGAGCACATTAGAATAGCTTTTGGAACTGGTAGGATGATAAAAAACAGGATGCAATTTTTGTTACGGAGTCTCTTTAAAGTCGTGGATTTTGCTGCCCGGTAAGGCAAAGCTTAGCGCTGTAGCTCTGCCACTACTAAAGTCAATCTCCATGCGAATCTCCGCCTCTCCCTGCCCCTCTCTGTGAAAGAAGATTGAGAGGGGCGGGGAGAGGTGGTGATCAGTGGAGATTGACTACAGTAGAGACAGAGCTACACCACTAAGCTCTGCCTATTTCAGGAAGCAATCCCCAATTTTTGCCCCGAGATTTTGTGGGTATAGAGGCATCATTCTGCCGTGGGACTGCAGCATTTCAGGACTGCTAATATTGGTAAGGTACAAAAAAGTATTTTATTAGGCTTCAGACTCTCTTTAAAGAGGAACTCCAGTGACAATAATGTAATAAAAAAGTTATTTATTTTTACAATAATTATGTATAAATGATTTAGTCAGTGTTTGCCCATTGTAAAATCTTTCCTCTCCCTGATTTACATTCTGACAATTATCACATGGTGACATTTTTTCTGCTGGCAGGTGATGTCTGTGGAAGGAGATGCTGCTGGCTTTTTTGGCAGTTGTAAACAGCTATTAATTCCAACAATGCAACGAGGCTCCCAGAGTGTGATGCCAGAACCATGGTCCTGATATCACACTGTGGGAGAGGTTTCACCACAATATCAGCCATACATAGCCCCCTGATGATCCGTTTGTAAAAAGGAAAAGATTTCTCATGGGAAAGGGGGTATCAGCTACTGATTGGGATGAAGTTCCATTCTTGGTTATGGTTTCTCTGTAAAGTAAACCTGAAGTGACATGTGACATGATGATATGAACACAGGTACATATAGTACTATCATTACTTAGAAATTGTCTGATGTCCTTTTCTGTTTCCCAGTAATTCAAATGTTTAAAAATGGAGTTGCTGTCGGGCATTGCCAGTGAGCTTGTTCAACAGCTTATTAAATTCAGTCCCTTTCCTGAAAAGTAAACATAAGCTAGTGATAATGCTTTAGTGATGGAAAGCGCAAAGTGCCATTGCTTCTATTTGGTTTTCAGCTCAGCAAGGCAGATTTGTCACAGATTTGTGTCCTTTTCTGTTTCCCAGTAATGCAAATGTTTAAAAATGGAGTTGCTGTCGGGCATTGCCAGTGAGCTTGTTCAACAGCTTATTAAATTCAGTCCCTTTCCTGAAAAGTAAACATAAGCTGGTGATAATGCTTTAGTGATGGAAAGCGCAAAGTGCCATTGCTTCTATTTGGTTTTCAGCTCAGCAAGGCAGATTTGTCACAGCTGCTTTTTAATATTAGGTCTTAAACTGATGCACTTAAACTGAACATAAAAATATGAGACTCAGTTCTATGGTAAATTTACCATTAGTTTTACATACAATTAATCATCTCATACGTTTATTTTCACTTCAGGTTTGCTTTAAGTATTTGTGCGTCTTTAATGAAAGTAGGTTGTTTATAAAAGTCCTGCTATTCCACTAAAGCGTAATATGTCCAGCGCTGCGTAATATGTTGGCACTTTATAAATACAATAAATAAAATAAAAAACAATAAATACAGTGCTTGTGTATGTGCATGCACCTGCACATGCTTTGGAACCCTTAAGCCCATGGTATGCAGTGGTTAATCACATGTAAGTATAAGCAGAGTGAGATTTTTAATCTGGTAGCACTGAATCTAGGACATCTTCATTGTTTGCTGCACTATTTCATTAGTGTGCCTGAAATCATCCCATTAGTTAAACAGAACCTCATCTTAAAAATGTTTTCTTCCATTGCTTGGTGCAATTGTGCATTCAAAGTAAACCAGAACATTGAGAATGAAAAGTTTGATACATATTACAGTAGGGGGAATCCTCTGGATGATCCAGAGGACTCCACGATCCTCTAAAACCCCTCTGCTGCCAGCCAGGACCCTTCTTATCTTCGCAGCTGCCCTCACCTCCCGTGTATGAGTGTGGCTGCAATGCACAGGTGCATGGACGTCTGTGCCTGCACAGTAGCACAAAGCCGCACATGCATGGAGAAAAAAGCCATTCATGAATGGCTCTATGTGGCTGCGATGCAACATTAAAGAGGATCTGTACAAAAAAATAACCCCCCTGAGGGATACTTACCTCGGGAGGGAGGCTTCTGGCTTCCTCCATCCTCCCAAGCCTCAAGAATCCAGCGATAGCACCCCCAAAACCAAAGCCAACAAGCCTTTGGGCTGTGGCGCAGTAGCGCCTGCAATCTTTACCTTCCCTGGCTCCAGGACAGGCACACTGACAGCTTTGCTCTACTGCACAGGTGCAAGTTGCCTGCACAGTAGAATTGAGCAAATCGAGCTCGAATATTCCCACCTGAGCCCGAGCAGAATGCTGCTACAAGCTTGTCGGTTGTGGCACATGCGCATTAGCACCTACGATATTTAACTTCCCTGGATTCAGAGCAGGCACAGTAGCGGCTTTGCTCTACTGCGCAGCCGCAAGTCACCTGTGCAGTAGAAAGGACCCGATCACGCTCAGCTATTTCCACTGGAGCCTGAGTATAAAACTGCTACAGGTCTGCTGTGGCACAGGTGCAGTAGCACCTACAATATTTACCATCCAGGCTCCAGGGCAGGCACAGTGGCAGCTTCGCTCTACTGTACAGGAGCAAATCGCCTGCAGTAGAACGGACCTGATCTGGCTTGGTTATTACTGCCTGAGCCCAAGTGGAAAGCTGCTTCTGCACCTGCTCTGGGTTGACATAGGTAAATATTTACCTCTCAGCCGTTTTGGGGCTGCCCGCACTGGAACCGCGGGACAGAGGAGGACAAGTAAAGCCTCATTAGGATCCAGAGGCTTCCATGGGCGTCATCAGAACATTTTCCAGGGGGGGGGGGGGCAAAAAGGGGGGAGGAAAAAGTGGGGCGCGCCGCGCCGAAAATCTGGGGTGGTGTTGTGTTACGCGCGCCAAAAAATGGGGCTACGTCATGCGCCAAAAAATGGGTGTGGTCATGAACCAGAATGTGGGTGTGGTCGTGGGTGGAGACAAGTTTACATGAACTAAGCAATGGTGGGACATTACATTAGGACAGTGGTGGCGAACCTTTTGGAGGTCGAGTGTCCAAACTGCAAAGTCACTTTACTATCACAAAGTGCCAACAGCAATTTAAACTAAATACAAACGTTTTAACTCATACATGAACATTATGGAAAATCCAAGTTGAAAATAAACTGTGAAGATAAACAATTTCATCCATCCTACTCCTGAAAAATGTATTCATTTTTTTAGAACCTCTCAGTTTCATTTTCTGTTTTAAAAAGCGGAAAAATTAGGTTTAATGCTATTGTCTCATATGATGATGATTCAGCTTTTTCCATAGTCTCGCAGTTAGCAATCATGTGACCGCCAACAAGACAAATTCAGCAATCATGAGGCCCCCCCATCAAGACAAATTCAGCAATCATGAGGCCTCCAACATGACCAACTCAGCAATCATGAGGCCCCCAACAAGACAAATTCAGCAATCATGAGGCCACCAACAAGACAAATTCAGCAATCATGAGGCCCCCAACAAATCATGAGGCCCCCAACAAGACAAAGTCAGTAACCATGAGGCCCCCAACAAGACAAATTCAGCAGTCATGAGGCACATAAATAGACAGCATTTCACATAAATAGGCAGAATGCCCCCTTAATATGTAGACACCTCTCACCTGGCAGCAGTTCCCCAAAATACACTCAATCTGACAGCAATGGTTCCCCAAAAATAGGTAGCCCCAGGTCTATAGGTGTCCCCAGAATAGGTGGCCAGCCGTATAGATGTCCCCAGAACTGGTAGCCAGGGGTAGAGATGTCCCCAGAACAGGTAGCCAGGGGTATATGTGCCCAGTATATGTAGCCAGAGGTATATGTGCCCAGTATATGTAGGCAGGGGTATATGTGCCTAGTATATGTAGGCAGGGGTGTATGTGCCCAGTATATATAGCCAGGGGTATATGTGCCCAGTATATATAGCCAGGGGTATATGTGCCCAGTATATGTAGTCAGCGGTATATGTGCCCAGTATATGTAGCCAGCGGTATATGTGCCCAGTATATGTAGCCAGGGGTATGTGCCCAGTATATGTAGGCAGGGGTATATGTGCCCATTATATGTAGGCAGGGGTATATGTGCCCAGTATATATAGCCAGGGGTATATGTGCCCAATACATGTAGTCAGGGGTATATGTGCCCAGTATATGTAGGCAGGGGTATATGTGCCCAGTATATATAGCCAGGGGTATATGTGCCCAATACATGTAGCCAGGTGTATATGTGCCCAGTATATGTAGGCAGGGGTATATGTGCCCAGTATATATGTAGTAAGGGGTATATGTGCCCAGTATATGTAGGCAGGGGTATATGTGCCCAATACATGTAGTCAGGGGTATATGTGCCCAGTATATGTAGCCAGGGGTATATGTGCCCAGTATATGTAGGCAGGGGTATATGTGCCCAGTATATGTAGGCAGGGGTATATGTGCTGAGTATATGTAGCCAGGGGTATATGTGCCCAGCATATGTAGCCAGGGGTATATGTGCCCAGTATATGTAGGCAGGGGTATATGTGCCCAGTATATGTAGCCAGGGGTATATGTGCCCAGCATATGTAGGCAGGGGTATATGTGCCCAGTATATGTAGGCAGGGGTATATGTGCCCAGTATATGTAGCCAGGGGTATATGTGCCCAGTATATGTAGGCAGGGGTATATGTCCCCAGAAAAAGTAGCCAGGTGTGCCCCAGCAGGAGGGGAGCAGCACAGAGAAGAGGGAGATCTATGGGCACTCACCTTAGGGGGCTCTCCCCCGCTGTCCCCTCCGGAACGAAGTGTGCAGCGGCTGGGCAGCGGGCGGAACTTACCTCGTCTTGTCGCACGCGCCGGATGGATTGGCCGCTACTCTGGTCTGGTCCAGACCAGAGTGCGGCACCAGAACTTCCGGCGCAGGAGCGAGACGAGGTAAGTTCCACCCGCTGCCCAGCCGCTGCACACTTCGTTCCGGAGGGGACAGTGAGGGAGAGAGAGACCCCTAAGGTGAGGGAAGGGGGGAGATGTCCGCCCTTCCCCACTGTGCCCATAGCTCTCTCTTCTCTGCACTGCTCCCCTCCTGCTGGCTGCACGGGAACTCGGCCGGGGGGGGGGGCAGCGGGTGGCCAGGGTCGGGCAGATGCCCGGTTTTGCCGTATGTGCGGACGCCCATGGAGGCTTCCCCTCCACGAGGCAAGCACCCGCACAGGGATGTTTTTATATTTACTGATCCTCTTTCAAGTGGAAGACTGTTTACAAGATTGCAGCGCAGGAGGGGCATATGAAGATCGGGAAGCCTTAAAGGGGTTCTTCCGCGAATGAGGGAAAAAAATAAAAAGTGGTTTATGCATAAACTATTAAACATCTTTGTAAAATAGTGTAAAAAGTTTTTTTTAAAAAATGAATGGTTTCATCAATATTGTATTGTATCATCAATATTCAAATTGAATCGAATCATGAATTGGACATGTCAGATTGAATCAAATCATATCAATGAATCGAATCAAATTGAATCAAATCTGACAAAGAATCATATGGTGTAGATGGGACTGATTCTCGCAGCTGCTTATGACTCTTTTCACAAAAGGAGTCTCTGCAGGGGTCTGGTTGCTTAGCAACAATGTAAACACATTGATCAGCAGCTCAGCAGAGCTCAGCAGTTAAACTGGCCATACACTGGCCCGATTTGCGCCCGTTTCAACAGCAGATTCGATCACTGGGATTGAATCTGCTGCCAATCGTTCGTGCTAAACGCACCCGCCGATCCGATTTCCTCCCGAAATCGGATTGGTCCGTCGATCGTGCCGTGCGGGAAATTACCGTCGATCGCCCGCGGGTAGGGAGCGCGTCGTTAGCGGCGGCCGATCCGATCAAGTATACATTACCTGACGCTGGCTCCCGGGCATCTTCTCCGCGCTGCACCGCTCTGTTCCTGCTTCCATCCCAGCGTACATGAACTTCCTGTGTCACTCCAGTGACCAGGAAGTTCATATAGAGGGCGCTCTATTTGAACTTCCTGGTCACGGAGTGACACAGTGTACGCTGGGATGCGGTGCGTGGTGCAGCGCGGAGAAGAGGACCCGGAGCCAGCTTCAGATAATGTATACGGGGGGGGGGGGACAGGCGGCAGGAGCAGCTCAACAGATTGTGATCGGTTTCAGCCTGAAACCGATTCACAATCTGTTTGCAGTAAAGGCAGCCATACAATCCCTCTCTGATCAGATTCGATCAGATAGGGATCTGTCAGCTGGTCGATCTAATGGCAAATCGACCAGTGTATGGCTGCCTTTAGGGTATAATGGCGATTCCTGCTAGAAGTGGGTTATACCACTGAAAACTATGTAGGCAGCAGTTATGGTTGTAAAAGAAAGTAAAAAAAAAAACACCCCTAGCAAATGGATTAGCCTCCCAGTCCTTCATAGGTCACTATTTACAATACATCTTATATTGATGAAACCATTCATTTAAAAAAAAAACTTTTTACACTATTTTAGAAGGATGTTTAATAGTTTATGCATAAACCACTTTTTATTTTTTTCCTCATTTGCGGAAGAACCCCTTTAAGGACCATCCAGAGGCTTTCCTAAGTTTGTTTTTTATCCTGACTTAAGGTTTACTTTAAGCTGAGGGTGCATTTGTATTTCTAGACTGGCTTGCAGCATAACGCAGAACAGCAGAAATCCCTAGATAGACAATAATTTATAAATTGTGATATTATGGCTTGTCTATCAAATGATTCCTTCAAGAAGGTAGAGATAAAACCTATCTACAAGGCCTTCCGGCACAGAGAGATAATGTAGAGCATCGCAGTGAGGCGGTGGCTGCCACATATTTCTCCCTCAATCTTTGTATGTTTTTATCTAGTCTCTTTAGCAGCAAGTCATTTTCTGCTTGTAGAAATAATGACAGTCATGGGATCATGCAATGTAATGATATAGGAGTCCTGGATGAGAAACTCAAACTGACTCCAAGTTAACATTTACGGGGATTATAGGCTGGTTTCTGTGGAGTCTTGTTTAATCCTTGCAATTTGTCTGCAGGTGTTTTGCTGGCTCGTCATGTGTGACAAAGTCGCAAGAGTGACACTGTTTTTACTTCCTTCTGTATATCAGATCATGTTCATTGCTGAAAAGAATCCAGCATTTCACCCATTCACCCTGACTCATTCACAATTAGTTACAATAAACATCACTGAAATGCCATCTGCACTGAGGCTGAACATGTGTTATATCAGTTAGAGCAAATTGTTAACACATTTCCAAATATTAAATTGATGGCATTGAAATGCCTGTGAATCTTTTTTTCTCCCCCCTTTCTGGCAGTGTGATCGAGATGTCTTGACATGGCTGACCACAGAATGCTGCGGGTTATGATGAATTCTCAGCAGATAACACAGCAGGCTCCATATGCGTCTCTTTGTCATTTTAACCACTCGAGAATAGTCGAGTCATTTAAAATCAAATGACTGTGCCAAGTTCCCATCAACACTGACAGTCATCATCTTTTTTTCTTCTTAATGTTAGAGCCAGGATTAATTGACTTGAATATAAAAGAGTAGGAATGTTTTTTGTTTTCATTAAAATAGGCATGTGTAGCTAAAACATAAATATATTTGTAGCAATTTGAAATTTCAACAGATAGCATTTCCTCCTCCCCTGGTTATAAATAATACACTAGGACAGGTAATGAGATAGATTAGCATTTCAATGGAAGTCTGCAGTTTCAGTTTCTCTTCACATTAATGTTTCTTGGCAAAATATTTGACATCCTGTAATGCCAGGGTAATGCAATTCTCCCCCCAAAATCTGCCTTCTATATGTCACATTACAACTCTATTTAACAAATACATTTTATGTGTTGTTTCTATTTAAAGGACCACTATCATGAGAAATCGTAAAATGTAAAACACATAAATATAAAATGCACATTTCTCCTCAAATGAAACACACACACTAAAGAAATAATTGAGAATCCCCATGGATTAGTCCAAATGGTCAGATTTTTCCTACTGTAAATGACAGCAACATAGGAAAAAAGTTATTTATACTGTATATAGTTTTTTTTAATGCATACTTCCTCGGAAGTAGGAGGAAGCAGGATAATAAAGGCCTCTGCTAAACTTTTCAATGAAAATAGAAGAGGTAAAATTTAAGTTTTGGGTTTTTTTTGTTTTATGCATACACACCTGTGATGGATGCTGATCTATTTGGATGCAGCAGTGTCTGAATCGCACCAGAAACAAGCATGCAGCTAATCTTGTCAGTTCCGACATTAATGTCAGAAACACCTGATCTGTTGCATGATTGTTCAGGGTCTATGGTTAAAAGTATAAGAGTCAGGATCATCATGACAGCCAGGCAACTGGTATTTCACAAAAGGAAAAAAAAACATGGCAGCCTCCCTACAGTTGTCCTTTAAAGCCGTATCGTCACCATAAAAATCAAATTTCAGCAGCAACTGGTATGAGTTTATTAAGTGATCAAGATGCTATTCCTGCATTCAAAACTTTCAAAACTTTTTCTGCTGTTATGATTTGGAGTTATCACATACTTAAGGAGCACTGGCTCTTTAGTAGTCGGTGCCAAAGAATTGCATGCTGGGGGTTCTTTTTATCTATAATCTATTCCTCCTCTTCCCTTTATTTCCCTGCCAGCTGCTTATCTGAAACCTAATCCCCTACTCATTTGTGTTTACAAGCAAGGCTGAGGTGACTCAGCAATTGGAGGAGACAAGAAAAAAAAACAAAGGGCAGAAATGACATCACGAGTTAGCCTTAACTGTGGGCAAAAGACATGGCCCCCACCAGGAACAGAATTCTCGTCATTTACTATAGAACATTCACTGAAATCAAAACATGGACAGTATAATACATGTGTTATTCAAGTAGCTCAAGTATTTATCTACTTATGTATGTGTTTTTTTTCCCTGGCATAGTATGGCTGATCGTACTGCTTTAAGGCCATTTGTGCACCAGCTAAAGCGCAGCAGAAAATGGGTGTTGCAACAAGAAAACAACCCAAAGCATGGAAATAAATCAACAGAATGGCTTAAACAGAAGAAAATATGCCTTCTGGAGTGGCCCAGTCAGGGTCCTGACTTCAACCCGATTGAGATGCTATGGCATGACCTCAAGAAAGCGATTTACACCAGACATTCCAAAAATATTGCTGAACTGAAACAGTTCTGTAAAGCGGAATGGTCAAAAATTACTCCTGACCGTTGTGCATATCTGATCTGCAACTAAAGGAAACGTTTGGTTGACGTTATTGCTGCCAAAGGAGGTTCAACCAGTTATTAAATCCAAGGGTTCACATACCCTTTCCACCTGCACTTTGGATGTTTAGATGGTGTGTTCAATAAAAACATGGAGACATTTAATTATTTGTGTGGTATTAGTTTAAGCAGACTGTGATTGCCTATTGTGACTTAGATGAAGATCAGATCACATTTTATGACCAATTTGTGCAGACATTCATATAATTCCAAAGGGATCACATATGTTTTATTGCTACTGTAGCAATTCATTTTTGTACAGCACCTGGACTGAAATAAATTTTGGTTGTGTGTGTCACGTCTCATTTGAAATCTTTTTTTTTTTTTATGCTAGGTGCTCTTTAACATTCCATTTATACAAAGTTTTTTTTTTATCACTAAGGATTGAAACTACTGTCTCTGGTAAGCATAAAAAGCCCTTGCAGAAATATATTATTATTGTGACATAAAATGCATGGCTACAGTGCTCACCGCGGGCATGTATAGGCCAAGATTCTGTGTAAATGAGCAAATGGTCGTATTATGTAATCGCTGTCCAAAACATGCTGATGAACTATCAAAGCAGATGATAAGTAGGAGTAGCAGATGTCCCCAACTAGTTACTGGACCACAGTCTGTATGTACATCTACAGATGGAGATTTATAATGACTGCATTGTGCTTACCTCGAACTTTTAAATAAACTAATACCAAAGGATATGGGCAGAGAATTATTAGAGAATATTACCGATGTTTTACTAACATATTATATACTTTTAAAATTATTACCATTTATTGATAAGGTATCAATACCCTATGCAGCACTGGACATTGAGCGGCTGAAGTTCCAAACTTTCAAACATAACAACAAAATATTGTACATTAGAATGCTTCTTAAAAAAATATTTACAATGTAACAGGTGAGGAATACAGAATACAATATGTACAGGATATGAGATGAAGTGCTGACACTGTGTTAATGAATAGCTAAGGCAGAAAAAAAATATTAGTAGGTAGGTAATTTTAAGTGTCTTGTTTAAATATGTTTAGTGCAGAGATAAACCAATAAGGTGGCTATACAATACATGATCGACCATCGGATAGATCCCTCTGTGATCGAATATGATCAGAGAGGGAACTTACCTGCCCACACACTGCAGACAGATTTCCAGTAGTTGTCTACAAGATATCTTTTGGAAATCTTACTAGCACCACCACCTTTGTCTTTGCCACGGTTGCCTACCATACCATGTAATGTACCCCCCTCTGGGACAGTGGTGAGTGTTGCAGACTCACTTGTCCAGTGGCACAACTCCTTGCCTCCTCCTGCGTCCAGTGTCTTCTTTTTGAATTGCCACCATGAGCACCTGTGCCATTCCACTGTTCAGTCTGCTTCTCCGAGTGCCAGTCCACTGTCCAGCTTGCCTCTGTCAAGTTCCATGCCTTGCTCAGTAACTCTTAAGGTGTCCGAGTATGCTGTCCAGGTTGACTTTGAGAATCCATGTCTGTTGGATTCAATTTATTTTATTTCTTTATTTTTTACATTGTGTTGCTTCTAATTAGTACATATGTAATGTGTATTTATAGCCACTTGTTACTAGGGGGCAGTGTGAGACAATAAAAGAGGACTTCTGCTTTCAGTTTCTATATTTTCTGCTAGAGAGAGAGAGATCAAAGCATTCCAAGAATTTACAGCACAGCGAGTGCAAATCAGTGCACTTATCTCAAATGGGATAACTCTATTGAGGTTGCTAATGAGTCATTTAAATTATACAATGAATAGAGCAACAGAATGCAAAGGATGCATGATATTTGTTAAAATAGTCATCTGTATCTATCAGTAGAGATGACCTGAACATCAAATTTTGGGTTCGCGAACAGGGAACGTGAGCTTCTGCAAATGTTCACAAACATGCGAACCGCCACAGACTTCAATGGGCAGGCGAATTTTAAAAACCTACAGGGCCACAAAAGTGATGCAAAAGTTGTTTCAAGGGGTCTAGTACCTGGACTGTGGAATGCCAGAGGGTAATGCATGCCAAAAGTCCCAGCAAAAATTACGTAGTTGACACAGAGACGGGTTTTAATCCCTAAAGGGCAGAAATCACATTACATTCAGAACACAGCTATGGGTGCGCACAGCTGTGCACAGCTATGGGTGTCAGTGGGCTTTCGATTGTCACACACAGAGAAATGCAATAGTACTATCAGAATACAGTGAAAAATAATGCACTGGAGTGGTTCTGTGCTTGTTACTAAAGTGGCAAACAACAGCAGTAGTACTGTGCACAGCTCTCAGTGGGTGCCAGTGGGCTGTGGAGTGTCACACACAAAGAGAGATATGCAATAGTTCTATCAGAATACAGTGAAAAAAAAACACTGGATTGGTACTGTGCCTGCAACTTAATGGGGCAACAGCAGTAGTGTGCACAACTATGGGTGTTAGTGGGCTGTGGAGTGTCACACACAAAATAAAAAACAGGAGACCGATGTACTAGCCCTCAAAAGGGCTATTTGGGGTGCTTTCAGCAAGTAGTCAATGAGGAACAAGAAAACAGGCCTAGCTAATGCTTCCCCTACCTTTCTGCAGCAAGTCTGACCCTGCTCTCACTAACTGCAGCCAGCAGAGAATGAATCCAATATGGCCACTACAACTGCTTTTTAATAGGGGGGTCCAGGAAGGGGTGATAGCTGATTGGCTGCCATGTGTCTGCTGACTGTGAGGTAAGGGGCGAACAGCGGAAATTTGCCAGGAACTGTCCGCCGGCGAACAGTTCAGGCCATCTCTATCTATCAGCAGTGTTGAAATTAATACTGTATCATTAAATATTGATGAAGAGAAAACTTACTTAATTACAAAACTTACTCACATGCATTTTCATGTGAATATATCATTTTTAATAAATTCAAGTATTAAATGTTTCTACAAAAGATGATATCTTTCAAAAATGTCAAAAGTTCTGCCAGTACTTTGTTACTGCTTGCAATGGATGCTAGAGTGACAGGTCAGATAATATGAGGAGGTGAACCTAGTTCAAACCCATTCACTGGTGGCTTATCTACCTGGTTTTCCATTAATCGTACAACTGGAATTGTTGGAGAGCATAACTACTCTGCTGTTCTGATCAGAATCCAGTTTTCCTGCAGTAAGGAAGCAAAGCATAGAATCCTCAAGCATCACTACAATGCAATGATGGTCCTGTGATGACTCATAATAGCTTCACTGACTTCACATGTTTCCCATATCATTGGTTTTATATGATATTCTTTTCATTTTTTAAATATTCTTTTTTATGGCTATTTTTTCTTCTTCTACACTTCAGTGCTGCATGCTGGATTTTCATTCTGGGTATTACTGAACTCATTTGAAATATTTAGCAATAAATGGCTTCACTACTGGCTGATAATTCAAAGCCATTAATTCTCCATTAGTTGTTTCTCTGCAGGACCTTTTTGATTGATGAGTTGATAAAGAAAGATTATTTTCCTATTTCCCAGAGTGGAAGGGGAATTCCTGGAATTATTCACCATCAATACGTGAAGAAAAATACCCATTCTAGTAGAAAAATGTCACAGGCTTAATCTGCTTCCAGATGGAAGCATTTCATTTGCTAAAAGTGCAATTCTATGTAACTTGTAGGGCAATGTCAAATGGGAGTACTTGAATTAGAAATCACAGTCTGTTTTTCAAATAGCGAGATGATCCATTCTATATAGCTCAGTATAGGTTAGAATGAAGTTTTCTGCCACTCTGTCACATTAGAATGGGGGAGAACAATCCTTTTAGAGAATTCTACAGACATGTTTTCCCTTGTGATGGAGGAGAGACATCTCTTTCAATTCAGCATGTGAAAACATCTGTGAAATTGTAATCTCCGTAGAATGATTTTAATGATTAACCACTTGCCGACCGCCCCCAGCCGATGGGCGGCGGCAAAGACTGGGCCTAAACGACCGCAATACGCCCATCGGCGGAGGCGGCGGCAGGCGTGGTTATGCGGCAATCGCGTCATTCGTGATACGATCAGCCGCCAGCGACTGGCTCCGCCCCCTCGCGCTGTAACCTGCCGGCCGTTAGGAAGCGCCGGCGGGTTACTAGCACCCAGATCGCCGCTGCACGTATGTATAATAGGCTTTGTAATGTATACAAAGTCTATTATACAGGCTGCCTCCTGCCCTGGTGGTCCTAGTGTCCGAGGGATCACCAGGGCAGGCTGCAGCCACCCTAGTCTGCACCCAAGCACACTGATTCCCCCCCTGCCCCCTGATCGCCCACAGCACCCCTCAGACCCCCCCCCCTGCCCACTCCCCAGACAACTGTTAGCACCCAATCGCCCCCCTAATCACCCATCAATCACTCCCTGTCACTTTCTGTCAACGCAATTTTTTTTAACCCTAAACTGCCCCCTGCTCCCTCCTGATCACCCCACAACCCTCAGATTCTCCCCAGACCCCCCCCCCCCCTGTGTACTGTATGCCTCTATCCCCCCTGTAATAATCCACTGATCACCTGTCAATCACCTGTCAATCACCTGTCAATCACCCGTCAATCACCCCCTGTCACTGCCACCCATCAATCAACCCCTAACCTGCCCCTTGCGGGCAATCTGATCACCCACCCACACCAATAGATCGCCCGCAGATCCGACATCAGATCACCTCCCAAGTGCAGTGTTTACATCTGTTCTCTCCTCTAAACACCCACTAATTACCCATCAATCACCCCCTCTCACCACCTGTCACTGTTACCCAGCAGAATAGACCCTAATCTGCCCCTTGCAGGCACCCAATCACCCGCCCCACACGCTCAGATTGCCCTCAGACCCCCCCTTATCAATTCGCCAGTGCATTATTTACATCTGTTCTTCCCTGTAATAACCCACAATCACCAATCAATCACCCATCAATCACCCCCTGTCACTGCCACCCATCAATCACCCCTGTCACTGCCACCCATCAATCAACCCCTAACCTGCCCCTTGCGGGCAATCTGATCACCTACCCACACCATCAGATTGCTCCAGACCTACCCTCAGATCAACTCCAAAGTGCATTGTTTACATCTGTTCTGCCATTTAATCACCCACTGATCACCCATCAATCAGCCCCTGTCACTGATACCCATCAGATTAGACCCCTATCTGCCCCTAGGGCACCCAATCACCCGCCCACACCCTCAGAACGCCCTTAGACCCCGCCCTTAGACCCCAGCCCTGATCACCTCGCCAGTGCATTGCTTGCGTCTATTTCCCCCCTCTAATCACACCTTGAGACACCCATCAATCACCTCCTGTCACCACCTGTCACCCCCTAGCACACCTACCCATCAGATCAGGCCCTAATTTGCCCCGTGTGGGCTCTTGATCACTCGGCCAAACCCTCAGACCCCCTTCCGATCACCTCCCCAGTGCATTGATTGCATCTATTTTCCCCTCTAACCACCCCCTGAGAAACCCATCAATCACCTCCTGTCACCCCCCCTAGCACTCCTATCCATCAGATCAGGCCCAATACAACCTGTCATCTAAGAGGCCACCCTGCTTATGACCGGTTCCACAAAATTTGCCCCCTCATAGACCACCTGTCATCAAAATTTGCAGATGCTTATACCCCTGAACAGTCATTTTGAGAAATTTGGTTTCCAGACTACTCACGGTTTTGGGCCCGTAAAATGCCAGGGCAGTATAGGAACCCCACAAGTGACCCCATTTTAGAAAAAAGACACCCCAAGGTATTCTGTTAGGTGTATGACGAGTTCATAGAAGATTTTATTTTTTGTCAACAGTTAGCGGAAATTGATTTTTATTGTTTTTTTCACAAAGTGTCATTTTTCACTAACTTGTGAAAAAAAATAAAATCTTCTATGAACTCACCATACACCTAACGGAATACCTTGGGGTGTCTTCTTTCTAAAATGGGGTCACTGGTGGGGTTCCTATACTGCCCTGTCATTTTAGGGGCCCTAAACCGTGAGGAGTAGTCTGGAAAACAAATGCCTCAAAATGACCTGTGAATAAGAAGTTGGGCCCCTTAGCGCACCTAGGCTGCAAAAAAGTGTCACACATGTGGTATCGCCGTACTCAAGAGAAGTAGTATAATGTGTTTTGTGGTGTATTTTTACACATACCCATGCTGGGTGGGAGAAATCTCTCTGTAAATGGACAATTGTGTTTAAAAAAAAAAGTGTGTCATTTACAGAGATATTTCTCCCACCCAGCATGGTTATATGTAAAAATACACCACAAAACACATTATACTACTTCTCCTGAGTACAGCGATACCACATGTGTGACACTTTTTTGCACCCTAACTGCGCTAAGGGGCCCAAAGTCCAATGAGTACCTTTAGGATTTCAAGGGTCATTTTGCGGCATTTGGTTTCCAGACTACTCCTCACGGTTTAGGGCCCCTAAAATGCCAGGGCAGTATAGGAACCCCACAAGTGACCACATTTTAGAAAGAAGACACCCCAAGGTATTCTGTTAGGTGTATGATGAGTTCATAGAAGATTTTATTTTTTGTCACAAGTTAGCGGAAATTGATTTGTATTGTTTTTTTTTCACAAAGTGTAATTTTCCGCTAACTTGTGACAAAAAAAAAATCTTCTATGAACTCACCATACTCCTAACAGAATACCTTGGGGTGTCTTCTTTCTAAAATGGGGTCACTTGTAGGGTTCCTATACTGCCCTGGCATTTTAGGGGCCCTAAACCGTGAGGAGTAGTCTAGAATCCAAATGTCTCAAAATGACCTGTGAATAGGACGTTCGGCCCCTTAGCGCACCTAGGTTGCAAAAAAGTGTCACATGTGGTATCGCCGTACTCAGAAGAAGTAGTATAATGTGTTTTGGGGTGTATTTTTATACATAACCATGCTGGGTGGGAGAAATCTCTCTGTAAATGGATAATTGTGTGTAAAAAAAATCAAACAATTGTAATTTACAGAGATATTTCTCCCACCCAGCATCTGTATGTGTAAAAATACACCACAAAACACATTATACTACTTCTCCTGAGTACGGCGGTACCACATGTGTGGCACTTTTTTGCACCCTAAGTGCGCTAAGGGGCCCAAAGTCCAATGAGTACCTTTAGGATTTCACAGGTCATTTTGCGACATTTGGTTTCAAGACTACTCCTCACGGCTTAGGGCCCCTAAAATGCCAGGGCAGTATAGGAACCCCACAAATTACCCCATTTTATAAAGAAGACACCCAAAGGTATTCCGTTAGGAGTATGGTGAGTTCATAGAAGATTTTATTTTTTGTCACAAGTTAGCGGAAAATGACACTTTGTGAAAAAACACAATTAAAATCAATTTCCATTAACTTGTGACCAAAAAAAAAATCTTCTATGAACTCACCATACTCCTAACGGAATACCTTGGGGGGGTCTTCTTTCTAAAATGGGGTCATTTGTGGGGTTCCTATACTGCCCTGGCATTTTACGGGCCCTAAACTGTGAGGAGTAGTCTTGAAACCAAATGTCGCAAAATGACCTGTGAAATCCTAAAGGTACTCATTGGACTTTGGGCCCCTTAGCGCAGTTAGGGTGCAAAAAAGTGCCACACATGTGGTATCGCCGTACTCAGGAGAAGTAGTATAATGTGTTTTGGGGTGTATTTTTACACATACCCATGCTGAGTGGGAGAAATATCTCTGTAAATAGACAATTGTGTGTAAAAAAAAATAAAAATTTGTCATTTACGGAGATATTTCTCCCACCCAGCATGGGTATGTGTAAAAATACACCCCAAAACACATTATACTACTTCTCCTGAGTATGGCAATACTACATGTGTGGCACTTTTTTGCAGCCTAACTGCGCTAAGGGGCCCAAAGTCCAATGAGCATCTTTAGGCTTTACAGGGGTGCTTACAATTAGGCACCCCCCCAAAATGCCAGGACAGTGAACACACCCCACAAATGACCCCATTTTGGAAAGTAGACACTTCAAGGTATTCAGAGAGGAGCATAGTGAGTCCGTGGCAGATTTCATTTTTTTTTTTTGTCGCAAGTTAGAAGAAATGGAAACTTTTTTTTTTTTGTCACAAAGTGTCATTTTCTGCTAACTTGTGACAAAAAATAAAATCTTCTATGAACTCACCATGCCTCTCACTGAATACTTTGGGATGTCTTCTTTCCAAAATGGGGTCATTTGGGGGGTATTTATACTATCCTGGAATTTTAGCACCTCATGAAACATGACAGGTGGTTAGAAAAGGCAGAGATGCTTCAAAATGGGAAAATTCACTTTTGGCACCATAGTTTGTAAACGCTATAACTTTTACCCAATCCAATAAATATACACTGAATGTTTTTTTTTTTTTTAATCAAAGACATGTAGCAGAATAACTTTCGCTCAAATGTATAGGAAATTTAACTTTATTTGAAAAATGTCAGCACAGAAAGTTAAAAAAGTCATTTTTTTGACAAAATTCATGTATTTTTTGATGAATATAATAAAAAGTAAAACTCGCAGCAGCAATCAAATAGCACCAAAAGAAAGTTGTATTAGTGACAAGAAAAGGAGGTAAAATTCATTTAGGTGGTAGGTTGTATGACCGAGCAATAAACCGTGAAAGCTGCAGTGGTCTGAATGGAAAAAAAGGCTCTGGTCCTTAAGGGGCGAAAAGACTGTGATCCTCAAGTGGTTACTGTACAAAGATTTCTCACTGTATACAATACTGTATAGGCTAGGTTCTCTAGGCTAGGTCTATGCAAAAGAGGCATGAGGAAAAATGCCCACCATTCCTACAGAGTGCTGCTACTATACAGGGGTAGGGAAGCTATGGCTCGAGAGCCAGATGTGGCTCTTTTGATGGCTGCATCTGGCTCTCAGACAAATCATCAGTAGGGGTTGATTCACTAAGCTACACTGCTCAAGCAGCGCAAGTAAAAATGTTCAAGACATGTTTACACTATAGACTTCGCCTGCCCATTGAAGTCTATAGTGTAGCGTACACTACTAACTTACTCACTCCCCTCAAAATTATTGGCCACTCCAATTGTCCTGCCCTGTACCCTGTTGGGTCCAGTGACTTTGTTGGACGAGATCCCCCGCACTTTGATTGGCCCAATAGGCTGCCTGTCACTGGGACTTATTGTACTGTAAGAGTGTTGGTCTTACATAAAATGCACACATTTACTTGTATTTAGTTTGAAACATATTGGGCTTGATTCACAAAGCCGTGCTAACTGTTAGCACGCTGGTGAAAAGCCCATTATCACGCCTAAACTTATCACGCTTAAACTGAGTTTAGGCGTGATAAGGGTCTTTTCACCAGCGTGGTGCAATGGTTATCACGCCTAAAGTCTTTTAGGCGTGATAACTGGGTTATCACCGCTTTGTGAATCGAGCCTCTTGTATCGCTCTTACGGAATTACATTTTAAAATATGTGGCGTTCATGGCTCTCTCAGCCAAAAAGGTTCCTGATCCCTGTAGCAGAACATAGGAACGTAGTAGTGGAACTCTGACGCCACTTTTTGTGATTGGACACCCCACAGTTCCAGCTATAGCCAATATTTCTCTATTTTAATATAGGCACCAGCAGTGTAAATACAAATAATAGGCCCCCCCAGCAAAACTTTAGTGGGGCCCCCTTAATGTTCTCAGCTCTTCCCGTGCCTACCCCTGGTAACTCTCACAGCCTGTGGACCCAATTTGCAAAGGTCATAAAAATCATGTAGGCAACATTATCTTCATACAAGTGTAGCCATAATACACCTGATCTGAAGGAGCTAGTATTTGGGGCCCCCTTACAGCTCTGGGCCCCCACAGTGCATGAGGCTGCTTCCTGGTAGTTACGTCCCTGATGGGCACCAGTGGAGGCGCCCACATTTCGCAGGCCCCGCATGCTCCCAAATTGTCTGTGTTTCCTGTACTCCTGGGTGGAAACTGTGTTGGTTTTAGGGGGAACTTCACCATATTACAGTGATTTGGGGGATTAAAATATTGTGACTTATGACTTTCTGTATATAGCACCTTCATATTTTGTGATGCTTTATACAGTAAGAAACCAACATGGTTACATAAAAATGCAAACATTGGTATATATAAACAATAGGGGTATTCGTGAAGGATGTAAGGTTTGGAGAGTGAGATATGTGCTTTGGAAGGGAATTCCAGAAAAGGGAACAGGCCCATGAGAAGTCTTGTATAAGGGAATGGGATGAGGTGATTTTATGGGAGGAAAGCATAGGTTGCGTGCAGAGCAGAGGTTGTGGTTAGGATGGTATTTAGAGACTAGTGAATAGATGTACGGGAAGAAAGATTGTGGAGAACTTTGTAGGTTAGCATTGAAAGATTGAGGTAAATCCTCTGGTTTATTGGCAGCCATTGAAAAACATGACATAGAGGGGAAGTAGATGAGGATTGAGAGGAGATGTGGAAGCATGGAGCAACTGAGTTTAGTATAGACTTGGTGGATGCATGCCACAGAGCAGGGTATTACAGTAGTGAAGGTGAGATATTGTTAGGACATGCACTAGCATTTTAGTTGTGTCATGAGCAACTGCGTGCAGTGTAAAATGGATGATTCTAAGCTGTTTACTTTACACCCTGACTATAATATTCTTGACAGAGGAGGAAACAGGAGAGGTGGAGCTACATTCTGCCTGCATGTGCTCCTTCCCTCCTTACCTACTGCATGTAAGAATAACTACAGAGTGATAACTTAAAGAGGAACTCCAGTGAAAATAATGTAATAAAAAAAGTGCTTCATTTTTACAATAATTATGTATAAATGATTTAGTCAGTGTTTGCCCATTGTAAAATCTTTTAAATCCCTGATTTACATTCTGACATTTAATACATGGTGAATTTTTTTACTGTTGGCAGGTGATGTAGCTGCTGCATGCTTTTTTGGCAGTTGGAAACAGCTGTAAACAGCTATTTCCCACAATGCAACAGGGTTCACAGACAGAAAACTGCCAAGAGTACGTACTCAGAATTTCTTTGTGAGAGGGGTTTCACCACAATATCAGCCATACAGCGCCTCCTGATGGTCTGTTTGTGAAAAGGAATAGATTTCTCATGTAAAAGGGCGTATCAGCTACTGATTGGGATAAAGTTCAATTCTTGGTCGGAGTTTCTCTTTAAAGTGTACCTGAGATTAAATAAAGAGCAGCATTTATACTTACCTGGGGCTTTCTCCAGCGTCCTGTGGACCGTGGGCTCTCTCGTCTTACTTTTGGGCTGCTCCTGTTCTCCGCTGGTTGGCCCCGTCTCTTTCTTCAGATAAACTTGTAATTTGTAAATAGACAATAATACTTGTGCACAAAAGCAAATATGAGAACTGTATGGGTCAAAAATAAGAGTCGGAAAACACATTTTTATGAGTTTAATACCTCTTTAAGGAGCACAATCACAGTATCAGTTTATACATTTCTGTAACTTTGTCTCTGGGCTGCTCTTTGGAAAACATAATTCTTTGTATTCCACAGACTTCCAGTGATGATGACTAAACCTAAAATAGTTTGATGCAAAATGATGGTGTTTAGCAAAAATGCATTGGAATAAAGGGGAAAGGCTTTGAATGACTTTAACCTTCTGCCGACCGCGTCACGCCAATGGGCGTGGCCGCGGAGGCAGCCCCAGGACCGCCTAACGCCAATTGGCGTAAAGTCCTGGGGCTCTGTTTTGCAGGAGATCGCGTGCAGGCTGCGTGCGCATCTCCTGCTTGGGGGATGGAGCTCTGCCCCGTCCTCAGTCTCCGAGCGGCTATTGCCGCTCGGGAGACTGTTAGAAGGCGGGATCGCCGTCTATTTACAGGGTGCAGCGCTGCGATCAGCAGCAGCGCTGTACTGGGGACAGTGCACCCCTGGGGGACAAGAGAGCGATCGGCTCTCATAGGCAGAAGTCTATGACAGCCGATCGCCATAATTGGCTGGCTGTGGGGAGGGAGGGCAGAGATTTAAAGAAACAGGGTTTTTTTACAGAAAAAAACAAACAATAATATTTATTCTAAAAAAATAAACATGAGGGAGCGATCAGACCCCACCAACAGAGAGCTCTGTTGGTGGGGAGAAAAGGTGGGGGGGAATCACTTGTGTGCTGTGTTGTGCGGCCCTGCAGCTTGGCCTTAAAGCTGCAGTGGCCAATTTTGCTAAAAATGGCCTGGTCACTAGGGGGTTTAGCACTGCAGTCCTCAAGTGGTTAAAGGACCACTATTGTAAAAAATTGTAAAATTCTGTCTGATTTCTACTACCTACTGTAAGTAACAGCAACATAAGAGAAAAGTAATTTATGGCTCACTTTACTCTGGAAGAAACGTACTTCGTATTTGTATGTGTTTACATATATTTTACATTTTACACTTTTCGCGATACCAGTCCTTTTAGATATTTTTTGATAACTACCATTTTGCTAAAATGCAACATATTTTTGGATCAACTGATATTTTTTAATGAAAAAATCATATTATATTTAAAAATGTGCTTACAAATACATGTATATAGGAAAGACAATCAACATAGTAAAAGACAAGTACCAAAATAACTGTATATTTATTTCTGCTAGCAAGGAGGCTCCTCAATGAATTGACTATGTTAATGAAGTACGTAAAAGTAGCTGTTTACATTTTCGTCCCCTGCATAGGGTACATAAGGGATATGGGGGGTTAAGTGGCTTGCACAGACATTTTCTAAGAGGAGAAATTTTAGATTTAAAGCAGCGCTTTTAGGAGTCAATGACAAGAAGGATTTTTCAGTGTTAAAGGCTCTTTGTGCTAGGGTTCCCTTAAGTCATCTTGGTTAATAAGACTGTATTATTAAAGACTAATTGCTCCATTATTAGTGTGTTTATTTATGTGATAATGATAGTTGTTTATAATAATCTTTCATATTTATTGGTTGTCTCTTCAATAATTGGAATGCATTTGGTATCATGATTTCTGGCTTAGTGTAGCACAAACATCATTTCAGGGTCAGGAGGTAAGGAGAGATGAGGATCTTTGGCGCGCAGCATAGTGGAGGAAAGGATGCTGGGACTGAGTGGCGCTAATTAGTCTAATGAAGACTAGAAAGAGGTGCATGGCTACATTGTACAATATGAGTGCAGAAAGAGAAGAAAGAAGAATGCTTTTAGACTATGTTAAATGGTTGCTTTCCCTACTTTTCTTCATATTAGCTGATACTAGTTTAATATATTCCTTGCATTTCCTTAAAGGAACACTATCAATCTACAAACGTTTTTCAATTGAGATAGGAATTGTTTGGGAAGTACTGCTAAGTTCTGGTGTATACATTTCACTGGCAACCTCTTTGTTTACTGTTATCAAAATACTTTCAAACTTTACTGACGCCAAAACTGAGGGGAGGGTAAATTCCCTTCACACTTGATCAGTTAACCCTTTGTGTAACTCTGTGTGAGAGACAGAGAAAAAGCTCACAGCTTTTGTCACAGCTTTTCATACTGTTTTTGCTTTCTGAGAAAAATACTCTATGCAACACGGGCTGTGCATTGAAGCAGACACCACTTCTGTAATTGATTTGTCCCAATATAGCTAAATCCTACTCAATAAATTAAAGCTTTTGCCTCTGATATTTAACATGAAAAGTATGAAAATGTTTACACAGCTACTTAGACATGATTTTTACATTGTAATTTTAGAACACTTGGGCATTGATAGTATTCCTTTAATTTATTTTCTGTACTCTTAATTCTTAGACATTACATTATTTGTTTTTTATGTTTGATCACACCTAATACTTTACTAATTAGTTGTGTTGGTTTTGTTATATTCCTTATAAGGAATTTGCTCTATATGATATACAGCATATATAAAAAATATACCCTAGTATTATCCTTGACTATATAAGATGCTATCTTTGTGATTTAAATGAACAATAATTGTGGAGTCTAAACTAAATTTTTCTAACATTTATAACTTTTGGCACCTCCATTTGTATATTTTAGAAAGTGCTAACATTGTTGTTCCTTTGCCAGCCGTTTGCTAAACATTTGATACAGTAGTTGTGCACCATGAATGTCTAAATCAAGAAGAATTCCCCTTTTGTTTGGTTCAGATGACACTTGTGAAAGGTATTAGGTCTTATAATGTGGATAAAAATATACGCTCTTTACAGGAATAAATAGTTACAATTTCCCTTTTGATAATTGAAGAGCTGCAATTACCTCTGACAGGAATTCTATTTCTGTTTGTTGCCTTTTTAGCTTGTAACAGCTTTTGATATTCAGTAAATTCAGTGTCAATTATGTTTTATACAACAACCCTTAGTAAATACAGTACAACACAGCTTTTCCTTTCACCAAAACCAATATCACAGCCCTCACTTATATCGGTCAAAAATGTATTTCATTTAAAAATAAATGCTTCCTCCCTTTTCTTTTATATATACTGACTTTCATAAACACATTTACATCTTCCAAATTGATTATCCAGTAATGGTTTTTACTGTGCCAGGTTTCCATTGTGCCTACTGTTGCATGATCTTTGCGTGTTATTAGTTATTTGTGTTCCTTAATATTACTTAGCAAGAAGTTTTGAATCAGGATGATACCATTTATTGTCTAACTTCAAAAATAAGAGTAAGCTTTCGGCTGTGTAGCCTTCGTCAGACTGTAATCTTGTTTATTCCCTGATATTCATTCAATACTTTTATCACCAAATCTTATATTTTAAGATTTTAAAGAGATCCTGAAACGAGAAGCGTCTCAGGTTCCATACTAACCTGGGGCTTACTTAAGCTCCCTTGAGGCCGCTCATCCAGCGCCATCTCCCCCGGTGGCTCCTGTCACCTGCAATAGTGCTCAAAACCCTGGCCACTTCATCACGCCTGCGCAGCCTGGCCAAGTGCGCTCCCATCCCTGCTAGTGTTCTGAACCTGCACAGTAGTACAGTACTACGCAAGCGCAAGGATGCTCCCAGCCGCAGGTGCACAATGGGGGAGCATGTCTGGCTGGGCTGCGCATGAGCGATGAAGCACGACTCGGCAATGGACAAGCAGCCTCAAGGGGGTTTAAGGAAGCCCCAGGTAAGTATGGTACCTGAGATGCTTTTCGTCTTTAAGCTCTAACCGCCTTGCAACAGTTACTTATAAACGCTAGTTTGCCCCATTTAGCTCCTGTTTGCTACCATTCTCTAAATTCTTTGGGCAGAATGGTGGCAGAGGAAATAGCATTCTCTTTTAGTACTAGGATCAAATGCGGGGAAAAAAAAACACTATTTGCATTGAGTTTGTATGTTTACCCAGAATTTGTGTGCGTTTCCCCTAAGCACTCAGATTTTCTCCCACATCCCTTAAAGAGAACCTGTACTGAGTAAAAATATTTAAAATAAACACATGAGGTAACTTCAAGTGAACATTACAGAGTTACCTTGCCATCAGTTCCTCTCAGAAGCTCACCATTTTCTTCTGACAATAATCCCTTCCAGTTCTGACAATATTTTGTCAGATCTGAAATATATCAGTTGCTGTCAGTAAAATATCAGTTGCTGTCAGTTATAGCTGAGAGGAAAACTGATGTACCAGGTAATGTTCATGTTTCCCTATGGCTCAAGTGGGCGATGTTACAGTTTAACTGTGTGCTGACCAGAAAGCTGTTATGGGGTAATGGCTATTTTCAAAATGGAGGATGGAAAATTCCCTTGATCATAGTGAACAAACAGGACGCGGGACAGGAGAAAGACACTGAGGAGTAGACTATATGGAAGGTAAGTATGACTTATATATGCTTATTTTGACTTTTATTTTCAGTACAGGTTTTCTTTAAACATATTGATAAGTAAATTGGCTGCTTTGAAAATGTACCTTAGACTATGACCTTAGACTATGATAGGGACCTTAGACTCTGACTTTAGTAGGGGTTAGATTGTAAGCTCCTCTGAGGGACAGTGACATGCATACAGACTCTGTAAAGCACTGCAGAAGAAGTCAGGGCTATATCAATAAAAATAATAATAATACATTCTTCATTGCTTGCCTTCTGTATCAACAATATACCTGTGCCATCACATTCTAGTTTAAAATATTCCCAGTCTTTACTAACTATTCTTTACAACAGAATAGCTTCACTCTCCCTACTCGTGCCTCCTGTCCCTTGCATTGATAGATAATACATGAAAAAGGTGAACCATTCCACAAACTTAGCAAACTTAGTTAGAAGAAGCATGGGATATACAGACGTATTCAGCACTTTATTACAAGGTATATCCAACATTTTTGAAAGATTAATGGCATATTCCTCAGGCTTGCTCATTATCTCTGTGCCTTGCTTTATCATGGTCTAGATTCAGAATATCCCTGAAATGTTATTACACTTAAAGAGGAACTTTACTGGAAAGCAGTAGTAAGAGGAAAACTATATCAATACATTGCAAAGTGAGAAGCTAAAACATAGAAGAGAGATCAAGAAATAATTGATGTTCGCCATGTAGGTCGTTCATGTTGTTTATTCCACAATGAGCGTATACGTCATCACCTTTACTGCTGGCAGACAAGAATAAATAACTAGACAGCACCAACTGCTATTTATCTGTAGCCATACCCACTAAAATGTGAATATATATATATATATATATATATATATATATATATATATATACATATACAGTATATATATATATATGCTTTCCCTTCACTGGCTACCTATAGAATGGAGGGTCCTATTCAAGATCGGCCTACTGACATTTAAATCCCTGAATAATCTGGGCCCTGGATACATGAAAGATATGTTACAGCTGCGTAGCAATCCCCGCATTCTCAGATCCACAGGTTCTAATAATCTAGTCATACCCAGAGTCCACTTGGAAACGTTTGGTCCCAGAGCCTTCTGTCATGCTGCCCCTACGTTTTGGAACTCCTTACCTCAACAGATCAGGACAGCCCCATCCCTGGACGTGTTTAAATCCAGACTGAAAACCCCCCTGTTCAGTTTGGCATTTGCAGAATTATAACTTTTGTTGTGTGAATACTTCATCCTACCAATTACTGAATCTGAGAGAGCCTAAGCGCTTTGAGTCCTATGGGAGAAAAGTGCTATAGAAATGTTATTGTATTGTATTGTATTGTATATATATTTTTTTGTTTTTGTTTACTATATATATACATTTATAGATATATGCACAGAGGGAGATACTGGTTGCTTGGCAGGTGGAAACAGATGTTATTTTCCACAATGCAACAAGGTTCACAGACAGGAAACTGTCATGACATCGCACTGTGGAAGGGGTTTCAGCCACACAGACCCTCCTGATAACCTATCTGAGAAAAGGTAAACATTTTTCACAGTAAAGGCGGTACCAGCTACTGATTTGGGATGAAGTTCAATCTTTGATTTCAGTTCCTCTTTTACAACATACATATAGTATATTAGCCTGAAAGCTACTCTTACTGCTTTCTGGGCAAACAGAGGAATGGGAAGCAAATGCAGTAACTCTGAGTAGGAGGTCTGCTTGACAAATCTTATTTTGCCATCAATGGGTAGTGAGGAAATATATTGAAAAAACACATATGCAAGTTTGGAAAGCAGGCATAACAATACCATGTATGTGTATATGCTATTATTAATGCTCACTTGCATGCAAATAATAGTTGACTGGTATCTTCTCAAGTTCCCAGAGAGTGTGAAAATGAACCGTGCATTATAATTACATAATTAACCAGGGGATAGTTTGGAGGTCAGCGTCTACACTTCTGTCATAGGTGTAAAAACACTTTAAATTACCACTGTGGTACCAGGACTATAGAGGCGTCTTTTGAATGCTTCCTTTGGAAAATGTTATTTTTCCTGACTGTGATACAGATCCTTTGCATTTATTAATCCCTGGTATACTGACTCAACCAAGTGTGCAAATATGGCATTTTGTTTTTACATAGTCACTTCAGCAAGTAAATGAATTGCCACAATCCTGGAGACTTATCTGGGTGACAGAAGCTTCCAAGTTGGATGCCTTGCGTGCAGTGCACATGCACATTGCTTAATTATATACACACATGTAATATTGACACCTTGGTGTGACATCACACACACCCAAGCACGTAGAAGCTTCTTCTGCACAGTAACACCTAGCTGTGACTTCTGCGCCTCCTGATTGTTTGAGACTCAGTGTTATCTGCTTTCTTAGACTCTGGAATTTGACCTTGACTTGGCTTGTGTACTCAACTATCAGAATCAGAATCCGTTTTATTCGCCAAGTGCGATTGAAGTCATACATAGGCATACAAAGACAGGGAAACAGATACACAGGCTTTGGTGTCACCTACTGATTGGAGGGGAGGTGGGTGCCTCCTAAAATCAACAATCAGTTCAACAGTCTTTGCTGCGTTGAGTACTAGGTTTTTATCCTTGCACCAATTGCAGATTCGCTCAACCTCGCTGCGGTACTCGCGCTCTCCATTTTTCTTGATCAGGCCGATGATGGTAGTGTCATCTGCAAATTTGATGACCTTCACAGAGCCAAGATATAGAAGGGTCGGCACCACCAAGTTGTAATTATAGCTCTTTATTCAGCAGTACCTTCACAGAGCCAGCAGTAGAGGTACAGTTGTTGGTGTACAAGGAGAACAAGAGTGGGGACAGTACACATTCTTGCGGAGCACCAGTATTGGTGATTCTCAGACTGGAGGAGCAGTTGCCGAGCTTGACCAGATGCATTCTCTCTGACAGGAAGTCCTTGACCCATGCACGAAGAGTGGAGTCAACCCCAAGCTGCACCAGGTTGGCAAGCATCCTGTCTGGGCAGATCGTATTGAATGCTGAACTAAAGTCCAGGAACAGGACCCTATATGCAAATTGGTGCGGGTCAAGCAGGGCATTGGTGGAGTTCTTGAGGTGGGCAAGGACCAGTCTTTCTAGGATCTTCATGATGTTGGAAGTAAGGGCCACAGGTCTAAAGTTGTTAAGATCCGTGCTGCCCGTTTTTTTGGCGACTGGTATAATTGTTGACTTCTTGAAACAGGAGGGGACTGTACCTTCCGATAGTGATCGCTTGAATAGAGAGGTGAGCATAGGGAATAATTGGACTGCACAGGTTCTTAGGCATGGGATGATTGCTTCATATCCCAACCTGTTGCATGGTCATCTGATCTCCTGTTAGCTGCCTGCCCTGACCATCAATCTACTCTTAACAGTGTCTGACTCTTCATTCTCCAATCTCTTTCTTAAAGATCCACCTTTGTGCTAAGAGACTCTTCAGTTTTCTTTGGTAAGGCCATCCCGGGGGCCCATGTCCTGGTATTCAAGTGAGATAAAGTAGTCCATGGGCCACTAGGGGTAGTGGCCTAACATCTCTTGTGGGGTGCTCTGAGGAGGTTAGTGACTACTGAGGCACTGCAACTTGGAAAAGCCCATGCATACCACTGGTGCTGAGTTCAACCAGTATCTGAATTGTAACAGGAAGCCAAGGGGCCTGTATGACCGGTAGGTAACCAAAATTTGTAAGAGACTCATCACTGGCGCTTTCCATGTTTTTAGCAAAACACAGACTTCCTCTAAGCGCTTATGCCAATATGAAAAATGTGCCACCTTACAGAAGTACAAAGCGACTAGCGAGCAGTTATTCTACTAAATGCATTGAAACATCCACAATTATTAAACTTAGGAGCACATTTTCATTTTTTTTTCCTATACAAATTTATCTAATGTTTATGGTTAGCTTGAGATGGCTGAAATCACTCATTCATTCACAGTAATGGAACTGTAGGAGCAGGCTTCATAGCTTGGCTAGATTTAAATACCCTTTTACAGAATGCTCCAGCTGTTGTAGTGAGCAGATGGGAGCTCACGGGACATTTACAAAGACATGAAATGCAACAAAAAAGGTGTGTTAGGAAATGAAGCAGACAGTGTAGCTTTTAACGCAGTGCTTAACCTTATGACATGATAATGAATGTACATTCATACACATTTGCCTAGTGGTCCATGTTTTTTCAGGGCTCTAGATAAAAGCTGTTTTTGCATAACTTTTTTTTTTTTAATTCTCATTTTAAAGCAAAAGCACTGCTCTTTTTTACCCTTCCCATGATTTTTCATAGGTGCATTTTTTTAAAATAAATATTTTATTTTGCTTTTTCAACACAACATATAAAGGAATCATCTTTACATCACCCTCCCAAACATGGGTGATATTGTCAATATAAAAGGAAGAATAAACATACATGAAGACAGACCGGGCACCAATCCCTTTTACGTTCTTTTAATATAGCATCTTGCCAAAAGACATTGCAGTGGTACATTCACATCAATTCACATTGGATGGATCAAACCTGCATAGATGAGTGTCCAGGGGGTGCGGGATGCTAGTGACCAGGGAATAGTCGACGGCACTACAGCCGTTTCGCGCCCGACTGGCGCTTGCTCACGTGCTTGCGTCCTGTGTAATGGCGGCGCCGCGCGGCTTTCCAGATGAAGCCTGTAAGCCACGCCTCCGGCGTATGCCATTGGTGTGGAGTGGTGGTGTCAGAGAGGTGAGGGGTGAGGGGGCGGAGACTCGCCATAGCGGCGAGAAACTAGAGTGTGTGTTCAAACAAGCCAGCAAGTTGCTGGCGCAGCGTTAAAGGGGCAGTAAACATTATCAACATGTGCGTGTAAGAAACCATGGCTATTTAAAACGTGTTACTGACATAGCAAACTAGGTTAAAACATTAAACATAATTGTGCAAAATTAAGTGTCAAACCATCGTGCCAAGTAAGTTAAAGTGCATAAATAAGTGCACCCTAAGCGGAAGCACACCTATATTCGCGTGGCTGTAACACAGCACATACTGGATCTTCCGCATATCTAGAATTACGTTACACATTATAGACGTGTATATTGCATACGTTAAATCCTCCATTTCTATTGATGACCCCACTTTTATCCCCTAAAAACCTTCTCTAAAAAAGACTAGTGGAGGGACTGCTTCTTCAAGAAAACGAATTAAAAGGTGTATTCACCTTATTTCTAAATGAACATAAACCAAACCTATCCATAAACACAGGAGGCCAGAATAATACCAATCAGCTGGGTTATGCCCAGACGTAGCTGGAATTCCAGTCTAGTTGGGAACATGCCAACACCAGTTGAGCGCATGGAGACCCCAAGGGGAGTGGACAGGGATACCCGGGGGAAGGGGGGGTCAAGAGAGCATACCCGAGTTAGAGGAGCCAGGAGCCAAGTCCAAAATAGGGACCCGAAGAGGAAATTATCATGCATGTAGAGAAGGAAAAGGAGAAAGCACCACATAGAGGGTCCCAGAGACGTGCGCGGTGGGCGGGCGGCACCCCAAATCGCGGCATGGCATCCATGCCTGGTGGCAATAACTCAACCGGGGCGCCCCCCGAAAACACAGGGGAAGCTTCCCTAGTGGCTATCATGGGAGGAGGAGGGGGGGAGGAGGAAAGGAGAGCAAGGGAAAAAAACCCGGAGCAGACGCACTTCCAGCTGTCACAGCTGAAAATATTACATCCGGTCACTGACCATTTGCTTCTATCTACGAGTACAACTCAGGCCTGATGGAGCAAGGTTGGTTTGTGAAGGATTCAGGAAGGCCACGGCTGTCAATTCCCTGTTACACAAGAACAGTTTTCATCCAGAGCATGTTAAAACCTCCCTGCCATACGGCCAGTACTTACGCCTCAGGCGGAATAACTCCAATCTGGCTACATTCGAGGAGCAAGCGCAGGAATTAACAGTGCGTTTGCAGGTTAGGAAGTATGACAAACACTCCCTCCAGGAGGCACAGGACAAGGCCAGAGGTAGGGATAGAGCCTCCCTCCTTTCTAGACCCCCAAAGAAACAGGGCAAGAACCCCTTCACTTTCACATTTGACTATACCCCCATGTCAAAAAAACTAACCCAAATTATTAAAAAGAACTGGGCAATGGTAACTAGAGATCCGACCTTGCAGAAGGTGTTCCCTGATCCACCCAGGGTAGCCTTCAGGAGAGCTCCAACGTTGGGGGATACCCTAACTAGGAGCGAGTTTCGTTCACCTCTACCTCAGAATTGGCTAACTATAAGACGCCCCAGGGGCAACCACAGATGTGGTAACTGCAAATACTGTCAAAACATGTGGGAGGGCACGAATTACCGCCTGGGTGGGATCCAATGGGAAGTCAGAGCATTCATTACATGCCAGACAAGTTTTGTCACCTATGTAATATTCTGCCCATGCCAGTTTTTCTATGTAGGCAAAACCACCAGACCCCTGAAGGAAAGGGTGGGGGAGCACCTCAAATCCATTAAGTCGGGAAAGGGTTGTCCCCGACTAATTAAGCATGTCAGGGAGACCCATGAGGGCAGAGCAGAATGCCTGAGGTTTGCCGGCCTTTTGCATGTGGTTCCATCCCGGAGAGGGGGCAACCGAGATCAAGAATTGACCAGACGAGAGTCGAGGGTCATTTTACGTGCAGAGGCGATGGGACCATTAGGTCTAAATGACAGACTGGAGCTGTCCTGCTTCCTCGACCCATGACCCCTTGGTTCCCCAGTTTAGAAATATAAAGAAAAAATCCCCTTTGTAGTAAAGTCCAGAATAATACCCAGATGCTTTTGGGCACTTACCCTACTTCTTGCAACCTATATGTGTTGGTTCATCTATGGTACTTCGTTTTTCCACTTCGGGACCAGACGGATGGGGGGGGTGGGCGGGCGTCTCCCCACTGGATCACCCACGGGTGTAATATACACCTGCTGGCCGAGAATAGCCGACCAGCAATGTGGGGTGGCGTTTTTGGGGGGGGGGGGGGGGGGGACGGTGGGGGGAGGAGGGAAGGGGAGTATGAATAAGCCCCATGCCCCTATGGGGCACTACTGAGTTGTACTCGTAGATAGAAGCAAATGGTCAGTGACCGGATGTAATATTTTCAGCTGTGACAGCTGGAAGTGCGTCTGCTCCGGGTTTTTTTCCCTTGCTCTCCTTTCCTCCTCCCCCCCTCCTCCTCCCATGATAGCCGCTAGGGAAGCTTCCCCTGTGTTTTCGGGGGGCGCCCCGGTTGAGTTATTGCCACCAGGCATGGATGCCATGCCGCGATTTGGGGTGCCGCCCGCCCACCGCGCACGTCTCTGGGACCCTCTATGTGGTGCTTTCTCCTTTTCCTTCTCTACATGCATGATAATTTCCTCTTCGGGTCCCTATTTTGGACTTGGCTCCTGGCTCCTCTAACTCGGGTATGCTCTCTTGACCCCCCCTTCCCCCGGGTATCCCTGTCCACTCCCCTTGGGGTCTCCATGCGCTCAACTGGTGTTGGCATGTTCCCAACTAGACTGGAATTCCAGCTACGTCTGGGCATAACCCAGCTGATTGGTATTATTCTGGCCTCCTGTGTTTATGGATAGGTTTGGTTTATGTTCATTTAGAAATAAGGTGAATACACCTTTTAATTCGTTTTCTTGAAGAAGCAGTCCCTCCACTAGTCTTTTTTAGAGAAGGTTTTTAGGGGATAAAAGTGGGGTCATCAATAGAAATGGAGGATTTAACGTATGCAATATACACGTCTATAATGTGTAACGTAATTCTAGATATGCGGAAGATCCAGTATGTGCTGTGTTACAGCCACGCGAATATAGGTGTGCTTCCGCTTAGGGTGCACTTATTTATGCACTTTAACTTACTTGGCACGATGGTTTGACACTTAATTTTGCACAATTATGTTTAATGTTTTAACCTAGTTTGCTATGTCAGTAACACGTTTTAAATAGCCATGGTTTCTTACACGCACATGTTGATAATGTTTACTGCCCCTTTAACGCTGCGCCAGCAACTTGCTGGCTTGTTTGAACACACACTCTAGTTTCTCGCCGCTATGGCGAGTCTCCGCCCCCTCACCCCTCACCTCTCTGACACCACCACTCCACACCAATGGCATACGCCGGAGGCGTGGCTTACAGGCTTCATCTGGAAAGCCGCGCGGCGCCGCCATTACACAGGACGCAAGCACGTGAGCAAGCGCCAGTCGGGCGCGAAACGGCTGTAGTGCCGTCCACTATTCCCTGGTCACCAGCATCCCGCACCCCCTGGACACTCATCTATGCAGGTTTGATCCATCCAATGTGAATTGATGTGAATGTACCACTGCAATGTCTTTTGGCAAGATGCTATATTAAAAGAACGTAAAAGGGATTGGTGCCCGGTCTGTCTTCATGTATGTTTATTACCAGACTGTTGTTCACAGAATTAGATACCGGTGCACGCCCTGAGTTCCAGCTATATGCCATCCACTTGAGTGTCTTGGGAAAGGGGAAGTGTTTACAGTACATCAAGCAAGTGCAGATCCTGCCCCTCAAGTGCACGGACTGGGCCTGAGTGCCGAGTGTTATTTCACCGCTCTACATAGTACCAATAAAAGGAAGAATGCAAAGCACATAAAGGCATAACTCAAAAACCCAGAGCCTCTCCCATTTTCCAATAGGTACTTTTTTATAAGACTGAATTTAGATCTCCTGCCCATCACCCTTGAATTTGTGAGCAATCTTATTCAATTTCATTGGTTTATAAAGCACTTTACATTATTTTAAGTAAACAAAAAAATCACCCCTCAACAGCTGGGCTGATTTTTCTGTTAATGTTACATAATACATTGGTAACATCCTATTTATTATTAGCAATGATCAAACTGGCCGAATTTGAATATTGGATAATAATGATAACTCAATAAAAAAAGAAAAATGCAATTAAATGCAGGAAGTCAACAGCATAATTTTAAGTTTCTTCCAGTGATTTTATGGCGTACCCGAGGCAACATGTGACATGATGAGATAAACATGTGTATGTACAGTGCAAAACATATTAATAGTCACTCTGTTTTACTTGTTTTATTTTGCAGCCTGAACGAGTTAATTTTTAGGCATGGTTGTGACAGCTTCTGTCTTGTCAGAACCTTTTCGGGAATATAGTAGACATCACTGATAAGCTAATTACAGCCATAAAAGTTTTCCTGGCAAAATACAACTTCTGAGGGTGGGGAGAGATAAAATACATGAATTATTGACCTTTTTCTCAATCTGGGACACTTAATAGGCTGCCACTGATTAGAGGCATTAAAACATTTAACCTTCTTTGTAAATGTTTAAATATAAAAGAAAACCATAGGATACTTAAAAGAAAGTAAAGAAGTAGGATGAATGTAATTGTTTATCTCATCCGTTTATTTTTTTCACCTTGGGTTCACTTTAAGAACAAAACTTCAATAAAAAGTATAAAAACATGATGATGGTGGTGGGAAAGATTTAAAACGTGTGTCACATAACCCTCTATACATAAAAATACACCTAAAGTTGTTATTAACTACAACTGATGCAATCTAGTTATAGTCTTACTGCTTCTATTCTACTTAAGCAGTATTATATATGGCCCTTCAGTAGGAGATTCATTACAGAGCTGTACAGCTCTGCAGAGTTAAATATATTACAAAGGAACGCAATACCTAAAAACAGCTGAATCAACAATGTGTTTATTAATTAAGAAAATCAATACATCTCATTTCATGATTCAAGGTCATTTCCTCAGGAGGGATGCAGGTATCAAATGTGAAACATAAAAGCTAAGCTCACGTAGAGCATCTCACTTAGTTCATTGTATAGCCATTCAATCAATTAAAGCTCATGTAAGGTGTATATCATGGTTATAATCATTCAAGGAGAAAAAACAACCCTACACAAATAGGATAAAAGATGTCCTCCTATATGTCCTACATGTCCTTTATTGACTCAGCATAGTTTGAAATAGCTGTAACGACTCATGGTTATGAAACAAGTGCAAATCAGTATAATTCAAAGGCATGCAACAACTAAAAACAGTTCATACAGGTTTGTTCATTTGGGCACCAGCACTCTGTGATCATGTAACCTCTCGTTATTGGCTTAAAGAGGAACTCCAGTGAAAATAATGTAATGAACAAAAGTGTTTAATTTTTACAATAATTATGTATAAATGATTTAGTCAGCATTAGCCCATTGTCAAATCTTTCTTCTCCCTGATTTACATTCTGACATTTATCACATGGCAACATTTTACTGCCAGCAGGTGGTGTCAGTGGAACTAGCTGCTGCTTGCTTTTTTGGCAGTTGGAAACAGCTGTTATTTCCCACAATGCAACAAGGCTTCCACAGTGTGTGGCAGCACTGAGGTCCTGACATCTCACTTAGGGAGTGGTTTCACCACAATATCAGCCATACACAGCCCCCTGATGGTCCATTTGAGAAAAGGAAAAGATTTCTCATGAGAAAGGGGGTATCAGCTACTGATTGGGATGAAGTTCAAGCCTTGGTTTCTCTTTAAAACAAGTTTTTGATGCTTTGTGTTGGTGGCGGTTGCATTAGATCAGTGTTCTCCCCAAGCCCATTTAAGTGGGTGCTCCGCCTGGGTCCGCCCGGGCTCCCGCCCGGCTGCTGCTCGCTGTCACATTCTCTTAGCAGGCAGCATGTGCAGAGGAGGTGGGCAGAGCAGTGAATAATAATGAACAGGGGCGAGACAGTCGCAGCTCTCTGTCCTGAGCCCTGTGTGCAGAGGAGGCGGGCAGAGCAGTGAATAATAATGAATAGGGGCGGTACAGTCGCAGCTCTCGGTCCTCAACCCTGTCTGCAGAGGAGGCGGGCAGAGCAGTGAATAATAATGAATAGGGGCGGGACAGTCACAGCTCTCAGTCCTGAGCCCTGCGTGCAGAAGAGACGGGCAGAGCAGTGCATAATAATGAAAATGGCGGGACACACACAGCTCTCCTCATCCAGCGAGTCAGCAGCAGAGAGAGTGAGGAGAACTGAATTGAAACGTGTGCAGACTGCTGGGGGAGATAACCATTAGTTGCAGCCCATCAGTACATGGTAATATACAGTATATACTTATAGTCTGTTTAGTGTGCTCCCTCCTTTGCATTCCTGGGATTCTTTTATGTTTACTTTTTGTCAGTCAGGAACAATACATTGCAGGAATGGAGTGGAAAGGGCACACTATGCTACTGCAGAGTATATATCACTGTGTGTCAGCATGGCTGATTCCTTATCTTATGTCAGTCCTGCTACAGAAAACACGATGGAGGCTGGTTGTAATGGCTTGAGAAAGGGCTAACACCTGAAACAGCGGGCTGTCGCCGCATAGCCATTTTAATTGATGTCACAATAAAGAGCTTTATACTTTTGGAAGTGCCAGCCTCCATCGTGTTTGCTGCAATTGTGATCTGGAGGTGTGAGGATCTATTGAGGCTTAGGTACCCGTATCCCCTTCCTTGAGTGAGTGCCACTCTTTTTACTATTGGACTAAAAGTCCTGCTACAGAGACAGAAGGCTCTGCACATTTTGTTTTAAGGTGCCCATTAACAGTACAGTTTTTTCTTTCAGATTCGATCTTTCTATGCCATTTGAATGATCAAAACTAATCTGATGGCAATTATCGATAGTTCCCATTAACAGATCAATTTAAGAAGGTTTTACATTACAAATCAATCATAAAATCAAACTTTTGGATCGATATTTTTCCCCCTTTTTGCAATTGACCAAAGAATTGTTTCAGATCGATTTGCGCCACACAAGGTGCATTTTTTTTCATAAAAATTGTGTTGAAAGATTGAATCTGAGGGGAAAATTGTACTGTTAATGGGCACCTTTAGTTACGGTAATCACAGCTGCCAGATGCTGCTGATCCCCATAAAGCTAAACTGCAACGGCTCTTGCAGGGAACAGCACAACCTAAGAGGCTATGATTTCATATGCCTCTCCATCCCCATTTGGTACACCCTGCTGATGAGCTTACACTCCATGTGCTTCCTGCAAAGATGTCCAGGAACCACCTGAGGGGAGAGCTACACTGCAATTGGAGGCAATGGTCCAGTTTGCCCTTATGGAAGTGCTAGTCCTGAATTCCCCCCTCGCACCCCACCCGGCTAATTTTTTATGCCACCCAGCTGGAAAAAAATTCTGGGGAGAACACTGTAGATGAGTACTTGCACTCAGCTATGCAACAGCTGTAGTAGTGGCTTTCATTTTTTTTCTCTAGTGTAATATATTAACATTAGTCTAACATTTTCTGACAGATTCCCACAGATGGTCAAAGTCATAAGATAGTTCTCAATTCTGGGTTATGTATTAAGGTATAGGGAAGTATCTCCACTATAGCTCCATTATAGTTACATATTTGCATAACATATGGATCAGTATTAAAGATGCTGAAAGCTGGCTTAAGGACCCATTTACACTCAGTTGTTTTTTTGCCCGCGATTTGCGCTTGGCTGATCGCCAGCAATCAGCAAGGAGCTGCTGTCCAAGTAATCCTATCGGATTATTCCCACTGCAGCAATTGCGGCACGTTTGCGATCATTGCCGATTGCATGCAGTATTTTTCTGGCATTTGCGTTGCAATTCTCATTCACTACAGTAGAATGAGAATCGCAAAACATAATCACCAAAAGATAGCAGAAAAAAAGTCATGCAAAATTGCAAACTGAATCACCAGGTAATTTGCGTATACAAGTGTGAATGGGGACTACGGCTTGAACATCTCTGATAGCCAAGCAGTACTGTTGGCATCATCTCCTGTGAGTTTAGTTAAAGGACACCTGAACTGATAGGGATATGGAGAGATATGAAGCCTGAAAATGCACATTGCCTGGCTGTCCTGTTGATTCTCTGCCTCTAATACTTTTAGTCATAGACCGTGAATAAGCATGCAGATCAGATGTTTCTGGCTGAAGTCTGACTGGATTAGCTACATGCTTGTTTCAGGTGTGTGATCCAGACTACTGCAACCAAAGGAGATCATCATGATTGCCAGGCCAGAACTGCCAGGCAACTGGTATTGTAGATAAATATGGAAGCATCCATATCCCTCTCAGTTCAGGTGTCCTTTAAAGGACCACCATCGCGAAAAAATGTAAAATACTTATAAACACATACAAATAAGAACTACATTTCTTCCAGAGCAAATTGAGCCATAAATTACTTTTCTCCTATGTTGCTGTCACTTACAGTAGGTAGTAGAAATTTGACAGAACCGACAGGTTTTGGGCTAGTCCATCTCTTCATGGGGGAAGAGATTGTCATTTAGATTGCTTTTATTTCAATTTCACATACCATACACCTATCCCTGGGAGTCTATACGATTTTCCATACGGGAAGTGGGATTGTGGCAGCTTTTTGCTTATTAGCCTCTCCACATTTCACTGGACAATCATTTTTGTTTCCTGAATAAATTGGTGAACGTTTTAAAGCTTCAGGTGAAAGTACACCTCAGAAAACACGTTCAAAAAGCAGAATATGTGGTATTCCTCTCCCAAGAACTTTTGAACCCTTATCCAGGATGGTACTCCTCAGGGAATTTGACCCTCAGAAATACTTGTCCACATAGTTCATAAGTTTGTGGGGTACTCCGCAAATGAGAGATGGCAAAGTCTTCCTCACCTTTCCAGAGCATTGTTTTCTGAGGTTTTGGAAAAGGGGTTGTCCCAATCACTAATCCTAATCACTGGTGCCCAGGAGGAGGTGAAGGTAGCAAGTGGCACTTAGAATGGTTGGTAGGCTCCAGGGGCTGACTTATGGAGGAATCTGGAAGCTTCCTCTAATATCAAGGAGACCCTTAGATGTCCTTCTCTCCCCGGTGAAAAGCGGTATATTGGCACATCGTTACCCATTTACCCAAAGGACTGTACAAATAAAAACACACACACCATTTTCTTAATAAACAATAAATTACTAAATGTTATTAATGATGCCACACTAATATCCATTTTTGAACTTGACTGAAGAGCCTCTGGATAGCGAGTCAGACAGTAATCATTTCTTATACAAAACTTTCTACCTGTAACAGTTGGTGTCAGCACACAGAGAGTATCTGATTATTGATGATCTGCAGTATCACCAACAATACAGATGTATACCTGATTATTAGTGATCTGCAGAATCACCAATAATACAAGTATGGCTAACCTCTGGACACCTAATAAAGTGTAAGTGTTTGGGTGCAACCGTAACTTTAATGGTAATGAGACCTCACCAGAGGGGCTGGTGAGGTATAAACAGTACACTGAGCGTGTACTAACGTATAACCTCCAGCAAGCTGGGGAGACAAAACTGAAAAGGCTGAATCTTCAGAGGAGCGGGTGATTCAGACTATACTGCAGGTAATTAATGCTAAACTATAGCCTAACAGAGCTGCTGAACCAGGGGAGCTGGCGCAGTAACACCTCACCAGTGGCGAGGGCCCACTGGCGAGTAGAATGGTCAGACAGGCAAGATTCGGTAACAGAGAGGTAGGTATCGGTACAGAATCGTGAGACAGGAGAGTAAACGGTAATCAGGCAGAGGTTCAGCAACAGGAAAGTACGTATTGGTACAGAATCGTGAGACAAGAGAGTAAACGGTAATCAGGCAGAGGTTCAGCAACAGGCAGGCAGATAGGCGAAGGTACAGGATCAGAAGGCAGGATCAGAGTCAGAGGGAATAGCTAAGAGTCATACACAGGAGATCAAACAGTAAGCAATATCCTAGTCTTGGTGTGAAATCCGTAGCATCAACACCAGGGAACTAGTCTAAACAAATAACAATAAACAGAAACAGTCTTCTAGTCTTGGTGTGAAATCCGTAGCATCAACACCAGGGAACTAGCCTAAGGTCTGCGCGCTAACACGCAAGCATTCATGACAACAGCCAAAGTAGCAATGCAGCCAGGAGGCTTATGAAGCAGAGGACACCTCACTGGCATGCCCCCCTCTCATCAGCCAATCCTGGGCGCCGTGGGTCACCCCTGACGTCAGCCGACCAGCAGGTCAGCTGACGGGCTTCCTCCCCACATAAAGGTCCCATCTATGCGTGCGCCCGCGTGCTATGGCAGCCCCTGCACGGGAGAACGTTCCGTCCTCGGCGTCCTGGACGCCGAACGGACGGATGACCGCATGGAGGCAGCTGCGGTGCTGTCCGCCGCAGCTGCTTCGTTTCTTACACTACCAATGCATTTCCAGTTTAATGCAAATGAATAATTGAGTGGAGCAGAAGATACATATTAAAATACTACTCCAAGAAGCACCATGTACTGTAATTGACCAACATTTTATTAATAAGTTAACCTGGCAAAAGTGATCAGCTACAAATGTTTTAAGCTAAAAATCTAGTCAACTGAATGACATCTATCTAAATGAGCCCAGAAACTCTAGGAGGATCAGATTATTTGCACTGTAGGAGTTTTCAAAAATAATTATATTTAGACACAATAAGATTTCTGGGAAAGCAGCTTATCAGTGGGAACTGTGCAGGAGATGAGACAACAGATGAATTGTCTCACTCCTGGATTACACGGTGCTTTCAATATCAGAAATGTACAGTGACTGCTGGAATATTGAAATCCCCTATAATGATGAAATGTTGAATATATCAAAGGAAATGAACTAGAGAAGCCACATAGAGAAATATTACAGGGAAGAATAGCTGGGCCAGGAGTATGGTAAGTGTTGGATTTGAAGAGCAGGGATAGACAGAATAAACCTTAAAAACTAGGTGAGTGGGTGGTGTACAGTAATAAAAGTGAACAGCATTCAGATTTCTTACCCCACCTCTGTCTTTGTCACAAAGTATAAGTAAATAGCTGAGGCTTAGTCCAGTGCTTCATACAGCCACAGGCGAGATTATGTCAGATGGAGTTAGACGTGTCTCAATAGACCCTAATAAAGAAAAAAACATTGTGAATAAAGAAGTTATGGATGTTAATGAGAGTGTTATTTTCCAATAAGAGGAGGAAGAAGAGATATGTTAATAAGACTACCCTGATTAAATATGTTAGATGGTGAGTGAGAAAACTTAATTGTGAGCTTAGAAGAATTTAATGGTAATAGTCTGAAAAGGAGGGTAATGTCTCAGAAAGAATCTAGCATTTACTGAGATATCACCAGCGACAAGGAGACACGGGTCAGAGTGAGGTAAGGCTTGGATTTGTGGGTGGCAGAGCTGTTAGTTGGGAGACAGGTCAAGGTGTGTTTCATGACCTGAAAGAATCAAAATAATAAAGAAAGCAGAGTTGCCAAGATTAGAATAAAGAATTATCGAGAATCAACCCCTTTTGTTAGCTCTCGATTTATAACGCTTGTTAATACATCCAGTCCTTCCTTTTCCTTTTCATGCTCACTTTCCCATTTGTCGTCAGATGACTATATGTTTTCTAAAAACAGTGGCTAGGTTGGAATTTTCTTAATTTTCTTATAAATACTTCCAGTCTTCCTTTTTATGTTCACTTTCAACTTTTATGTTTCACTTTGTCTTCAATTGATTAAAAGTAGTGTTGGGCGAACAGTGTTCGCCACTGTTTGGGTTCTGCAGAACATCACCCTGTTCGGGTGATGTTCGAGTTCGGCCGAACACCTGATGGTGTTCGGCCAAACCGTTCGGCCACATGGCCAAACTAAGAGCGCATGGCCGAACGTTCCCCAAACGTTCAACTAGCGCTGTGATTGGCCGAACGGGTCACGTGGTTCGGACCAGAACGCGCTCTGATTGACCGAACGGGTCACGTGGTTCGGGTAAATAAATACCCGAACCACGTCATATCTCCGCCATTTGTCTGTGGGTTTAGCTTTGGGTAGGCAGGCAGGGTAGTTCGCGCTCCAGCCACGCTAGCCAGGGTCCCCCCAGTCATTGTGTCGCTGCTGGGAATAGTAGTACACCGCTCGCTCAGCCACACTATATAGCATTGTGTTTACTGCCACTCTGTGTACCTCGCTCAGCCACACTATATAGCATTCTGTTTACTGCCACTCTGTGTCTGCTGGGAATAGTAGTACACCGCTCGCTCAGCCACACTATATAGCATTGTGTTTACTGCCACTCTGTTTACCTCGCTCAGCCACACTATATAGAATTCTGTTTACTGCCACTCTGTGTCTGCTGGGAATAGTAGTACACCGCTCGCTCAGCCACACTATATAGCATTGTGTTTACTGCCACTCTGTGTACCTCGCTCAGCCACACTATATAGCATTCTGTTTACTGCCACTCTGTGTCTGCTGGGAATAGTAGTACACCGCTCGCTCAGCCACACTATATAGCATTCTGTTTACTGCCACTCTGTGTACCTCGCTCAGCCACACTATATAGCATTCTGTTTACTGCCACTCTGTGTCTGTTGGGAATAGTAGTACACCGCTCGCTCAGCCACACTATATAGCATTCTGTTTACTGCCACTCTGTGTACCTCGCTCAGCCACACTATATAGCATTCTGTTTACTGCCACTCTGTGTACCTCGCTCAGCCACACTATATAGCATTGTGTTTACTGCCACTCTGTGTCTGCTGGGAATATTAATACACCGCTCGCTCAGCCACACTATATAGCATTCTGTTTACTGCCACTCTGTGTACCTCGCTCAGCCACACTATATAGCATTGTGTTTACTGCCACTCTGTGTCTGCTGGGAATAGTAGTACACCGCTCGCTCAGCCACACTATATAGCATTGTGTTTACTGCCACTCTGTGTACCTCGCTCAGCCACACTATATAGCATTCTGTTTACTGCCACTCTGTGTCTGCTGGGAACAGTACTACACCGCTCGCTCAGCCACACTATATAGCATTGTGTTTACTGCCACTTTGTGTCTGCTGGGAATAGCAGTACACCGCTCGCTCAGCCACACTATATAGCATTGTGTTTACTGCCACTCTGTGTACCTCGCTCAGCCACACTATATAGCATTGTGTTTACTGCCACTCTGTGTCTGCTGGGAACAGTACTACACCGCTCGCTCAGCCACACTATATAGCATTCTGTTTACTGCCACTCTGTGTCTGCTGAGAACAGTACTACACCGCTCGCTCAGCCACACTATATAGCATTGTGTTTACTGCCACTCTGTGTACCTCGCTCAGCCACACTATATAGCATTCTGTTTACTGCCACTCTGTGTCTGCTGGGAATAGTAGTACACCGCTCGCTCAGCCACACTATATAGCATTCTGTTTACTGCCACTCTGTGTACCTCGCTCAGCCACACTATATAGAATTCTGTTTACTGCCACTCTGTGTCTGTGCTGGGAATAGTAGTACACCGCTCGCTCAGCCACACTATATAGCATTGTGTTTACTGCCACTCTGTGTCTGCTGGGAACAGTAGTACACCGCTCGCTCAGCCACACTATATAGCATTGTGTTTACTGCCACTCTGTGTCTGCTGGGAACAGTAGAACACCGCTCGCTCAGCCACACTATATAGCATTGTGTTTACTGCCACTCTGTGTACCTTGCTCAGCCACACTATATAGCATTGTGTTTACTGCCACTCTGTGTCTGCTGGGAACAGTAGTACACTGCCGCTCACTCAGTCACCCCATTACTATATAGCATTGCTGGGATCTGTAGTACTCTGCTCACCCACCCATACCATTGTACTGCCAGTCACTGTGTATATTGCTGGGATCTGTAGTACTTCACTCACCGTCAACCACTATATAGCATTGCGTACTCTGCCAGTCAGTGTGTATATTGCTGGCCTGGGATCAGTAATACTCCACTCAACGTCAACCACTATATGAGCTCACCATGAGTTCCTCAGAGACCTCCGCTGTGAGCAGCACTCCCAACAACAGCAACAGCCAACGCCCCACGCAAGCTATAACATCCACCCCAGCAGCCAGTGGTCAGCAGCAGCCCTCCCCGGAGGAGAACGTTGTGTCCATCGGTCCGGCGCCAGAGCGATTATTGAGGGCTGCCATTGAGGAGATGATGGGGCCTGATGTGGAGGAGGAGGTCGGGCTCAGGCCAGCATCCCAAGTTAATGTTGAGGACGATGAGGGGTCTGTGTCTGGGGATGTTGGGGTGGCAGAGGTGGTGGGTGGGTCAGACTCAGGAGAATAGTTGTATGATGAGGATGATGATCGGGACCATCTGTATGTGCCTCAGAGTCCGACCCCGGAAAACATGTTGTATCGTGTGTTTAGGTACTAAAATCTGCGTTCCCACTTCCCAGTACTGCCCGGGTCCCTGGGCAGCACTATCAAACTGTGGTACTATGAGTGAGTTGCCATGGTCCTTCTGTGCTGTCACACTCACCGTCTGTCTGCAGATGGATTGTTCAACACAGCTACGCCATCTGACATGTAGTCCTTGACCATCTTCTCCAGGCGATTGGTGTTGGAGGACGTGGAACTGCCCGATTGCTGTTCTGTGGGCTGCTGCATGGGTGTCAGAAAATGTTCCCACTCCAAGGACACTGCCAATACCATTCCCTTTTGGGCACTAGCAGCAGCTTGTGTTCTTTGCTGCCCTCCTGGTCCTCCTGGGTTTGCTGAAGTCAGTCTGTCGGCGTACAACTGGCTAGAGAAGGAGGAGGATGTCAATCTCCTCTCTAAAGTCTCCATCCTCAAGGGCCTGCTGGAATTGTTCCATTTTTGACCTGTCTGACATTTTCTTCAATCAGTTTTTTAACATTGTGTTTGTATAAACTGGGTATAAACCCAGTAATTGGTGTTGTCCAGAATAATGAATAATAATGAATAGTGAATAATGCGCGGGCCGCGTTCAGTGCAGTCTAGCATGAATTGAGCCATGTGTGCCAGAGAATCCTGCCAGACTCCTCTGTCTTCATGTTCTTGTGAGCGTTGTGATTGTTGTGATGCACCATATTCGTCACCAGCATCACTTTCTTCCTCTTCTGCTGTCCATTCCCGCTAAATTGTGGAAGTCCAACGTGCACCGCTCTGTCCCTCGGCAGTGGGGGCATCCAATTCCTGCTCCAACTCCAGCTGTTCTTCGTCCTGTTCTTTGTCATAGCTGGGACCAGCGTTTCCTGAGGCAGGTTGCCTGATGTTGGTATCATCACGCTGATCGTTTTCATCTTCAGATTCCCCCACTTGCATCATGCCAGCGGTTTCCATCTTCAACATTGATTTCTTCAGTAAACACAGCAGTGGTATTGTAATGCTGACTGTAGAGTTGTCACTGCTCAGTCACAAGCAACGTGGATTGCTCAAAATTTTGGAGGACTTGGCAGAGATCCAACATGGTGGCCCAATCAGATCCACAGAAGCTTGGTAGCTAGCTGCTGGAATGCGCCTCGGCACTGCGCAAAAGCGTGCTAGCATGTGCAGCGTAGAATTCCAGCGCGTAGGGAGGGACATCACCCAGCGAGCGATGGTGCGCTAGATTGAAGCGCTCCTGCATCTCTTGGTGAGTCCTTCAGAAGCGGTACTGGACTTTAAAAAAATGTTTTTTTTTTTCCCTTCAACAGAAGATCTGCCACGTTGGAGTGAGGAGGACGCCGCCGACCCCGACACCAAGCTGAACCCCGGCAAACTCCAAGCAGAGGATCTTCAGGAACCCTCAAGGCTTTGAGCAAGCTGAGGAGGATCAGCAGTCCCGACGAAACCTCTCCTCATATGTGACTGTGTGCAGTGGAGTAGAGCTCCCCAGAACAACCTCTCACTTGTCACTTTGTCACTGGTCACTTTGTCATTTTGTCACTTTGTCACTTGTCACTTTGTCACTTGTCACTTTGTCATTTTGTCACTTTGTCATTTTGTCACTTTGTCAGTCACTTTGTCACTTTGTCACTGGTCACTTTGTCACTTTTCACTTTGTCACTTGTCACTTGTCACTTGGTCACTTGGTCACTTGTCCAGATGATCTCGGTACACCTCCTGCGATTCAAATTCCTGCACACATTGCTCTGGGATTTGGGTGTGATGAATGATGCATCTAACTGGCCACCGGAGGCAATTAAGGCCTTCAAAACATTGAAAGCAGCTTTCTGTTCCGCCCCCATTTTGCGTCATGTTGAGTTGTTGACGTCATGTTCATCCTCGGCCTCGCCTTGCATTTCAGTGCGAGGTGCATTTTCCACAGAAAAAGGTTGTGAATCCGGGCACAACATTTGTTGTTGTTCCATTGACCTTTCACAGGTAGAAGATTGTGGGGGTGAGAATAGCTCCTCCGAATAGCCCATTGTGTCCTGAAAACTACTCATTGCATTGCTTTGCGCACACATTTTTTTGTCCTCATGCAAGGCCTGAGTTGCGCCTGAAAGCGTGGCCTTCTCCTCCTGCGCCTCCTCCTGTTCCATCACGTCTGCTGCTGCTGGGTTAGCGTTGCCGCCCGGTCCCTGTTTATTGAACCTCTTATCTTTATTACATTTATGACTGCATGGCGGTACAAAGCATGCTATCCGCACGCTTCTTGTCCTCCTGCAAGGCCTGGGTTGTTGTGTCTCAAAGCGTGGCCTTCTCCTCCTGCGCCTCCTCCTGTTCCATCACGTGTGCTGCTGCTGCTGCTGGGTTAGCGTTGCCGGTCCCTGTTTATGGAACCTCTCATCTTTATTACATTTATGACTGCATGGCGGTAAAAAGCATGCTATCCGCACGCTTCTTGTCCTCATGCAAGGCCTGGGTTGTTGTGTCTCAAAAAGCGTGGCCTTCTCCTCCTGCGCCTCCTCCTCCTGTTCCATCACGTGTGCTGCTGCTGGTGCTGGGTTAGCGTTACCGGTCCCTTTTCCTGGAACCTCTTCTCTGTATTACATTTATGACTGCATGGCGACAAAAAGCATGTTACCTGTGCAAAGAAACATGACATTTTCCACATTTAAAAGACAGTTTTTCCTTTGAAACTTTACAATCAATTTTCTCAAAAACTATAAGCTCTTTTTCAAATATTTTTTTTCCTCTTGTACCCACTCCCAAGGTGCACATACCCTGCAAATTTGGGGTATGTAGCATGTAAGGAAGCTTTACAAAGCACGAAAGTTCAGGTCCCTATTGACTTCCATTATGTTCGGAGTTCGGCGCGAACACCCGAACATCGCGGCGATGTTTGGCGAACGTTCGCGAACCCGAACATCTAGGTGTTCGCCCAACACTAATTAAAAGCAGTGGCCAGGTTGGATTTTTCTTCTTCACCATTACTCTTTCTCAAACTGATGCAGAACCCCCCCCCCCTAATAAAATTAGCATGAAGCCCCCTCCTGAAATCCAAACCCCTCAATCCCCAATGTGGCTAGTATAACGCACACAAACCTCTCCCCCCCCCCCAACAGCATCTCCTCACATTGGAGCAATGTAATATTTACCTGCTCCAGAGATGCATTCTGTTCCTTCTGTTCTTCCTGGAAGTCAAACGTTCTGTGCTCCCATACCTCCTTCTCACAATCACGTGACATGCCTCAGGAGCCTGGTGTATGCAGCATAGAGCATGTGGTTGTCAGGAAGATCAGAGGAGACCTGTGCTGGAGCAGGTATATATTAAACTGATCCACTCTGCTCCCCTGCTACTCTGCAGAAGGGGCCCACCATGGTTGCTATAGTTATACCACTTAGTTTAAGACTGTACAATAAATGTTAAATCCTGATAAAAGATTTGTCTTGCATCATAGACTCTGTAATAGATTTTGTCCCCTTATGTGATTGAGTTTGACACCCCTGCTCTACGCAGTGCAATGTCTAATTGGGGCATGATGACTGTAAATGTTAATGCTGAGATTTCATAGTGAAGTTTTGTTTTAGTAGTTGTACTGTATACTTGCAAGGTGCAATCTCGGGTTAACAGATTATCTAAGAGCTCCCAAATTATGGAAAAGTTGTAGAAATGTAACATTTTTGCTTCTCGGTGAATAATCAAGTGAAATATTTTGTCTCACAGCTGTGACTTTTATGGGAATGCATTGAAATGTTTGCTACATTAAAGCCTTCAGGTAACAAGATAATAAAATAATATTATTATTGATAATTAAGTTTTATATAAAAAAACAAATGTACAGTATGTGACATGACTAATGTGTGTGATTCAATGTCACACTGTGTGAATCAGCTGGGGCTATGGAGTCAGAGAAAAACGAATCTGCTCATACTTGTGCTCCGTGATTTTCTTTTTCAACTGCATAAATATACTGTACCTGAACTGACATGTGACATGATGACATAAACAAGGGTATGTATAGAACCCAGAACCAAACCTAGTTAAAGTGGCATGAAACTCAAAATTGCATCTCTGCTTTAAACATTAAGCACAGCATAAAGCATACACAAAACAAAGAGAGACAGGTATAAAGTCACTTGGAGGGAAAGTTCCGCTTTATTAAAGCTAATTGATAACAGACAGTTGCTGGATAAATTATCATATTATTTAAAGTGGTCCGAAACTCTGACATAACATTCAATAAAAATGTGTTTTCCTACTTTTTATTACACATACAGTTAAAATATTTGCTTTTCTGTACAAGCAATATTGTACTCAAAATCACATTTTGCTTTAACATTAGACAGAGTAAAAAACAAATATTAAACACTATAATGGTGGCCATACATGGTACAATAAAAACGTTTGATTATCCCGTTTATTCGATCTAAATGATCGAATTGAATAAAAGTTGAAAATATTATTTTTTTCGATCAAGAAATTAGAACGATTATCCCGTTTTTTCGAGAAAAATCAGATCGGACATACTGGAAATTTTTTTATATTCAATCTAACGGAGGGATCGAACAAAATTATCTAATTGGAAAAAAATGAAAAATTGTACCATGTATGGCCACCTTAACCACTTCAGGACCACAGTCTTTCTACCTTTAAGGACCAGGCACTTTTTTTCCATTCAGACCACTGCAGCTTTCACGGTTTATTGCTCGGTCATACAACCTACCACCTAAATGAATTTTACCTCCTTTTCTTGTCACTAATAAAGCTTTCTTTTGATGCTATTTGATTGCTCCTGCGATTTTTACTTTTTATTATATTCATCAAAAAAGACATGAATTTTGGCAGAAAAATGTGGACAAACATGTTTTTGATAAAAAAAAACCCATTCAGTGTATATTTATTAGTTTGGGTAAAAGTTATAGCGTTTACAAACTATGGTGCCAAAAGTGAATTTTCCCATTTTCAAGCATCTCTGACTTTTCTGCGCACCTGTCAGGTTTCATGAGGGGCTAAAATTCCAGGATAGTACAAATACCCCCCAAATGACCCCATTTTGGAAAGAAGACATCCCAAAGTATTCAGTGAGAGGCATGGTGAGTTCATAGAAGATTTTATTTTTTGTCACAAGTTAGCGGAAAATGACACTTTCTGACAAAAAAAAGAAAAAAAAAAGTTTCCATTTCTTCTAACTTGCAACAAAAAAAAAATGAAATCTGCCACGGACTCACTATGCTCCTCTCTGAATACCTTGAAGTGTCTACTTTCCAAAATGGGGTCATTTGTGGGGTGTGTTCACTGTCCTGGCATTTTGGGGGGTGCCTAATTGTAAGCACCCCTGTAAAGCCTAAAGATGCTCATTGGACTTTTGGCCCCTTAGCGCAGTTAGGCTGCAAAAAAGTGCCACACATGGGGTATTGCCGTACTCAGGAGAAGTAGTATAATGTGTTTTGGGGTGTATTTTTACACATACCCATGCTGGGTGGGAAAAATATCTCCATAAATGACAATTGTTTTATTTTTTTTACACACAATTGTCTATTTATAGAGATATTTCTGCCACTCAGCATGGGTATGTGGAAAAATACACCCCAAAACACATTATACTACTTCTCCTGAGTACGGCGATACCACATGTGTGGCACTTTTTTGCACCCTAACTGCGCTAAGGGGCCCAAAGTTCAATGAGTACCTTTAGGATTTCACAGGTCATTTTGAGAAATTTCGTTTCAAGACTACTCCTCACGGTTTAGGGCCCCTAAAATGCCAGGACAGTATAGGAACCCCACAAATTACCCCATTTTAGAAAGAAGACACTCCAAGGTATTCCGTTAGGAGGATGGTGAGTTCATAGAAGATTTTTTTTTTTTGTCACAAGTTAGCGGAAATTGATTTTAATTGTTTTTTTTCACAAAGTGTCATTTTCCGCTAACTTGTGACAAAAAATAAAATCTTCTATGAACTCACCATACTCCTAACGGAATACCTTGGGGTGTCTTCTTTCTAAAATGGGGTCATTTGTGGGGTTCCTATACTGCCCTGGCATTTTAGGGGCCCTAAACCGTGAGGAGTAGTCTTGAAACCAAATGTCGCAAAATGACCTGTGAAATCCTAAAGGTACTCATTGGACTTTGGGCCTCTTAGCGCACTTAGGGTGCAAAAAAGTGCCACACATGTGGTACCGCCGTACTCAGGAGAAGTAGTATAATGTGTTTTGGGGTGTATTTTTACACATACCCATGCTGGGTGGGAGAAATATCTCTGTAAATGACAATTGTTTGATTTTTTTTTACACACAATTGTCCTTTTACAGAGAGATTTCTCCCACCCAGCATGGGTATGTGTAAAAATACACCCCAAAACACAATATACTACTTCTTCTGAGTACGGCGATACCACATGTGTGACACTTTTTTGCAACCTAGGTGCGCTAAGGGGCCTAACGTCCTATTCACAGGTCATTTTGTGGCCTTTGGATTCTAGACTACTGCTCACGGTTTAGGGCCCCTTAAATGCCAGGGCAGTATAGGAACCCCACAAGTGACCCCATTTTAGAAAGAAGACACCCCAAGGTATTCTGTTAGGAGTATGGTGAGTTCATAGATTTTTTTTTTTGTCACAAGTTAGCGGAAAATGACACTTTGTGAAAAAAAAAACAATACATATCAATTTCCGCTAACTTGTGACAAAAAATAAAATCTTCTATGAACTCATCATACACCTAACAGAATACCTTGGGGTGTCTTCTTTCTAAAATGGGGTCACTTGTGGGGTTCCTATACTGCCCTGGCATTTTACGGGCCCAAAACTGTGAGTAGTCTGGAAACCAAATTTCTCAAAATGACTGATCAGGGGTATAAGCATCTGCAAATTTTGATGACAGGTGGTCTATGAGGGGGCAAATTTTGTGGAACCGGTCATAAGCAGGGTGGCCTCTTAGATGACAGGATGTTTTGGGCTTGATCTGATGGATAGGAGTGCTAGGGGGTGACAGGAGGTGATTGATGGGTGTCTCAGGGGGCGGTTAGAGGGGAAAATAGATGCAATCAATGCACTGGGGAGGTGATCGGAAGGGTGTCTGAGGGGGACCTGAGGGTTTGGCCGAGTGATCAGGAGCCCACACGGGGCAAATTAGGGCCTGATCTGATGGGTAGGTGTGCTAGGGGGTGACAGGAGGTGATTGATGGGTGTCTCAAGGTGTGATTAGAGGGGGGAAATAGATGCAAGCAATGCACTAGCGAGGTGATCAGGGCTGGGGTCTGAGGACGTTCTGAGGTGTGGGCGGGTGATTGGGTGCCCGCAAGGGGCAGATTAGGGTCTAATCTGATGGGTAACCGTGACAGGTGGTGATAGGGGGTGATTGATGGGTAATTAGTAGGTGTTTAGAGGAGAGAAGAGATGTAAACACTGCACTTGGGAGGTGATCTTATGTCGGATCTGCGGGCGATCTATTGGTGTGGGTGGGTGATCAGATTGCCCGCAAGGGGCAGGTTAGGGGCTGATTGATGGGTGGCAGTGACAGGGGGTGATTGATGGGTGGCAGTGACAGGGGGTGATTGATAGGTGATTGACAGGTGATCAGTGGGTTATTACAGGGAATAACAGATGTAAATATTGCACTGGCGAATTGATAAAGGGGGGTCTGAGGGCAATCTGAGCGTGTGGGCGGGTGATTGGGTGCCCGCAAGGGGTAGATTAGGGTCTAATCTGATGGGTAACAGTGACAGGTGGTGATAGGGGTGATTGATAGGTGATTGATGGGTAATTAGTGGGTGTTTAGAGGAGAGAATAGATGTAAACAATGGATTTGGGAGGTGATCTGATGTCGGATCTGCGGGCGATCTATTGGTGTGGGTGGGTGATCAGATTGCCCGCAAGGGGCAGGTTAGGGGCTGATTGATGGGTGGCAGTGACAGGGGGTGATTGATGGGTGGCAGTGACAGGGGGTGATTGATAGGTGATTGACAGGTGATCAGTGGGTTATTAGAGGGAATAACAGATGTAAATAATGCACTGGCGAATTGATAAAGGGGGGTCTGAGGGCAATCTGAGCGTGTGGGCGGGTGATTGGGTGCCCGCTAGGGGTAGATTAGGGTCTAATCTGATGGGTAACAGTGACAGGTGGTGATAGGGGGTGATTGATAGGTGATTGATGGGTAATTAGTGGGTGTTTAGAGGAGAGAATAGATGTAAACAATGGATTTGGGAGGTGATCTGATGTCGGATCTGCGGGCGATCTATTGGTGTGGGTGGGTGATCAGATTACCCGCAAGGGGCAGGTTAGGGGCTGATTGATGGGTAGCAGAGACAGGGGGTGATTGACTGGTGATTGACGGGTGATTGACGGGTGATTGACAGGTGATTGACAGGTGATCAGGGGGGATAGATGCATACAGTACACGGGGGGAGGGGTCTGGGGGAGGGGGTCTGGGGAGAATCTGAGGGGTGGGGGGGTGATCAGGAGGGGGCAGTGGGCAGGGGGGGGATAAAAAAAAATAGTGTTGACAGATAGTGACAGGGAGTGATTGATGGGTGATTAGGGGGGTGACTGGGTGCAAACAGTGGTCTGGGGGGTGGGCAGGGGGGGGGTCTGAGGGGTGCTGCGGGCGATCAGGGGGCAGGGGGAGGGAAATCAGTGTGCTTGGGTGCAGACTAGGGTGGCTGCAGCCTGCCCTGGTGGTCCCTCGGACACTGGGACCACCAGGGCAGGAGGCAGCCAGTATAATAGGCTTTGTATACATTACAAAGCCTATTATACAATGTAAGTGCGGCGATCCGGGTGCTAGTAACCCGCCGGCGCTTCCGAACGGCCGTCGGGTTACTACGAGCGGTGGGCGGAGCCAGTCCCCGGCGGCTGATCGCGTCACGAATGACGCGATCGCCGCATAACCACTCCCGCAGCCGCCCCCGCCGATGGGCGTATTGCGGTCGTTTGGGCCCGGACTTTGCCGCCGCCCATCGGCTGGGGGCGGTCCTTAAGTGGTTAAAGGCCCATACACACGTCAGATTTTAGCGAACGACCCGTCGTGTGAACGTTCCGTCGTTCGGACGTTTTCGCGTCAAATCCGACGTGTGTACAGACTATCGTTCGGGTGATAAGACTGGTTACCAACGATCCGCTTAAAGGGGAACTGAAGAGAGAGGTATATAGAGGCTGTCATGTTTATTTCCTTTTAAGTAATACCAGTTGCCTGTCAGCCCTGCTGATCCTCTGCCTCTAATACTATTAGCCATAGCCCCTGAACAAGCATTCAGCAGATCAGGTGTTTCAGTGGCTCAGACTTTAAAGTCAGATCAGACAAGACTAGCTGCATGCTTGTTTCTGGTTTTATTCAAATACTACTGCAGAGAAATAGACCAGCAGGGCTGCCAGGCAACTGGTATTGCTTAAAAGGAAATAAACATGACAGCCTCCATATACCTCTCTCTTCAGTTCCCCTTTAAGTGTTAACCCTTTCAGTACATTGGAAACCACTCAAATGGTTTTAGCTGTTCATTTTATGTTATATCTAATGCTTAGTTTAGACCAGTGTTTCTCAACATTGTATTGGTATGTACCCCTTTTAAACCCCTGTACTCACCAAGTACCCCCTAGCATAGTAAACATTATCACACGTACCCCTTGACAAATATATAGTTAATCGTAGTACATTATAATTGGTTCTAAACCATTTCCAAGCATTTACTATTGCTTTTAATTAGCTAAAATACTAATTTGGTGCTGTTTAAATAAGATTTATCATTTTCTAAAACGCTAAATTTGTTATTTTTGGTTAAGTATAATCAAGCCCGAGTACCCCCTAGAACCCTCAGAAGTACCCCCTGGGGTACGCGTACCACACGTTGAGAACCTATGGTTTAGACCATAGATGACATTTGAATGTAATCCCATTTTAAAGATTGTCTGCTATAGAGAGGATTGTTAAAGCGGAATATAACCCTGCATTTCAACTTTGCTCTAAAACATTATTTACAGTATATTATATGCAACCAGCATTTTTTTTTTACTAGACCAGCATTGGAAGGGTTACACAGAGTTTTAAAGTTCCTGGAGATTTCTGCAGAGGCATCCGAAGCTCAGATAGTTACATTTTGTTTACATAAATGTATCTAAGTGTTGAATGTTACACACTTTGGCAGTCCTCCAGCTCAGTCAGAGAGATTTTTCAGCAAATATAAATAAATGTCATTCAGATGCTTTAAAGTGGAGCTGAACTCTTGCACAAGACAGAAGGAAAACAGAAATGCACCCTGTATGTATTTAGAGATCCTTTCAAATTCTTCCACATCTGTGTCTAATCACAAATTTGATATCTTCCCTGTGTCACCTGACTGCCACAGCATATAAACTTATTTTAAAGCACAAGATGTTCATATATTTGCTTCCATGAAAGTAGGAATTAGACACACTGTCTATTTATTGCAGGATTTGTATCAGCTGTAACAAAGAAATGTTTTTTCTTTAAAGGTTATTATGTTGTTGAGTATCTTTTAGAGCAGAGAGGAAGTTCTGAGTTCAGGTCCACACTAATTACAACCAAACATCCAAAGTGGGTCTTGACAGGATGTTTGCTACTTACCTGTTCTCTGTTTTGGATGGGCTTCTCTCCATTGCTCTGCCCTGCCACCTGTTTGTGACTCCGACTGCAGCCAGTCGCACAGAGGACAAAGAAGCAGCACATGCTCTGGCCACTTGCGCTCCCTGTAATTTCTCGCTCCTGCCCAGATGTGCACAGCAACCGAGGCCAGTATAGTGTTATGCATTCTTGACGAGTACCGGTCATACATCACCGTAATTTCTGAAGTATGCATTCCCAGAACACTATCGGCTGCTGTGTACATTCGAGCAGGAGCGCAAATCTCCATCGTGAGAGGACAGAGCATCCTTTGTTCAATGAGGGGCACAGCAGCACAACTGAAATGAGCCCATTCAAAGCAGTGATCGTTGGTCAGATAGTTGGACAGAATGTTTTTTGGTGGTGGTGGCGGCAGGGGGGGGGGGGGGGGCTTGGTGACAGCAGGCTTAGGGCACTGGTAAGTACAAATCCGGCCCTGGAAGCAGGGAAATGTAACTAAAAAGAAATAAAAAAAATGCTTAACTAAATTGGCACTTGCAAGCCTCTAAATAAATTGAAATGGTGAAGTGTTGCGCCAATCTGGTCAGCAGCTATAGTCTGATCAAGGATGTCCCAACTCCCTCGCAATTAGTATGTCAATAAAAATGTCAGACTGTGCTTGATTTCTTCAAACCTCAATTGGTTAATTTGTCTTTAATAATAAATAAATTGGCTGCTAAAGGGTTAATACAAAGAAGAAGAAAAAAAGGAAAAACTCCACTAGTGTATGAATCTATGGCTCTGCCTAACTGGTTTATATGCACTTTTTAGGGGGATACAGATTAAAAGGCCATTTACATTTGGAGAATGAAATGACTTATCACTGCTATTGTTTGGTGTTTAATAGTTATACTCGCAAATAATATTATATACTCGCAAATAAGCTGACCCCCGTATAAGCCTAGGCATCTCATTTTCCCTCAGAAACCAGGAAAAAGTGATTGACTCATGTATAACCCCCCTCCCAGTATAGCACTCTCCACAGTAGCCAGATGTGCCCTCAGCCGCCTTCCAATAGCCAGATGTGCCCCCAAGGTTGATACAGTCGTATCTCAAAATGGCACTAGATGGCATCATAGATATGAGACACAGCAATTACCACACAGGAAGAATCCCCAATCATTGAACATCTGACAATGCTGCTTGCAAGTTCTGCTCCACAAGCCAGGTGGACACAGGTAGTTGTTGTTGCAGTGGATGGGGGCACGGACACAGCAGGAAACCCGCTGGCAAGAGCAGGTTCACAAATGCATGATCCTTACGCTCTTTTGCCAGTAAAAAAAACCTGCTCCACCATCAGTACGGCTCCACTGACTTGCATATAAGCTGAGCGGGTGACTTTTCAGCACATTTTTTTGTGCTGAAAAATTAGGCTTATACGCGAGTATATAAGGTATATATGTTCTATGAGTCGATTTTTATAAATGAAGTTTAGATTCTGTTTCACACCGAATAATCTGATGTGTCTACATAATGCTAGTTAGTTGGAAAACTTTTGTTCTGCTTTAACAACATGTAATGCAGCTGAATTTTCTTTTTAAGTGAATAAAATGTTACACGAACTAGATTTAAATTCTGTTTTACATGTGCCTGAAGTCTTTCTCTCCTCTCAGTGAGCTAGTTTACTTCGCAAAAATATGTGTAGGTGTATGATGAGTATGTATATTAAGGTGTAGTTATAATTTAGCTGAAATGTAAGTAATTTGGGAGACCTTTTCCATCTCTTGCTAAATTTATGCAATAATGCACATGAGCCTTGTCATCGGGGAAAATCAAAATCTACTTCTCAAATTCGTTATTTTAAATTGAAACCAAACATACTGCAGGTGCTTCAAATGTGTGTATAAAATGCAACTTGTTATACATTTAGATTGTATATATTAAAGGCTTTACAGACAAGGAAACTTATACTATCCAGTGCTTCTTGTTTCCCTAAGTTAGCAAAGTTTCTTCTTGTAACTATTGTATATTTACTGAGTCATATCTTGTTAAAATTGAAACATCTGAGACCTTAGTTTACAAACTCTATATCACAAATATCTTGTCAGCCTGGAGTGTGTAATTAATTTTGTGACCAGGTGACCTATGTCCCTTATGAACTTACAGTATGCAACATTGATAAATGATCAGATCATTTAAAAGTCATTGAATGATTTGGACAATGACCACACACATACCAGGTTTCTCGTGCGCATATTAGTTCTCAGGAGTTATATTTTGTTTACTTAAAGGAATACTATCAAAGTTGACCAAATTCTAACAGCAGTATGAATCAATATACCAATAAAAGTTAGAGTGAACACAGCATATGATTTTGCTGCGCTGTGTGTCTTTTTTTTTAACTACCTTTCTGACGGCGTCCCCTGTGCAAACTGACGGCGTCGGATTTTGGAGCAGGTCATTATGCTAGAGGTGATTCTTCTAGCTGTGTACAATGTGGAATGACCCATTGTGATGTTCCCCCACAGCAGATTGAGTGGTGCAGCGCGCGACCCACATCTACAAGTTAGGAGCGAGAGGAGAGACAACCGCTCTCGTTCCTAGTCTTTTCAGCCACTCTGATTGGTCTGCCGGGCTGCCCTGCTTCCGAGGCAGACTTCCGTGTTCAGCGCTGCCGCCGCGTCATTGATTGTTGCTACGCGACGGCAAGCTAATAAGGCGGAGGAGTGAGCGTCATTGCTCCGAAGTTACAGGAGCCGAAGAGGAGGACAAGATATAGATCATTTCATTGTGATTAGTAGTGATTAAGCTATTGGCAAATGAAAGGGATGAGCACGGAAAGGTGAAAATCGCTCTTGTCCGTTAGGGTAAAAACCGCCTTGGGGTGAAGTGGTTAATCAGACACAGAGGTATAAGGGCTCTTTCACATGAGCAGTAGATAAGCAGTAAAAAGCATCTCAAACTCTCACGTCTGCTTGCTGCTGCCTGCTAACTGCTCACTGCTGCTTGGTAACTGCTCACTGAGCACGCAGTTCAACTGCTCGTGTAAAAGAGCCCTCAATGAACTGCACAAAGTTTTACTCACTACTTCCTAATTCACAGAGCTCTTATTCTTGGACATCTGCATTAATCTACATACATGCTCTTGTATTGAGAGTCATCCATAAGTGTCAAAAACAGGGGTTTTGACACTCATTATCACTATTTCAACTGTAACTGCTAATTTTGCAAGTACATCATCTGACTTAAGGTGGCCACTAAAGATACAATTTGCTGAACAATTGTTTGCGAATTATTCTTTGTATGAATGATCAGAAATTATCATTTGGGACCACTAATGGACAAAACACTCTTAACCAATCTGTAACGATTGGTGTCAGCACGCAGAGAGAATCTGATTATTGGTGATCTGCAGTATCACCAAAAATGCAGATATATACCTGATTATTGATGATTTGCAGCATCACAGATAATACAGATATATTGCTAACCTCTGGACACCTATAGGTACAGTATGTGAGTGTTTGGTGTAACATTAATACTTTGAGCAATGCACCAGCAGTGCTGGAATACTGCTCGGGAAGGCACAGGAACCTTTCAGCAGCCTGAGGCTCTCCAAAAGGAGGAGTCAGACTGGAGGTAGGAAGGACCAGGGAGTGAGTGACACCCGAAGTTGGATGTCACTATCTGGTCTGGAGACTATCTCTTAAGGGGAGAGATAGCTCTCAAGGTCGGGCACGCCTGGTCGGTAACACACTGACAGATAAAGTACAAAGACAGAAGGCTGATTCGGTATCCAAGGCAAGCAGGGTCTGGCAACGGTATATCAGATATGCGAGGTACCGAATCAGAAGTCAGAGGAGTAGTCAGAAAAGCAATAAGTCATAACAGATATCAAACAATTCCTAATCTGAGTGCGAGGTCCTTGGTCTCAGCACCCTGGAACTAGTCTGAATAAATACACAGATTAACAGTACAAGTAAACTGGCTAAGTGTGAATTCCCAAGTCCACCTGGTTCTAACACACTGTAGGATCTGACTAAAGGAAAGAGGAGCGTTCCATAGTGTATTACCATAAAAGATGCTTTATTACGCAAGGAATAAAATTGTACTTACAAAATGTACAAGGAATCTACGCATGTAAGCGGGCAGGTCATCCGCTATATCCCCTCCTGCGAACAGATCGTACGCTTCTGTGGCCAGCAGTGCGCGCTCCGAAGTAACCGTTGCTCCGTTGCAACGGTTACATCGGAGCGCGCACTGCTGGCCACAGAAGCGTACGATCTGTCCGCAGGAGGGGATATAGCGGATGACCTGCCCGCTTACATGCGTAGATTCCTTGTACATTTTGTAAGTACAATTTTATTCCCTGCGCAATAAAGCATCTTTTATGGTAATACACTATGGAGCGCTCCTCTTTCCTCTAGTATTCTGCATCACCCAAACCTAAGGAGCTGAGCCGTGTATCTACCATCTGCACTATAGAGGAGCCTGTTTTCTGTAACCCTGATTGACAGCGCAAAAGTACACAAGCATCTGTAAGGATCTGACTAAAGGTCTGAGTGCTTCCACGTAGTGATCACAACGGCAGACAACCAGCAACTGACAAGCAAGCTGTATATATAGTTGCAGGACTCTGCCGCCCCGCCCGAACCACTCAGCCAATCAGGAGTCCAGCAGAAATCAGCTGATCATCCTGATCAGCTGACACATCTCCTGCTGGCATAAAGGTCCTGACTTCTGGCGCGCGCGTGCGTAGCTCTAAACCTGTGTGAACTAACAGCCTCAGCCACACCAGCTGCATGCTGCTGCGTGCAAACCGCCGCGCTGGATGCGGAATCAGCCGCCTGACTGTTGTTGCATGCGGCGGCTTTTCCGCATCCCGTTCTGCCGCCAGACACACGCTTCCACGTGCAAACCGCCGCACTGGACGCGGAATCAGCCGCCTGCTCAGTAGCACTCACGGTGGCTTTTCCGCAATCTCTCACAGTACCAAGCCCCCCCCCTGAGGAGTGGACTCCGGACATCTCCTGCCAGGCTTCTCAGGATGTAAGTTATGAAACTCCTTTTTCAACTCCTCTGCGTGCATGCGACATTCTGGCACCCAAGTTCTCTCCTCAATGCCATACCCTTTCCAATGCACTAAATACTGCACGGAGTTCTGCACAAGCCGGGAGTCTAGAATCTTCTCAATTTCATATTCAGATTGGTCATCAATCAACACAGGGGGGGAGGGGGGGAGCGGAATCCACGTGCACTGCCCACTTGAGCAAGGACACATGGAACGATCTCACACCTCGCATGCTGGTAGGGAGATCGATGGCATAAGTGACATCATTGATTTTCCTGATCACAGGAAACGGACCCACAAATCTGGGACCTAACTTGGGAGACAGTTGCTTCAGAGCCAAATGTCATGTGGACACCCAAACCAAGTCACCAGGAAGGAATTCCCATTCTATGGAACGTCTCTTATCAGCTTGTTTCTTCTGACTCTGAAAAGCCCTCCTCAGATTTTGTTCTACCATTCCCCAAATCTGCTTCAAGGACCTCTGCCAATCTTCCAGGGCTGGAAACGGGGGGGCAGCCACTGGTAATGGTGTGAACTTAGGTGAACTTCCTGTTACCACCTGGAATGGAGAAAAACCTGAGGAGGAGCTATTCAAGTTGTTGTGTGCAAATTCTGCAAATGGCAGGAATTTGACCCAGTCAGTTTGAACGTCTGCCACATAACATCTCAGAAACTGTTCCAGAGACTGATTGGTTCTCTCGGTCTGGCCATTGGTCTGTGGGTGGTAGCCTGATGAGAAAGATAGCTCCATGTCTAACTGATGGCAGAATGCCCTCCAAAAGTTTGAAACAAATTGGACTCCCCGATCTGACACTATATTTTCCGGAATACCATGGAGCCGGAAAATATGTTGGATGAAGAGCTCAGCCAATTCCTGAGCCGAGGGGAGTCCTTTCAAGGGGACAAAATGGGCCATCTTGCTAAAACGATTGACTACCACCCAAATGACCGTCATGCCCTCAGACCTGGGGAGTTCGCCCACAAAATCCATGGACAGATGGGTCCATGGTTCACTCGGGACTGGCAATGATTGCAATGTCCCAACAGGTGCCTGACGGGAGGGTTTGCTCCTAGCACACACTGCACATTCTCTTGCATATTCCTTGCAGTCAGTTGCCAATGATGGCCACCAGGCACATCTCGCAACGAGGCCCTGAGTTCTGGTGGCCCCAGGATGCCCAGCATTCTTGGGGGAATGGAACAACTGCAGTATTTGTAAATGAAAAGGTAATGGTACAAACATGACCCCTTCAGGCTTTCCCTCAGGTACATCCTGTTGGAACGGATTCAACGTTTTTGTCCACTCCCTCCAGGTCTCAGTGGCGGCTACAACCACTTTCTGAGGAAGAATGGTTTCTGGGTCTGAGTGCTGTGCTGTCTCGGGTTCAAAGCATCTGGACAAAGCATCAGCTTTGATGTTCTTACTACCAGGGGTATACGTGATTACAAATCTGAATCTTGAGAAAAACAATGACCACCGGGCCTGTCGGGGGCTAAGTCTCTTAGCACCCTCAATGTACTCCAAATTCTTGTGGTCAGTATAGACAGTAATGGTGTGTTCTGCACCCTCTAGCCAATGTCGCCATTCCTCAAAGGCCAACTTAATGGCTAGAAGTTCCCTATTGCCTATATCGTAGTTCTTCTCTGCGGGTGAAAACCTACGTGAAAAATAGGCACAGGGGTGTAACTTTCCTTGCAACCCGGAACGCTGAGACAGCACAGCCCCTACCCCTACCTCTGAGGCATCTACCTCCACGATAAAGGGGAAGGCGGTGTCGACATGTCTCAAAATGGGTGCAGTACAGAACAATTTCTTTAGCGTGGGGAAAGCAGCATGGGCCTCAGGGGACCAGTGGTGAGTATCTGCCCCTTTCTTTGTGAGACTGGTGAGAGGAGAAATCACCGTGGAGTACCCCTTTATGAACCTCCTATAGTAGTTAGCGAACCCCAGGAACCTCTGGAGAGCCTTCAATCCCACAGGTTGAGGCCACTCCAAAACAGCTGAAACCTTTCCTGGACCATAGAGAGGCCAGAGGTTGAAATTATGTACCCCAGAAAGGCAACAGAGGTTACTTCGAAAATGCATTTCTCCAGCTTAGCGTACAGCATGTTTTGTCTCAACTTCCGTAACACAAACTTAACATGATTTCTGTGCTCCGAGAGGTTGGACGAAAAGATTAGTATGTCGTCTAGGTATACTAAGACGAATTTACCCAACACCTCTCTAAAGACTTCGTTAATCAGCTCTTGAAAGACGGCCGGGGTATTACACAACCCGAAGGGCATCACGAGGTACTCGTAGTGTCCGTCGGGAGTGTTAAAGGCCGTCTTCCATTCATCACCGTCTCTGATCCGCACAAGGTTTTAAGCACCCCTCAAATCCAGTTTTGAGAAAATCTTAGCATTGGTGACTTGAGTAAATAAATTGTCTAATAAAGGCAAAGGATAGCGATTTTTTTACTGTAATTTTATTTAGACCCCGATAATCAATGCAGGGCCGGAGGCCTCCATCTTTCTTTTTCACAAAAAAGAACCCTGCCCCTGCCGGGGATCGAGAAGGGCGAATAAAACCTTTAGCTAGGTTTTCTCGGATGTACTCCTGCATGGCCAACTTCTCTGGCCCAGATAAATTATAGAGATGACTTCTAGGGGGCATACAACCCGACCTAAGATCAATGCGGCAATCAAAGGGACAGTGTGGAGGAAGTTTATCTGCTGACTTGGGACAGAACACGTCTGCAAATTCTGAATACTGATCTGGCAATCCCTCCATGTGAATCTTGGTTTTACCAAAGGTTACTTTCGCTAGACAATGATGATAGCAATGGGCACACCAGCTCGTTAGCTGACCCGTAGCCCAATCGATCTGAGGCGAGTGTATTTGTAACCATGGCATGCCAAGAATGATCGTGGAGGTTGCCATTCGTAACACAAAAAACGATAAACTTTCTTTATGCAACACCCCTATTGTGACCCCCAAGTCTGGGGTCTGGGAAAGAGGGTGATTACTCTGCAGAGGGGAATCGTCCACCGCAGTGACCCGAATCTTTTGTTTTAGTGGGGAGGTCGGAATCCCCAATTTCTTAGCAAATTCATAATCCATAAAATTAGCTGCTGAGCCAGAATCTATGAAGACCTCAGTAGTCTCAGTCTTATCCTGCCAGGATATAGTGCAAGGGAGAAGGAAACTTTTATCATCTAGAGGTAATGACTGCGCGCCTAGGGTATTACCTCCGACTACACCTAGGCGGCAGCGTTTACCGACTTCTTGGGACAATTCTGCACTTTATGACCCCCCTCTGCACAGTACAGACAGAGCTGCTCTGTTTCTCTGCGTCTCCGCTCCACCCGCGACAATCTTGACCGACCAATTTGCATTGGGACACCATGCACCATTGCAATCTTGGGACACCATGTTGAAGGCAATACTTGTGTTCCATTTCCCAGTGGAAATAAAAAACATTTCACAGAAAAAAATTCCATTAATCTGCCAAGCGTCTTCCAATTTCCATATGCTTAGATTTGCTTCTCTGGTGCATTATACCATTTGCAAATGTTTATTTGCTTGGCCAGTCTGAGTCATTACATTTTGTCATGTTGTATCATAACTGTGAAAAACAAGTGAAAACTAAGTATGCCTTTCAACTAACAACCTGTGATTGCTCTCTAACCAAATTATACACATTTTGTTGTTGTTGCTTAATAAACCTTCCTGGTCAGTATAGCACGAGTTCAAAACAGTCAGAATCCCATGGGTGCATTTATCTAAAAATAAATAAATTAAACATTAGATTTTATTGATGTGTTTCTTCCTCCAGGCTGAAAGCATTTTATCCCAAAGGCAGCAATTACTCTAGTGCTATGAAATTATGCAAGCAATTATGGTGTTCCTAACCAGTAAATTTATCAAGCATGACTGCCATCCTCACATTTACATGTTCACACAGTCTTAGTCACCAGGAGGAAAATCCGAATACTGTACATGAGAGCTGTTACTTTACAAAACATAATACCTGAAAATAAAAGGAAGCACAGAAAGGAAAGGAAAAACAGACCTGAAGCAGAGAGAGAACCTTTATGAAAGACAAAAGCGGGTCAAGGAACACGAGGAACAAACTGAAATGTTCTAAAATGCAGAGCTTTACAGAATCAACATTAACTACATTTTCTGCCCACTTTATTAAGAAGCGAGTATTTATTTCCAACCCACGCTGAGAAAAAAGGTGGCTTAACATACCTAACCCCTTTTAGAAGCAACAAAATAGAAAAATTCACTATTTGGTGCCTTACGTAAACAAGTGAATGTTGCTGCATTCTGAAGCCAAACATTCAGGTCTAATTAACTAATATAAACAGCTCTAATGTTGCATATACATGGATATAGTTTAATGCAATCATGTCACATAACTGATTTTAAAGTAGAGATTCATGGGAACTTAATGAGGAATTTTAACCAAGGATTGAAATTCATCCCAATCAGTAGCTGATACCCCCCTTCCCATGTGACATTTTTACCTCATCTTAAATATAGCATCTGGGTGGTCTTTATGGCTTATATTGTGGTGAAATTCCTCCCACAATGTGATGTCATGACCATGGTTCTGACAGTTTGCTGTTTGTGAACCCCATTTCATTGTGGGAAATAATGGCTTTTTTTCAGCTGCCAGGTAGGCAATATCTCCCTCTGTGCATAGAACTCTCAGTAACAAACATTCCTTTCATATCACCTGGCAGAACTAAAGATGTCACCAATGATACATTTCAGAATGTCAATCAGGGAGTGCAAAGGTTTTTTAATGGACAATCACTGACTAAATAATCTAGAAATATATTTTGTAAAAATGAGCAATTTTTTTTTCATTATGTTATTTTCACTACAGTTCCTCTTTAACCACTTCACCACTGAGGGGTTTTACCCCCTGACCACCAGAGCAATTTTCACCTTTCAGCGCTCCTTTCATTCATTCGTCTATAACTTTATTATTACTTATCGCAATGAAATTAACTATATCTTGTTTTTTTCCGCCACCAATTAGGCTTTCTTTAGGTGGGACATTATGCCAAAAATTATTTTATTCTAAATGTGTTTTAATGGGAAAATATGAAAAATGTGGGAAAAAAATTAATTATTTTTCAGTTTTCGGCCATTATAGTTTTTAAATAATGCATGCTACTGTAATTAAAACCCATGAAATTTATTTGCCCTTTTGTCCCGGTTATAAAACCGTTTAAATTATGTCCCTATCACAATGTTTGGCGCCAATATTTTATTTGGAAATAAAGGTGCATTTTTTTCAGTTTTGCGTCCATCCCTAATTACAAGCCCATAGTTTATAAAGTAACAGTGTTATACCCTCTTGACATAAATATTTAAAAAGTTCAGTCCCTAAGGTAACTATTTATGTATTTTTTTTATTGTAAATTTTTCAATTTTTTTTTAATTACAAAAAAAAAATGGGGAGTGTGGGAGGTAATGATTTAATTTTTTGTGTAACACTAATTTATTTCTATGTAAAAAATGCTTAGGTGTAGTTTTACTATTTGTCCACAAGATGGCAACAGTAACTTTTTGTTTATTGCGACCTGCGAGTGTCCTTCCGGACGCTCGCAGGAAGTACTAGGAGGTAGTGTTGGGCGAACAGTGTTCGGGTTCTGCAGAACATCACCCTGTTCGGGTGATGTTCGAGTTCGGCCGAACACCTGGTGGTGTTCGGCCAAACTGTTCGCGTTTGCCCGAACGGCTCAATTCCTGGCCGAACCTGGCCGAACAGGGCCCCTGTTCGGCGGAACAGGGCCCTGTTCGGCCGAATACGGCCCCCCTATGGGGTCGCAGGCATAAGGGGGGAGCATGCCCTGATCGCGGGGGGGGGGGGGGGGGCGGAAATTCCCCCCACCCCCTCCGCTAGCGCTCCCCCCTCTGCCCGCTTCCCAATACAAAAGTTTAAGGAAAGTACCGGTGGTGAGGTCAGAGAAAGGGCGGAAGTACCACAAGGGTACTACCGCTGAACCGCCCGCTGCCCGGCCTCCCTCAACGCGTCACTCTCCGGACTCCTCCTCCTCACTCCACAGTGCCACTGCCAGGCCATCCACTACCACCGGTACTTTCCTTAAACTTTTGTATGGGGAAGCGGGCAGAGGGGGGAGCGCTAGCGGAGGGGGTGGGGGGAATTTCCGACCCCCCCCCCCCCAGCGATCGGGGCATGCTCCCCCCTTATGCCTGCGACCCCATAGGGCCCCCAAAAGCGGGATGTTCGGGGAGTTCGGGGTTCGGCCCGAACATGCCGAACATCGCGGTCATGTTCGGCGAACTTTCCCGAACCCAAACATCCAGGTGTTCGCCCAACACTACTAGGAGGCTGTGAGTGTTTGTTTTTTTTCACAATGATCGCGCTGCCCATCGGAGAGCAGCGGATCATTGCGGGGCTTAGATCAACGAACGGGAATGGATTTTCCCGTTCATTGATCTCCGGGCGAGCGGGCGGCAGCGTGTTTACTAGCGGCGGGCGGCGTGTTTACGAGCGGGAGCACGGACAGCGGTGGATGCGCGGAAAGTATGGATTTCTCCGTCCCTGGGGGTTAAAGGATGGAAAAAGGGACGGAGAAATTCGTACAGGCGGGGGTAAAGTGGTTAAGTTAGTGTCAAGGACACCTATCTCTATATATTGTAATGCATTGAGTTAGCAGCAATTCTATTTATGGACTCGCTCGCCCACTCTATGCCATATAAGGAGAAGGCCCCAACTTTGTTCCTGGAAAAGCATCTCTGTGCTTTTCTTATGGCTGGGTTACCTCCTCCACAGCTCAGCCTCCAGCTCTGTAGCCCACCCCCAGCACTGTCGGTGAGGAGTAACCTGTGAGATTACTTTCTTCATAGATACTTACCTCAGTAGAAGGAAACCTCTGGATGGCCCAGAGGCTTTTCTGATCTTCTTCCACTCCACTAATGATTGCCGGGACTCAATCTTCATGGCGGTGCTTCCGTCCATGTACGTGGACACACTGCACAGACGCAAGTATAGCCGGTACATGCGCAGTAGCAAAATGCCACTTATGCTAGGCATGCATGTGCTCGTGCCGGCACAGCCTACATAAATGGATTTGCAGCTGCGAAAACTTATTTGACAAGCCCTTGTTGAATATGTCCGGAGGGGCCCAGAGCTGGATTGAGGAGGAGACGGGAAGCCTCTGGATTATTCAGAGGCTTCAGTATACTAAAGGTATACTATCTCTATATATTGTAATGCATTGAGTTAGCAGCAATTCTATTTATGGACTCGCTCGCCCACTCTATGCCATATAAGGAGAAGGCCCCAACTTTGTTCCTGGAAAAGCATCTCTGTGCTTTTCTTATGGCTGGGTTACCTCCTCCACAGCTCAGCCTCCAGCTCTGTAGCCCACCCCCAGCACTGTCGGTGAGGAGTAATCTGTGAGATTACTTTCTTCATAGATACTTACCTCAGTAGAAGGAAACCTCTGGATGGCCCTGAGGCTTTTCTGATCTTCTTCCACTCCACTAATGATTGCCGGGACTCAATCTTCATGGCGGTGCTTCCGTCCATGTACGTGGACACACTGCACAGACTCAAGTATAGCCGGTACATGCGCAGTAGCAAAATGCCACTTATGCTAGGCATGCATGTGCTCGTGCCGGCACAGCCTACATAAATGGATTTGCAGCTGTGAAAACTTATTTGACAAGCCCTTGTTGAATATGTCCGGAGGGGCCCAGAGCTGGATTGAGGAGGAGATGGGAAGCCTCTGGATTATTCAGAGGCTTCAGTATACTAAAGGTAAGTATCTAACGTTGTTTGTCACAGGTACTCTTGAAAAGAGAGGTGCATGGTAGAGGTGAGGTGGGTATCATGCTATGTTTGGTGGCAGTGCTGGGCATGGCCAGTGGTGACTGCCGGCAGTGACAGTTTTATCTTGTTGGCCTTCCTCTGTCTGCTGCAGACAACATGCTGACGACATGGATATTACATGGCTTTTAGGAAGCCATCAGGCTGTACTTAAGGTTTGCAAGATCACTGCTGCTTGCCAAAAATCAACATGCAAGAACCTTATTAAATCTGTACAGGTATAACCCATCTTGTATGCCTGACTTAAAGGATCACTGTTGCAAAAAATGTAAAAATACATGTGTGCATATTTATAAAATGTACATTTGTCCTACAGTAAAATGCACAATAAATTACTTTTTTCTTATGTGACTGCAAAGTAGGTTGTAAACATCTGAAAGATCTGACAGGTTCTGGACTAGTCCATCTCATTATGGGGGATAAAGGAAATACTAGTAATCTCCCACAAGGAGATGGACAAGTCCAAAAATGAGTCCGATTTATATTACCTACTGTTTGACTTTTTTCGTGATAGTGGTCCTCTAATGTGAGTGTAAAGCAAATCACCAGGCCAGTTATACTCATCTGATATTGCTCTTGGTTGCTGTGTGTGGCCTCCTCCTACTAGCCTCCCCCCCCCCATAGGACAGTACATTCCCTGGACCAAGCCAAATAGGCATGGTTTGTCACTGCCTTCTAGCTGTCAGCCAAAACAATTACATGGTAAAATTCATATTTCCCAGGTCTATCAATACTTCAGTCGGGTAGCTCATCTTCCTTTTGTATTTACAGTTTATCTTAAATCATCAGGATATGGTAAACGCTGCTGTGTGAAGGGTAGAGATGGATGTTGAAGGAACAAGATCATGAAGGAAGGTTGTGCTGAATGTTTAAGTTAAAAGCTTCCAGTGTCTTAAAATTCTAGCTCATACATAATAATGTTCTTCCTCATAAGTACCAAATCAGGATGTGTTACACTAAAGATTTGTTTCCCTGGGGATAATTGTAGTAAAAAATGGATTCAGTTATTTATGGTACCATAAAATGTCTCCTCACAGTCTTGGGCATGATATAAAATTGTGGCATGCTACTTTATATAGCAAAATCTACATTAGTTGTGAGTGAGAAAAAAAGCAGAAAGCAAAATAAAAATGTCAGCGTTGCACAATGTTGTGTATAACTGTCGTTAACCAGTCCTGAGATTTTATCCTGAAACTATGGAAAAGGAAAAGACATTGGTTCCAAGACGGATGACACTGCATTTTTATCAGTCATCAAGGATGAATTATGGTACTAATCAGAAAATTTCACATTAATATTTTCTTCAAAAGTGCGAAGAGAAAATACCATAAAATAAAGTGATACTAAACAAATAAGTACAGATAGTCTACAAAAAACATTTCAACAATGTCAGATAACATTTTAACGGTTGTGTTAAAGTGGACCTCCACTGTAAATTCCAAAGTGAATTTTACTAGCTAACTTAATTATAAATGCAGCTTAAGTTCCGCCCTCTACAACAATTTAGCCAACCATATAATCTTGTAAATACCCATCAAAAAAAGAATCTCGCATGCAAAAAGTTCAACCCAAGATTTCTCAATTTGTTACACCCCATTTATTGGAGAATATTAATTTAAGTTGACAAAGGCAGGAATAAAAGACATTCAAAGCTTTAACTTTCAAGATAAAAAAAAAAAACACTTTCAATTACCAAAAAAGAATTCCATACATTCCTGCAGGTAACGAGGGGACAAACTGAGGGAGGAGAGGGGCCCGTGCTGCCTGACACAAATGCGTCACTTAGCGTCATGGGCCAACCGCCCCTGGCTGTAGAGGTTAATGTTAGGGGTTAGGTTTACAGGTTAGCCTAAGAGTTTAGTGTTAGGCTTAGTTATAGGAGGGTTAGCGTTGGGTGCAGGGGCGTAGCAATAGAGGGTGCAGAGGTTGCGACCGCATCGGGGCCCTTGAGCCAGAGGGACCCCGAAGGGCCCTCCCTCAACTACAGTTTTAGCTCTCTATTGGTCCTGTGCTCATAATAATCACTTCTATAGAAACTTTGAATAGTGGAAATCATTAACAAACTGTTCCCCATCTCCCTCTTGCATCTCTGACACTGTAGCTGCCATTGGCAGGTTTTGGTGCGTCGTATCAATTGTTATGTATAGAGTGCTTGGGGGGGCCCCATTGTAAAACTTGCATGGGGGCGGCGGCCCACAGCTTCTTAGCTACGCCACTGGTTGGGTGATAAGATTAAGGGCAAGTGTTGTGTTATTTATACAGTATTTTGTTTTTTCTTAAGCCTTGATTCTTTTCTTTATTAAAATCAACACATTTTAACTATGAAAAATAAAACCTCTATAAACAATGATGTGAGTAGCAAAGAGAAACTAGACAGATAAAGGATGCTATAGTTTTCCTTAGCTGGACAGGAAGAGATCTTAGCAATGACATTGCTTTTTATTCTTCAATCAGTGGAGCTTTGACAAAGCCTGGTCTCCTGTAAAGCGAGCTCAGTAATGTGCCATAAGAGGAGCCCTGGTGGCTGCTGCATAGTGTGGCAAACTAGTATTATTATTTTTTCATTAGAGTAATTGCAATTGTGGGGGCAACAACAATCCTAATATGAAGATCACTTGATTCTAGATGAGGATGAGCAAATGTAGATTAACCTTTTACCTGCCAACTTAACTAGTTATTTCTTATGTGTGATGTTTTCCTTGCAAGCCTGCTTAGGCAGGGCACACACTTGTTAAAATAGTGTATGTTTTGCTGCATAGTGTGAAATGCGCACCACCGCACATACTGTACAATGAAAGTCAATGGCAGCTTGTGATTTGGGATTTTTTTTTCTTTGTGTTTCCATTTTTATATCACCTTCTAATCCTATAACAGCATAGTACAATTACAATATAGCAAAAAAAGAAAAATTGCATGTATAGGACTCCTAAAGGTTGAGGGTGGGAACTCAATGGTGGATGACCAAGGTAAGGCAGAGTTATTAAATGCTTTCTTTGCTTCTGTCTTCACAAAGGAAACAGCACTGTTGCAAATTACAGAGGCAGAAGAGTCTCAATCTTCTAACTGTAATATTAAATACTTAACGCAGGAAGAAGTGAAGGCAAGACTAAATAAATTAAAAATAGACAAGGCACCTGGCCCGGATGGCATGCATCCTCGGGTCCTAAGGGAATTAAGTTCAGTTATAGATAAACCCCTTTATCTTATCTTTTGTGACTCTCTTTCAACTGGCAGAGTCCCAGTGGATTGGCGTACAGCCCACATTTTCCCACTATTTAAGAAGGGCAAAAAATCAGATCCAGGAAATTATAGACCTGTAAGCTTAACATCAGTTGTATGCAAACTATTTGAGGGGTTACTAAGAGATACTATACATATACAATACAATACAATAACATTTCTATAGCGCTTTTCTCCCATAGGAGTCAAAGCGCTTAGGCTCTTTCAGATTCAGTAATTGGTAGTAGGATGAAGTATTCACACAACAAAAGTTATATTTCTGCAAATGCCAAACTGAACAGGTGGGTTTTCAGTCTGGATTTAAACACGTCCAGGGATGGAGCTGTCCTGATCTGTTGAGGTAAGGAGTTCCAAAACGTAGGGGCAGCATGACATAAGGCTCTGGGACCAAAAGTTTCCAAGTGGACTCTGGGTATGACTAGATTATTAGAACCTGTGGATCTGAGAATGCGGGAATTGCTACGTAGCTGCAACATATCTTTCATGTATCCAGGGCCTAGATTATTCAGGGATTTAAATGTCAGTAGGCCGATCTTGAATAGGACCCTCCATTCTATAGGTAGCCAGTGAAGGGAGTGCAGGACTGGCATTATGTGGCAGTGACGGGGTTGGTTGGTTAGCAGTCTGGCAGCAGTATTCTGTATCAGCTGTAGGCGGTACAAGACCTTTTTTGGAAGGCCAGTGTAGAGAGCATTACAGTAGTCCAGTCGGGATGTGATGAAGGCATGGACTAAGGTTGGCAGATCTTCTGGGGGGATGAGGTGCTTGATTTTTGCAATGTTATAAAAATAGGATGATTTCACCACAGCAGAGATTTGAGTTCTGAAGTCTAAATTCCCATCAATTAGAACTCCCAGGCTATGCACATGATCAGAGCTGCGTAGATCCGTGCCTCCTATTCCCAGTGGTGAAGACTGCAAGTTAAGTTGTTTTGTTATCATGCTCTGCCCTCCAGTCAGAAGGACTTCAGTTTTGTCTGCATGTAGTGTCAGCCAGTTGTCATTCATCCATTGCTGTAGTTCACGTAAGCAGGCGTTTATAGTTAGAGTTGGGTCTGACACACCAGGCTTGAAGTAAATATATAGTTGGGTGTCGTCTGCATAGCAGTGGTATGTCAGGCCATGTTTTTGGATTAGTTTTCAAGCGGTAACATGTAAATCGTGAAAAGCAGGGGAGAGAGGATTGAGCCCTGGGGCACCCCATACTTAAGTGATACAGGGGAGGACAGGAAGGGCCCCATAGACACTTTGTGGGTTCTGCCATTCAAGAAGGATTGGAACCACTGAAGAACTATGCCATTAATGCCGCAGTATTCCTGTAGCCTGTTTATCGAGATGTCATGGTCAACTGTATCAAAGGCTGCAGAAAGGTCTAGCAGTGTGAGGATCGAGCACTCTCCTCTGTCTCTTGCCATGAGCAGGTGGTTGCATATTTGGATGAGGGCAGTTTCAGTGCTGTGGTGTTTCCGGAAGCCAGACTGGAATGGGTCATAACTGTTGTTTTGTAGGATTTTGGCTTCTAGCTGGAGGTAAACAGCTTTTTCAATTAGCTTGCCCTGAAAGGGGAGGTTAGAGACAGGTCTGTAGTTGGTCATTGCATCTGGGTCCAGGAAGGGTTTTTTGAGGAGAGGCCTGATGATTGCTTCCTTCAGTAAAGCAGGAAATATCCCTGATTGTAAGGAACAGTTAACAATTTTGAGGAATACCGTTACGAACAGGTCGGGGCAGTTCAACATGAACTGTGTTGGGCCAGGATCCAGGTCACAGGTAGTTAGGCGGAGGTGAAGGAGGATGCTTGATGTGACTTCTTCATCAATTTCTTTGAAGTTTGACCAAGGTGTTACGTTATCTCTGCTAATGGTCTTCGGCACTATATTAGGCTCAGATGCTGTAAGTTGGATGGCGGACCTTATAGCGGAGACTTTGTCTGTAAAGAAATGGGCAAATTGGTCACAGAGGTCCTTTGAAGACTCGATATTACGTTTTTGACATGCCGGGTTGCAGAGTTTTTCCACTGTGCGGAACAGTTGGGCTGGTTTGTTAACTGCATTTGCAATCTCTTGTGATAGAAAGGATGATTTTTTTCCTGTTATTACCTTTTGGTAGTTCTTCAAGTGGAGGTTTAACCTCCTGAGCGGTATGGACGAGCTCAGCTCGTCCATCACCGCCGGAGGCTGCCGCTCAGGCCCTGCTGGGCCGATTTTCTGCAAATAAAAAGCAGCACACGCAGCCGGCACTTTGCCAGCCGCGTGTGCTGCCTGATCGCCGCCGCTCTGCGGCGATCCGCCGCGAGCAGCGGCGAAAGAGGGTCCCCCCAGCCGCCTGGGCCCAGCGTAGCCGGAACAAAAAGTTCCGGCCAGCGCTAAGGGCTGGATCGGAGGCGGCTGACGTCAGGACGTCGGCTGACGTCCATGACGTCACTCCGCTCGTCGCTATGGCGACGATCTAAGCAAAACAAGGAAGGCCGCTCATTGCGGCCTTCCTTGTTTATTCTGGGCGCCGGAGGCGATCGGAAGAACGCCTCCGGAGCGCCCTCTAGTGGGCTTTCATGCAGCCAACTTTCAGTTGGCTGCATGAAATATTTTTTTTTTTATTAAAAAAAAACCCTCCTGCAGCCTCCCTGGCGATCTCAATAGAACGCCGGGGTGGTTAAGGCATGTTTGTCTTCTGGGGACTGAGATTTGCGCCAAAGTCTCTCAAGTTTTCGGCCTTGTCTTTTCAGCTCTTTTATAGAGTTATCCAACCACTGTGCATGATGGTGTGGAGTAAGATATTTGATGCACAGAGGAGCAATGGTCTCAAAGGTGGAGGACACACATTTGTTGTATTTAAACACCAGAGTATCAGGGTCCAAGCTGGAGTCAGTCAATTCATTAAAGCTAAGGTTATCTCGGATATGTTGAGGTGTTAGCCCTTTTAAGCGGCGGTATTTTATTTGATTCTTGACCTGGCGTTTGACAGCTGGTATTGAGAGGGAGAAGTCGATAGTGTGATGGTCTGACCAGGCAACAGGATTAATTTCCACATTGGCTATTGACAGTCCAGTATGGAATATAAGGTCCAGAGTGTGACCTTTCCTGTGAGTAGCAGAGCTGATTGAATGAATCATACTCAAAATAGGAGACTGTTAGCAGTGGGGTCTGTGAGGAAACGCGGAAAAGCCGCCGCAAGGGCTCAGAGTGAGGCGGCTGTTTCCGTGTCTAACATGGCAGCACAACACGAAGAAACCGCCGCATGCCGCATGGGCAGAGCGGTGGAGTCCGCGTTGGATGCAGCGGATTGCACGCATGGCAAAGCTGCTGACATTGTGGCTGGACGCAGGGAGACCGCCGCTTGCTTGGAGAGCTGGGCAGCGGCCCCCGCGCCTGAATCAGCGGTTACATTGCAAGACATATCTGGTGTGGCTGGGACTGCTAGTCCACACAGGTTCAGAAGGACGCGCGCGCGCGCTGAGAGGCAGAGCTTATATGACAGCCAGAGAAGAGTCAGCTGACCAAGCGGGTCAGCTGACATTTTCACCACCTTCCATTGGTCCAGCACTTAGGGGTGGTGCTGGTGAGCACTGTAGTATATATAGTGGATGCTGGTCATTTCTCTGGTGTCTGCCGTTGCGATCACTACGTGGTAGCACTCAGACCTTGTCTGTATCTGTGTTCTAGCATAGTTTCCAAAGGTGTTGATGATCAAGGAACTCACACCTTAGCATTAGGAATATTGAACTGTACTATTTGTTATGACCTTCTGCCTGCCTGACTATTTCTCTGAACTCTGATTCTGTACCTTGCTATTTCTGATATCCTGTTGCCAAACTCTGCTCATTCCTGGACTCTGTATTTGCCTCCTGATTCTGTACTTTGCTATTCTGATACTCCGTTGCCAAACCCTGTCTGTTTATTGGGTTCCGTATCTGTCTCCTGAATCTGTACCTTATCTGTCTGTGTGTTAACGACCTGGCTTGCCGACCTCAAGAACTGGCCTTACTGTTAGAGGCAGTTCCCAGATCTGTTAGTGACACCCTCTCTCTCTGGTGTCACTCACGCTCTGTCCTTCCTACACTCAGCCTAGCTCCTCCCCCGGGAGAGTCTAGGCCATCGGAAGGAACATACTTCTGTACTCAAAGTATACTGTTGCATCTAAGCACTCACTTGTTCTCTCTGGTGTCCAGAGGTTAGTAGATATATCTGATTATCGGTGATACTGCAGATCACCAATAATCGGGTATATTTTGTATTCCCGGTGATACTGCAGTTCACCGGTAATCAGACCCTCTCTGTGTTACACCGATCGTTACAGAACGGCAGACCAAAATGCAAATGGACGCACACACTGACCGTCTGGGCCCACTTCGGTGGAAAACATCAACCAAGTGCTGGGTAGTCGCAAGACCATGATTGAAGCCTTGTCTGGTTCTTTACAAACCCTCCAGACAGCAGTGGATGAGGTGCGATCCCCTCCTAGCTCTGACATACGTTTGCCTGTTCCTGAGAAATTTTCTGGTCACAGATCTGACTTCCGAAATTTTAGAAGTAGAGTGTTATCTTACTTTGAGTTGAGACCCCGATCTTCTGGAACTATGGCCCAAACGGTCACATTTATTAAGACTTTGTTATCAGGCGATTCTCAGACGTGGGCGTACAGTTTGCCCACCGGAGATTTGGCCCTCTCCTCAGTGGATGAATTTTTTAAAGCTTTGGCGGTAATTTACAACGACCCAGACCTTGCTGCGACCTCTGAGCGGAAGCTCAAGCTTTTGCGTCAAGGCAAGGGTACGGTCGAAGATTACGCAGCCGAATTTAGGAGGTGGTCAGTTTCAGCCAGGTGGGACACCTAATCCCTCTTCTTATCAGGGTTGTCAGATGAGGTCTCAGATCTCATGTTAAGTCTGCCTGAACCTAAAACAGTCGATGAGGCCATTTCATCGGCCATTCGAGTCGACCGCAGACTGCGCTATCAGAAACAGACCCGGGGTAGTAGTCATGTAAGAATGGTGTCCTACGCTGCGCCTTCAGTAACTCCACCTCCTCCTGTCTCGCCTCTACCCGAACCAATGCAAATTGGTCGGTCGAAACTATCCCAAGTGGAGCGAAGACGTAGGATGTCTGAGCGGCTGTGTCTTTACTGCGCAGAGGGGGGGTCATAGAATACGTAATTGTCCTAACAAGCCGGGAAACGCTATCGTCTAGGAGTTGTAGGGGGTAACACCCTAGGCACGCGACTTTACCCCTAGAAGATAAACGGTTACTTCTTCCTTGTACTGTCACGTGGGAAGATAAAAGTGAGGTTTCTGAGGCTTTTGTTGATTCAGGCTCTGCAGCTAATTTTATGGATTTCGAATTTGCAAAGAAATTGGGTATTCCGCTCACCCCGGTAGAACCACCCATTCAGGTTACAGCAGTAGATGATTCCCCCCTGCAAAGTAATCATCTGCTGTCTCAGACATCAGAGGTGGAAGTCACTATAGGGGTGCTACATAAAGAGAAACTGCAGTTTTGTGTGTTACGCATGACCACCTCCACAGTCATCCTTGGCATGCCGTGGCTGCACTTACACTCTCCACAGATCAATTGGGCTACCGGTCAGCTAACTAGCTGGTCAACTCACTGTTTTCAGCAGTGTTTAGGGAGGGTGACACTGGGCCAGACCAGGATTCATTTGGAGGGGGTACCAGTACAATATTCCGAGTATTCCGATGTGTTCTGTCCCAAGGCTGCTGATAAATTACCTCCACATCGCCCGTTTGATTGCCCCATCGATCTCCGATCTGGTTGCATGCCTCCTAGGGGTAATCCTTACAATTTGTCTGGGCCAGAGAAAGTGGCCATTCAGGAGTACATTCGTGAGAATTTAGCCAAGGGATTCATTCGCCCTTCCCGGTCGCCCGCTGGCACAGGGTTCTTTTTTGTTGAGAAAAAAGACGGAGGCCTGCAGCCATGTATTGATTACTGGGGCCTGAATAAAATCACAGTGAAGAATGCTACCCTTTGCCCCTGATAGATGACTTGTTTACACAGATTACCGACGCTAAGATCTTTTCAAAGTTGGATTTACGGGGACATACAACCTGGTGCGGATCAGAAAGGGCGACGAATGGAAGACGGCCTTTAACACGCCCGACGGGCATTGCGAGTACCTAGTGATGCCCTTCGGGCTGTGTAACGCCCCGGCCGTCTTCCAGGAACTGATTAATGAGGTATTCAGGGAGGTATTGGGCAAATTCGTGTTAGTATACCTAGATGATATACTTATCTTTTCAAACAACCTCTCTGAGCACAGGACACACGTCAAGTTTGTATTGGACAAACTAAGGCAAAACATGCTTTACGCTAAATTGGAGAAATGCATCTTCGAGGTGACATCTGTCACCTTTTTAGGGTACATAATTTCCACCTCGGGCCTGTCTATGGATCCTGCCAAGGTCTCTGCTGTGTTGGAATGGCCTCAACCAGTGGGGTTAAAATCTCTTCAGAGATTTTTAGGCTTTGCCAATTACTATAGAAGGTTCATAAAGGGGTACTCCACTGTCATTGCACCCCTCACCTGTCTCACTAAGAAAGGGGCAGATACTACCCACTGGTCTCCACAGGCTCTGCATGCATTCTCCACTTTGAAAGATTTGTTTTGCTCTGCACCCATCCTAAGACACGTTGACACCTCCTATCCCTTTATTGTTGAGGTGGACGCCTCGGAGGTCGGAGTAAGGGCTGTGCTGTCCCAGCGGTCAGGGTTGCAGGATAGATTGCACCCATGTGCCTATTTTTCTCGTAGGTTCTCTCCGGCAGAGAGAAACTACGATATAGGCAACAGGGAGCTCCTGGCCATCAAATTGGCCTTTGAAGAATGGCGTCATTGGTTGGAAGGAGCAGAACATACGATTACAGTTTACACTGATCACAAAAATTTAAAATACATCGAGGGAGCTAAGAGATTAAGCCCCCGTCAGGCTCGATGGTCATTGTTCTTCTCGAGATTCAGATTTATAATTACGTACACTCCAGGGAGCAAAAACATTAAGGCAGATGCCCTGTCTAGATGCTTTGAGCCGGAGACAGCACAGCCCTCCGCCCCAGAGACCATTGTCCCACAGAAACTGGTACTAGCAACAACTGAGACTTGGGAAGATTGGACAGAGACTTTAGGTCCCTTTCAGCAGGACGTCCCGGAGGGGAAGCCCGAAGGGGTTATATTTATTCCACTGCCATTTCGTCTTCAGATTTTACAGATGTTCCATTCACACAAAAATGCGGGACACCCTGGGGCCTCCAGAACACAGGACCTTGTGGCCAGATGCGCTTGGTGGCCTTCTCTGGCAACCGATTGCAAGGAGTTTGTTAGAGAGTGTGCGGTGTGTGCGAGGAGTAAGCCCTCTCGGCTGGCACCTGTGGGAACGTTGCAGCCCTTGCCCACCCCGAGTGAGCCATGGAGCCACTTGTCCATGGATTTTGTGGGTGAGCTCCCCAGGTCTGAGGGCATGTCAGTCATTTGGGTGGTAGTCGACCGCTTTAGTAAAATGGCCCATTTTGTGCCCTTGAAAGGACTTCCCTTCGGCCCAGGAATTGGCCAATTTGTTCATCATCCACGTTTTCCGATTGCATGGCATTCCGGAAAACATAGTGTCAGATAGGGGAGTCCAATTTGTTTCTAGATTTTGGAGGGCATTTTGTCACCAAATGGGCATGGAACTGTCATTTTCGTCGGGCTACCACCCACAGACCAATGGTCAGATGGAAAGAGTCAATCAATCATTGGAACAGTTTTTGAGGTGTTACGTTGCAGAGGCGCAAAATGATTGGGTCAAGTTTTTGCCCTTCGCAGAATTTGCGCACAATAATTTGAAAAGTTCTTCCTCGGGATTTTGTCCATTCCAGATAGTGACCGGGAAGTTGCCTAAATTCTCCCCATTGCCAGTCGCCTCCACTCCATTTCCAGCTCTTGAGGCCTGGCAAAGGTCATTTAACCAACCTGGCGTTCTATTAAGATCGCCAGGGCGGCTGCGGGAGGTTTTTTTTTTAAAAACTATTTCATGCAGCCAACTGAAAGTTGGCTGCATGAAAGCCCACTAGAGGGCGCTCCGGAGGCGTTCTTCCGGCGGCCAAAAGTAACACGGAAGGCCGCAATGAGCGGCCTTCCGTGTTTTGCTTACTTCGTCGCCATGGCGACGAGCGACGTCCTGACGTCAGCCGCCTCCGATCCAGCCCTTAGCGCTGGCCGGAACTATTTGTTCCGGCTGCGCAGGGCTCAGGCGGCTGGGGGGACCCTCTTTCGCCGCTGCTCGCGGCGGATCGCCGCAGAGCGGCGGCGATCAGGCAGCACACGCGGCTGGCAAAGTGCCGGCTGCGTGTGCTGCACTTTATTTGATGAAAATCGGCCCAGCAGGGCCTGAGCGGCACCCTCTGGCGGTAATGGATGAGCAGAGCTCGTCCATACCGCTAAGATGGTTAAAGACATGTGGTGGATCGTGAAAAATAATTTGGAGAAGGCGTTTCAAAGTCAAAAAGGTCAAGCTGACAAAAGACGTTCCTTAGAGTGGAGGTTTTTACCAGGAGACTTAGTCTGGGTGTCCACACGTCACTTGACCTTGAAACAGCCCTCAGCTAAGTTGGGGCCCAGGTATGTGGGTTCATTTCCAGTAACTAGAAAGATCAACGATGTCACTTATGCCATTGATCTTACTGCCAGTATGCGTGGCATGAGATCCTTTCATGTGTCCCTGCTTAAGCCAGCAGTCCATGTGGGTCCCACTCCACCTCCTCCTGTGATGATAGATGGCCAACCTGAGTACGAAGTAGAGAAGATTTTAGACTCTCGCATAGTTAAGAACTCAGTACAATATCTGGTTCATTGGAAAGGGTATGGTATTGAGGAGAGATCATGGGTACCTGAATGTCGCATGCATGCTGACAAATTAAGAAGGGAGTTCCACGCGTTGCATCCTGAGAAGCCTGGTAGGAGCTGTCCGGAGTCCACTCCTCAGGAGGGGGGGGGGGGGGGTACTGTGAGGAAACGAGGGAAAAGCCGCCGCAAGGGCTCAGAGTGAGGCAGCTGTTTCCGCGTCTAACATGGCGGCACAACGCGAAGAAACCGCCGCATGCCGCATGGGCAGAGCGGTGGATTCCGCGTTGGATGCAGCGGATTTCACGCATGGCAAAGCTGCTGACATTGTGGCTGGACGTGGGGAGACCGCCGCTTGCTTGAAGAGCCTGAATCAGCGGATACATTGCAAGACATATCTGGTGTGGCTGGGACTGCTAGTCCACTGCGCCCAAAGTTGGTTAACTGCGCAAATAAATACACTTACGGACGGCATCCCCTGATGAAGGCGTAAGGGCCGAAATCCGGATCGGGATACACATTTTTACATGCAATAAACCAAGAATCCGTCCGTAAGTGTATTTATTTGCGCAGTCAACCAACTTTGGGCGCAGTCTGCACTATTAGGTTGTCCCCTCTGTGTCTCCGTACTCAGGAAATAGCCAACACTTGCTTGGGTAGCAACTGGAACGCAGCGCGTGACGTCACACACGGCGGACGTAGAGGAAGACGGATTCACCGTCCTCGCGCGAGCTTTGAGCCGCGCCGCATCTGAGGGATTTCCCTGTACTCCGGGACTGATCGGACTGTGGCTAGGAGGGTCCTCTGCACTTGGGGTAACCACCATACTCCAGAGAGGTACTGTGCCATTCAGATACATTAAGAAACCGACATTTGTTTCCATATGGGAAGGAACATTACGGTTGTTGTCTATGTTCCTTTGAGAAGAGACTTTCCTGCAAGATTTGTATTGTGGCAATAAGTTTGAGCGCCGGGTGCTCCAGTTTTTGTACAATTACTAGGTAATGCCTAATGATGTTGATCCAGGGATTTTATCTGATTGCCATCTGGAGTCGGGAAGGAATTTTTCCCTTTTGGGACTAATTGGACCATGCCTTGTAATGGTTTTTTCGCCTTCCTCTGGATCAACAGGGATATGTGAGGGAGCAGGCTGGAGTTGTACTTTGTACTGGTTGAACTCGATGAACGTATGTCTTTTTTCAACCAAAATAACTATGTAACTATGTAACTATGTATAAAATGCAAACAAAAACATGATTGCATTGAAATACAAAAATAAAAATTGTCTGCAATACTGAGCAGTCAAGTGTGGTATTCTAATAATTATTAGGCACAGTACAAGTTCACATTACAGTACAACTACTGTAGCAGTTAAAAAAATTAAGTAGGAGTGGTGAAGTAGTGTAGTACTAACTCCCCCCACTATATGGCAGTGTTGGAAGGCAGGATAGTTAGGAAACAACTTCCTCTATCAGTTCCTGTATAGTATTGTCCATGGGCTTTCTGAGTATACTCATCAGCAGTGCCGCTGCTATGAGATAATTTGCGTGTGGCGCCCAAATGTTAAAGAAATGAACTTGGCTGTCACTGTGAGCACAACATGTTGTCAATGAGCCTGCATGCATAGGTAGAAGACTGCAGCTTATAACTTCCATGCTTATTTATGTATATAGTGTCCAAGGTCATCTATCAAAATAGGAATGGAATAGTGGACTAATTGACTAGCAACCAAGCATATACCTTGTTTTGTTTAACAGCAAAGACCTGATTAGTTGCTTATGGAAATGCCATTGCTCAATGAATGTATTTAACTTTTTTTCTAGTATTCCGTTTACCTGCCTTTGGGGGAAAAAGTCCCCATACTAAAATCAGCATTGGAAATGGCTGCTTTCAGGAACATATTCACACAAATGTCATACTCATGACTGGGCCACTCAAGAAAACATTCACAATGCAATGTATGCTTGAGCCAGGAAAAATGTCCCTGATTAAAGGTTGTTTGCATCAAGCAGCTAGTGGTTTGATTGATTCTTGATTAGATATCTGTTGAGATGTATTTGGTACCGAGCAGGGGTATAACTGGAAAGTGCTGCCCCCCATCAACATTTTGAATAAGGCCCCCTCCAGATCACAGCTTTATATTGTCGTTGTGCTCCCTCCTCCAGATATAATTATTATTTTTTTTTTGACCCCCGTGAGTACTAGGTAGCCTCTGTGCACACCACTTACCCACATAGCAGAATTAGATAGCAGTTGCCCGCTCATAGGAGTATCAGAGTAATCTTGCTCACCATTTACCCAAACCCCTCTTGCTATTGGGTAGCCTCTGTCTCTCCCAAATCCCCCGATCCCTCCCCCCCCCCCCCCACACACACACAAGATATAGCCAAGCACTGGCAGTGCAGTATGTCATTTTACCAGAGGTGTATCTGGGTAATATAGCACCTATGGCAAACACTGAAATTGCGCCCCATATCCATTTGTGCCCCATATCCAATTGCATCCGATATCCATACTGGAGGTGTCCACCCCAGTATTTGTAGCCAGAGGTGCCTCCCAGAATACATGGTGAGAATTAGCTCCCCAGTATTGTTAAGCAGAGGTAGCCCCCAGTATAGGTCACCAGAGTTAGCCACCCAGTATAAGTAGCCAAATTGCCAGAGATCACTCCCTAGTATAGGTAGCCAGAAGTAGCTTTCCCAGTATAGGTAGTGAACCAGTTTAGGTTGCCCTCCCAGCAAAGGTAATTAGATGAGTCCCCCCCTCCCCCGTATAAGTAGCCCCCCATTATTGGTTGCTAGAGTTAGCCCCCCGAGTATAAATAATGAGTGGCATCCCTCAGTATGGTGGTAAAGCATGAGGGAGGAGGGGGAAGCCATGGTGTCGATGGTGATGTAGCGCCCATGGCACAAGCCATGCCTGCACCCCTCTACATACGCCTCTGCATTTTACTACAGGCTATCCTTCCCCTCTTTATTGAAGCTCTGTACCATACTGCATATCTTCTTGCAGCTCCTGTTTATGCACATGATGTGACATGCATCAGGAGTCGCAAGGCTGTACAGACAAGCTGTAGAATCAGTCACTATTACCTAGACAATGTACAATTGGGCAGAGATCGCTTGTCATATCAGTCAGTTATGAAGCCATGTATTGCCTGCATTACCATTATATATAATAGATTATATATTAAGCAGCACAATGTAATAACCTATTGTCTAAGTTGCAGATGTTCACATTACATTTTCTGATTGTGTTCACCGCAATCTGTATCTATGGATAAGCAACATCTTATGTGCTTTGCGAGATACAAATCCTTTCCTTTAGTGTATAAGTGAATGGTCAGCAGTTCCAGAGGTCGACATTTGATATATTGGATGTGGCAAAGCCAAAGTGATCAAGATATTGCAAGATTTCTGTTTAAGCTTTGACCTTAGTTGAACTCTGCCAGGCTATCGTGCCAAAGATCTTAGATTTCTTTCTTTTATAAAGCTGGGTATTTGTGTACAATTTATGTGTGGGATGAAAGAACTGATGCTGAGATTTAGTCTCTTTTCCAAGAATCGTATTATGCAGACTCTAGAGGCAGAGGAGATGCTTTTCTAATGAAAGACTTGGACATTTTAATGAAATGGTCGTGTAAGCTATGAGTGATGCCAGGGCTTTGCTGTGATTTTGTGAGCTTTTTTCACCTTCAGCTACTTTCAGTTGTAGAAGCAACCGACTGAGCAGATTACCAACAAAGAGCACACTCAAATATCATATGTAAATGTGTTTTATGTGCATTTGTTATAGTTACTTTGTTCTAGTTACTGTGTTGTTAGTACTTTGTAGTTATTTAGTCTACTAATACAGTAAAACTTTGTATTATCAATTTCTGATCACTCAAAACATTAGTCAAAATCACACCACACAAAAAGTATATCCCATTTTCAAAATGTTGTGTGTGTGCCTCAGACACCAAAATGAAGCTGCCATGTGCCCCCAGATACCAGAATTGAATAGCCACATGCCTCAAAAAACCTGAAGTAGGAAGTCATGTGCCTCAAGATTTCAGAATAAAGCTGCCATATGCCCCCACTCGCCAGATACCAGATTGAAGGAGGCAAGTCCCCTTAGATTCTCAAACTATGTAGCCATGTGTTCCCCAGATGCAATAATTAACCACTTGAGGACCGTGTGCTTTAACCCCCTTAAGGACCAGGCACTTTTTTTCCATTCAGACCACTGCAGCTTTCACGGTTTATTGCTCGCTCATACAACCTACCACCTAAATGAATTTTGGCTCCTTTTCTTGTCACTAATAAAGCTTTCTTTTGGTGCTATTTGATTGCTGCTGCGATTTTTACTTTTTATTATATTCATCAAAAAAGACATGAATTTTGGCAAAAAAATGATTTTTTTAACTTTCTGTGCTGACATTTTTCAAATAAAGTAAAATTTCTGTATACATGCAGCGCAAAAAATGTGGACAAACATGTTTTTGATGAAAAAAAACCCATTCAGCCTATATTTATTGGTTTGGGTAAAAGTTATAGCATTTACAAACTATGGTGCAAAAAGTGAATTTTCCCATTTTCAAGCATCTATGACTTTTCTGACCCCCTGTCATGTTTCATGAGGGGCTAGAATTCCAGGATAGTAGAAGGCACAACAGAGGCTATTCTTCCTGCGCCAACTTAAAAAATTCGGCATGCCTCGGGAGCTGCTGGCCAGCTTCTACACCGCTACCACAGAGTCCATACTTTGCTCCTCAGTCATAGTCTGGTATGCCAGCACAATGGCTAGTGACAGACGTAAGCTGCAAAGAATCATTAGTGAGGCAGAAAAGATCATCGGATCACCCCTACCACCTCTCGATCTCCTCCACGCAGCTAGGATGAGGAAGAGGGCCATCAGGATCTCCTGCGATCCCTCCCACCCTGGCAGCCGCTTCTTTGAGCGTCTCCGGTCCGGCCGGCACTTCCGAACCATTCCTTCCAAGACCACCAGGTGCAGGAACTCTTTCTTCCCCCAGGCAGTTCTACTGCTCAACAACACAGACTCGTGACTACTTCCAAGTCCACAATCAGCACGCTTGCCTTAGGTGCTGCTCTTCTGCCTTATAGTCTGTATCTAGCTCACGCTAACACAGCGAAGCCATCATACTGTTAATGAATGCTTGAACTCCGCCAAGGTTATCTTGTAAAGGCTGCTAGAACGTAAAATGGTAGCAATTGCAGTCGTAAAATGTACTATTGTTGTTTGTGTATCATAGCCACATATGTAATATGGACATTCTGTTACTGTGTACTTTGCCTAAGCCATGTGTACCACAAGCAATTCCGAGTACGGTACCCCCGCACTTGGCGAATAAATCCTTCTTGTATCTTGTATCTTGTATCTTGTATAAATACCCCCCATATGACCCCATTTTGGAAAGAAGACATCCCAAAGTATTCACTGAGAGGCATAGTGAGTTCATAGAAGATATTATTTTTTGTCACAAGTAAGTGGAAAATGACACTTTGTGACAAAAAAAAAAAAGTTTCCATTTCTTCTAACTTGCGACAAAAAAAAATGAAATCTGCCACGGACTCACCATGCCCCTCTCTGAATACCTTGAAGTGTCTACTTTCTAAAATAGGGTCATTTGTGGGGTGTGTTTACTGTCCTGGCATTTTGGGGTGTGCCTAATTGTAAGCACCCCTGTAAAGCCTAAAGGTGCTCATTGGACTTTGGACCCCTTAGCGCAGTTAGGCTGCAAAAAAGTGCCACACATGTGGTATTGCCGTACTCAGGAGAAGTAGTACAATGTGTTTTGAGGTGTATTTTTACACATACCCATGCTGGGTGGGAGAAATATTTCTGTAAAAGACAATTTTTTGATTTTTTTTTACACACAATTGTCCATTTACAGAGAGATTTCTCCCATCCAGCATGGGTATGTGTAAAAATACACTCCAAAACACATTGTACTACTTCTCCCGAGTACGGCGATACCACATGTGTGGCACTTTTTTGCACCCTAACTGTGCTAAGGGGCCCAAAGTCCAATGAATACCTTTAGGATTTCACAGGTCATTTTGCGGAATTTGATTTCCAGACTACTCCTCACGGTTTGGGGCCCCTAAAATGCCAGGGCAGTATAAGAACCCCACTAATGACCCCATTTTAGAAAGAAGACACCCCAAGGTATTCCGTTAGGAGTATGGTGAGTTCATAGAAGATTTTATTTTTGTCACAAGTTAGCGGAAATTGATTTTAATTGTTTTTTTTTCACAAAGTGTCATTTTCCGCTAACTTGTGACAAAAAATAAAATCTTCTATGAACTCACCATACTCCTAACGGAATACCTTTGGTGTCTTCTTTCTAGAATGGGGTCATTTGTGGGGTTCCTATACTGCCCTGGCATTTTAGGGGCCCTAAACCGTGAGGAGTAGTCTTGAAACCAACAATGTCGCAAAATGACCTGTGAAGTCCTAAAGGTACTCATTGGACTTTGGGCCCCTTAGCGCACTTAGGGTGTAAAAAAGTGCCACACATGTGGTACCGCCGTACTCAGGAGAAGTAGTATAATGTGTTTTGTGGTGTATTTTTACACATACCCCTGCTGGGTGGGAGAAATATCTCTGCAAATGACAATCTTTTGATTTTTTTTACACACAATTGTCCATTTACAGAGAGATTTCTCCCACCCAGCATGGGTATGTGTAAAAATACACCCCAAAACACATTATACTACTTCTCCTGAGTACGGCGATACCACATGTGTGACACTTTTTTTGCAGCCTAGGTGCGCTAAGGGGCCCAACGTCCTATTCACAGGTCATTTTGAGGCATTTGTTTTCTAGACTACTACTCACGGTTTAGGGCCCCTAAAATGCCAGGGCAGTATAGGAACCCCACAAGTGACCCCATTTTAGAAAGAAGACACCCCAAGGTATTCCGTTAGGTGTATGGCGAGTTCATAGAAGATTTTATTTTTTGTCAGAAGTTAGTGGAAAATGACACTTTGTGAAAAAAAAAACAATAAACATCAATTTCTGCTAACTTTTGACAAAAAATAAAATCTTCTATGAACTCGTCATACACCTAACAGAATACCTTGGGGTGTCTTTTTTTCTAAAATGGGGTCACTTGTGGGGTTCCTATACCGCCCTGGCATTTTACGGGCCCTAAACCGTGAGTAGTCTGGAAACCAAATGTCTCAAAATGACTGTTCAGGGGTATAAGCATCTGCAAATTTTGATGACAGGTGGTGTATGAGGGGGCGAATTTTGTGGAACCGGTCATAAGCAGGGTGCCCTTTTAGATGACAGGTTGTATTTGGCCTGATCTGATGGATAGGAGTGCTAGGGGGGTGACAGGTGGTGATTGATGGGTGTCTCAGGGGGTGGTTAGAGGGGAAAATAGATGCAATCAATGCACTGGGGAGGTGATCGGAAGGGGGTCTGAGGGGGATCTGAGGGTTTGGCCGAGTGATCAGGAGCCCACACGGGGCAAATTAGGGCCTGATCTGATGGGTAGGTGTGCTAGGGGGTGACAGGAGGTGATTGATGGGTGTCTCAAGGTGTGATTAGAGGGGGGAATAGATGCAAGCAATGCACTGGCGAGGTGATCAGGGCTGGGGTCTGAGGGCATTCTGAGGGTATGGGCGGGTGATTGAGTGCCCTAGGGGCAGATAGGAGTCTAATCTGATGGGTAGCAGTGACAGGGGGTGATTGATGGGTAATTAGTGAGTGTTTGGAGGAGAGAACAGATGTAAACACTGCACTTGGGAGGTGATCTGATGTCGGATCTGCGGGCGATCTATTGGTGTGGGTGGGTGATCAGATTGCCCGCAAGGGGCAGGTTAGGGGCTGATTGATGGGTGGCAGTGACAGGGGGTGATTGATGGGTGGCAGTGACAGGGGGTGATTGATGGGTGGCAGTGACAGGGGGTGATTGATGGGTGATTGACAGGTGATTGACAGGTGATCAGTGGGTTATTACAGGGAAGGACAGATGTAAATAATGCCCTGGCGAATTGATAAGGGGGGGTCTGAGGGCAATCTGAGCGTGTAGGCGGGTGATTGGGTGCCCGCAAGGGGCAGATTAGGGTCTGATCTGATGGGTAACAGTGACAGGTGGTGATAGTGGGTGATTGATGGGTGATTGATGGGTAATTAGTGGATGTTTAGAGGAGAGAATAGATGTAAACACTGCGCTTGGGTGGTGATCTCATGTCGGATCTGCGGGCGATCTATTGGTGTGGGTGGGTGATCAGATTGCCCGCAAGGGGCAGGTTAGGGGCTGATTGATGGGTGGCATTAACAGGGGGTGATTGATGGGTGGCAGTGACAGGGGGTGATTGATGGGTGATTGACAGGTGATTGACAGGTGATCAGTGGGTTATTACAGGGAAGGACAGATGTAAATAATGCCCTGGCGAATTGATAAGGGGGGGTCTGAGGGCAATCTGAGCATGTAGGCGGGTGATTGGGTGCCCGCAAGGGGCAGATTAAGGTCTGATCTGATGGGTAACAGTGACAGGTGGTGATTGATGGGTGATTGATGGGTAATTAGTGGGTGTTTAGAGGAGAGAATAGATGTAAACACTGCGCTTGGGTGGTGATCTGATGTCGGATCTGCGGGCGATCTATTGGTGTGGGTGGGTGATCAGATTGCCCGCAAGGGGCAGGTTAGGGGCTGATTGATGGGTGGCAGTGACAGGGGGTGATTGATGGGTGATTGTCAGGTGATTGACAGGTGATTGACAGGTGATCAGGGGGGATAGATGCATACAGTACATGGGGGGGGAGTCTGGGGGGGGGGGGGGGTCTGGGGAGAATCTGAGGGGTGGGGGGTGATAAGGAGGGAGCTGGGGGCAGGGGGGGGATTAAAAAAAATAGCGTTGACAGATAGTGACAGGGAGTGATTGATGGGTGATTGGGTGTAAACATGGGTCTGCGGAGTGGGCGGGGGGGGGGTCTGAGGGGTGCTGTGGGCGATCAGGGGGCAGGGGGGGGGAAATCAGTGTGCTTGGTGCAGACTAGGGTGGCTGCAGCCTGCCCTGGTGGTCCCTCGGACATTGGGACCACCAGGGCAGGAGGCAGCCTGTATAATACACTTTGTAAACATTACAAAGTGTATTATACACTTTGTATGCGGCGATCGTCGGGTTAACATCCCGCCGGCGCTTCAGTATGGCCGGCGGGATGTTGCGGCGGGTGAGCGGAGACAGGCGCCGGCGGAGGATCGCGTCACAGATGACGCGATCGCTCCGCCCATGCCCCTACAAGGACTGCCGCCATTTGTCAATACAGCGGTCCTTGCGGGGTCCACTTCCCGGCCGCCAATTGTCAATACGGTGGTCGGGAAGTGGTTAAGTAGCAAAATGCCCCAGGATAAAACACTTAGCTAGCTGTGTTTACTCAAATAAGATTTAGAAAACCATGAGCCTCCAGATAAAATATTTAAGTAGCCACGTGCCCCAAGATTGCGGCATTAAATACTATTCCCCCTTGGAGTCATAGCAATTTGGAGGGAGGTACCCCAAATTACCCTTACGCACCCCGCGCAGTTTAACATTACTGTGGTGGCACCTAGTTTTGGCTCTTGGCACCGTCCACCTAAACCACCTGCTTCGATTTGCCGCCCAGATTTCGTTAGCCGTGTGCCCTCAAATATAAGTATGAGTAGCCAACTAGACATGCCCCCAGATATCATGCGTGCCACACTGCGCTCCCAATGATTCAATTCCTGCTTTGGTGCAAGTGAACAGAGACGCCAAAAGAGTAAAACAATGCAATAAAAGTTTTAAAACATAGACATGCAGAGGTGGATATCTAGCCACTCCACAGGACACTCAAAACAGATGTGTTTAAAGGTATAACACAAAAATACATTTATTTATACACTCCACAATTTCACACCGCATTTCGCGGGTGTGCCCCCACTTCCTCGGGCAATTCAGATAGGAGTATATAGCAGTAATGGTCCAAGTCTGCATGTAGCACCTCTGTTTTGAGTGTCCCTTGGAGTGGCTAGGTATCCACCTCTGCCACGTCCATGTTTTAAAACTTTTATTGCATTGTTTTACTCTTTTGGCGCCTCTGTTCACTTGCATCAATTGTCTATCCACCCTGGTGGAAGCGCGCAAAACGTTATACGTTTCTTTCTATCTACATTGGGCGACTTCTTATTCCTGAGTGGGGACAGATTCAATCTCCCCACCTGCCATTATAGTGGTTGCCTACTAGGTAACCCTGGTTTATGAGTATTCTATACTTACCTTTCATTACTCCTCCCTTGAATCCATACATACTACACTACATCGAGCTCTCGTGTCCCTCTGTCTTTTTCAATTCCTGCTTTGCGCATTGACTCCAACAACTTCAGCCGCCACTGCATTGCCATGGAAGTCGTGCCGTGCGGTATTGCACTGCAGACTTTGCTTCGTCTGTTCAGCAATATGGAAACTTCCAGCGCAACGCAATGCTGTAAGTAAAAAAAGGCTCTATACGCTTACATTGCTGTTGCATTACCCTGTGGTGAAATAGTGTAACACAATGCAGCACAACTCCTAGTGTAAAGGGGGCTTTTGTGTCATCTGGAATTGTGGAATTAACATCCACCACTACAAAAGGTATGCAGGAAAATTCTGTCCAATAGGGTCACAGAAAAAAAAGAAGGATGTTTTGATTCCTTTCCTGTTATTTAAAACTACTAATTTTTCTAGAGCTGAGCTGAGGCACCTTCTGTTTTGGGCTTAACGATCCCTTAATGTTACCCCATTATGCCTGTATAACCACAGTTTCATTTTTCATTAATAGTCTTATAGTTTTTTGCTTGCTTACATTAAATGTAAATGTCACACATTATTAGACAAAATATTTCCTCATTCTATTCAACCTTTCATGAGGAAATAAAGCCTGTGTTTTTCTTTGTCAAGATTGAAAATAACGGGTTGGAATTATCTCCTTGATAGTACCTTTTGGATGGCTGCCCAGTCAAAGATTCACAGCACATGCGATCATCTTGGAGCTTGGTAATTAGTTGACGGTCATAATCATGCAAAGTAGGCATTGGTGCAGGAAGAAGTCAGACTGAATGCATTTTATGCAGCATCTTTATCTAGAAGGGAATAATCAAGGTGCACAACAAAGCAATTACTATATCTGCATAGCTTCTGAAAAGACTGCTTCAATTTATTCCCTGTATGTTTAGTGCTGAATGCAGCAATATAAAAAGAAAAGTTATTAACACTTTAGTCAGTTAAGAATGCAAGAGTTTCCCTCTTGCATTCTTAACTGTGCAGCAATCCACAACAAGTGGAATGTAGACATGATGGATTCTATATGTGTTGCTTTGGAAATTCATTTTGCATCTGTTTTATTGAATTGATTTTCTTACAGCAATTCTTGCTGTGGCAAGTGGATACAATCTATTTTGATGGGGAGCACACTTATCAGACTGGCCACATTTGCCCTTGATTTGAACGTTCCACATGGAAATCATGCATTGTTCACATTTGTTCATGTTTTGCATTCAAAATGTTTACCTCAGTTTAAAGTCTGATTGCTCTTTGCTTCTCCATTTCTATCTCCCCCAACACTTGTGTTGCTTACCTCCCCGCATCCATGAGTTGCTTACACAAACCTCCCTCCCCGCCAGCATCCAAATGTTGCTTACCTACCCCTGTCAGCATCCACATGTTGCTTATCTCCACCTCTCCCCCAGCTTCCATGTGTTGCTTATCCCCATGTTTACCCACAGCATCCATGTATAGCTTATCTGCTCTCCCTCCCCACAGCATCCACATGTTGCTTATCTCCACCTCTCCCCCAGCTTCCATGTGTTGCTTATCCCCATATTTACCCACAGCATCCATGTATTGCTTATCTACTCTCCCTCCCCACCAGCATCCACATGTTGCTTATCTCCACCTCTCCCCCAGCTTCCATGTGTTGCTAATCCCCATATTTACCCACAGCATCCATGTATTGCTTATCTGCTCTCCCTCCCCACAGCATCCACATGTTGCTTATCTCCACCTCTCCCCCAGCTTCCATGTGTTGCTTATCCCCATGTTTACCCACAGCATCCATGTATTACTTATCTGCTCTCCCTCCCCACCAGCATCCACATGTTGCTTATCTCCACCTCTCCCCCAGCTTCCATGTGTTGCTTATCCCCATGTTCACTTACAGCATCCATGTATTGCTTATCTGCTCTCCCTCCCCACAGCATCCACATGTTGCTTATCTCCACCTCTCCCCCAGCTTCCATGTGTTGCTTATCCCCATATTTACCCACAGCATCCATGTATTGCTTATCTGCTCTCCCTCCCCACAGCATCCACATGTTGCTTATCTCCACCTCTCCCCCAGCTTCCATGTGTTGCTTATCCCCATGTTTACCCACAGCATCCATGTATTGCTTATCTGCTCTCCCTCCCCACCAGCATCCACATGTTGCTTATCTCCACCTCTCCCCCAGCTTCCATGTGTTGCTTATCCCCATGTTTACTTACAGCATCCATGTATTGCTTATCTGCTCTCCCTCCCCACCAGCATCCACATGTTGCTTATCTCCACCTCTCCCCCAGCTTCCATGTGTTGCTTATCCCCATGTTTACTTACAGCATCCATGTATTGCTTATCTGCTCTCCCTCCCCACAGCATCCACATGTTGCTTATCTCCACCTCTCCCCCAGCTTCCATGTGTTGCTTATCCCCATGTTTACTTACAGCATCCATGTATTGCTTATCTACTCTCCCTCCCCACCAACATCCACATGTTGCTTATCTCCACCTCTCCCCCAGCTTCCATGTTTTGCTTATCTCCATGTTTACCCACAGCATCCATGTATTGCTTATCTACTCTCCCTCCCCACCAGCATCCACATGTTGCTTATCTCCACCCCTCCCCCAGATTCCATGTGTTGCTTATCTCCATGTTTACCTACAGCATCCATGTATTGCTTATCTGCTCTCCCTCCCCACCAGCATCCACATGTTGCTTATCTCCACCTCTCCCCCAGCTTCCATGTGTTGCTTATCCCCATGTTTACTTACAGCATCCATGTATTGCTTATCTGCTCTCCCTCCCCACAGCATCCACATGTTGCTTATCTCCACCTCTCCCCCAGCTTCCATGTGTTGCTTATCCCCATATTTACCCACAGCATCCATGTATTGCTTATCTACTCTCCCTCCCCACAGCATCCACATGTTGCTTATCTCCACCTCTCCCCCAGCTTCCATGTGTTGCTTATCCCCATATTTACCCACAGCATCCATGTATTGCTTATCTGCTCTCCCTCCCCACCAGCATGCACATGTTGCTTATCTCCACCTCTCCCCCAGATTCCATGTGTTGCTTATCCCCATGTTTACTTACAGCATCCATGTATTGCTTATCTGCTCTCCCTCCCCACCAGCATCCACATGTTGCTTATCTCCACCTCTCCCCCAGCTTCCATGTGTTGCTTATCCCCATGTTTACTTACAGCATCCATGTATTGCTTATCTGCTCTCCCTCCCCACAGCATCCACATGTTGCTTATCTCCACCTCTCCCCCAGCTTCCATGTGTTGCTTATCCCCATGTTTACCCACAGCATCCATGTATTGCTTATCTACTCTCCCTCCCCACCAGCATCCACATGTTGCTTATCTCCACCCCTCCCCCAGATTCCATGTGTTGCTTATCTCCATGTTTACCTACAGCATCCATGTATTGCTTATCTGCTCTCCCTCCCCACAGCATCCACATGTTGCTTATCTCCACCTCTCCCCCAGCTTCCATGTGTTGCTTATCCCCATGTTTACCCACATCATCCATGTATTGCTTATCTGCTCTCCCTCCCCACCAGCATCCACATGTTGCTTATCTCCACCTCTCCCCCAGCTTCCATGTGTTGCTTATCCCCATGTTTACCTACAGCATCCATGTATTGCTTATCTGCTCTCCCTCCCCACCAGCATCCACATGTTGCTTATCTCCACCTCTCCCCCAGCTTCCATGTGTTGCTTATCCCCATGTTTACTTACAGCATCCATGTATTGCTTATCTGCTCTCCCTCCCCACAGCATCCACATGTTGCTTATCTCCACCTCTCCCCCAGCTTCCATGTGTTGCTTATCCCCATATTTACCCACAGCATCCATGTATTGCTTATCTACTCTCCCTCCCCACAGCATCCACATGTTGCTTATCTCCACCTCTCCCCCAGCTTCCATGTGTTGCTTATCCCCATATTTACCCACAGCATCCATGTATTGCTTATCTGCTCTCCCTCCCCACCAGCATGCACATGTTGCTTATCTCCACCTCTCCCCCAGCTTCCATGTGTTGCTTATCCCCATGTTTACTTACAGCATCCATGTATTGCTTATCTGCTCTCCCTCCCCACCAGCATCCACATGTTGCTTATCTCCACGTCTCCCCCAGCTTCCATGTGTTGCTTATCCCCATGTTTACTTACAGCATCCATGTATTGCTTATCTGCTCTCCCTCCCCACAGCATCCACATGTTGCTTATCTCCACCTCTCCCCCAGCTTCCATGTGTTGCTTATCCCCATGTTTACCTACAGCATCCATGTATTGCTTATCTACTCTCCCTCCCCACCAACATCCACATGTTGCTTATCTCCACCTCTCCCCCAGCTTCCATGTGTTGCTTATCCCCATGTTTACCCACAGCATCCATGTATTGCTTATCTACTCTCCCTCCCCACCAGCATCCACATGTTGCTTATCTCCACCCCTCCCCCAGATTCCATGTGTTGCTTATCTCCATGTTTACCTACAGCATCCATGTATTGCTTATCTGCTCTCCCTCCCCACAGCATCCACATGTTGCTTATCTCCACCTCTCCCCCAGCTTCCATGTGTTGCTTATCCCCATGTTTACCCACATCATCCATGTATTGCTTATCTGCTCTCCCTCCCCACCAGCATCCACATGTTGCTTATCTCCACCTCTCCCCCAGCTTCCATGTGTTGCTTATCCCCATGTTTACTTACAGCATCCATGTATTGCTTATCTGCTCTCCCTCCCCACCAGCATCCACATGTTGCTTATCTCCACCTCTCCCCCAGCTTCCATGTGTTGCTTATCCCCATGTTTACTTACAGCATCCATGTATTGCTTATCTGCTCTCCCTCCCCACAGCATCCACATGTTGCTTATCTCCACCTCTCCCCCAGCTTCCATGTGTTGCTTATCCCCATGTTTACCTACAGCATCCATGTATTGCTTATCTGCTCTCCCTCCCCACAGCATCCACATGTTGCTTATCTCCACCTCTCCCCCAGCTTCCATGTGTTGCTTATCCCCATGTTTACCCACATCATCCATGTATTGCTTATCTGCTCTCCCTCCCCACCAGCATCCACATGTTGCTTATCTCCACCTCTCCCCCAGCTTCCATGTGTTGCTTATCCCCATGTTTACTTACAGCATCCATGTATTGCTTATCTGCTCTCCCTCCCCACCAGCATCCACATGTTGCTTATCTCCACCTCTCCCCCAGCTTCCATGTGTTGCTTATCCCCATGTTTACTTACAGCATCCATGTATTGCTTATCTGCTCTCCCTCCCCACAGCATCCACATGTTGCTTATCTCCAGCTCTCCCCCAGCTTCCATGTGTTGCTTATCCCCATGTTTACCTACAGCATCCATGTATTGCTTATCTGCTCTCCCTCCCCACCAGCATCCACATGTTGCTTATCTCCACCTCTCCCCCAGCTTCCATGTGTTGCTTATCCCCATGTTTACCCACAGCATCCATGTATTGCTTATCTACTCTCCCTCCCCACCAGCATCCACATGTTGCTTATCTCCACCTCTCCCCCAGCTTCCATGTGTTGCTTATCCCCATGTTTACCCACAGCATCCATGTATTGCTTATCTACTCTCCCTCCCCACCAGCATCCACATGTTGCTTATCTCCACCTCTCCCCCAGCTTCCATGTGTTGCTTATCCCCATGTTTACCCACAGCATCCATGTATTGCTTATCTACTCTCCCTCCCCACCAGCATCCACATGTTGCTTATCTCCACCTCTCCCCCAGCTTCCATGTGTTGCTTATCTCCATGTTTACCCACAGCATCCATGTATTGCTTATCTACTCTCCCTCCCCACCAGCATCCACATGTTGCTTATCTCCACCTCTCCCCCAGCTTCCATGTGTTGCTTATCCCCATGTTTAACCACAGCATCCATGTATTGCTTATCTGCTCTCCTTCCCCACCAGCATCCACATGTTGCTTAGCTCCATGTGTCCTCCAGCATCCATATATTGCTTATCTACTCTCCCCCACCAGCATCCATGTGTTGCTTATCCCCCCCATTCTTTAGCCTCCATGTGTTTCTCCCCCCACCAGCATCAATATGTTGCTTATCTACCCTAACTCTCCCTAATCATCATCCATGTATTGTTTAAATCCATCTCCCCAGCATCCACATGTTGTTTCTCCCCCCAGTATCTATGGGCTGATTATGTATCCCTTGAGAGATAGTGTGTTTATCACAAATCTCCCTACAGCAGTGCCTATAAGTGCAAAGAACATGTGATCTATCTATCTAGGGCTGTGGCTTCCTGTGATGCTGTGGTGTCAGACAGCCAATCAGCTGCATGCAACCACCAAGATGGAGGAGAGGATCCCCCCTAGGCATTATGGGAAAGCCCACATGGGCATCTGGGCACTATAGGAATGGCACCAGAAAAAGCAAAATTTGCCTAGCAAATATTACCATTATTTCAGGTTGGCAAGGCTCGAATTCGAACAGCCGTATTCGGGTCAAACTAATTCACAAATTCAGAAACCAACCCTACTGGGAAACTGAAAAACAATGTGCCCTAAAAATCTACAAAAATGTTGGGGAGCAGTAGAAATATGTGCCCATTATAGTCTAGTCTGCAGGTGTTTTATTCAAAATGAATGCAACGGAGTCAGTGTGGTAAGTCTACAAGGATATCTTAGTCAGTATGTAATTACTAATAGCTGGCAGTGCTGTGACTCGTTGCAGTGAATTCTGCATTTTATTATGTGTGTGGCTATCAGGCATAGTGCTTTTACATAGAGCAGATGACCCTACCTTAGATCATATCATATGATATCCTTCATCTGTACCCTCTAGTGACAAGTTTGCTTGTATAAGCATCCTGGATGTATTGGAAGTCCTGGACGGCTATAACAACATAAGCAGCTCTAAATCACAGAAGCACAGAACTGTACAAGTGCAGCATCTAAGCAGAAATATAAAAAACTAAATACGGTAAGCCAGAGAAAAATCCCTAATGAAATCTGACTAGAATATACAAATTATCCAGCATAAGATGTGATCAAGTGTTTCTTCGGGTTTTCTCTCAGTAAGATGGATAGGGCTTTCCATTAAGATTGCTGTCAATCATCAGGAGCTCAGACCACATTTACATTTTAATTGATGGAATAATAGCGCTCCTTGTAAAAATGTTACAGTCCAACAGGCCCTGTTGGATTTATTCAACTTAATAGCTTCAACACTGCAGACTAATCCCTCAGAGGCTTTGAGACTTGCAGGAAGCTGATAGGTACAGCCTGCCTTCAGCACAAAGCATAAGATCCTGTGTGTTTCTAAAACAGATGTCAAGTTTGAGTTTCACGTAAACACCACTCAGAATTTTGAAAGTGATCTTGGGATTAAAATATAAAGTCCTTGAAAAGAGCAAGAAAAGTCAAACAAAATGTTTCCCGAGGCTGTGCTCGGCATTTACTTATCGCTTGGCTGTGCAAAGCAGGAATAGATTTATTGGATAATCTCATCTAGGTAAGCGATAGGTACAAAGCGGAGATATTACTGAGTTTATGATACGTTAGTTGAGTATTTCACCCACTGTCGTATTTAAAGCAAACCTGATTTTTTTTATAACATTGCATCATTCTGCCACAGATGCAGTTTTACAACCACATTCTGTCTTTTAAACTATACAACAGAATTTTGTGCAGTAAAACCTTATCTCAAACTGTCTCTCACTGGTTCTTTGTTGTTTAACTAGTTGGCGACCCCGCCCCACGCCAATAGGCGTCAAGTCTTGGGGTTGCAGTTTCCAGGAGCTTGCGTGCAGGCTGCGCGTGCATCTCCTGCTTGTGGGGCGGAGCTCCGCCCCACCTTCAGTCTCTGAGCGGCGATCGCTGCTCAGGAGACTGTTAGATGTCTTTACAGTTAGTACAGTGCTGCGGTCAGCAGCAGCGCTGTACTGGAGACAGCCGTGTGACACGGCTGTCCCCCTGGGGCAGAAGAGAGCGATCGGCTCTCATAGGCAGAAGCCTATGACATCCGATCGCCAGGATTGGCTAGCTGGGGGGGGAGGGAGGGTTTTAGAAAAAAAGAATAAGATATATAGTAAAAAAATATTTAAAAAAAAGACAACATAAATATTTATAAAAAAAAAAATAAAATTGGGCGATCAGACCCCACCAAAAGAGAGCTCTGTTGGTGGGGAGAAAAGGGGAGGGGGGATCACTCGTGTGTTGTGTTGTGCGGCCCTGCAGCTTGGCCTTAAAGCTGCAGTGGCCAATTAGCAGATAAAAGTCCTGTTCTTTAGGGGTTTTAACACTGCGGTCCTCAAGAAGTTAAGTGCTTCAGAAAACAGTACTGTATTTGACCCAGTGGGTCGAAGAGCTCAGATAAGCTCTTTTGCATACATAACAAGTGAAGTTTTTTTTAACTCTTCCTGTGCTGGAAAACAATATGAGACTATTTTCTTTGCTGCTAATGTTCTATTTCTCAGCTGTACTACACATACAATGCATTATCTAGTAAGTTTATTTTCACTTCAGGTTTGCTTTATTAATAAAATTATGCACATTTAAGTAACTGGAATAATTTAAATTGCAATTCCAGGAAAAACAGAATTGTAATGCATTCAGTGAAACGGTTCTACCAGAAGAGTTTTGACATTATTTGCCACCAGCCTTGCTGTTACATACGGGTTTGTTGCACTGCACAGCTAGAGTGTGGCAAGTCCCATTTCTTTCCAGTTTCCAGGCTTTTTGTGTCTGCAGCTGGTGTTTCCTGTGCACACTGAGCATAGGCACCTAAAGCCCAATATTTGGTAAAAAAAAAAATAGAAATCTGGTTGGAGAGGGAGGATTTGTAATGGTCTGTGTGCCAGATTTATCAATAGTATCTGTGACAAAATATTTAGAAATCCATGCAGAACTGTCTCAGGCATCTTAAGAAATCATTAGATAGTGCAGCTTCCTTCTAAAACTGTTGTATAATAAGGCCAGAAGTGAAGACAGATGAAGGCAGAAAGTGACTAGGCAGAAGAAGGTGACAGTATACAAGAACGTGTACAGTAAACAGGTTGGTGAGAGTGGACACTGTCCATCCCATAGGCTTTCATGTTGGCATCCATGTTGGTATCTGCACTGTTTGTGGTATCCAGGAATCATTGTGTACCACACAGGCCTGCGGGCTGCTCATTGGAACAGAAGCAAGTTTTGGGAGTATTATCCCACTTTGTTTATTTTTTTTTCCAACTCAGCACACAGGCCTGGTGCACACCAAAAACCGCTAGCAGATCCGCAAAATGCTAGCTGATTTTGAAACGCTTCTTCTTATTTTTCTGTAGCGTTTCAGCTAGCGTTTTGCGGTTTTGTGTAGCGGTTTTGGTGTAGTAGATTTCATATATTGTTACAGTAAAGCTGTTACTGAACAGCTTCTGTAACAAAAACGCCGGCAAAACCGCTCTGAACAGGCGTTTTTCAGAGCGGTTTGCGTTTTTCCTATATTTAACATTGAGGCAGAAACCCATGGCGACCGGGGAAGCCCTGCAGGAAATCCCGTTCTCAACAGGATTTCCTGCATACTCTGATGGGGGGATGCCGCCGCTCAGCGGCTATCATGTAGCGAGCCCTGGGCTCGCTACATGATTTAAAAAAATAAATAAATAAAAAAAATGCGGCGCTGCCTCCTTGCCGGATTTTTTAGACCGGCAAGGAGGTTAAGCAATACCAGTTGCCTGGTTATCCTGCTGATCCTCTGCCTCTAATACTTTTAGCCATAGACCCTGAAAAAGCATGCAGCAGATCAGGTGTCTTTGACATTATAGTCAGATCTGACAAGATTAGCTGCATGCTTGTTTCTGGTGTTATTCAGACACTACTGCAGCCAAATAGATCAGCAGAGCTGCCGGGCAACTGGTATTGTTTAAAAGGAAATCGATATGGCAGACTCCATATTCTTCTCACTTCAGTTGTCCTTTAAGGTTTATTTTAAAGCGGAAGGAATCAATTGTTTTGGAACATGGGGTGGAAAGCTATAAGTGTATGGCCAGATTAATTCTCAACACTCTTGTTTACCAAATATGCAAAGCCTTACAGTGGTTTGCAAAAGTATTCTGAAGTTTTCCACATTTTGTCACATTACTGCCACAAACATGAATCAATTTTATTGGAATTCCACGTGAGAGACCAATACAAAGTGGTGTACATGTGAGAAGTGGAATGAAAATCATACATGATTCCAAACATTTTTTACAAATCAATAACTGCAAAGTGGGGTGTGCATAATTATTCAGTTCCCTGAGTCAATACTTTGTAGAACCACCTTTTTCTGCAATTACAGCTGCCAGTCTTTTAGGGTATGTCTCTCTCTACCAGCTTTGCACATCTAGAGACTTAAATCATTGCCCATTCTTCTTTGCAAAACAGCTCCAGCTCAGTCAGATTAGATGGACAGCGTTTGTGAACAGCAGTTTTCAGATCTTGCCACAGATTCTCGATTGAATTTAGATCTGGACTTTGACTGTGCCATTCTAACACATGGATATGTTTTGATTTAAACCATTCCATTGTTGCCCTGGCTTTATGTTTAGGGCCATTGTCCTGCTGGAAGGTGAACCTCTGCCCCAGTCTCAAGTCTTTTGCAGACTCCAAGAGGTTTTCTTCCAAGATTGCCCTGTATTTGGCGCCATCCATCTTCCCATCAACTCTGACCAGCTTCCCTGCCCCTGCTGAAGAGAAACACCCCCAGAGCATGATGCTGCCACCACCATATTTGGCAGTGGGGATGGTGTGTTCAGAGTGATGTGCAGTGTTAGTGTTCCGCCACACATAGCGTTTTGCATTTTGGCCAAAAAGTTCCATTTTGGTCTCATCTGACCAGAGCACCTTCTTCCACATGTTTACTGTGCCCCCCACATGGCTTGTGGCAAACTGCAAACGGGACTTCTTAAGCATTTCTGTTTCTGCACAATGACTTTCTTCTTGCCACTCTTCCATAAAGGCCAACTTTGTGCAGTGCACGACTAATAGTTGTCCTATGGACAGATTCCCCCCACCTGAGCTGTAGATCTCTGCAGTTCGTCCAGAGTCACCATGGGCCTCTTGACTGCATTTCTGATCAGCGCTCTCCTTGTTTGGCCTGTGAGTTTAGGTGGAAGGCCTTGTCTTGGTAGGTTTACAGTTGTGCCATACTCCTTCCATTTCTGAATGATCGCTAAAGCAGTGCTCTATGGGATGTTCAAGGCTTTGGAAATCTTTTTGTAGCCTAAGCCTGCTTTACATTTCTCAATAACTTTCTCACTGACCTGTCTGGTGTGTTCTTTGGACTTCATGGTGTTGTTGCTCCCAATATTCTCTTAGACAACCTCTGAGGCCGTCACAGAGCAGCTGTATTTTTACTGACATTAAATTACACACAGGTGCACTCTATTTAGTCATTAGCACTCATCAGGCAATGTCTATGGGCAACTGACTGCACTCAGACCAAAGGGGGCTGAATAATTATGCACACCCCACTTTGCAGTTATTTATTTGTAAAAAATGTTTGGAATCAGTATGATTTTTGTTCCACTTCTCACGTGTACACCACTTTGTATTGGTCTTTCACGTGGAATTCCAATAAAATTGATTCATGTTTGTGGCAGTTATATGACAAAATGTGGAAAACTTCAAGGGGGCCGAATACTTTTGCAAGCCACTGTAAGGTAGGCATACACTGATCAATAGCCACCAGATCGACCAATGGATAGATCAGATCAGAGAGGGATCTATTGGCTGCCTACACACTGCATACAGATTTTGAATCAATTTCAGCATGAAATTGATTCAAAACCTGTGGAGCCGCCACCTGCCTCATCGCCCCCAGGCTTTCCATCATTTGGGCTCCGCCGGCCAGCAGCAATAATGTCATCTGCCTGCCGGCGCAGTAGAGGCTGCTCTTCTGTTTGTGACAGGAAGTGAAGAGGACATGGAGAAGAAGGCCACCCTGAACAAGTGACAGCACGGACCCGGGGACCCGTGCCAGCCAGACAGGTGAGATTATTGCTGACACTATACCACTTCGGTCATCGCCGAATCGAACACCACTAGCACTCCCGACCCACCGGTGTTGGAGCAAAATTTTCCGTCTGGACCGACCGTCTCGATTGACCGATGTCAGATGGAAGTAGGTTGATCGGTCAACATTTGCATTAACGATTTCGCAGCAGATTTGTTCACAGTGATAGAATTTTCTGTATATTGATTTGAAATCGAGCTAGTGTATGGCTACCTTAACATTGTTCATGGCAGAATGCTTGTAAGGTCCTCAATGTAATAAAAACCAAGAATGCATCTTATTGTTTTAGCAGATTTACAATGACTTAGATACCTACTTTTTTTTTAATACTGAGATAGAAGTAATGATTGATACCAGATCATTTGACAGGGAGTACTTCAGATAATAAACGGCAATCAAGTATATCTGTAATGAATGCTTACTTAGTGCAGAATAATGATTCTGTTGTGTAAACTGAAGTGTCTGTTTTATTCTGGAGGAAACAACGTATAATTTTGTTTTATCTCACACATATATTAAGTGTATAAGATTCCACATAGCCAGTGCTTTCAGCGGAGTGCAAAATGAAGCCAGGAATGTTTATTATGGTATAATTGTTTAGATATTGTGGAGTCTATAATTTATAGTGTATTGTAATAATACACTTAAACTTTGTTGTATTTATGGTGCATGGCACTAATTATTTGACAGATTTTGCATTTGTGAGTAAATAACTTGAGACCATTATATACAGGTATATGATAATATCATCACTAGTAATAGTCAATAGTCAATCAGTTACCATTTCAGTTGCCACGTCATAAAGTTTGTGCTACTGCCACTTTACTATCTTCATCATCATTATTATTATTATTATTATTATTATTATTATTATTACTGTCCATGGCACTGTGCATGGTGTTACAAACAGGATTATTAATCATTATACGTTTACAGAGAAATTCACTTTACAGAGAAAATCAAACAATTCACACTACTAAAGGCCTGTTCACATCTGTGCATTGGCTAGCAGCACAGCTGGCCACACATTTTACAGGAAGGCATGACACCTGCGTTGCTGGCTGCTTTGATACTGAACCCATTCAATTACACTCTGAATGGGATCGCACTGCTCAAGGCAGGAAATGCATGTAGCAGTGCATTGCCGTAATGCACTGCTGCTCAGCATATGAGTGGAGACATCAGGCAGTGCTGACTAAGGAATGTCAGATGTCCTTGTGGAACCATAAATGCTGCTTTTGCAACCTTACTTCCCTACCACAGTATGGAACCAATTTTTCATTTTGTAATGTGTAAATACAACCCTATCCTCAAGGCCCACCAACAGTACATGCTTTGCAGAAAACCACAAACATTCACAGGTGAGGTAATTAGTGTATCAGCAGAGCTGATTAACTACCTCTGTGGCTTTATACAAAACATGGTGGGCCTTGAGGACAGGGATGGGGAACACTGCATAAGAGGATATACCCGTACTCATGACAGAGTATTCAAATCTATACACATAGAGATGGAAATTAAGAGTTTTAGTGTTAAAGAAACACTATTGATTAATGTTTTTTTCAGTTGAGAATGAAATTGTTTCGGAAGTGCTGTTAAGTATGGGCGTTTACATTTGACTGCTAATCTGTGTGTTTAATGTTAACAAATTCCTTTCACACTTCCCAGATGCTGATTCTGATGGCCCAGTGAATCATGAGAGGAGGGGGGATTCCCTCACACTCCTGTGTGTGAGAGAAAGCTCTCACTGCAGCTGCCTGTCTCTGAGAGCTGTCGGCAGAAAGCAGAGGAAATGTATTTTATGTGCAACATAAACATCTGTAATACTGTGTGAAACCTAACACCAGAGCCATTGTGTATAACTCTGCTTCAATATTACACTGTTCTTAGCATGTCAGACTGCAGAGATTCGCCTATGCAAATGAGACATTACAAATGTAGCTAAAATCTATACACAACGAATTACAGATTTTGCCTCTGATATTTAACATGAAAAGCAGGAAAATATTTACACAGCTACTTAGATAATTTAGTTGTACATCTGTCATTTTTGACCACCTGGTTTGATAGTGTTCCTTTAATTAAATGCTCTGAATGGCATTGCTATCTGCTTTATCTGCTGTCTTGGTAGTTTTGGGCAATGTCCTGTTCAGCTCAGTGTCATCTCTACACAGAGGAGACTTATTAAAGCATACCCATAGGGAAAAGATGTGCCTCAAACAGATATTTACCTCCAGGGCAGGTTCTAGACTTTTTGCTGCCTGAAGCAAACTTGTGTTAGGGTAGGTAGGGTCTAGTTTTTGAACAGGAAAGAGGAATCATGTTAGGCAGACCAGCCCCCATGTGTAGAGGAGGTGGGGCTAGCAGAGAGCAGTGCATAATAATTAAGGGGCGTGGCCAACACCTACACACAAACTCACAGCAGGCAAGCTCTGTGAGTCAAAGAAAAAATTATTTGAAACACCAATGCAATCGTTGCACTTTCTTCAAGGTAGAAAGTTCAGTTCAGATGCAAAGATGTTATACACATTATGTCCTCAAGCACATATGCATAGCTTCAGATCGTGCATGCACAGGATTGAAACAGTGAGTTAGAGCAGGACATGCAGTTAGATTGCGGTACTTTAAGCATGCATATGATGCAATAGATTTGCAAAAGGACAGAGAAGCTTGCAGGGGTGTAACAATAGACCCTACAAGGTATGCAGCCGCAGGGGGGCCCAGAAGCAGCAGGGGGCCCTGTGTGGGGAGAAGTCTCTTTTCCCTGTCCTGAGAGACTGACAACTAAGGGCAAGAAGAGAAAAAACTTTCTGCTCTATGCACAATTGTTCTAATGACTGCATCTGCTCAGCCACTGATAAGGAATCATACAAAGTTTTGCAGACAAAGATTTGTAGACAGTCCCTATTCAGGGTGCAGCAGGCTCTTGTGTACAGAGTCCAGCCCTCAACCTCTCTACACCTCCCCAAGTGCTCTGTACAGTAGTGATGCTGGAGAAGTCTGCAGAGCCAGTTCTGCTCCATCAGAGATGGACAGAGTGAGTGTAATAAGCTGAGGCTGAGAGCACACTTGTCTGTAGGTTTTATGTATGCATTTTCTGCACACCAAAAGAGGGGGGTGGGAGGGGGACCCATCCAAAGTTGTGCAGGAGGGCCTAGTGATTTCTAGTTACGCCCCTGCAAGCATGGCTCTAAGTGGCAGCGTGATATACCACAAATAGCATACTATAACACAATGCTTCAATGGGAGGAAATATGTTTTGTATAAGTCCTGCTGTTTGTGTAGAGCTCATGTGGTACGGCATGATAGTTCAGCAGGAGAACGCGTTTCAATGAGGTAGTTTTCACCAACAGGGTTTCACTCACATATCCAGCAGGATCCAGTCATCTGGCCTGTTAGTCAAACAAGAATATTGGAGCATAAGGAGAGACTGAAAAAGATCAGCTCCCTGAGCTGCCCCTAAAGGATGGCACTCTGAATCACATGATTCAGTCGGCTTCATGAGAGGGCCGGCCCTGCTTACCTCAGTAGAGGGAAGGCTCTAGATAATCCAGAGGATTCCTCTCTCCCCCTCCAACTCATCGTTTCAGCACTGGGACTCCTGAAACCACCTTGACAATGGCTTGTCCATGGAGCATGGCTGCACTGCACAGGTGTAGGAGGACTTGCGTCTGCACAGTAGCACAGAGCCATTTGGATTCAGCTTTTGCCACCAAGCATGAGCAGCTCTGAGCTACTGCACAGCCGTGAGCTCACCTGTGCCTCTGCCCGTTACGTCCATGCTTGTTCGTGTATGGGAGACCAGCCACAAACGTACACAGGGTCCTAGGCTGTGTTGGCAGTCTGGGCAAACTTGGCCCTCCAGCTGTTAAGGAACTACAAGTCCCACAATACATTGCAGGAGTCTGACAGCCACAGTCATGACTCATAAAGGCAAATGCATTGTGGGAGTGGGACTTGTAGTTCCGTAACAGCTGGAGGGCCGAGTTTGCCCATGCCTGGTCTAGAGGATCCAGAGGCTTCCCCTTACCAAGGTTAGTATCTCCCTTTTCCCTCGTATAAATAACTGGTTTGCTTTAAGAAAAACTGACAATGGGATGTGCCAATGGTTGTAGTCAGGGGGATGCACTTGCAATGCCCCAACTGCAATTCTTTATATTAACTAATAGAGGCTGGCAAAAAGTCTGCTTTATTTTTCCTTATTCTAGTTATTTTTTTAGACGTTGACTTCAAAATGTAGAACATTTCCGAGCAAACCATTTTAAAAAGTTGAACATAATGAATGAATACAGTTTGGAAAAGATCACTAATAATTTCTTAAGTACATTCGTTTCCAATTTACTTTTCTTTTTTATTATTGCACCCTGCCTATATGTTAGAATGGAAATCAAAAAGTTTAGCAAAAAGTGCAGTGCTTCTATGATTTGGAAAATGTTGCTAGTGAGGTAGAACTACTGTATGCGGTATGGCGAGAGAAGAAAGCTAAGCACAATAATATGAAGGAGCTAACAATGAAAGAACTGGTGAAACATGTGATAACCTTTTTTCAACAAACAAAACATGCTCTTCTCATTTCTTTATCCCAGCCATGTACTACAAGTACTATTAAGCGCTTCTTTTGTAGCTTGTGCAGAATGAAAGCTTGGTTGTGCTGAACAATGACTGAGTGGGGATCACTTGAATGGGTTTTGTATGTTAAGTGTGTGTCAATAGCTGGTTCAGGAAAAAATAGTAGAAATAGAAAAGTTCTACAACAGTTTATCACAGATAGAGAAAAACTGAGTGTAAGTTGAAGAACAAACAGGCTACAGGAATACTGCGGCATTGATGGCATAGTTCTTCAGTGGTTCCAATCCTTCTTGAGTGGCAGAACCCACAAAGTGTCTATGGGGCCCTTCCTGTCCACCCCTGTATCACTTAAGTATGGGGTGCCCCAGGGCTCAATCCTCTCTCCCCTGCTTTTCACGATTTACATGTTACCGCTGGGAAAACTAATCCAAAAACATGGCCTGACATACCACTGCTATGCAGACGACACCCAACTATATCTTTCCTTCAAGCCTGGTGTGACAGACCCAACTCTAACTATAAACGCCTGCTTACGTGAACTACAGCAATGGATGAATGACAACTGGCTGAAACTAAATGCAGACAAAACTGAAGTCCTTCTGATAGGAGGGCAGAGCATGATAACAAAACAACTTAACTTGCAGTCTTCACCACTGGGAATAGGAGGCACGGATCTACGCAGCTCTGATCATGTGCGTAGCCTGGGAGTTCTAATTGATGGGGATTTAAACTTCAGAACTCAAATCTCTGCTGTGGTGAAATCATCCTATTTTCACCTGAGGAACATTGCAAAAATCAAGCACCTCATCCCCCCAGAAGATCTGCCAACCTTAGTCCATGCCTTCATCACATCCCGACTGGACTACTGCAATGCTCTCTACACTGGCCTTCCAAAAAAGGTCTTGTACCGACTACAGCTGATACAGAATACTGCTGCCAGACTGCTAACCAACCAACCCCGTCACTGCCACATAACGCCAGTCCTGCACTCCCTTCACTGGCTACCTATAGAATGGAGGGTCCTATTCAAGATCGGCCTACTGACATTTAAATCCCTGAATAATCTGGGCCCTGGATACATGAAAGATATGTTGCAGCTGCGTAGCAATCCCCGCATTCTCAGATCCACAGGCTCTAATAATCTAGTCATACCCAGAGTCCACTTGTAAACTGTTGGTCCCAGAGCCTTCTGTCATGCTGCCCCTACGTTTTGGAACTCCTTACCTTAACAGATCAGGACAGCTCCATCCCTGGACGTGTTTAAATCCAGACTGAAAACCCACCTGTTCAGTTTGGCATTTGCAGAATTATAACTTTTGTTGTGTGAAAACTTCATCCTACTACCAATTACTGAATCTGAGAGAGCCTAAGCGCTTTGAGTCTATGGGAGAAAAGCGCTATAGAAATGTTAATGTATTGTATTGTATTCTATAAAAACATCGTTTTTTTCAATAGCATGTCCCCATTCTTCAATCTTGAACAACATTTTTCTAGTACCCATATATTCAGGCAAGATTCCAATCTCTGTAGTTCTCTCTCAGTGTAAGATTTCTGCTCAGACCCCAGTTACACCCCTGGAGGTGCCTGTTTGTCTTACCATCAAGAAGAGTTGCGAGTAAACAGTGTAGAGGAGACCCACTCAAGTGGTAAGATAGTGCATTACTGTTTATCAAGAGGATTACCTGTTTACTAAAAGGATTGCTGGAAACATATGGTGCTTGATCGTTAGGCTGCTCCTGGGAATTGCCTACTACCTGGCTATGATACATTTGGGCCCGAAGAAATTATTTTGCTGACATGTCAGTTCTATTTTTTTGTTTATAGGAGTGCACTCCTTCTAGAACTGCTAGGGCTTCATATATTACAGTAGATCCATGGCCAGGATCTCTTGCTTGTTTTTAGGGGAGGTTTGAATGTGTGTCATTACATGTTAGCTCTTTTTCAATAAATTTGTACTGATTTTGTAACTAGTCTAGTGCTCCCTGTACCCTCTTTTTGTGCCTTTAAATAATATGTTATTGTGTTCTTTTTTTCTCCCCTAATAAGTTACTGTACATATTTATCCTGCCAGTTTATTTATAAGTTATGCTTCAGTGCTAACATTTCATTTGCTATATATAACATCTACAAAATCATTGTCGAGTTATAAAGATACAGCACACAAGGGAGTTCACCAGTACTTCATCACCAAATCCCTCATTCTTTGGTGTATATAAATCTGAGTTACTATCGCCAAGGCATCTGACATAGCTGATTAAAGTCTGTTTGGTGAATACATTCTATTACTTTGTTAATACCTACTTTACCTGTGAAGTTTTACTGTAGAACTTTTGGATGGCAGAATAATTCTGAGATTCTAGCTGTAAAGTAAAGACCATTAGTGCAATTTGAAAGCAGCAAAAGAAAATACAATGGTATATTGCATAATCTCTTTCAAGGTCATTTACTTAGATGACAGCATTGACATTTAATGCTTGACAAATGAAATGTTCCACTGGAGAACCATAAAATCTTAAACGTGTTGCTGTCGAGAAAATTGAAAGAGTAAAATGATAGTGGAACATTCAAAATTCGACATTATTAAAATAAAATACAAAAATATGCCTTTTAAGCTTTTCCAGTGATCTTGTAAATACACCTTTCTATTATTTCCATCATTACTTTTTCCTGAACATGTACTTCTATGACTGCACAAAAAGCAATTTAGAAAATAGGACTAGTGAAATATAATAACACATACTGCAGACAACAAAGGAAAATGCAGTCGGAGCAGCTAATTATAGCGCTAAAAGATTTGGGCGCAGGTATCATTTCCATGTTAAGTATCGGTTTTGTAATTTTTCGTTCAACTTTGCACATGTTTGGGCGCCGTTGCGAAATATCGAAATTTTATCTACAACGATAAAGTACGATTGATAAATAGAGGTTTGTGAAACTAAATCTAGACTTTCATTCTCTGATATTGTGTATGTTTATTACGATATTTCACTAATATATCGATATATGTGGATTATATCGATATATGTGACATTACGATAAAATAATGTGTAATGATGTAATTATGATAATGTGCTATTACAATATTATCCTTTCTATGTGTAAAAGGGGGCTTATGCAGGGGAAGTGGTTAGGGTTAGGCACCAACAGGGAAGTTTTGGGGTTAGGCACCACCAGGGGGGTGCTTAGGGTTGGGCACCACCAGGGGTGTTTTAGGGTTAGGCTCCACCAGGAGGGTGGTTAGGGTTAGGCACCATCAGGGGGGTCTAAGGGTTAGGGATAGGTACAGGGAGGGTTTTGTGTCAGAGTAGGGTTAGGTATAGTTAGGGTTAGGCACCACCATTTAGGGTTAGGCACCACCAGGGGGGTGGTTAGGGTTAGGCACCACCAAGGGAGGGTTCTGTGTGAGAGTAGGGTTGGGTTAAGCTGCATTGTTGAATTATTTTACAATATGTAATGTTATTATATTTTCGTTTTCAACTCCCATCTATTTTAAAATGATAATAATAATGATAATAATCGGAATTAACGATTTTACATTACAAATAATGTTATTTATCGATAATTCTAAATTACCAATATTTTTTTTTTGCTGATAAATCGCACCCAAATTTGACCACGACTTTTTTTAGATGTACACAATGCAGAACCTTCTGAAAACCCTCTTTTACACAATCACACTCACTGCTAATCAAGCTAATAACCCACATGTGAGGAAAGCACAGGGCACAGTAATTCATTTCAAAAACCCGGGCTCAACTCACAAGAAGCCAGTGGAGCTGTAACCCAGGATTGAACTTCATCAATCAATAGCCAATACCCCCTTTCCCACGACCTTTTCTCAAATAGACCATCAGGAATGTCTATGTAGCTGATATTGAAGTGAAAACCCTCCCAAAGTGTGTTGTGATTGCCATGGTTAATGTGTTTATAAATAAGGGCAGTTTGTGTTGTTCATTTTCTTTCCATGTCTACCAGAAGTAGAAATGATGTCCTGCATTCTCATGGCGGATCAAACTACATGAATGAATAACCTTCACCTCTTACCGACAGGTTATGGCTAGTCCATCAAACTTTCCTTTTATTAACCACATTATTCACAAGTCAGTAGATATACATCCTCTGTGACTTAATCTAAGCCACAAGTCAGTAGAATCTACTGACTTGTACAGAAGCAGTGCTGTGCAGGATTGGGCTTGCTCCTGTGCACATTTCTGGCACTATCTGATGCAGCACTAATTAGTGAATGGGAATATATGTTTCCTGAGCTAATGAGATTGATTTTTACTATTAAAAATACTTTTATTTTCTCATTTCATAGTGAAAAATACACTCTGTAGCATTATTTCAGAATCAAATATCTTCACCATAAATTGTGACCGGAACATAATCTAAGTTTTGTGATAAGCAGTAAGAATAGCCAAACAAAATTTGTATTTTTTATCTACAGTAGCACTTTTTTATTTTTAAACTGGTATTTGTAAAACTGAGAAATAAATGTTTTTTTTATTTTTTTATTTGTTTCCCATTAAAATTCATAGAAAACAAAATTGTTCGATGGAAGAAATGGCATACAATGAAAGCCTAGTTTGTCTTGAAAAAAAAACAATGTATATTTAATTTCTGTGTCCTAAGTAGGGATAAAGTTATTTCTGGTTAAATAAGGACATAGCTAAACTGTCAAAACTGCTCTGGTCAATAAGTGGGAAAAAAAGGTCTGAATGCGAAGTGGTTAAAAAGCACTCCCTGGACCTGATCTATACGAAGATGTTGGACAGCCCTCCTACTTGCCTGCATACACTAGTCTTCCTTCTTGGAGGTGGGGGTTCCAATAGTTGCCCCAGTGGTAGCAGCATTTGGGGGGGGGGTCCTGTCTGCACCTTCTCCCACCCCTCCCCTACTTTTAGTGTCGACGCTCCCAGGACATTACTTTGCAGCTGGCGCAATTCAAAGCGGGTAAGCAACTTATCATTTGGGGGGCAATGGGATAGTCCCCCCCGGGCCCTAGCCAAGCCTGGGATGGGCACTCTGCAGCTCTCTGCTCCCCCCCTTCCAGGGGGCAGCCACGGCACCTCTGAGCAATGCGCATGCTTGAAGGGTTTGACTGCACTGCTCCCCATTTCTTGGAGGTACAAGGAGGCCTACACGCAGCACCCCTGTTGTAATGCAATGTATATTGTGTGGGCCAACTCCTGCATGGATGTAGGGAGTTGGTTTTAGACCCTGCATATTCTGGCAAGCAGGTGCTATCAGCAAATGCTATGACATTTTAAATTAGTCAATAGACAATTAGACAGCCAGTATATATTCAGGTGAACTTGGTCAGAGCACACTCTTCTTTTTCTCCAGCTTGCAGTTTGCCTGAATACTACTCTGGCAGTTAGATTGTGCCATCCAGGGCTGCTTTTAAAAATAAAGGAAATCCTTGGTATCCCCCATGAGAAGATGGACTAATAATCCAATCTTTTTCATCCAATCTTACCATTTCTTTGTAATATAAGGGATTGCCTAAATTATCCATTCAATATAAAGATATTATCTTAATATACCCTTACACTACAAAGGTTTGGTAAAATTGGTTGAAAAATATTGGATCATTATTCGTCACCTTAAGACCCTGTGCCAGAAATTAAAAGATTACACTTACCTGGGGCTTTTTCCAGCCCACCATAGGCGCCGAGGTCCCCCAACGTGCTCCTGTCTCCTCTCCGTATGCCTCCACCGGCCCCTGTTACTGGCGACACCCGGGGCGGGTGTCGGGCCGGCTCTTCCTTGTTCCTGACGTTTGTCGTCATCCACCCGGCTGCTTCGTGTCATCACGGCGGCTGGCGTGACAGGTCTGCGTATGCGCGGAAAATCGCGCACGCGCAGACCTGTCACCCCGGCCGCCGTGATGATGCAAAGCAGCCGGCGTGATGACGACAAGTGTCAGGAACCAGGAAGTGCCGGCCCGACACCCGGCCCAGGTGTCGCCGGTAATGGGGGCCGGCGGAGGCAAATGGAGAGGAGCCACGAGGATGCTGGGGGACCTCGCCGCCTACGGTGGGCTGGAAAAAGCCCCAGGTAAGTGAAATCTTTTAATTTCTGGCACTGCTCAGGGTCCCTTTAAGGTGGCCACTAACGGTCCAATTTCTAGAAAAATATAATACGAGCAATAAGAAATTCTGATCGAATTGGTTGTAAATAATCTCCGTTGATGGGTACAATCAATTACGAATGACTAGAAAAACAGTCATCCGATTGGATTTTTATTGAACCAAAATTTGGATTTTCTGGTTGGTTGTGATATATAGGAAGCAAAGATTGGTTCCTTGATGGTGTAGTGAACAATTTCACTTCCGATCATAATTTCTGATTGCTCAATCGATTTTTTGCTAGAAATTGGATCGTTAATGGCCACCTTTAAAGAGGATTAGAACCATCAGATTGACAATACTTACTCTGACAGCTGCATGGGAAAAAGTAATTTATAGTCTATTTTACAGTGGGGCAAATGTATACCGTTTATGTATATATGTGTATGGGGACATGTGTATTTTAAAGTTTAGTTCTTCAGGATAGTGGTCCTTTAAGTATTAGTGCACTAACTCTATAACATTTCAGTGTCTATGGCTAACATGATGATCTTTTTGATTAATTATCTATCACTTGCTCCATCAGAGAATTTCCTTTTTGATGCTGTATGCACATTTTACTCCCTGGTTTTTGAGCACTGCAGCATATGCTGGAGATAAAATACAGTAAGTAACGAATGAGACTAGCTTTCAATATTGAAAAGATTTTCTACTTTGAAGTTGAAATCCTTAACTCATCAATATTTCTCTTCATATTGAAAAACGTGAAATGGGTGATCTCAGTTATTCACTGAACTGAAATTTGCCATACACTGATGGATTAAATCCTATTTCTACTTGAGAACATGCTCCCATCTGTATCATAATGTACGCTTTAATGCAGAGCAAAATAAAAACGCAGTAATAAATCCGTGAACACAATCATATGTATTTCCATATTTACAATCATGCACAATATTTTTTATTTTTTGCTATTTTTACCACTTCTTTGCTTTTGCAATATATTCAGTGGAGTTTATTTACTTTTATTTCATTCATTACATTTCTGTAGTGCTTCTTTTCCTCACATGAGGGAGAAACTGTAATAATGATGCCTTTTTATGGCTTAAAGTGGAATATAACCCAGTATTTCTTCTTTGCTCTAAAATATTATTTACAGCATATAATATAGTAACACATTTTTTTTAAGTAAAACAGCATTTAAAGGGTTAAACCCCATCTAGACGATACGATTCTTTGTGCGGTTCGATTATGATTCTATTTACTATCCGATTAAATCCGACATGTCCGATCAGGATTTGATTTGATTCAATTCGATTTGCCATTGTTTTGCAATGGCAAATCGAATTGAATCGAATCAGGATCGGACATGTCGGATTTAATCGGATAGTAAATAGAAGCATAATCGAATCGCACAAAGAATCGTATCGTCTAGATGGGGCTTAACCCTTTAAATGCTGTTTTACTTAAAAAAAAATGTGTTAGTATCGTGTAGATTGGGCTTTACATCACAGGACTGACTTTTTCTCCTGCAGGGGCTGCCGCATCCGAACTGGTGATTAGCTTATCTTCTGTATACATTCTTTACTTGATACAATTAAGTAAACATTTTCTGGCTGTGCAGAAACTTATGCTAATGAGTCCTGGAGTGAAACACAGGTCAGAAAACACTGATGGCTGCATTTAAAACAGAATTACAACAGTTATGAATAAAATGCACCAGCAGCTTTCATAGTAAATAAACTGAACTTTGGGAAGTTATAATTTATAAATGAATTATAATACTTGTGTACAAAAGGAAATATGATAATTGTATGGGTTATAAAAAGTAGGAAGACACATTTTTTTTTTGAATATTTTGTCAGAGTTTTAAACTGCTTTAAGACAAATATTATTAATGCTAGCTTTCTGGACACTTCCTCCTTCTTCAGCCATATTTACAGATGAAAGCTGAAGTGAGGATATATACATATATTCGAGGGTATGTATGCTTATTCTAATCAAAATCAATGTATACAAGCAACAGACAAATAATGTCAATTCCAATTATACTGTGTCCAAGACAATTATTTCTAACTTGCAACTTAGCACAAGACTTCAGGATGTCAAGGCTGTGAGCTTTAAATAATTTAACAGGAGGCACAACAAAGTCAACCCCCACATCCTTAAGCATGCTAAATGGGTTCATAAATGTATATTTTCAATCATTTCATTCCATTTCCACATTTTCAAATTGCGAATGATTGTCCTGGACTGCCATTGTTCCACCAGTAGTTGGCACTGAGTGTCTTGGACTTCCACTGTTCCATCAGCAGGTGTCTCTATTATGTCTGGGGACAGCTCTGTTTATGCAAATGGTGTTCTGTGCTGAATCTGTGGCCTAATTATGCAGCAGGTGTGGCATCCCTAAATAAGAGTCACGCAGATTCCTGATTATCCTGTGTCTGCCACTCTGTTGCCAAACCTATGTTCTGTCCTGACTTTGCTTCCTACTCGCTTCCTTTGTACTGTGATTGCTTATCCATGTGTACATTTGTACATATTCCTGTGTACCATATATATTTAGTTAGTTAGGTTCACTGTGGATCTGGTGTGCACACCACTTCGTCTTTGTGTTATGGCCTGATTGCATGCAAGTTGTAAGAAGGGGGATATGCAATAAACTTTAGTGCACTAGATTTCTGGTCTCAGCCCCAGTATTTGCTGCAAATTGTAGTCATCCCCGATACTCTGTTCAGTCTTGTAACAGATACACTGTCTGTATGTTGTCCATCAAGAAAAAATACAATTTGCCTGCTGTTACTTAAAATGCTATTTTCTTTAAAGCCACAAGGTCTTTTGGAACTTTTTCCCTTGTTGCCACTGTTCTACACATACTTAGCCAATTTGGTGGTTCTAGCATGTATAGGTGCTTTGCTATTAACCTTTAATAGGCCCACTGATTTTAATGGAATTCACAAATTAGCTTCAGTGAAAATCTTCCAGCAGAAGTTCAAGAAAATGTTTGTGAGACTGACAGGCATTTTTTTACTCATCCTTACTTTTCAAAGCCCAGTGGAATAAAAACTTAAAAAAAAAACCTGCTACTGCAATATACATCACTGGAGGAGACTACTATTATTAGAAAGATGGAGGCAGTCTCCTCTTCCAGCTATTCTCCAAACAGCAGCCATGATGTTTTTACTGTTTTACCCCTTAAGGTGGGCCTTTAGAGGTAAGCAAAACCTTCCAGCTTTCTGGCCAATTTGTGTCTTTGCTGTCAATTTAACAGCCTAAAGGAAGCTCATATACTATCTGAAGGCCCACCTAAAGACTATAAAAGGGTAGAAAAAGGTGCAAAATTGTGCAGCTAGTGGTTGGAGCTACTGCTCTTGCATACATGTAAAATTTGCTGTCGGTAAAAGGGTGCCGAGTATATCTGTTATCGTAACATCTAAGTTATGGGCACCAGGAAATGCCAAAGGATACTGGTAATTTTACTAATATTCTAATATTGCCAATCCCCAATAGTAGATAATCAGTAATTATACCAATATACTACTATCCTCCACTGTGACTATATTTTGACACTAACCCTCACCTATCAACGCCTAACTCTAACTTCCCCCCACCTACTCCTAACACTAAACTTTTCCATCTATAAAGCTACAATTTCCCCAAGCAGCTTTGAAGCCACTTATTGCATTCCTAAAGCTACAATTTACCCTAGCTGTGGTAAAGCCCCTAAATACATCACCTACAACAGCTAAAAAGGAGTAATCTACCCATAGCCTGTAAAAGCCACTAATTGTAGCAGCCGTAAAGCCACAATTTACCTAAGCAGCCACGATTTACCTGAGTGGCTGCAATTTACCAGAGCAGCTATAAAGCCTTAATTAGAAGCATTGTAAAAGCCATCATTTACCAGAGTGCCTATGTTATACAGTTAGCAATGTATTGTATTGTATTGTTGCAAATAATGGGCACAAATAAACAGGCTCAATGTTTCAATGTCTGGCCTGCAGACACTCTTTTTACCATTCATAGTGGAAATAATATCCATTTTCCTCAAAATTTAAATGAGAACATTAGGTAGGTTATTTTAACTGTGTAAACAACTGATTTCATCGGTTTATCAAAAGGCTGTTCTTTTAAAACCTTTTTTTTACTGTCAGTAAAAATAAACTGTCCTGGTGTTGAAGTAAAATGAAAATCTCTTTGTCGTATAATGGACTTTATGCAGAACTTTACTGTACTTGTAATTACTTTGTTGTTTTTATAGCACTAGAAATTGGAGCACTTTTTTAAAATTGCTTTGGAATTGCTCTTGATATTGCCTTTGCTTGTATTTCGACTATACAAAATGTATTCTATTCCTTTCTGAAAATAGGGATGTTAGCTCTTACTGCATGCATTCAGCACTTGGAAAGGCTTTGTTACTAATAAATGGCATTTATTTCTCTATCCTCTAGAAAGAACAGTGACACAGAGATCAATTTCTTCTAGCTGTTCATGAGATTCACAGCTTCTCCCACGCACAGCTCTCACAAATAGGTAATTAGCAGTAGCATGACAGCAAATGTTAGGACATAAAATAAACAAGCTGATCAGTAGTCTTCTTTGCTGTACTTTTATTGCATTTCTTTTAGCATAATGCTTAAATCACTTTGTTTTCAAAATGCTGATCTCAATATTTTGTACCTTCAGAGGCTCCGGATCAAGGTCACGATGACACCATCATTTCGGAAATAGATAAATTATCTATAAATGAACAACATAACGATTTAAACGTTTTGCCTTTCCTTGTCATTAATTTTTCCGTTTTTTTTTTTAATGAAAAACCAGTCTAAATACTTATGCAGCATATTTACTGCACACCATGTGATTTGGGGGTTGAGGCCCTGCCGAAGGAGTAAGGTAGGTTCACCCCCTAGTTTCCATGCCCACACAGACAATATGTGTACATACATGTAAAAGTAAAATTACAGATTTTGTACTATTGGTCACTGGTAATTCTGATAGTATTGGTACAGTTTACTGATATTTTATTATCAATAAACCTAACCCTATTTCCACACAAGCCCTCCCTCTACTGATGCCTAACCATAGCCAACACCCCAACTGACTGTCCTCTAATGCCTAACACTAGCCAACCACCCCACAAAATCCACTGATATTTAATACTAAACCTAACCCTAATCTCACATGAGCCCTCTCTCTGTGGATGCCTAACCCTAACCGACCACCCCAACCAATGTCTAACCCTAACCCCCCCATCCATTACCTGTAGATGATACAAGGCAGCCACTCCAGAAGACAACTTTCCCACTAACCACTCCCATACCTGTCTACATCTCCACTGTAAACGACACAAAGTATCCCCTGCTATACAACATAGCCCATCCACATACACTCCCTCACTCTATTTGTCACTCCCTTCTTGTCCAGCCTGTGGTTTTTACATCGTCTACATGTAACTACACACATGTATGGGAATGTTACATCTTCTAACAACCAATCCCTCTAATCTTTCAGTGGGAATGCTGCCACATTGGTGTGCTTCTTTGACCTCCACCATATTGTGCATTTGACGTATTATATTTTTATGCACATGGAGTATTACCATATGAAATAATACTGCCCTCTTTACCATACTACACATGCCTGATGCAATTTTTAGACACCCTACATAAAATCACAATCACACAAAAAAGTCATAGAAAGCAGTGTAAGTAACACAACTTTCCATTTTTTTTCAGCAGGGCACCAGTTGGGAGTCATACTTTGTAACTGCTGTCCTCCTTAAAGAGACTCTGTAACATGAAAAACATCCCCTGGGGGGTACTCACCTCGGGTGGGGGAAGCCTCGGGATCCTAATGAGGCTTCCCACGCCGTCCTCTGTCCCACGGGGGTCTCGCCGCAGCCCTCCGAACAGCCGGCGACTGTGCCGACTGTCAGTTCAATATTTACCTTTGCTGGCTCCAGCGGGGGCGCTGTGGCGACTTTCGGCACGGAAATAGACGGAAATACCCGATCTCCGTCGGGTCCGCTCTACTGCGCAGGCGCCAGAAACTTGCGCCTGCGCAGTAGAGCAGACCCGACGGCGATCGGGTATTTCCGCCTACTTCGGCGCCGACAGCCATCAGAGCGCCTGCGCAGGAGCCAGGAAGGTAAATATTGCGTCACCGCTGTACGGAGGGCTACAGCGAGACCCCCGAGGGACGCAGGACGGCGTGGGAAGCCTCATTAGGATCCTGAGGCTTCCCCCACCCGAGGTGAGTACCCCCCAGGGGCCGTTTTGTCATTACAGTTCCTCTTTAATAACACACTCCATACTAACATTCCCATGCTTAATGAGTCCACAGCGACTAGCATACAATATGGTTTATCTTTCCAGCATAATGGTGGTTTAATGTTAAACAGGGTTCCAAATTTACTAATCTACAAACCTGTGCTACAATTTTACTCATGGAATGGAATGTAGTAAAGGGAGAGTAAAAATAAGTTTTATTTTATTTATTTTTACATATATTAGTATTTTATCATTAATAGTTAAATAACTAGAGGTTGGTGTAATAACATGTAATTGTTACAATATACATTTGCGGTTTCTTAATTAAAGCTTTACAGATTCACTCATATTCATCAAATTAAGTTTGCTAAATTAAAGCTCTACAAATTAATTAAAGCTCTACAAATTCACTCATATTCATCAAATTAACTTTACAAATCCCCCTGTGAACATTAGGAATAAACTTACTCTTAGCAGTGGAAACTAAGAAAACGTAAAAATATGTCATAGGGCAGCCTGTCAGTGAATTAGAGAAACGTGGCATTTTTACAGGTTTTGTCACAAACAGGTTTACTGCTGTTTGGCAACAGACAGTTCTATAAATAGCTGGTGAAACAACCAGGTGGGAAAAGCATTTTCATATTGTGCAGTGGCGAAATCCAAAGGACAACAAGCTGAAGTTTTCTGTACTTTTATAAATATGCAAGAAACTTCATTTTGTGTAAGAAGTCTTTATGCCAGCTCTTGGGTGCATGCGAGCTACAGATTTTCTTTAGTTTTAAAAAGGAACTGGGACATCATATAGTAGATTGGAGTAAATTATTCAGGATACCCACTTTTACAATCATTTTTCTGGTTTCAGCATCAGAAACATTTCCTATGTCTATATATTGCTATATATTGGTGTGTAGCTCCGCCCTTTCACTGATGTCAAGCAAGCCTAGGCTCATTAGCTATGCACTCTTCTTCTCCCAGTGTACTCGGTTTTTTTCCCATTCAGCTCAGAACACACAGCACCCAGTCATTCTTCAGAAATGCAGGTTTCTAGCACTGAAGATTTTGTCACCTGTGATGAATTATAGAATGTAATTTAGGATGAGGAAAGATTTTGCGAAGGGTAAACACTGACTAAATAATTTATACTTGAACATTATTAAAAGCAAATAACCCCCCCCCCACACACAACAATATTATTCATTATGTTATTTTCCCAATAGTTCCTCTTTAACCACTTGAGGACCCACCCTTTACCCCTGCTTAAGGACCAGCGCTGTTTGTTGGGATCTGTGCTGGGTGGGCTCTGCAGCCCCCAGCACAGATCAGCGGGCACGCAGAGCGATCAGATCGCCCCCTTTTTCCCCCCTATGGGGATGATGTGCAGGGGGGGTCTGATCGCTCCGGTCTGCAGGCATGTTGCGGGGGGGGGCACCTCAAAGCCCCCCCTCCGCGGCGAAATTCCCCCCTCCCTCTCCTACCTGTCATGCCCAGTGATCCGGGCTGCACAGGACGCTATCCGTCCTGTGCAGCCAGTGACAGGACGTCCCCTGTCACATGGTGGCGATCCCCGGCCGCTGATTGGCCGGGGATCGCCGATCTGCCTTACGGCGCTGCTGCGCAGCAGCGCCGTACAATGTAAACAAAGCGGATTATTTACGCTTGTGTTTACATTTAGCCTACGAGCCGCCATCGGCGGCCCGCAGGCTATTCACGGAGCCCCCCGCCGTGAATTGACAGGAAGCAGCCGCTCGCACGAGCGGCTGCTTCCTAATTAATTCGCCTGCAGCCGGCGACGCAGAACTGTGTCGCTGGTCCTGCAGCTGTCACTTTGCCGACGCACGGTATAAGCGTGCGGTCGGCAAGTGGTTAATCTTTAGAATAAGCAGTAGAGTGTTGTACCGTGTTAGCCATCAGTAAAAGTAAGACGAATGTAAAAAAACATGACTTATGTAAACTGGACATTCAGAGAAGAAACATTCTCTAAAGAATGTTTCTCCTTTGAATTTCCAGTGTATATAACCTGTGTTTTTTTACATCTTGTCAGTATATTCAGGAACCAAGTCCGATAAAGACTTATTATTAGCCGAAAGCTTACTTTTTATTAATCTCCAAGTTAGCCATTAAATGCCATTAACTTCTTATCTTTAGAACACAAATTATCCATGTGGCGCATGTAAATTGCATATCCCTGTAACTTTATTTTAAATAAGTGCCTCATAAATATGGCTTCTATCCAGTTTCAGACAGATCTTGATGGTAATATACAAATCAGTACTGGTGCTGTAAATGTGATGAAGAAATTTCTCATGGTCAATATGAAGTTCCCCCGTCACATTCCCGGTTCTCCTCATTGGTCTTTAATGTGGTGGATAGGTTGAAAGCTCTCCTCACCTAACTCTCACTTCCACAGAAAATATATACATACAGTTTTTACTGTAGCTGACTGGAGCAGTAGTTTGCTTATCTCTAGACATGATTCACGTACACCTGGTGCAGCAAAATTCCTTCATATAGTGCTGAGCTGACTGTCTGTGGACTAACACAGAGAACTGCTGATCTGAATTGTGATCATTCCATGAAGCAGTAAATCTATTTGCTATTACAACGTCACATTGATTAAACTTTCATACGTGTTAACTCAAATGAATGGATGGCTTACATTTTCCTAAATTCAATTACAATAAAATACTAGGCTTCTACCTTGCCTCAAATGTAACGTAAGATTTTCCGGGAGTGTTTGACTTCCGCTTTTAACAATTTATTGTTAATGACCAAACAAGTAAATCTTGCTGTGGCTAAGAAGGTCTAAATAAACTTGTGTAATATTTTAAAAACATACCTATTGAGTAAAAGTGCTACGGTGTTTGACCTATGCCATTAAAAGCAATCCGCTGTTTACTCTAGTGCAATCTGACTGTTTTCGAAACTGCCTACGCAGGGTATATTTCAGCAGCAGTAAATTGAGGAACCATTATTCACACATGAAATACAGTTGTTAAAAGCATTGTAGACTAGAACAGGTTCAGATTATAAATTTTCCTTAAACTATGCTCTAAACATCCTTAATTAAAGTAATTGTAATGCATGAGGCAATAAGAAATCTCGTGTGTGTGCGTAGCTCAGGCTATGACTAGTGCCTGATGATTTAAAAAAAATAAAGAAAAAATATTTTTCAGAAATATAGCAATCATTGGGAAGAAGATACTATAGATAGCTTACTGTATAATCATCATTCATCATGTTTATCACCACCATCTGTTAGTAAAATCGGTAACATAGGCAAGCCATCACAATATTGGCAAAATTGGTGGCTTTTCATTGAAAATGTTGAACGAATAACACTTCAGTTGATTTTCACACATAGACAATTTTGCATGGTAGCTTGAAAAATATATTGTGGATAAACTGGGCAGCTTGAGTGTCTCCCATGTTTGATTTAACATCAGAGATAGGCAATTTCTCTCTTTTCAAGAAAACAAAGACAAAGCACAAACAAGGCATAATTTACTGTTAAATATGTTTAAAGGTAGTTTGTATATGATCATTTGTGTTTGTATAAGTCCGAGACTTCTCTCCTCTGCACCTCCACCGCACCAGGATTTTGTTTTCTTCTTGAGACTGTTGCTTAGGGGAGATCAGGGGGCTGTAACTAGTACAGTAAGGAAGAGAAAAAAAGAACCGCAGGGGTACCAGGAGCCCTTATGGTGTATTATCTTCGGATAAATTAAAATAAAAGTAAGATTAAGTTATACTCACAAGTGTGGGTTGCTGTAAAGTCAACCACTTGTATAGGCATGTGGGGAAGTCCCGTCCCCACTCGGTCCTTATACTGGTTGGTCGCTGCTCCTTCGGAAAAAAGGCTTCACTTCTAGTTAGTCATGAAGGACCCCACGCTTAGGGGAGAAAACCTATCGAGTTCAGGATTTGCTGTTCTCTGAAAGGTGCTCAGGTGAAAATAAACGGCTTATTAGCTCAGCCCAAATTGGTCTTACTCTGGGAAATACATGGCTTTGCTGGACTGACATTGAGAAAGGTATCTAAGATTTGTGCTGCAAAAGACTGGCTTGTATTTTTCATCATTATATTCAGATTATGGACAAACAGTAGATGTCTCCCGATAGAGAGGATCCTCATGTTTAAATTGCAGTTAGTCACCCATAAAGTGCAAAGGAGTTTGTTTATGTTTTGTTGCCTGTTTTTTTCTGTAAATATTTTTAATAGTATATGGCTACACGACACAAATAAAGCAATGGTGTTGGTGAATCACAAAAACTGCCTCCAGACTTGATTTGAGCTGATTCTGTCCCCGAAGGCAGAATGCACCCCCCAACTATCCTCTTGCATTACACCAGACATTAAACTGATGTTTCCTACATTACTGTGAGATCTGACCCTCAACATTCCTTTGATTTGATTTTCTAACATTATTACCCTGAGCAAAAGGAAATGTTTGAGGGTACGTAAACAAGCTAGTAGTGTTTAAGCCTAATTGAGGGAATGGAAAACTATGAGAATGTTTACAGTGTAAGAAATATGTAATGCATTATCAACTTTTTGTTAAAGCTTGTAGTCTAGATTAGAGGTGCCCAAAAGTTTTCATTTTGCGAGGTACTTCGAAAATTACCAAGTCAAAATGATCTCCTAGGTTAATTCTACCTACAGATGTAAGCCAGGATCTTGTTTGAGCTTAAAGCGAAATATAACCCTGCATTTCAACTTTGCTCTAAAACATTATTTACAGCATATTATATGCAACCAGCATTTTTTTACTAGACCAGCATTGGAAGGGTTACACACAGAGCTTTAAAGTTCTGTTGAGAGAAATGCAGACGCATCCGCAGATCCGAAGTTTAGATAGATACATTAAAGTAAACACAATGTAACAAGTGAGGAATGTGAATCACTCTCTCTCTGTGTCTGGGAGCTCCTGCACAGTCAGAGTGTGTGTCACATTCCACACTTGTTACATTGCGTTTACTTAAATGTATCTATCTAAACTTCTGATGCGTCTGTATTTCTATTCATGGAACTTTAAAGCTCTGTGTGTAACCCTTCCAATGCTGGTCTAGTAAAAAAAAATGCTGGTTGCATATAATATGCTGTAAATAATGTTTTACAACATGGAGGAAAGAGGAAACAAAGCGCCGGCACTGCTATCAAACACATTTATTCATGGCAGGGTGAATAAAAACGCATATGTCCATGCAAGAATTTGTATAAAACAACACATACCGTTGGTATCAATTGGAAGGAGCGGTGGGTGCAAAAGGTGGTGGTGGTGCGGTGCCTGACGGCCGTTTCGCGCTATTTGCGCTTCTACGGAGGCTGCATGCAGGTACTGGCGCGGGCAGGCTTATATAGTATCTCCAAGTCTGCCTGCGGTGATTCGCCGCCATTCGCGCCGTCCCCCTGAGCATCACTACAAGCCTCCGCATTGGCTGCATTAGCCGCTCATGTGAGCGGAAGCAGCTGGAGGCTTAGTGACGTCGGGTAATCTCCTGCTACGGTGGCCTGCGTGGGAGACACTCTATTAGGTCTCCCAGGCAACGTTTGCGAAGCCAGGCCAATAATGCAGTCAAGGAGATTATACTGCCATCTTGTGGCCAAAATAAGTAATGCAGCTAAAAGCTGCAAAGTGCATATTTGTGCAAAAATACAACCAATTGAGAGACTACAAAGTCATATTGGAATTGCAAAAAGTGACTTATGCTAATTATTAAAGTGCGAACACTAGTGTCCCTTGTTAAAGTGCAGAGTGCATATTTGTGAACCTAATTTGTGTTATAAAATTGGCTATCAAAACTTAAAATTGAACCTCAGGATCAAAAATTGGGAAAATTGTGTGCATGTGACAAAATTGGTGATAACAGCATCATCATATACAAATATCATATAGTGAATCAAACAGGGACCCTGTTCTTAGTGCAAATATGCTCTATTAAATTGGTACCGACTTAAGTGATGGAAGGGGTATGGGAAACTATTAAAAACACAAAAACAAGGGGGAGCAATGTGCTTATTGCTACATGTTCACCCCTCTTGGAAAGGCCATACCGAGAAAGAAGGAGGCAATAAATCTCGGTACTTATATATTACATATTGCTAATAAATGGCTCTAAGGAGCATGGGGGCCAGTCGTTGAAGGGCACAAACCTAGTGGGTAACCTAGGTGCCAATGCTGCCAACGGCATTATAAAGGCAGCAACAGGGCACATCAAGGAAATTGGCATACATAGGGGACTTTAATGCAGCATGGATTCCTCGGGGACTAGGTGTAGGGTGGAAGGGAGGACAGGGGCGGGAAGGAGAAGGGGGGGGGGGGGAAAGGGACGGAATCACAGGGGAAGGGAAAGATTGGGGAAAGGGGGTGGGAAGGGAAGGGATAGGGGCAGGGCAGGGGAAAAGGGGGGGGAAAGAAAGGGAGGGAACGGGGGCCGACCTGGCAGGCGGATGGAAGGGGATAGGCGGGAAGAGGAATTGCCCTATGGTGTATACACACAAAAAGGAATAGATAATCAACTAATACACTTTCTGTATGTGTCTCATGCCCCTGAAAAGGAAAGAAGTAACACAAATGGTCAGGGATCCAAGAAACATGAGAGGTCTGTGTGGTCGTTCATTCCAAGTGGGCCCATGGCGTCAGTCCTCAATATCATGCGAGCCTCTTCTCTTTTCAACTTTCTCTCCCTATTTCCACCACGTCTTAAAGGTGGTACTTGTAACAATCCAGCAAAGGTTAACTTCGTGGGGTCTGCCTGATGGGCCTCTCTCATGTGTGCAATCACCCGAGTAGAGCCTTTACCTGACTCAATCGAGTGGAAATGTTCACGGAACCTCCTATTGAGGGATCTGGTTGTTTCCCCTATGTAAAACCTGCCACAAGGGCACCACAATGCATATACGGAAAAACACGTCTGGCAAGTAAAAAAGTCTCGCACGCTGCGGCGCAATGGGCCCACGTTTTAGAGCAAAGTTGAAATGCAGGGTTATATTCCGCTTTAAGCTCATGTACAGCAACAGTCCAACAGTACATTGATCACCAGTCAATTAAATACATATCATAGCATTTTCCTGTGCCTAAGCTTGTCTGAGTCAGAGAAAGCATGCGTTACTCAGGTGTGCATGATATACCCAGAATATGTGATCTACTGGTGGATTGCGATCTATGCAGTGGGCACCCCTGGTCTAGATCCCTATTAAATTAGGCTGTTGGGGACATCAGGACTGGATCCGGGATGGGAGATATGTTTCCCTGTTGTTTGGGCTGTGATCACTTTAAAGCTGTATGTGTACATGAGAAGAAGTCTGGGGATTGCTTCAGGGCAGGAATCTGGAATGCGAGGGAAGGAACAGGGAAGGAACAGGGTGGGCCTTCCCATTCAACCCACATAAACACCTGGTTCTTGCTGTAGCAGGAGAAAACTCGGCACAGGTGCAGTATGGAGGAGGAGTTTGTGCATGGATCAAGAGTTTTTGGAAGCACTGTGAAAAGCGAAACCATATACTGTGGATTGCTGGTGGGGATTGTTTGGCCCTAGGAATCGAACTGACTTTGCATAATCTGGACTTTAACGCGAAAGACTTTCAAAAGCTGATGTATGGTATTGGTTTACTTTTCAACTTATGCTGAAGCGAAGCTGTATGATTTTTGACTTTTGAAAAAAAAAACAGACTTTTTGCCAGGTGCTATCCCCTCTCACCACCACAAGACCTTCACCCAATCCTTTCATTGCATCTATCTGTCAAGCTTTATTTGAAGATGTGCACTCAAATAAGTATAAACATTGGTTTAAGTTTAATTTTGCATAATTTACTTTTTTCCCTCTCTATTTACTCTCCACTGGTTATTTGAACGTATTTTACTCTAGGCGTTTTGTCCATTGTCATTCATAACAAGCCAGCCTGCCATGTGTTCTCTATGGCTACCGAGTTATATAAAACATGCACAAGTCTTTTAAACAAAATGCATTAAAGATTCATGCAACTCCAAAGGAAAGAACTGCTGTCCCTTAGGGTAGCAACACTCTGATCTTATTGCAGTGTCAAAAAAGATGAATTTCTGAGTGCCATTGTCAAGCTCCAAAGGTTAATGCTGCTTCTTTTCTTCTTTATAAAAATTCAATTAGCCTCCAATGCAGTTTAAATACTGGTAAGTAATCACTTCTGACTAAGACATGCAATTGGTTTACATGTTCATTAAATTACTAAATTAATCTGCTGTGTTTGAAATCAAAATACTGTATATATATTATAACACTATATTATGATCAAGATACAAAATGTAAATTGCAAAGTAAGATATTATTGTTTTCCCTTGTCTATGTAGCAACTAATATTATATTTTCGCTTTTAGCATTCCTATAACACGACATCTTCCAGCTAATTATTGAAATTATGAGAACGTTTTAGAATTGTGATGGGGCAAAGAGTAATGGTAAATTGCTCTTTGTCAACCATTCATAAAGCAGCTAAATGTAATCTCTCGCCATTGAATATATAAAATCTGACTTCGGGTCATGAGTTACACCAGATTTTAGACATTTAGTTAGCAGCTGTTGCTCGCTATATTTATTTATTTATTGTATTTATAAAGCGCCAACATATTACGCAGTGCTGGACATTAGTTTAGGTTACAGACAATATTTAGGGGTGACATACAGCAATACGACAACACAGGAAACAAGAAAAACCAGATCATGCAGCACAGTAGGAGTACAAGGTAATGCTTAGTCAGTCACTGATTGAGAGCATTAAGATTAGGCAAGTTGAGTTCACTCAAATGCATAGCATGTGTGCACAGTAATGGAGGTGCATGATCAGGTAGGACATAAAAGGAGGAGGACCCTACCCAAAGGCTTACAATCTGGAGGGAGAGGTAGGGACACGAAAGGTAGGGGACCAGAGTTCAGCTGCGGGTTTAGAGCACTTGTGAGGGGTGGTAGGCCAGAGTGAGAAAGTGAGTTTTGAGGGCCTTCTTGAAGATGTTGAAGGAGGGGGATGCCCTAATGGGTGGAGGTAGGGAGTTCCATAGTGTTGGAGCAGCTCTTGAGAAGTCCTGGAGGCGTGCATGGGACTGGGTGATGCGGGGGGGGGGGGGGGCGTCAGGCGATGTTCATTGGGGAGCGGAGTGAGTGGCTAGGTGTGTACCTCTGAGTTAGATCGAAATGTAGGTTGGACAGGATTTGTGGACAGATTTGTAGGTCAGAAACAGTATCTTGAATCTGATTCTGGACTGGATAGGAAGCCAGTGGAGGGATTCACGGAGGGGAGCTGCTGTGGTGGAGCGAGTGGATAATTCTGGCTGCCACATTCATGATGGACTGCAGCGGGGCTATTCAGGTCACAGAGAGACCAGACAGAAGGGCATTATAGCAAGGTTTTTGTTTCATTTGATATAATTTCAAATACCTACATTCCTCAGAAGCTGGACCTAATCAAGGTTGCACAAAATTAGAAGGTTTGATGCAAACAAGTCATATTCCTTGCTATTACAGCCAATTATAATTATCCAAACAAGCTGTATTTTTTTATACTAATGGATAGCAAAGTTGTAAGAGAGGTTGTATTCAGGAGCATAACAAGAACCCAGAGGCCTACTCCAAAAGTGACATGCATCCCTCTCCCTTGGATAAGCACATGGAATAGTGTGATATTTACCTGCTTACAGTGCTGTGGTCTCCTCTGTGTTTCCAGCCATCCACTCACTTTGCACTTCCATCCTCTGGCTCCTGATCACGTGACTCGCTTTGGTCATGTGATCGGGAGCTAGTGAATGGCAGCAAAATGCATGTGGCTGTGAAGCATGGTGAAGACCTGCAGCACCGGAGCATGTAAGTATGCCATTGCTCCCTCCGCTACTCTGCATGTGGGAGCATGGAAAGAAAAAAAGGAGTGGGCCCTAACAACCCCCAGGCTGCTCCATGATCAGGGGTTGTGGAGGTTATTGTTAGACCCCTGATTGTATTGCTGAATGAAGATTTTTTTCCCCCAACCCCTTAGTTAATGCATGGGCCAACACATGGCTAAATTTACAAATCAGAGCATGGTAGTGTTTCTACACCTTAAGGAGAAGAGCTACTCATTTCAGGATGCACATTTTGGATAAAGAGGACAGTTGATTTGCAAGAAGTGTGAATGATGGTGTATATGTCAAAGTATAATTACCATTTCTAATCAGGAGTGTATGCCTATAACCCTACTTTTTATCCACATGTATGTCTATTTGTTTGTCCCTATCCCAGTGGTTTCAGATAACTTTCACCTTCAGGCATATGGCCCAGACATGTAACATGTAAATATTTGTCTTTCATTGCAAATTTTAAAGGGGAACTGAAGAGAGAGGTATATGGAGGCTGTCATGTGTATTTCCTTTTAATCAATACCAGTTGCCTGGCAGCCCTGCTGGTCTATTTCTCTGCAATAGTATCTGATTAAAACCAGAAACAAGCATGCAGCTAGTCTTGTCAGTTCAGACTTATAAGTCTGAACCACTGAAACACCTGATCTGCTGCATGCTTGTTCAGGGGCTATGGCTAATAGTATTAGAGGCAGAGGATCAGCAGGGCTGCCAGGCAACTGGTATTGTCTAAAAGGAAATAAACATGACAGCCTCCATATACCTCTCTCTTCAGTTCCCCTTTAAAATAACAAAATAAATTGGGATATTGGTAAAATGTTTTCTACAATACTAACTTAATTTCAAAAGGAATCAGGAAATAGTGAGTGACTGAACAAAGTGTTTTACTCTGTAGAAAAGATTTAACGTATTTACAGTTTTTATGTGAAACATATCTGGTGTACATTTCTTGTTAAATAACATGTATTTGAAATAGAAATCTTCACAGACTACAAGAAGTGGATATAAAATCCACTCTCTCCAACAGGATAGTAAGTAACAAAAAGAAAAAAAAATCAATTGGGTTGGCCAAAGGTTGGCTCCTCTGTAGTGTAATTATGTCATTTAGAACATATTTAAGGTACAGGATTACCATACAAGACAGGTAAGTGGCATTTATTAAATTATGTTAGCAATGCAATCCTAAATGTTAGGGGTTTTTTTGGCTTTTCAGTTTTATAGTTCATCATCACTTTGCTGTGCAATGTCGGCTTCCCCTTTTTCTAATTTGACAACAATTGCTCTGCAAGAGCTGCTATGCAAATTGCTAAAATCACTCTAAATTAGCTGAATGTGTTTAATAACTTGGCACTGTTCCAATTCCAATTCGATAAGCTCATCCCTGATAGTTAAAGGCAATATTGTTTTGTAACTAGTCACTAACTAACCTAATATTGCACCCACCACCACCACCCTCACACTCACCTTTGAGGGCCATTGGGGTCACATGACAGAGCCATCTATTTGATCAGAACATGAAGCAAAAGCACCTCTGAATATGTTGTTTCCAGGTAGTGCACTGTCTGGCTTGTGCACCTCACACCAGATCCTAAGAACCCCTTACCCCACACCTACATTTCCACGCCCCCTGCAGAAATCCATGACCAACAGTTGAACATACAAGAGAGGAGGTTTTTGCCATTAACAGCTATGTCTCCCGTCCAGTCATCTGTCAAGGGAGGGGTGAGTGGCCCCAGCATCAGGCCACGTCACAAATGTCACTGTAGGAGGCCAAGCATCTGTGATGACATGGATGACCCGGATCTTTAGAGGCCAGCAAAAGACTGGGTGGAAGCCCCAGAGCTGAGTATGAGAGGGGGTTTGGGAGGAGGGGAGAGCCACTTTTAAATTTGTTGGGATGTCAAAGGGAAAATTGTGTTGGAATGTATTTATGTAGATAGATCACTTTTTCAATCTCAGCTGATTCCATATGAGTGAATGAAATGGAGCTTGTACATGCACATTTATAACTCTGTGCACTGGTTCATCATGCTCCATCGCTCCACCAACTGAAACAGTAGGCTCTGGCTGTTACAGACAAGCAAGCCATCCTCTCCACTAGCTTCAAATTCTGAGCTGAGCTTATTCATAAATAATAGGTCAGTGACACATTTCTCTATTTAAAAATGTTACACAAATATTTAATATTTTGTAAAATATTTTTTGTCTAAAAATCATTGTAAACAGGCATGTAATAGAAGCAGCACCTAATTCTTAATATACTCTGCATTAACAAATGCCTAGAAATACAATTTTGACTAACAGCCATGTCCTGTGCTATCTGATAGGTAACCCCCTCCTTACTTGGACTAACCCTTCCATCATTTCATTCTCTACACAGGTCCCTCTGTTTGTTTCTCCACAAACAGGGCATCCCATTAGGTCTGTGCACGTGTGTGCTGTGTGGTATTCAGCTTTGCAGGACAACACAAATAATCAGGCATTATAATGTTTTTGTGAGTGTAATAAATGAACCCAGTGCCTTCTGCTGACCAGGCTGTGAAAACCCCACTGAGCTATATCTGCTGCCTTTGCTTAGTGACTTCAGAACTGGCATTTCGTTTTCATCTGAGCCGTCATTCAGTTGACCCATCGCCAGCAGCATATATAATACAGAGATATTTTCACTGCCTGGTAAGCATGAGGCTTTAGGTTCACTCACTAGATATTTGGTTGTCTGGTTAATTGTCCTGACCTCCAAAGCTGCATATGACACTAAGCACACACACTCTCCTGCAATTATGGGATGGCCCCTGTGTGCAGAAATAAATGCTAGGGGCATCCTTTGAATGTCACTTGAGAATTGAAGATTCCTGGTGCTGGCTATAATTACTTATCTGGCTTTACACCTTATAATTGTCAAGCGGCGGGCCTTAGACAGTACACAGGTGTCAAAGGGTTGAGGGTCCTACTTTCATCCTCTTACTGAGTGTAGAAATAGATGGCACATCTTCCTGTCAGCACAGGAAGCATGAGATATGCAGACACACATACAGCACAGGCACACACATAAATATCACTAGGGGTTCTTTTGCATGCAAATCCTCTTTGTGGTGTATTTTATTATGCGCACCAATTCAGTAATGGAGAACCAGAACCATCACTTACTGCTTTTTCTCTTGTGTTCCCCTTCTGCGCACAAATCATCCAAATTATAGATGACAGATAACATATGAATGGGATAAACAAGCGCTTTCAAATGGGGCACTTTCCACATGTCTACTTTATGGACCATCTCCTTGGCAGAATCATGACTTTACTGTTCCATACCTTTGCCTCTCACCTAATACTTCTGCTTAATTTACATCTTCTCTTTGATGCTCGTTGTACTTATCTGTCCACATTATGAAGACTAAAGTGCTTTCTAACCTGTACACAACACGTATCAACCCCTTTTTTGATACAGCATTAGAGATGAATAGTGCAGATAGCAATAATTGAATGGCGCAACTCTTCACACCTTTACTTTAACTACCTTCTCCTTGACAGAATAATGATTCTTCTGGTCTGCACTTGTGCCCCTCACCCAATATATCTTCTTTTTGATACTTTCCCTTCATTTATACTGTGGATCGCTATACAAATTTGCCATTTTCATCCATTTGTTTAACATTACCTGACAAAAAGAAGTTATTTAAACATTCCTGAGAGCTTGCATGTGGACATATATTTAGTTAGCCAATGAAAAAATATGAACTGCTACAACTATCCTTCTTTCTCCAGAAATAAATGACAGTTACAGAAGGGCTTGGGTAGTGGGAGAGAAATGACAGTTGGAGGGGATTACCTAGCGGATCTGACAGCTGTTAGTGACTGCAGAGGAGCTGTCAGATAATAAAGAACAGCATTTCTAAGCTTTTTTTTTTTTTTTTACAGGGGGCTGTTTCACAAATATCAGATTCATTATTTCAATGTTAAGTTTATCTGGAACAACTTATTTTGATGTTTGTTTGTTTTTTGCAACTCTTCAAGAGAGTTACAAAGTTACTATAGGTGGTGTGAAAATATGTGAGGATGAATCATTCAGGAGGTACATTTAATGAATCAGCCTTGGGTCTATTACTATTATTATTTAGTATTTATATAGCACCAACATCTTCCACAGAGCTGTACAGAGTATACTGTATATTGTCTTGTGACTTAACTGTCCCTCAGAGGGACTCACAGTCTAATATTTTCAATAGTCATATGTCTATCTATGTACCATAGTCTAGGGCAAATTTAGGGGGAAGGCAATTAACATCTGTATGTTTTTGGGATGTGGGCGGAAACTAGAGTGTCTGGAGGAAACCCACTAAGGCACAGGGAGAACATACAATAAAACTGAACTGGGGACCCAGTGCTGCAAGGAAAGAGTGCTTACCATTACGCCACCATGCTGCCTTCTGTGATATATTGTGAATTCTATATTCCATCTATGAAATAGCTTCCCACATGAATATTAGATCAGTGTCATTTTCACTACTGTAGTCCTTTAGGTACTGCTGTTAAAAATAAAGATTGCATAAAGCGACAGATGATATTTTAATAACTTTACAACAACATCATTACAGCTTAAAATATTTAAATAAGATTATGATTAAAGGTATACCAATACACAACGCTTGGTAATAAAACAGTATTAGCTGCGTCAGACCATACAGATGGCTGGCAAATGTTTGGTAGATTTGCAATATGTGATCACCTTGCCAAACACAGACTCAGGACAGTTGTGTTTTGTAAATAATCATTCCAGTATTTCTTCTAGTGCTACTTTTTGCCTAGGAGCAACATTTCAATGTCCATTTTGGGTGTTTTGTACCTGTACAAAATGAAACGTTTTACCTTACGCCAGCGATAAATGGACTTAGGAGGTTGTAACCAGGGATGATCAATGAGATGCAAACATTTTCTCCTAACATTCAAATTGCATGTAAAGTATATGCAGATTAAAGAGACTCTGTATTGAAAAAAGTTCCCCTGGGGGTACTCACCTCAGTAGGGGGAAGCATCTGGATTCAGTCGAGGCTTCCCCCGTCCTCCTGTGTCCCACGGTGGTCTCGCTGCAGCCTACTGAATGCACAGCCACAAATTTGTCAGGCTGTGCAATATTTACCTTTCCCTGTTCCAGAGGGGCGCCGTTGCGGCTCTCCACTCAGAAATAGGCAGAAATTGCTGATCTATATATATGCACAGAACTGTTAATTAAATATCCTGCAGCCACAGTTGGTGTATCTTATATTCATCAAACAGTTATGTGTTCATTTCATAAATGGGAAATTCCAGCAAACATACATTTAGCATCCGGACTAACTGTGTCCATCAACCTGTGTAATATTAAACCTTTTTAAGCAATTGAATCCTTGTAAAGTAATGGCAATGCTGGTGATGGGTATTAATATCACAATCCAAAAAGAACCCATGTGGTTATTTGCATAGTTAGGGCATTAATCCATATCACAGTTAATGACAATAATAGTCTCTAGCAACGCTCTATCACTTATTCGAGAAGGTGGGCAGAGCTGGTGGACTGGGCGGAGCAGCAAGTTTAAAAGCGCAGTGGGCCAAAAGTAATGTTATTTACAAAAGCAGCGGTGGGCCAAGTTTTTTGGTGCTGCGGGCCAAATTTGGCTCACGGGCCAGAGTTTGACACATGTGCTTTAAAGGGAACCAGAGATGAACGTTTCACACAAAATAAACATATCAGTCGATAGCTAAGAATAAATGCTCTACCTGATAATTTTGCCACTCTTGTGTGCCTTTTTGAGTGTTTTTTATCCATTATTGCTCCAGGAAAAATCCAATATGGCTGCTGGCTCATATCCCTTTTGCTTCCGGGTTATGAGTTCTTCTGGATGTGCTGTCTAGGCTCTATGAAACCATAGACAAGCAAGGCTGCTCCTGCAGCCTTCCATCTGTGTGCTTTCAGCTTTATTATTCTGGTATGCTGTGTGGCTGCCTGTAGGAAGTGTCTCTCATAGAAATGAAACTGCACAGATAATAATGATGACTGCACAGTGCACACAGATCACAGATGAAATATAAAGCCACACTTGTCTGTTGTTTCAGAGCTTCTTTCTCAGCAGAGCAGCCCCTCCCATGTCATCAGAGCTCTGAGCATGCAAAGCAGGAGTGCTGAGCCAGGGGGAAGGCTTGGGCTTGAAAAGACTTCACAGAAGAATGACTCAGCTATAATGATTCCAAGTCAAACCTAGACTGAATGCTCAGTCAGGGATTCTTATCAGAGACAGATTGAGCAGAGAAGGATGAAACTAAAAGTAGGGTAGGTGTTTACTGCCATGTTCCCACTGATAAATGTAGTAAAATACATGAGGGTGCTTCGACTCTGGTTCTCTTTAAGCTAGGCTATTTAGACAACTATAGCACATATCTTCATCCAGTACTGCTTTTGATTGTGTGATGAAACTAAATATATTGTGCATCACCAGACGTTTCCATAAAGGGAAAAAAAGAACCTAGTTCAAAAGATTAGGAAATGTGCATGGGTAAATAATTTAGCCATGTCAGTAATGACCTAGATATAAAAGGGTCGGGATGAGGTGATTGCACTTCTCTCAGGTACCATTATTATTATTATTATTATTTAGTATTTATTATTTATTATTTAGTATTTATATAGCGCCGACATATTACGCAGCGCTGTACAGTGTATATATATATATATATATATATATATATATATATATATATATATATATATTGTCTTGTCGCTAACTGTCCCTCAAAGGAGCTCACAATCTAATCCCTACCATTGCCATATGTCTATATTATGTAGTGTAAGTACTGTAGTCTAGGGCCAATTTTTAGGGTGAGCCAATTAACTTATCCGTATGTTTTTGGAATGTGGGAGGAAACCGGAGTTCCCGGAGGAAACCCACGCAGACACGGAGAGAACATACAAACTCTTTGCAGATAGTGCCCTGGCTGGGATTCGAACCAGGGACCCAGCGCTGCAAGGCGAGAGAGCTAACCACTACACCACCATACCATCATGATGAATTCCATCTATGAGGGTTATCACTGTAAAATGCTTCACATGTATCTGGCTGGAATTATGTTACCTTCTAGACCGTCTAAAAAACACAGTGAATTCTGAATGTTTAATAAAAAAAGATATCTGACTAAACATTTGCTTACAAGTAGTGATGGGCGAACAGTGTTCGCCACTGTTCGGGTTCTGCAGAACATCACCCTGTTCGGGTGATGTTCGAGTTCGGCCGAACACCTGACGGTGCTCGGCCAAACCGTTCGGCCACATGGCCGAACTAAGAGCGCATGGCCGAACGTTCCCCGAACGTTCGGCTAGCGCTGTGATTGGCCGAACGGGTCACGTGGTTCGGGCCCGAACGCGCTCTGATTGGCCGAACGGTCACGTGGTTCGGGTAAATAAATACCCGAACCACGTCATATCTCCGCCATTTCTCTGTGGGTTTAGCTTTGGGTAGGCAGGCAGGGTAGTTCGCTCTCCAGCCACGCTAGCCAGGGTCCCCCCCAGTCATTGTGTGTCGCTGCTGGGAACAGTAGTACACCGCTCGCTCAGCCACACTATATAGCATTCTGTTTACTGCCACTCTGTGTACCTCGCTCAGCCACACTATATAGCATTCTGTTTACTGTTCTGTGTCTGCTGGGAATAGTAGTACACCGCTCGCTCAGCCACACTATATAGCATTCTGTTCACTGTTCTGTGTCTGCTGGGAATAGTGGTACACCGCTCGCTCAGCCACACTATATAGCATTCTGTTTACTGTTCTGTGTCTGCTGGGAATAGTGGTACACCGCTCGTTCAGCCACACTATATAGCATTCTGTTTACTGTTCTGTGTCTGCTGGGAATAGTGGTACACCGCTCGCTCACCCACACTATATAGCATTGTGTTTACTGTTCTGTGTCTGCTGGGAATAGTAGTACACCGCTCGCTCAGCCACACTATATAGCATTGTGTGTACTGCCACTCTGTGTACACGGCTCAGCCTGACTATATAGCATTGTGTGTACTGCCAC